>NC_047029.1:21652876-22852876 GCF_902652985.1 Pecten maximus
AAGCATATGCATAACTAGGCAACAAGGGAAACCTACATATGAAATTTGAGAAAGATCCCTTCAGTACTTTCTGAGAAATAGCGATAACAAACTTCAATTGTCAAAATCCAAGATGGCTGCCTGTCGGCCATGTTGTTTTGCGATTGGTCTCAAAATGTGATATGCATAATTAGGCAGCAAGGGGAACCTACATATGAAATTTGAGAAATATCCCTTCAGTACTTTCTGAGAAATAGCGATAACAAACTTCAATTGTCAAAATCCAAGATGGCTGCCTGTCGGCCATGTTGTTTTGCGATTGGTCTCAAAATCCAATATGCATAACTAGGCAACAAGGGAAACCTACATATTAAATTTGAGAAAGATCCCTTCAGTACTTTCTGAGAAATAGCGATAACAAACTTCAATTGTCAAAATCAAAGATGGCTGCCTGTCGGCCATGTTGTTTTGCGATTGGTCTCAAAACGCAATATGCATAACTAGGCACCAAGGGGAACCTACATATGAAATTTGAGAAAGATACCTTCAGTACTTTCTGAGAAATAGCGATAACAAACTTCAATTGTCAAAATCCAAGATGGCTGCCTGTCGGCCATGTTGTTTTGTGATTGGTCTCAAAATGCGATATGCATAACTAGGCACCAAGGGGAACCAACATATGAAATTTGAGAAAGATCCCTTCAGTACTTTCTGAGAAATAGCGATAACAAGAATTGTTTACGGACGGACGGACGGACGGACGGAGGGACGGACGGACGGAGGGACGGACGACGGACCACGGACGCAGGGCGATTTGAATAGCCCACCATCTGATGATGGTGGGCTAAAAATGACACAAATGTTCTTCAAGGTCATGGGGTTTGCAACTGATCTTTTATTTTCCGATCGGTCAGCCAAGATGGCCGCCGCAGACTTATTTGCCTCTGCCTGGTGAAAATTTAGATATTGTTTGATTTCGATTACCATTGGTATATGGTATATATTGGTATTAGGGGACTGCAAATTCCATTGCATGGGTATCATTGCCAAGGCTTCCGATTGGTCGAAGTTTAGACAATGGATTTGGATGCAAAATGGTACATTTTTGTAAATAGGAGAATTCGAATTCAACCACATGGGATTCATTGCCATATAACCACGCTGATGCTTCTTATTGGTCGAAATATTGACATTGAACGATTTTGATGTAAAACAGGACTCGTGCATGGAACCTCTGAACTCAAGACGGACATTTCTGTATCACCCTCAGCATTTATTTTTTTCTGCCTTTCGTGCTCATCCAGAGTTAACTTCCCTAACTACACTTCATTCTTTCTGTGACACTCCTTTAGGTGTCACCCCACTAGTGAAAATAATAGTTAACAAAGTTTTCCTTATTGGGAATTACAGCATGCAAGATAACTTTTTATACACCGTTCTTATTCTATTCAGACAAAGACTTACTGTAATAGTCTTTGTTCATCAAAATCGGAGCAAAAATAAACATTGTACTAGCTAATGAATGACATTTGTGTCTTCACTACAAACATGATAAACAACAAAATTGCGACTGTGGTTTGGTTTGTTTTGGTTTATTTTGTTTAACGTCCTATTAACAGCTAAGATAATTTAAGGACGGCATCCTGTGCGTGCGACAAGTGCGTATGTTCGTTTTGGGAGGCTGTGGTATTTCGTGTTAAGTCTCCTTGTGATAGGCCGGAACTTTTGCCGATTTATAGTGCTATCTCACTGCAGCATACTACCGAAGACACCCAGCAGGACACCCCACCCGGTCACATACTGACAACGGGCAAACCAGTCGTCCCACTCCAAATATGCTGAGCGCTAAGCAGGAGTAGCAACTACCGTTTTTAAAGACTCTGGTATGACTCGGGCAGGGGACAGAACCCAAAGCCTTCCTCACAGGGGCGAACGCTCAACTAAAGGCGAAAGGGGAGGCATTGTCAGGGAGACATTAGGAAGAAGAAAGTTCTTAAGAAAGAAGAGAAAAGATAAGATCCTAGATTCAGTCGCCCCCTAACGATCATGCAATGGTGGCAGCACGTACAATTCTTACGCCCTACCTGCAGGACAGGTTTATTAAGTAAAAGAATCGTTTTATTTCTTAGTTTACTGACAAAAATATGTCGTCAAATTAAAATGTCATTATTTTTAGTATTTTGATCGTTTCTATTCTCAAAGATAAGGTTACAGTTTGATATTGCGATCATTCATTTCAGGTTCTATTAAAACTATATCATAGTTCTTATTTTTAAACTGATGTTCCTGTAAAATATCTTAATTAAATAAAATATGCATATGTTTACTTACAATAAACACGTTTAAATAAAAGTTTGATTGTAGATTTTCAACGTTTTCTGAAAGAACTAGAGGTTAGTTAGATATAGTGTCTGAAACATTTGATATTAATTTCGGTTTAGAGGTCAACGTTTACTGGAATGACTGCTTTAATCTTCAAATACTATTTACACCATGCTTTTCATTGAAGGAAGATATAATTTTTTTACGAATCGGTGAGACTAGCTCGGAATATTTTATGTTAAGTATATTTGTTATGCTTTATGTAAAATTGAATACTATTGCAGGGTATCGAGATTTGATAATGATTTATTGTTATAATCATGAAATTCTTTCCCATGTCTTTTCATTTCACCAATCAAATTTTCACAAGTGCGTTGATGGCACGCAAAATAGCAAAATTATTCTCCCGGGAAAATAACCGCATATTTGGTATATTAGAGTATATCCGACAAAATGAGAAATCATCTGATAATCCTCTCTGTGCACACGAACATGTGTGTTGTTTCTACTTTCCATTAATGCCCTACAAATAAGAGTTGTAACTATGGCCTTCATTGCAAGTTTGTAATAGACGACAGAATTTCGAAGTCTTATATTTCGCTGATAGATAGGACGTTAAGCAAAAATAAACAAAATCAAACCAAATCTACTTCCAATTAAGACGGCTTACATGACCAATAACCTTGCCATTCGTAAGTTTCCTTAGACCACAGCGTGTCATATATATGTTCTTATTATAATGGTGTCTTTGTTAAATACTTATATCGAGATATTTTTATTCATATAAGTGTATTGCAATATTTAATTCCCGCAATGTTCAATTCACATTATTCTAACATGTTTAACATTAATCTTAAAAACGAGTTCTCATGTATTGGATCGTGTGAAGGTGTTTTGAAAGAAAGGCAGTGTTGTTATGAATATCGATATTCGGAATTATTACACATAAAGATGAAGTAGACTATGTATCTATCGAACTGAATGAGTGCTGTTTAATTATCTGTCATTTCTTTGACAGGCTGCAGGAGTTGGTCCACTTCTTCCATATTCCTCCTCCCACGACGACCACTGCAAGTCCAGTTGCATAGAACGGGCAGTACAACTTGATAAGGCTTGGTTTGGTTTGATTTGTTTAACGTCCTATCAACATTGTTTAGATATGTACCCTCTATGTTATTACGCGGATGAGGTAAATTGTTAATATATCCGTTTATGTACATATTATTTGTAAAATATTAAATAAACATATAAACTAGCCAAAATAAATAACAATGTCTTTCAACATTTTCCGTTCTTTCACAATAAGGATTTCTTAATTCCACATGTACAAAAATAGTTTATCCAAGATAAAACGAATGGATCAACTACTTACTGAAAATAAGTTAGCTTCTTCATCAATGTATTTCAAACTTAACATCATCTTTTCTGCATCTACAAAGATTTGATTATTCAAGGAATATTGTAGACCCTGTGACTTCTAGTTTTTGATTATTAGTCATAATTAATAATGAAGATGGGATACTTAATGTTTAAGGTACTTTGTTTAGTTCAATAGTGCGTCTGGTGTCACCACCAGCCATTAATAATATTATTGGGGGATTGTATAGCCTTTTATTTATTATTGTGCTTTATCCGTAATCTTAGTTTTAGAATCCAAGTGTCAAATGGACATTGACATGTTAATCGGTGTTACTTGTCTGTCATAAGAAACTAACGAGTTACGGTTACCTAGAACATAGCTCGGTTTATCCTACAAGTAACGGCAACATGTTATCAAATAAAGAGCTAGTCTATAGGGAGATGACTCTCCTACTTGTAAGGAAAGACTAATTTTACCAAGAACAGTCAACTTTGGTATTCAGAACACCGATATTACGGTAAACTGTGTCCCGAATATTCAAAGGTAGTAGTAGTCCGTGACTACAAATCGTTATTCAGACGAGATGATACAGGCGAAGCGGAATTTGGCGTTTCAGTATGTCCTGTCCGATTTGATTTGATTTATTTGTTCCCGTTATTATAATTTTAATGTCATATGTTGACAACTGACGAAAAAAAGCTAGCATTAAAAATATTTGTGAGATGCCAGTTGATAACGACCATGCAGAAGTTTTACGGTCAAGATCATGATCAGTTTGCCTTGACCAATATAAAATCAAACATCATTTCCTCAATGCACAGAAGCTTATCCTATCGAAACACTTTATTCTTATTATTGGTACTGATTCAAGGGCTTCTGTGTAAATATGTATGCTGTTTTTTCTTCGCCTTACTTATGCCAATTTTAGTTCAAATTACTGTTTTGTTAAGATATCGATATTCCCTTTTCTTATAATTCCTGATTTTATTTTAACATTACTTTTGACGGAGTGCGTAGATAGTTCAACATATCTCCCGACTGTGAACTATACAAGGATAAAACTACAGCTTCACTTAATCCTCGACAGCTGTCATTTATCAGAAGGTGTGTTCTGCCCTTTTGACGTCGATGACATGCGTGGCTATCTATATAAACTCTTAAAAACGCTTCCTCGACCTATTTATGTTCTAAGGATCGCATTGGTGAGTTCTAGAATCTTCGGTGCTAAAATTATTTCTTTTAAGGGACATCTAGTTCTTCCAGCTTTTAAAGTTTCGTGTGATACATTTTCATATTTATTTTGCCAATTCCTTTCAGATTACTGACTATCATATCAAAATCTGAACGTAGAACGTACTTTCAACATTTCATTTAATCAACGCATTCATTGTCTTCTCTTTTGAAATGGACACTTAAAAACTTTGACAGTTTTGATTTTTTTAAACAATTTAAATTCCGAAGGATTTAAATAAGAACAAGACAACTGCACACAATAAATTACGACGTCATTGTTTTACATTACTGAATTACTTTTTACAGCTTATCTGTTTGCTTCTTTGATTTAAGCATATCAATTGTAAAGACGCATGTACTAAAGTGAAAAGATTATTGCGTTCTACGTTTTCAGAAAATTTAGAATGCAATTGCTTTTGGTATTCTAATGGTCTTTATATTCAATTATTATGTATTGTGTATTAATATTGACACTCATTCATCTCAGAAGTTCTTGTGCGGATTTTTATTTATTTATTTTCATTTAAATATCGAACACATTTATTCCATTTAAATCATATCTAAATTTTCGTTTTTTAACTTTTTTGCACGTTAAACTAAAAGTCGGACATTCGATGTTCAACATTTTTCGAAATGTGAATATGAAGTTAAGTTTACGGTTAGCTGAAATAATCGTCGGTAACGTTTTTATAATCGTTTTGTTTTTTGAGTTTACTGACCTGATTGGTTTTAAAGTTCCAATGTTCAACGAAATGTCAGTTTCAATGTTTAAATATTATTTTGCGTGGTTTTTCATTACGAACTATAACTTGTTTGCCTCTGCCTCCTGCTATAGGTATATTGAAGACTACGTATAACTCCTAGAAATCATGAGCAAGTAAATTACAAAAATAATAATATATATATATCACAATAGTTATGCAACATAAAATGCCTTGACTTGCGCTATATTTCATTAAATTATACCTGACTAACGAGAAACCACTAGGAACCTTCACCCTGTACATGAATGTGTGTCGATTTTACTTTCAATTAAGATGGCTTAGCCTAATTATAACCTTTTTTAATGTATTGCACTTACATTTAGTATGGACATGTGATTTCTTCTCCATGCAGTTAACAAGTCTGTTTACTCCACGAATCATCATGAAGTTGGCCTTTATTCTCGTTCTCGTTCTGCCCTTGGTCATGTCTGCACCACAGAAAAAGGCTGTCAATCCATTTGTGAATAGTCTATATAAGTAAATTAAAAAATATTTTTCTAGTGTTAGTGTTAGTTAGTTTGCCATGCTGACTTCGAGAGTCATGGTTCAAATGTACATAAGATATGCTTCGATTTCCATGCAAGCAGTGTGGTATCATATCCTGTTGCATATATTCCTATACCTTGTTAGAGACACATACTTAAGATATATAACTAGACTATGTCACAATGAAAATCATATGAAATATTTGTATACATTTTATGAAGTTAAACACTATCTAATTCACGTCAAGTTTAATTTAGTAAAACACAATGCAAAAATATACCGATGCTGTCCTACCGAGAGCGCATATGCGAGACTGATAACGTCAGCCTACATAGGTAAAATATGGTATTAAGACGGAAACATTAAGTTCCTGTATGATTTAGGATATATGAATATTCCTCTTCTTCATTTTTTCATTATTAAAATTATTCGTTTCAGTAAACATTTTCCACGCAGATGAGCTCAAACAGTTAGTTACAGATTTAGTTGACGATATTGGTTCTGACGATAGGGAGGGAGAATGTGAAAAAGAGTGTAACCATCTCGTAGACACCCAGTTTAGTGGCACTGTCAACATACTGTCACATACAGTTTGTCCTCTGGCTTGCCATTCGTAAGTGTCCTTCTAAAGTGTGGATATATGTTTTATTTCTTATTGTGTCTTCGGTAAATAACCATTTCGATGTTTTTCATAAAAATATATTGCAATACTCATTTCTGCACTGTACAATTCATATTATCCAAACATATCTACTTATTTTATTCAAAAATCGTTCTCGGATACTGGACGAGATAAAGGTATTTTGAAGGAAAGCCAGTAGGAGTCATGCAGAAATATAATGTGTTGTGATGACTATCCAAATTAAGAATGGTTCCATAGTTAGTTTCATAGAAGAAAGTAAAGCATTATTTATATCTATCGGACTGAATGACTGCTGTTTAATTATCTCCCAATACTTTGACAGGTTGCAGGAGTTGGCCCACTTCTTCCATGTACCTACTCCCATGAGCACTGCCAGTGTATAGAACGGACAAGGTGGCTTTATTTGGATTTTACATATGTGCCCACTATCTTATAAGAGGATGGCATAAACTGTTTCGAGTATGTTAATTTTGATTGTATACAATTAAACATACATATAAACCAATCGAAATCGAATAGTGTTTTTATATTTTAGTATTGTCTCCTGACTTTCGAATCGAAAAATGTTTAGAAGTCATAGCTTAGTTAAACGAAAACTAAACTAAATCCAAATTGTTTAGAGTTGGATTGGTTTTATTTGTTTAACGTTCAATCAACAGCTAAGGTCATTTGTGGACGGCCTCCCGTGCGTGCGACATGCATGCGTGTGGTGAGTGCGTATGTGTGTTTTGGGTGGCTGCGGCATTTTCGATTTATAGTGCTACCTCACTGAGGGATACTACCGAAGACACCCAGCAGGGCACCCCACCCGGTCACATTATACTGACAACGGGCGAACCAGTCGTCCTACTCCTAATACGCTGAATTTTAACGAGTAGAAACTACCATTTTAAAATACTCTGGTATGTCTCGGCTAGGGGACAGAACCCAAAGCCTTCCTCACAGCGGCGAACGCTCAACTAAAGGCCAAACGTGAGGCATTGTCAAGGGAGACATTAGGAAGAAGAAAGTTGTTTAAAAGCAGAGAAAAGATAAGATTGCCCAAACTTTAGTCGCCTCTTACGATCATGCAATGGGTTTGGTTTGGTTTATTTTGTTTAACGTTCTATTAACAGCTGAGGTCATTTAAGGACGGCCTCCCGTGCGTGCGACATGCATGCGTGTGGTGAGTGCGTATGTGTGTTTGGCATGCAGCGGTATGTTCGTGTTAAGTCTCCTTCTGATCGGCCGAAACTTTTGCCGATTTATAGTGCTACCTCACTGAAGCATACTGCCGAAAACACCCAGCAGGACATCCCATCCGTCAAGGGAGACATTAGGAAGAAGAAAATTTGTTCAGAAAGAAGATAAGATCCCAAATTTAGTCGCCTCCTACGATCATGCAATGGGTGCAGCAAGTACAATTCTTACGCCCTACCTGCAGGGCAACTGCAATATAGTGCCGAAAATAAAAACATAGAGAAGAAAATAATTTCCTTAGCGTACAACAATTGTTTTACAGTGTAGTTTTGTTCTCTAAACACTTTCAGAACTATTTGGTAACCTCTAGTACCGATTTCGAGTCGTATTTACAGAGTTTACAAAAACCGGTGGAATCGTCGTCGTCAACAGTTTTAAGTCTTTATAATAACGGTTATTCGCTGCAAGTACGTATAAAATATGAATAATTTATACATTAGAAAGTTAATGGATCTTATTAACTATGAATTATGTTAATGTAAAAGATTTGGGTTTTGAACACTTACCTGTTGTATATAGTACCATATTTACATCCTGTAAATCAGAGTGCGTGTTTTTACGGGGTATTCCCGTTGGGGAATCCCTTCCGGTTGTATTTGTCGACGTTTCTGATTGGCTAATGTTCGGGGTATGTGTTTATTTATAATCACCTTACCTGTACATTACTCTACGCTCAGGTATCGGTCTATCTGTAGTCTTGGGCTTCCGGTTGTATTTGTTGACGTTTCTGATTGGCTAATGTTCGGGGTATGTGTTTATTTGTGATCACCTTACCTGTACATTACTCTACGCTCAGGTATCGGTCTATCTGTAGTCTTGGGACAAACTGCACGTGTATTTCGAGGCATACAATTAAATTTAGCTATATAGCTGGGAATTTTAGTATTATACGACAGTCTGGCAGAGGCTTACATGTAGCTGGCCGGCTCGTCTTTCTCCTTCACATAGTCAGGTTTGCAGTAGATTTCGGACTTAAACCTCTAAATTATCCAGGGTTGGGTGGTATTTTTCTCTCAATTATAGGTATGATATAGTCAGTAATTCCGTTGTTATTTCGGGTGGTCTTTTCCCGTTGTAGGCATATTATAGTCGTTGTATTTTTGGGTACATTTATCCCCAGGGAGGGACAGGGGTGAATATTTTTCATACGAGATATGGACCGGACGCACAGTTAGGTTACGTGAGCATTGTGTATATATTACCTCATCATGTTTCATCACTTCTAATCTTCATATAATAAAATGTTGAACTTTATAAACTGTGTTGTCATTCCATTGATCTGTAGCCCGCTGTAAATGTCGAGACAGAACCACAGAGTTGACGAACTTGAAAATCACTATACGAGGATACACTGGTCTCAGGAGTCGGAACTATTACAGTACTGCCGTAACTCCTCAGAACTTTTACATTACAATTACCGATATGAGACTTACACTATGAAAATATAGATGTAGGGCGTAAGAATTGTACCTGCTGCCCCCATTGCATGATCGTAAGAGGCGACTAAATTTGGGATCTTATCTTTTCTCTTTCTGAACAACTCCTTCCTAATGTCTCCCTTGACAATGTCTCACTTTTGGCCTTTAGTTGAGCGTTCTCCGCTGTGAGGAAGGCGTTGGGTTCTGTCTCCTAGCCGAGACATACCAGACTCTTTATAAATGGTAGTTGCTACTCCTGCTTAGCGCTCAGCATATTAGCACAGGCGTCTGAAGGTCTGGCAGTAAACTGAGATATAATTCCATATAAAAAATAAGAGTATCTACTATAAAAAAAAACAAAAACAGGTATGCAACGCCTCCGATGACAACAATCACTTAAATCTCTGCAAACGGGAAAAATATACGATTTACAATATAATTATTGGTATACACAGATGCCGCTAACATTATTTAACACTCGACAAACATAAATCATTACTCACTGCGTTTAATAAGTTCTATTTCAGCTAAAAACTTTCTGAGATGGTCTGTCACGTCAACCATGTCGTGAAAATGGTGGCCATTGTTATGCAGGTCCGCAGTGAATATCGAGGTAATACATTTTAATTCATGATATTGACAATAAAAAAAGAACTCAAGAAGCACATGGATTCTTTCAATTTATATTTACATTCTGTGTCGTTAAAACATTTTCAATACTGCTGGTGTAACATGTTTCTCTGTTTTTAAAACGATTGAAAATAAAGGGCATACAACTCTTAATTTTTCATGAATTAAAAAGTATTAGTGGGACGACTGGGTTGGCCCGTTGTCAGTATAATGTGACCGGGTGGGGTGTGCTGCTGGATGTCTTCGGCAGTATGCTTCAGTGAGGTAGCACTATAAATCGGCAAAAGTTCCGGCCTATCACAAGGAGACTTAACACGAACATACCGCAGCCTCCCAAAACACACATACGCATTCACCACACGCATGCATGTCGCACGCACGGGAGGCCGTCCTTAAATGACCTTAGATGTTAATAGGACGTTAAACAAAATAAACCAAACCAAACCAAACCACTGAACGCTGAGCTTAGTCACTATCCAAGATGGCGGCTGCTGCAGCCTGTGATACGCTACTTGTTTACAATAAAAATCATATAAAATCAGAAATACCGTTAAATGAACAACCGAGTACATGGACAGATAGTAAAACATGTACTCTATCAGTGCTGCCCACTATTCACAAATTACACATAAATGACTTATATAGCCTTCTGAACACAACTAGGGTACAAACGTAAACAAAGATCAGCTGATCACTCCTTCACAAACTTTCATGCTGCAGACTATATTAACCACTGGCTATATCTTAGCATCGTCCAATTTGGGACGATTCCAACCAGACGTTGAAAAAAGCACTATGCTGCATTTTTTGTTCCTTTCGGAACACCTCGGGAATTTTACACATGATTTGATGAATGTTTGAAGGGGAATAACTCCTCCGTTCTAATATGAATTGATTTGATAGACCAATCTGACTGACGTAATGAAACTCATAACCGGCCCACGCACATTATTTTGTCATTATTAACAATGTTAATTGATAAATTATTGCAATCATTTAAAGACTTTTCATCTATAAACTTAGCCTAGAATTAAAATAGTATTCAGGAACATCAGACTCGGAATCTGGGACATCAATATCCTCATCTTGCCGGGATATTGTTGTATTCGTGTCGTCCTGTGATGCCGTCAACCACGTGCCGAATACGGGTGTAGTATAGGAAAACTCTGGGGCTTTGTCGAGTGTATAGACAGAATTCAGGAGACTAAAGAATAAAGCATATTTATTGTCATGGCGGTAGTGGTTTCTCCACAGAAAAGATGTCTTTCAAAATTGTTGATTGACGTGCCATTGATTTTACGGAAATAGTCTTTGGCATGTTGTCAGGCTCCTTCGATAGTGTTGGTGTTCACGTCCCGGACAAACGGAAGCCCAATTAACTGCCGTGCGTTTGTAGTTGAAGCCAGCAAGGGCGGCGGGTTTGAATAACGTATGGCCGTCCAAAAAGTTTCTTATGAATTCTAGTGTGTCTCTGATATCCAAGTTTGAATGCTCGAAAAAGGAGGACTTCCCATTTGAAAATTCGTGCCTATTGTTTGATTTGCATCGCCAGCTCATGCCATCTACTTTATTTGAACGTTTAGCATGATAACAAACGGAATTATATTTTAGACATTGTAAATTTGATAGGAGTAAGCCGTTTCTCTCACACCAGTCTAAGACGTCGTCATTTCCAGGCAAAAATAGAGAAAATAGTTCCTTGGATTTGCGAAGGCGCCAAATGTTATGTTTGTGACGTCTGTTGCCCTTTTACGGAAATTGCCGTAATTGGTGGGCGACTTAACTGGTGAACTCATGACCTACAACAAAATCACATTTAATATTTTTTCATATTCACTAAATGCAATATGCCTTTCATTCCGTAATAATTGGAATTTGCAATGGTTTTGTTTCCGGGACTAATCTATCCATTTTTCATTTTCACTCATTTTCCTTTCTTTTTGGTTTTTCTTTTGTCGCGTACCTGAAAATCTCGGCCCTTTCTCAAATACAAATCTGCGAGTTTTAACAATGTTAAATCATGAATATGTTCTCTTTAAAACGAGATGGCTCGCCAGGGACTCGGAATGGTAGTCTAAGTTTATCTGCCTGACCAGGACAGCTTCACCAGATCAAGGATCCGTGAGGTGCAGTACTAAGGACACAAGTAACCAGGAATTTCGACCAGCCCCTCCCCAGCATGCAACCGTAATTATATAAATTCCCACCGGACATGTCTTCAAGCTAAACTAAACAAAATTGTGTTTTATAAATCTTTGTGACATGACTAGAGCAGAAACTTTTGCATCCACGTAGGATTCCGCCTTGTCCTCTTCTTGTGTCCCGGTTCAGACACATGATCTTTTCAGTATAATATGACCGGGTGGGGTGTCCTGCTGGGTGTCCTCGGCAGTATGCCTCAGTGAGGTAGCACTATAAATCGGCAAAAATTCCGGCCTATCACAAGGAGACTTAACACCAACATACCGCAGCCTCCCAAAACACATACGCACTCACGACACTCATGCTTGTCGCACGCACGGGAGGCCGTCCTTAAATGATTTTAGCTGTAATTAGGACGTTAAACTAAATAAACCAAACTAAACCAGGTACATCGGAGAGTTATTTAAAAAAAACTGAATATCTGTCAAGATACATTTTTCGGAAAATGTGTCAAGAATCTATTACAATTAACTGTAACAAATGACACGGCATATTCAATTGAAAAAAAGTTGGTAAAATAGACGTTTTATGACCATCGCATTCTGTTAAAACTGTACCGTTACTTGTATCAAAACTGTGTTAGCTCATGTAAAGCCCGAAGAAACCGTACCGTTAGTTATGTATTTTTGTCTTTTATATAAAGCAGGTATAAAGATGGCATCGCTGAAGTTTTATTATTGTATCTACTGCGAAAACACCACGCGTGCATTTAACGATATAGTAGAACATTGTGTTGATGTTCATTCTATTTTGGAACTGAAATGAAAAATAACAAAGGAAAGATCAACCAAAACTAAAAACTTCCACATTATTCCAATTGAATACATGTCACAAATCAAGACTATCTCCGCAGTTCCGAATTCTAAAAGGATAAAGCAATTCTAGAAAGTCAAACGACAGTACCTCAACACTATTCCAGACGCGCAAGAAATTCAAATGGCACTCTCCTCCTAGAAAACTGCCCTGCAGGTAGGGCGTAAGAATTGTACCTGCTGCCCCATTGCATGCTCGTAATAGGCGACTAAACTTGGGATCTTATCTTTTCTCTTCTTTCTTAACAACTTTCTTCTTCCTAATACATCCCTTGATAATACCTCAATTTTTTTGCCTTTAGTTGTGAGGGTATGTGTGGACGGTAAATTCACTGAAAGAGACTTTAAATGACTATCTGAATAAAACAGATGAGCTTCAAATCATCATGACAAAGTCGGAAATGCGATATAAAAGGATATGCCTGATCACTTGTCAATATGTTTCAGGAAGCATGGAAAAGATATGATTCAACGTCTAAGGAAACGAATAAAGGATCTTAGGTTGATACAGTTTCTAAGGAGATGACATTAATAAAAAGGTGAGGAAAGTTTGTACAAATGACCAAATGAAAACTCGATACTCTTATGCCATGAGAAGTATCAAAACATATATGTTCCAGATTGGTGTATGCATAGATCGTTTATTAAGACTGGTTGACAGTATTTCGTATGCGATATCTTAGGTTAACCATACATCTGATCAATTTTGTGACGGATTTGTATGTGACTTGTCGATTCAGACGAATTACATATGCATTACCGGTTTGGAATCTGACGTAACAAAAGAAACCATTTCAAATATTAACTTGCCCGTTCATGTAATACAAGGATAAACGACAAACTTATTGATGCATTGATCAAGGTAATGTTTCTACTCAATGATGTCCAGTCTGATGTTACGAGTAAGCATAAAACACCAATATATTCACTAAAAACATTATGCAAAATACAGCTTACCATACTGCCAAAGGCAATATTTAACAGTTTACGCTGAGCGTGTCTTCCCAGAGAAGTAACGAGGAAGGAAACTAGCGCGTTCAGAGATCCGACAACTATTGTTGGACTTGAGACACAATTAACATGGTTCTCAAAACCGGAATACCGACCAGATCTTTTCACGAAAGTTCTTAAGTTTTACACTTACGATAATTCTTACGATTATCGTAAGTGAAATCTTAAGTGGTTTTCACGAAAGCACTCGTAAGATTATTTTTACTCTTACGATAATTGTTAAGTTTTACACTTACGAGTACAATTCTCCTTAGCAACCTACTTTCGTTTTTGAAGCCCATACGTAGACCGCTCGTTTTAACTTCCGCAATACCTGCAGTTACGATCATGTTCTTGTGGGAGATGATTATGAGAAATACCTCACTTGTTGGCATGAATATGAGGTTTTTAATCAAAACGTTACATTATAGACGAGTAATTTATTGTATTACAATCGCATGTTTAATTTGTAAAAAAATATATTGTACCATGGCCTTATGTCATAAGGCCACGGTACGATATATTCTTTTACACATCAAGCATGCGATTGTAATACAATAATTTACTCGTCTATTATTAAATATTTTTGTATTGTTTGTTTTAATGTACTATATGCTTTCGTTCTTTTGTAATTGTTTTTTCTTTTTCCTCTTGTTTCTCTCTCTCTTCTCTCTCTCTCTTTCCTTTGTCTACAGTAAATATTTTATTTGAAAGGCATTACTGAATTATTTTGAATAACATGACCAATATAATGCTCACTTCAAAATTTCAAATGAGACATACATTCAATAATGAAGTACTTTATATGAAATGAGCTCACATATACATGGATGGCAAAGCAGATAATTATTATCAATATTAACAAAATAACAAGTCAAGAAGCTATAATATCAACATTTTAATTGTAGAGAATATATAATTAAGATAATCTCTTAGTTTACCTTTTAAGTCATTAAGCAGAATCATCCAAAGCCAATGTTCTCATTATTTAAGCCAGACTTTATTGTAAAATTGAGGCTGATTCAGACCATTGCCTGAAATACAAAATGAACTGAGGTATGTTCAAATGTCTTTTTTTGCTTGCTTTACATCAAATTCCTGTTTTCCATGGTCCTGTTTGAAAAAAAACATCTGGAATATTTGTATTTTCCCATATTTGTAGAAGTAAAAATAACTTCAGATATTACAAATATGAAATATAGGTTAACTCAAAAAGCTTACAACAAACTTTTTAAAAGTTAAACTCGCCCATCCCTCCACCTAGACTGAATTTAAAACACTAATAATAATGTTCTGAAAAACAAAAATAAACACCAATCCTTCCACATGGCATGCGTTTCATTAGACATTTTGCATCTTCGCTAGCCAAGGCTTCTGATTACGTTACACTACACGAACCCTTGGCGGATATAGTCGTGTTCAAACCGTCGCGCCCTGGAATCCCAGGGTACCCAATCAAATCGCGTTTTTTACGTTCAGGCTTGGTTTCGCAGTAAACAAAATTTGCGGCACCCAGTACAGAGCTACAATGTCGACTATGTCATGGCATTTTACCTATATACAGAGACGAACTATCTTTAGGGAAACATTCGCAGTGTTTGATCAATCTATTTAAGTCATTGATCACATATCTCATAAAAATGACACAAGCCTCCATGTGTGTTTGTAAACATCTCAGATGAAGTAAATCGGTAACGCTCGTTTTGATTGGTCGAAAATTTCATGTGTAAAGAGTGGTAATTTTGAATCTCCGCTAGAGGGCCAGAACTGACGCTTATATCCGCCAAGGGTTCGTTTAGTGTAACGTAATCAGAAGCCTTGGCTAGCGAAGATGGACATTTTGATGGTCCGATCATTATATGTCTCAAAAAATACACCTGTCTATCAGAGTGTCTATTGTTTGGTGTTGAGGCCAGAGGAAACTCGGGTTACTTTCGCCAATGAAATACATGTAATTATACCCTTGCTTCAGTGTCCCCTTCCCACCAATGACAATTTTAAAAACTTGCAATGACTTGTTGTTTTTTTATCTTGTGTGCATCCTTAATCATAATGAAGCAGAAAATGATAAATGTATACCAGTACTAGCTAACCAGCATATATTTACCAACACAAGTACATGTATCTGTCTACCTTTGATTTATTCAAAATATTTCCTTTCCACAATGTTGCCGGCCTTTACTGACAAAGAATACATACTGGATCATGTACATGTATCAAATGTACATCTACATATATCTCTTCAACAAAACATTATGTCAGTCTATTTCATAGATAAAGTCTGACACAACATATTGTAACAAAGTTGGTTAATGTCAATGAAAGCAATTAAATTGCATAGATTCATTTAAATTTGTTGTACTGTAATTGTTAACCTGGGTTAACACGTCATTGTTTTTTAATGCTTGAATTTAGACTTCAGTTGGGATGTGGCACATGTAGATCCTCATCCATTTGTAGTGAGCACATGACAGTGACACTATTTTATATATAGGAGGATATGTGCTCTAACATGATTATATATGTATGACTCCAACCTATACTAGTGCAGAATTATTCAAACATTGTAGAGCTGCACAATAGTTAAACAAAAAAACAACTATTTGATCTTTTCAGTAATCCTCTATCACCTCTTGGCTCTATTGTCAACTATATCATGTGGCAATTTTTCTTAATTATATGTAACCACTATTGCAAAACTGAAATTCTACATAGAATATGCCTCACTTTCAATCTTCCATACATTTTCTTCACTTTGTGTGTATTTAAAATGAAATAAAAACAGATTAATATAATTTTAGTTGGTACACATAAACATGTGCAGAAAATTGCAAACAGAACAAGAAGTTTTTACTATTTGTACCTGTATGATCACATACAAATGCATGTAATATACTGATGCAAAAGTAGAAAGTTTAAATTAAATTCAAAGGCATCAATATTGACAATTCTGATACAGACTACACAGCAATCATAAAATTTGGTGTAGCACCCCTCCGATCCCTAACAAACAAAAATAAACAAAAAACAAAATCAAAATTAAGAATAAAACAAAAACTAAATAGACTAGTTGTTTATGAATACATTTTCAACTGGTCAGATTTCATTTGGACTTAATATATACCTATCTTGTAACACAACAAATAAAACTAACATTAGGCCTACATGTAGATACTTGTGACAGGTTTGTCCTTGTAGTTGTGTCACAGGGGCATGTCTAGTTTTATATCAAAAAAATAGTCAGAAATATATATATTATTTATTGACAATAGGTATTTCTGACTATTTTTTAATATAAAACTAGACATGCCACTTTGGTTTTGTAATGTAAAAATTGAGAGTTCCATTTTGAAATCCAGCAGTCCCATGGCTTTTTCAAATTGACAAAATAAATTTATGATATATAACAATGTTGCCTTAAGAAATATGATACAGACACAATAAAATACTAGATCTAGAGTCAATTAAAATCAACTTATTTCTACGTTGTATGGCAGAATTTGCCCGGAATTACAATGCATCCTAAGTACATTTTGTATGCACAGACATGTAGTTTGGGAGTTCTCTGAGGTTTATTCTGTGCCAGGAAAAACACTATCATAAAGATATATATATTATATTTATAGAGTTTACATATAGGATATTGCTTGTATTCTCGTGATAAAACAACTTTAATTCATTATTACTTACTTTACATTGACTGTTTCGTCTGTTTTGTGTACGTAACTCTTCACAATGTCCAGTGTCACTTCACAGTTTGTAAGTCTAGTTGACGATGACGATTTGTATCAGTAATATGTGAGATCCACGAAAACAATCGGCACCAGTCACATGTCTGTCAACCATTTATATTAGTAACCGATCATCTGGGAAATACCCGATTATAATCTACTATAAATAGATTTTGCTGTCGTCGGCGTTATTTATTTATTTATCTTTTTATTATTATTGTTAAGAAAATACGTGCTTTTATTTTAATCATCTTGTCACAAAAGTAATTTTCTGATGAAACTAAGACCATTTATTGTGTCATGAAAACGACAAAAAATTGCAAGTTGCTGTCGATCGTATTCGCGCAGGTGCTTGTGTTATCAACTCGCTCTTGCATGACGTCAAGTTCCTGCGGTGATTTGTTCAAATAATACGGATTTCTGGAAACTTTGATCATTTTTAGGTACGTTATGAATGATGGTATTGTGTACTTTGAACAGTTTTTTTCTTGGCTTCAAAATGTATAATGTAATAGTATTTTGAATGTAAAAATCATTAAAATTTGTCGATTTGTGTTAGCCTACTTACATTCCTACTGTATCTCATCAGTAGGTAGCCTAAACAATGGGGATGCGACCATTGCTCTAACGCCGACGTGTTATTGGCGTAGAATTCTAGTTGGGAGTTAACGGGGTTAGGACTAATGCGTGATTGTTTTGGGATAAACAGACCACTGCCGCCATTTTGTTAAACACTTTATATTTTACCCCTAAGAATCACACTTACGACGAATTTTTCATCGTAAGAGTAAAATTTTACACTTACGAGTGGGTTATGTGCTCTCGTAGACTTACGATGAATTTTGCACTTAAGATTTTCGTAAGTTCCTTTGTGAAAACCACCATAATCGTAAATTTACACTTACGATCAAAATTACACTTACGAACTTTCGTGAAAAGGTCCCCAGATCAATACATTCACATGTTCCACTTGCTAGATTGCCATCACCTCCTGGCTAACGCTAGGGTAAAATGTTGCTCTTTTGGAATGTTTCAATCTGGTATAAAGACGGAAGCGTGGAAAAGAGTAGCAAGAGATAGTCCAAATAACAACAGCGGCATGGCATTAGTGGAAAACATTCTCGGTCAAGGAGGTTAATAGAACGAATTGGGACGTTGAGGAGAGGAAGCAAACTTCTGTACTGTTATTCGTGAATGGTGAAGGTCGAAGACGAACCAGGTCTTTCTGCGATCGAGCGGTATCGTCGAAGAACATTGTTTAGGAATTGGCTTTTGAGAGATGTGCATTTCTTAAATACCAGTTCCCACCTCCTGGAAGTCACGTAAAAGGCATACAGATAGTTATGTTTTAGGGGATCTTGACTAATATCGAACACAGAATACAGCGTCAATCGGGGAACATTTAACGTAAGGGCATTTGGAAGATGAAAACTTGTTCGGAGAGTTCCAAGACCTTGATCAAGGGGGTCCATTATAATGTCCCCAGACGATATTCCTTTTGCGATTAAAAAGGCGTGTGCTATAGTGAATACACGCATGAATCCTAATAGTTAAAACATGTTTGAATATTAACATACAATGATGTTAATATCATATTTTACAATTATTGGTTTTTCATGAGGTTGATACAAGGATTTATCAATCCGAAAAAGTGTTATTTACCGAGGCGAATCAACCTCATGAGAAGTCATTAACTGGTTTTTTTTTTAATTATGTGCGGGACTCGAATAGACGCCCAAATGCCTTAACCCGGAGCCACATCGGACCCTTATTCAGATTATGTACAGGTACTATAGATATTTCAGTAAATCATTGTCGTTATCGTATTAATCTATGTTGTTATGCATTTGTTTATTCACAGGGATTGCCACATGCATACGAGCAGAGCAAAGGTATATCCGGTACATGATCTCATCCAGCATTCACACATGATGGTCAATACAACGTCTATTTATCCAGATTATGTGGAATCCATTATTCCGAGGTATTTTTACACAAACATTGTAGTTTGCACTTATTTTCTCTTTGCTCTGCAGAGTAAATGGCAGCAAAGCTGGTCTCTCGAGACGAGCAACAAACTTTTTTTAAAGTACAACCAAAACTTAAAACATCAAAACCAAGTCGGAAGGATCGTAGAGAGGAAATAGTCCTCTCTCGGCTCCGTACCGGGCACACATATCCTACTCATTCGTTCCTTTTGAAACGAGAGGATCCACCGGTGTGTTATGCATGTGATGTTCAATTCACAGTGCAGCATTTTTTAATAGAATGTTCCGATTTCAAGAACATTCGTGATAAATACTTTCGAGTCCCGGATATGAAAACTCTTTTTCAGTTCCGTGGATTCGAAAACAATATTTAGCTACTTGAAAGAAATCGATCTATTTTATAGACTTTGATGTCTTTTACGTTACTGTCTTTGACGTTCTATTTATAACAAAGTTCACATAATCTATTCGTACATATTATTCCACATAATCTATTCGTACATATATGTATATTACCATTTTTAACCACCTTTTTATCAATGATCTAAATATACAATACGGATGCTTTTAAAAATGACAAATTTTATCTGATTTTAACTTTAAAAATAAAACATGTTAGAATATTGTTTGGTCCTAAATGGCCCTAGTTGTCGATGGGCCGTAAAACATAAACAAACAAACAAACTCTTTGCTCTTCCGTGAATGACTAGCATAGTGATTCCTCAATTGTTATCGTCAAGAATCAAATAATCCCGCGGTTCTAGCAGAAAAGGCGGAATGACTTTGACTTTCATTCAAGGTCACAGGGATCAAATAGGTGGAAATATTTAAACGACTTCTTCTCAATGGCAATGACTCCCAGGGAGTTGATATTAGGTCTGTAGACTGCTGGGGTGTAGTGTTACCAAGTTTGTTCAAATGACCTTGCCCTTCATTCCAGGTCACAGGGGCAAAAAAAGCTAGAATCTTAAACAACTTCTCCTCAATAACCGAGAGTCCCATGGAATTGATATTGGGTCTGTAGCATGCTGGTTTAAAGTGCTACCAAGGTTGTTCAAATGAATGACCTTGAACTTCATTTAAGGTCACATGGGTCAAAAAGGCTAAAACCTTTAAACGACTTTTACTCAATAACATAGAGTGCCAGATACCTAATATTTGGCCTGGAGCATGCTGGGTGAAGGGCTTCCTAGTTTGTTCAAATGAATGACCTTGACCTTCATTCAAGGTCATATATTTAAAAAATGCTTAAATATTAAAACGACTTCTCAATAACCAAGAGTCCCAGGGAGCTGATTTTGGGTCTTTAGAATGCTGGGGTAAAGGGCTACCAACTTTTTTCAAATGAATGACCCTGACTCACATTCAAGATCGCGTCGGTCAAGTATGCTTAAATCTTTAAATGTCTTCTGAATAGCCAAAGTGCCGAGAGACATCATATTAGGTCTGTAGCATGTTTTTAAATACCTGCAGGATCCATATATGAAAAGATAACTGCATTACGGGTGAACGATTCGGGCCCATTGGGCCCTTGTTTCTATTGTACCGGAGATGAAATTCTTAAGTGAAAAAGACATTAAGTAGTGAGAATGACCATTTATATTTTAATTAGAATGAATGTTCGAAGAAGACAATTAGGAATTTTTATGGCCGACATAATAATCTCATTTCCTTGTCCAATATGAAGTTAGACGTCGTGTTATCGATGCGTTAGAAGACACTTGCCCCTCCAAAAATCTTCTGGAACTTTTACATGATCTTTGTGTACTTTTTTGCCTTATTATATCGACTTTAAGTACGAATTACGATTGTATTTAAATGTCATTATGCCCTGCTTATAATTTATGATTAAATTTTAACATTCCTTTTTGGACGAAGTGCGTAGATAGCACAAACTTACGACTGTGAACTATATATGATAAAAATATAGCTAAACTAAATCCTGGACAGCTGTCTTTTATCAGAACTTGTTTTATACACTTTTGACATTGACAACATGCGTGCATAGATATCTATCTCTATATAAACTCTTGAATAACGCTTACTCTACCTATTCCTGTACAAAGGATCGCATTGGTGAGTATCGACATTTTCCTAGTTAGAATTATTTCATTTATATGGCAACTCGTTCTTTCTTGAATTTTAGCAATTGTAGAAGTCAAATCACCATTTCTGAGGAATATGGATAAGCAAACATATTTAGATAGACATGTTACTTAAATGTCAAGATTCAAGTTTCAAGTTAAAAACATAAGGGTCTACTTAAATGAAAAGTCGGACTAAGGAATTTCAACATTTCCTGCAATGTCATCTGGTTGTTTAAGATTAGTTTGATTATTTGTCTAACATTGAATAATCATTTAGTTCCAATATTGAACGAAATGCTAGTCCAGTAATACTATTTTTCGCTGTTTGTCATTATGTAATATATCACAAATTTGTCTACCTCATTTCTTCTACTTTAGGAATATTGGAAACGCCTTCTTTCTCCCCTAGATTAACTGCTTCTTTCTTTTCAGAGAAATATTCCTTTTACGTTATGAGTGATTTGTTTAATTATTTCCCACATATACTAAATAATTTAGAATATTTTGAGACATTTCATAAGTAAGAAAAACGTATCACAATAGATTTCAAAAAGAAAATATCTTGACTTACTCTTTATAACATAAAATTATACCCGACAAATGAGTGACCGTCTGAGACTTTTCCGTGTGTGTGGCGTTTCTACTTTGAAATAAGATGGCTTAACTTATCTATACATTTTTTTTTGGAAATAAGTTGCACTTATATTTAACATTGCTATGCTTTTCTTATCTCCCCCAGTCAACTAGTCTGTCAACTTTACAGGTCATCATGAAGTTGGTCCTTTTTCTCGTTCTGGCCCTGCCTTTGGTCATGTCAGCACCACAGAGAAAGGCTTCAAATCCATTTGTGAACTCTCTTGGTAAGTAAATTAACACGTAGTTTACTAGTGTTTGTGTTTGTCATTCTGCGATCTGTTTTTACCCTCTCGATTTGACATTTTTGAGAAAATCTTTATCTTTATTATATTGTTTGTCATTACAACATTGTCTTCGAGACAACAAGGTACGATTGAACATAACATATTCGTATTCTGGTTGAAATAGGGTTAATTTAAATTGGTCTGATTTCCTCATTCAAGTATATTCATTTCCCATTGACCATGTAAGCAGTGTGGTATCATGTTCTGTTTTCCTAGTCCTTGATAAGAAACACATGCTATCCCATGTCGCACGTAGAAGAGGCCGTCCCTAAATGACCTTTGATGTTAATAGGACGTTAAACAAAATAAACCAAACTAAACCAAACTATCCAATGTCAGCATGTCCCACTGAAGAATAATATAACTATGCATATACGTTTTATTAAGTTTCACACTGTATCTAATTTAAATCAAATTGAACTTTGTAAAAGACAATGCAAAATTATACCGATGCTGCCACAAAAGTTTCAAATGTGAGAGATAGTGATAAAGTCAGCCTACATTGGTAAACTATGGTAACTACCCTATCTATTGTTAAGGGAAGTATCTAAGTACCGATATATAACAGAATATATGAATATATTATTATCGAATATTGAGACAATAATAAAAAATTCAAAAGCAACGAATTATATGTGTAAATGACGTATTGTAGTGAAATATGAAGTTACAAATATTTATTTCTGTTTCAGTGAACATTTTCCACGGAGATGAGCTAAAACAACTAGTTACAGATTTAGTTGACGATATTGGTTCTGACGATAGGGAGGTGGAATGTGAAAAAGAGTGTGACCATCTCGTAGACACCCAGTTTAGTGGAACTGTCAACGTCCTGTCACATCACGTTTGTCCCCTGGCTTGCCATTCGTAAGTTTCCTTCGACAACAGCGTGTCAAAGATATGTTCTCATTCTAATTATTTCTTTGGTGAATATCTGTATTGAATTGTTCTTTTTATAGTAGCAAAATGAATTTCAATATGTCCATCTAAATGACTGCTGTTTAATTATCTTTCATTTCTTTGATAGGCTCCAGGAGTTGGCCCACTTCTTCCATGTCCCTATTCCTACAGCGCCAATTGTCAGTCAAACTCCGTAGAGCGACAGCATGACATGATCTGTGTTCCCTTGGATTAGATGGAATGTTTAACTGTTCGTTGATGTACATTTTGGTTATATAATATCAAATAAACAACCATCCGAAATCGACAACAATGCTTTAACGTTTTAGTATTGCCCCATGTTTTTCGCATCGAAATTTGTCCTAGGTCAGATTAGATATTCCAAATGGAAATCAAAACTAGTTAGGGGAACACCCAGAACATTATTCGATTTTTGTTAGGAGCGAATCAATCTAATTAAAATCTAAATGGTCGTTCTCACTACGTTACATGAACAACGTAGTGAGAATGACCATCAAGAATTTAATTAGATTGAGAGCAAATGACATGATAATTTGGTTTGGTTTATTTAGTTTAACGTCCTATTAACATCTAAGGTCATTTAAGGACGGCCTCCCGTGCGTGCGACATGCATGTGTGTGGCGAGTGCGTATGTGTGTTTTGGGAGGCTGCGGTATGTTCGTGTAAAGTATCCTTGTGATAGGCCGGAACTTTTGCCGATTTAAAGTGCTACCTCACTGAAGCGCATACTGCCGAAGACACCCAGCAGCACACCCCACCCGGTCACATTATACTGACAACGGCCAATTTGGTTTGGTTTGGTTTATTTTGTTTAACGTCCTATTAACAGCTAAGGTCATTTAAGGACGGCCTCCCGTGCGTGCGACATGCATGCGTGTGGTGAGTGCGTACGTGTGTTTTGGGAGGCTGCGGTATTTTCGTGTTAAGTCTCCTTGTGATAGGCCGGAACTTTTGCCGATTTAAAGTGCTACCTCACTGAAGCATACTGCCGAAGACACCCAGCAGCACACCACACCCGGTCACATTATACTGACAACGGGCGAACCAGTCGTCCCACTCCAAATATGCTGAGCGCTAAGCAGGAGTAGCAACTACCATTTTTAAAGACTCTGGTATATCCGGCTAGGGGACAGAACCCAAAGCCTTCCTCACAGGGGCGAACGCTCAACGAAAGGCCAAAAGTGAGGCAGTGTCAAGGGAGACGTTAGTAGGAAGAAAGTTGTTAAGGAAGAAGAGAAAAAAAATCCAGAAAAAATTCTTATGTCCCGCAACGAAAACAAGTTAATCCGCAATTCAAATTGAAAACAAAAGTTTCCAGTATCTCACTCTCACAAAGGTCATATTTTTAGCCCACTATCATCAGATGTGGGCTATTCGAATCACCCTGCGTCCGTGGTCCGTGGTCCGTCCGCCCCTCCGTCCGTCCGTCCGTCCGTAAACAATTCTTGTTATCGCTAATCCTCAGAAAGTACTGAAGGGATCTTTCCCAAATTTAATATGTGGGTTCCCCTTAGTGCCTAGTTATGCATATTGCATTTTGAGACCAATCGGAAAACAACATGGCCGACAGGCAGCCATCTTGGATTTTGATAATTGAAGTTTGTTATCGCTATTTCTGAGAAAGTACTGAAGGGATCTTTCTCAATTTTCATATATAGGCTCCCCTTGGTGCCTTGTTATGCATATTGCATTTTGAGATCAGTCGGAAAACAACATGGCCGACAGGCAGCCATCTTTGATTTTGACAATTGAAGTTTGTTATCGCTATTTCTGAGAAAGTACTGAAGGGATCTTTCTCAAACATTTTTGTAAGTTCCCCTTGGTCTGTAGTTCTGCATATTGCATCTTGGGACCAATAGGAAAACAACATGGCCGACAGGCAACCATCTTGGATTTTGATAATTGAAGTTTGTTATCGCTATTTATCAGAAATTGCTGAAGGGATCTTTCTGAAATTTCATTTGTAGGTTGCCCTCTGTGCCTAGTTATGCATATTGGATTTTGAGACCAGTCAGAAAACAACCTGCCCGACAGGCAGCCATCTTGGATTTTGACAATTGAAGTTTGTTATCGCTATTTTACAGAAGGTACTGAAGGGATCTTTCTCACATTTCATATGTAGGTTCCCTTGGTCCCTGGTGTTGCATTTTGGGACCAATCCGAAAACAAGAGACAGCCATTATCGCTAAATCTTAAATTTTATATAGAGGTTCCCCTTGTTTGAAAAGTACTAGAGGGCTGTTTCTGAATTTACACAGATTAGTAAGACTTAGAGGAAGGGAAAAGTAGAGAAAAAATCAATCTGACATGGAACCTATAAAGATCATTCAATGGTGGGCGCCAAGATCCCTCTGGGATCTCTTGTATAGAATATATACTGATTTGTTCTGATAAATGCCGAAACAGTTCATTAATACTTCTCAGAACACTCCAAATTATTAGTTTTCCCTTAATTTATAGATGAAATTGTAAAGGTGTATTTCAAATATTTCGACTTTAAACCATATCGACATAAACAAATACAGCATACTAACACAGTATACGTACCAGAAGAATGCTATCAAGTTAAACGCAATTTGATCTGAAGACGAAATATAGCAAATTTTGAATGACCGCGACAACAAAAATACGAAAAATGTGATGAAAACAGCGGAAAACATCTTGACCGACTTTCTGTAGACATGCTATCTCTCTCTCACGCTGATCAATGATTAAGTTCTACTGCGCCGTTCTTAAACCAGATGGAACCATGTATACTTAAAAGTACTTAATTTTTTTAACATTGTTAATGAACTCATATAATTATTTTTCATTTTAATCTAGTCTGCATGAAAAAGAAAATACATGTAATAAATGTAACTACAAATCAACGCACTGTCAATTTTTTAAAGCATTGCCTTTTTTTTTGTTATGTTGATAAATTATTATGAATTTTATTATTGTTATTTCAGTAAAATATTTGATGTTTGAAAAGGATATAGCAAAACTATCAATCTAATTAAAATCTAGATCGTCACATGATCATGTAACGTAGTGAGAATGACCATCTAGATTTTAATTAGATTGCAAAACTATCGACTGTGATTTCGGGCAACAGACCTGTTGGACCCTCAACCCCAGTCAACAACTGTATATTTATACTGTTTAAGGAATAGTATCTTTATTAATATAATTTACATTTTCACTACAATTACATGTTAACTTATAGTGTTGCCTAACTGGCAAGTTTCCAGATTAGTAGTACCATTTTTTGCGATTTAAAAAAATGACTACATATTTTTGTAGTCCAGTGCTTTCTCATAAAACTAAAATTCCTAAAACTTACCAATTTCAACTCACAGGATCTGAGATAAATCTTAACTTAAAAAACAAAACAACAACGTCCACTTTAAATGATATAACTACACAATATGTAATACAAAAATGCATGCAATGTTAATGAACCTCGTCTATTAAAATCGTAGTTATTATCTGTATGACAAAAACACAAAAATAAAACATTCAAAAGAACTGGAACTGACCCGATTGCTTCAGGTGTCTGCATGGTAAGCATGAGACCAGATGTTTTCAGAAAACACCAGACTGCATGTGGTCGTAGCAGGTAACGGAGGACTTAACTTAGTTGAATATTTTGTTGTTTACAAAACTCATTCTCTGCCAAGTGCCTCCGATTTTCCGGAATAATTTGACACAATCGACGCAGAAAAATAGCTTTTATAGAGGAAATGTGTCGAACCCCACGTGTAGATGTGATCATTTAGGAATTTCCGCGATGTCCCGGTATATTCTAATCAGAATGAACATGTTGATTTTTGCAGAATTAATTGGTTCTTAAGTTAAGGGAAAATATATATGCATCATTTCATTACAAGTACTGATATTTTTATAAAGTGTATTCAGTGTAAATGACATTCGTGGTCGGCTCCATATTTATACATTTTAAGCGTCAATTTTAGGTCAGCGCTTCGGTTATCAGCCGCCAAAACTATCTTCAATATTTCGTTAATAGCGAAATGTCAGTGCAAATAAATTATTTACAGATAATTTTTATTAACCTGAACATATTTTCAAGAAAACTCGGTATTATACATGGATAACGTAGACCCGATTTAATCTGTATTAATCCTCTGATTATATGGTCGCGTGACACATTTGAAATAAACTTGTTCCCGTCCGAGAATGCCGGGGTTCGAATAACTGATTCTGATTCGTGAAAAGGTGTCAGTTCACCTGCCCGACCACGTGGGTTTTCGCCAGTTACTCTGGTTTCCTCCCTCAGTAAGACCCCTTGCGCACTTCTCTCTGGGGCAAGAATGTTAAGTTAATAATAAACTAGAACTGTCGTCCAGTGGGCCAACTCATACCCCCGCTCCTGCAACCCCCATCGTTACTATGTGTTCATTTATACAATAAACGAGATGTACAGTTAAATCTCACTTAGTCGTATTTAGTTTTTTTGGTTACCCTAATTCTTTTTTATCTATATTATGAATAAATTGTTGTACATGACATTATGAAATGATTTTACATGAGAAAATCTTTTCAATTGATCAATTTATAACAAAGAAAAAATTAAAAAAGTTATGAGAAAGGTGAAGTGTGAATGGGATTTATTCAAAAAATTACGACGTCATATATAGATTAAGCACATCTACAATGTATAAGAATTTTGTCATGAAGTTTCGTTGAAATCAGATAAGTAGTTTAGGAGAAGTATCCGGTACATCGTTGCGTCAAACTCGCCCAAAAAACAAAGTTTTGTGTCCTGGTTACCATGGTAACCAAACGATTACGATGATAAGGGTTACTGTCATGAAGTTTACTGCTGCCCCCATTGCATTGCATGATCGTAAGAGGCGACTAAATTTGGTATCTTATCTTTTCTCTTTCTGAACAACTTTCTTCTTACTAATTTCTCCCTTGAAAATGTCTCACTTTCGGCCTTTAGTTGAGTGTTCGCCGCTGTGAGGAAGGCTTTGGGTTCTGGCTCCTAGCCGAGACATACCAGAGTCTTCAAAAATGGCAGTTGCTGCTCCTGCTTAACGCTCAGCATATTAGGAGTGGGGCGACTGGTTTGTCCGTTGTCAGTATAATGTGGCCGGGTGGGGTGTGCTGCTGGGTGTCTTCGGCAGTATGCTTCAGTGAGGTAGCACTATACATCGGCAAAAGTTCCAACCTATCACAAGGAGACTTTACACGAACATACCGCTGCCTCCAAGAACATACATACGCTCTCGCCACACACATGCATGTCCCACACACGGGAGGCCGTCCTTAAATGACCTTATAGCTGTTAATAGGACGTTTAACAAAATAAACCAAACCAAACCAAATGTCAGATTGTAGTTATGTTCACAAATGCTTTCAGTATGATTAGTCACATGCCACATTTCTCTTATTTTCGAAAGAATCTGAGGTATAGCTATTATGAACGGTCAAAGAATGCCTTTACAGAACAATGTGATTAAGTAGGTCGGAATGGTAGCTTTGAGCATAGTTTTAATTCTACCATCAATAACCAGGACCAAAATACCAAAGAGAGTCTGGAAATTTGTGTTGTGCTTTACCAAATCAAGAAATTCTCAGTCAAAATAACATGGTCAGGTGGATGCTAGACAGATGCCGGTTGCTTAGTTATATTTATATGTAACAGAGCATATGATTAATTCAATCTTAATCACTGCCTCTGCTAGGGATCGAACCCGGGACCTCTGTCCTACTAGTCGTATGCTCAACCGATCGAGCTAAACAGAATCCTAGGATTATGAGTTTTTTTAAAAATAAAATTACTTATCAAAACATTGTTGTGAGCTATCAAACGATCTGCCCTTACCTTAGGTGTGTAATGTCTCAATATCATGATTTCGCCTGGCATATGTCGACTGCTGACAAAAAGCATTCAACACAATGTTTCGAGAGATGTACAGTCCACTACCTAATGATACTGGGCTAATAAACAGTCCGCTACCTGATGATAATGGGCTAATAAACAGTCCACTACCTAATGATAATGGGCTAATAAACAGTCCACTACCTGATAATAATGGGCTAATAAACAGTCCATTACCTGATAATAATGTGCTAATAAACAGTCCGCTACCTGATAATAATGAGCTAAAGGTTGATAAAGACCATGGGGATGTTTTATAGCCGACATCATGGTATTATTTCCCTCGTCTTATGACCCTGGCTGTTAATAAGACGTTAGACAACACAAACCAAACTTTGTCTTATATGTAGTCAGACGTCGTCTTGTCGATGCAGCAGATGACGCGTACCCCTTTGTAGAATCTTATTCATCCGGTACAGCCGTCCTTAAATGACATTAGCTGTTAATAGGACGTTAAACAAAATAAACCAGACCAAACCAAATCATCCGGTACATTTGTAAGAGGCTCCGTATAAATAAATGTTTTATTTCTTTGAATTTTTTTTTATTGTTTTTTTTTCCTGCGTTATGTGTAATTTTAGTTCGCATCACCGTTTGTTTAAATGTCGTTGTTCTCTTTTCCTACACATCATAATTATATTTCAACATTCTTTTAAAAATACTATATGCGTAGATAGTACAAATTATCGCCCGACTGTGAACTTTATAGGTATAAAACTATAGCTACACTACATCCTGGACAGCTGTCGTTTTCCAGAAGGTGTGTTTTAACCTTTTTACGGTCATGACATGCTACATATCTATCTCTATATAAACTCCTAAATCACGCTTACTCGATCTTTTCCTGCAGTAAGGATCTCATTGGTAAGTTCCGGATCCCTTGGCACTAGAACTATTTCTTTAACACATCAGCCAGTTTTTTTATTGTTTTATATTTATTCAATTTCAGAAATCAAATCACCATTAATCAGAAATTGGAATACCCATATGTTGAATAGAAATGCTGTTTAAATTTCCAAGATTCAAATTCAATTTTTGAGAGTTAAAACATTCGGGAGTAATAGAAGCTGTTATACATATATATGTTAACAAAAGACGTTCTATTACGTATGTTTACATAAAGTAAAAACAATCTGTTTATTTTAAAAATGTGAATGTTATTTCTTAAAATTGTAATACTATATTAATTTTTAGATACAGTTTTCTGCTTTTGATATATGTTGTAAAAAATAATAATATTGTATTTACATTTTGTACCTTCGGTCGTAAATTCAAAAAAAGATTATTTGTTATAAATTCTGATTCAGACATTTTATGTCTATTTAGTCCGTGTGATACGTTTTTATACCTAATTTGCTCTTCTCTTTAAGTGTAATTTATCCTCCTGACTATGATATCCAAAACGTAACACTTTTAAGAGAGAAGAAAATTTATTTATAAGATATACGAGCGAAATTGAGAGATTGTTACAGAGAAAAAGTTTTGAAGAAGTTATATTATTTTATGATATTGTTATCGAGGGTGTTGTTTTTGAAGACATTTAAGTAAATGTCTATATTCCTTAATTGAGTAGATATAATATGATAATTTAGAAGGATTTATTTAACTTGACGAGGCTTCATTGGTTTTGAAAAATTTCAAACGTGATAAAGGCCCAGGATCTTTTAGCTTTAATACTGTATTTTCAAAGTGTTTAGGAAACATTTCAGTGCTATCGTAGTTAGATCTAATTATTTTGATTATGTAATTGTCCATTGTTTAAAAATAGGGTATAATGACATGTATTCCAAATGATAACAACCTAGACGTTTTCTTTACTGTCATTTTAATTTCATTTCAAAATAAATTGCCTATATTAAATTATACAATATGTTTCCTTTTCTAGAATGATGTGACTGTGCATTTTTCTAAAACAATTAAGCGATTTAAACGTTTAATAAAAAAAAAACCATAGTAAGTTTTAGATTAGTTTTGTAACTTGTCTGTAGAATGAACTGGTCTTTTTGTTATTAGAGTACAAAAAATACTAAAATGTATATTGGTAGAATTCTGATAAAATGTCAGTTACAATGTTTAAATACACATTTACGCTGTTTGTCATTGCTTGTCATTGCTCATTACCCTCCTGTCAATGATATCCAAAACGTAACATTTTTAAAAGAATAGCAAATTTACTTATAAGATTATTCAGAAAGTAGAAAAGGGAAATTGAGAGATCGTTACAAATCAGAGAAAACCTTTTGAAGAAGTTATATTTTTAATGTGTAAATTATATTCGTCTGCCCCCTTGCTTCTGTTATAGGAATAGTAGAGGCACCTTCTATACCCTATTACAACCACCTCTATCTTTTCATTTTACGTTATATGCGCGATTTGTTACTTATTCACATTGATACACTGTATCAAGGAATTTAAAATACTTCGAAATCATTATTCGGTAATATATATATATATATATATATAAAACCATATCCCAATAAGTTCGCAAGAGACAATATCAATTATACTAGACAATAGATGAGCCATCTAACAATTATCTCCGTACACATGGATATGTTTGTCGTTTATTTTTTAACACTGAAATGCGCTTCTTTTCTCCAGTAGTGAACTAGATTGTTTATTCCACGAATCATCATGAAGTTGGCCCTTTTTCTCGTTGTCGCCCTGCCCTTGGTCATGTCAGCACCACAGAAAAAGGCTATCAATCCATTTGTGAAACAGTCTCTGTAAGTAAATTAACACACATTTTACTGGTATATGTGTTAATGCGTTCCTTTTTCGCTCTCGATTTGACTTTCAAGTAAAATATTGTAGTTATACTGAATTACATCGAATTTTCGGGTTTTACCATACCCCAAATGATCTAGAGATTACGATGTTCGAATGTATGTATTATTAGGTTAATATTTAAAATGTTTCGATTTCTTCATTTCATTTACAGTGTAAGCAGTACGTATCATAGATTATGTCTTACTGCGTCTTTTTTTGTTAATAAGAGGCACACACTTATCGACTGTTAAAATATGTCCCAATTAAGACAATATGAACTATGTGTATATTTTTTTATAAATTATGTCGCTATACAAAATTTGAGTCAAATTAAATAATGTAAAAATAATACATAAATATGCTGATGCTATCACAACAGTATATCATGTGTTAGACGGTGATTGAATAACACTTTAAACAATAGGCTTGATATCATATTTTACCAATGTGTGCTTTCGATAGATTGTGGTGGTAGCATATTAATTGAGGAAAACATTAAGTACTTCTGTATTACAGGATATATATATACCAAATATATCTTAAATGAAATTATACAAAAGTAAAGAATAACTAGTATTATAGGGAAATATACAATTTCGTATATCGTCTTCTGTTTCAGTGAACATTTTCCACGCAGATGAGCTAAAAAGACTAGTTACAGATTTAGTTGCTGATCTAGGTTCTGACAATAGGGAGGGAGAATGTGAAAAAGAGTGTAACAACCTCGTAGACACTCAGTTTTCGGGCACCATCAACGTCCTTTCTCACCAAGTTTGCCCTCTCAGTTGTCATTCGTAAGCTTCCTTCAGTCTCTGCCTAACTTTGTCATAGACATATATATTCATGTTAGTTTTCAGATATTTAGGTCATATATATGGCAATTTTTTCATGATGTTTTCAGTAAATTACTTTATTATATATATTTATTAAATGTACATATATATAAGCATATTGCAATTTTCCCACAATATTTTGAAGATATACTACTTCAAAAGTTCTCAGACCACATCAAGGGGTTTGAAAGAAAGACAGTAGAAAGTGTGTGGTTTTTTGTTATTTCTTTTGTTTAGATATGACATGCAGAAGTACGATGTGTTGAAATGGTATCAAAACTAATAATTGCTCTATATATAATAATATGGCATTATTCAATAATTCATATATGTTGAACTAGATGACTGCTTTTCAAATATATCTCATTTCTTCGACAGGTTGCAGGAATTGGTCCACTTCTTCCATATTTCTGCTCCCACGACTACTGCTAGTGCGTAAAACGAACATTATGAATATATCTCCTCCATGTTATTAAGCGGATGAGATAAACTGTTCGTTTATGTAATTTTGGTTGCACAATATCAAATAAACTAAACGAAACGATTTCCGTTGTTTACTTACTTTTAATATTAGTCCATTTTTTTTCTTTAGTAGCTAAATAACAAATATATAAAAAAAAACATTAAAAAAAACGAGCAAAAATCCTGAACGTTATTCAGTTATTGATTTACAGCTGAATAACATAAAATACATTGAGCTTCCAATATCTCACTCTTACAGAAATAATATTTTATAGAATCTTTTTTCACACGTTAACGTAAAGACTGATACACTTCATACATACTCCTTACATGTGATAGCGTTCACCATATGTTGCCGGATATGCGTCCCATTGTCTTTTGAAGTGTTGTAAAACTTGTTGTTAAAACAACTGACACTATCTACACTCTCTTTTTGTCGGTTCTTGTTGCGATTATATTACGTAGTATTGAAATATTTTGTCTGTTACCTATCTCAGCGAAATTTTGCATTAAAATTATTTTGTACAAAATGGTTTCTTAATTCCACATGTAAAAATATTTTTTTCCAAGATAATACAAACGTGTCCGCTACTTATCAATAATCAATTATCTTAATCAAGGTACTTCAAACTTTATATCAAGCCGTAATGTGCATGCACAAGATAGTATATACAAGATAAATTATCTACATAATTATAATTCACATCTCAGAAGAATTAATCTAAAAATAAATGTTTTATAGCAACGTGTTTGTGTTTGAAGACAAAAATAAAAAAGGACTACATATTTTAGTAGTCATCTGTTTGCTTAATAATCTGCTTTTCTTAAAATGTTAGTTAACCCCTTTATATAAATCAAATAGTTTATCTATATACATCATCTGAATATATGATCGCATGAAACATTGAAAGCAAGCACACTCGCTTTTTACGAAGGGGGCCGGTGTTCTTCTTTAGGGCATCACATCACATGTTTGACCATAACTACAAAATGTGTATTTGTTTTGGGAAAACCCCTTTTGTTTGGTCCTGTGGTCCCACTCTTCCCCCTTCGGAGCCGGTAGGGTGCTACGTGGGAACCTCAAGTCTCTGGATGACTAGTTCCTCCGCTGTCAGTATAATGTGACAGGGTGGGTGTCCTGCTGGCTGTCTTCGGCAGTATGCTTTAGTGAGGTAGCACTATAAATCGGCAAAAGTTCCGGCCTATCGCAAGGAGACTTAACACAAACATACCACAGCCTCCCAAAACACATATACACACTCACCACACGCATGCATGTCGCACGCACGGGAGGCCGTCCTTAAATGAGCTTTGCTGTTAATAGGACGTTAAACAAAATGAACCAAACCAATTAAACACCATTAAGTTCAGCAAAGTAATGATCAAGACAAAGTTTGAAAGTATTGTGATCATCAAGTTAGCCCAACAGAATAACTTAACAGGGACGTTCTCTCTACTATTCGCCTTTCAGTCCCCCCTTCCCCCACAGAGGATGTATGTACTCTATCATAGAATGTGTAACATGAAAGATTAAGGCAAAGGGACACACTCACTGATGTGATAATTAAATTTTAAATTAAGTATCTGCTGATCAGACAGATCCGCTAATTCAAAATGTCCACCATAATCAGTATGGGAAGTTTGAAGCAAACTCGAAAATTTACTTTTTTCATTTTTAAACACTTGAAAAAAATATATGAATGGCAAGTAGTAAAACTCTGAATCTAGCATGTGATAATCTGTCATCAGAGAACGTGTTCCGAAACCAAAATTAAAAATTGTTTGATAGAAAGTATTTGTCTAACTTCCGGTGTGATGGTCTGAGGAAACTCAGGGTACTCTTTAATGAGTCTCTTTAATGCTAGCGCACAATATGACGTTTGTTTGCAAAGCTCTGGCATCTATATTGACCATAGACACCAAAAAAACAGTTTAATCCTTATATTTACATTCTCGACATATTTTTTGTTCCATTTTGAAAATTAAAATTGGGTTAGCATAAAAAAAGCCAATATTCAACGACTTCGTCAATGGGGTTTGACAAATAGAAAAGCCTATTTTTTTCAAAATTCATTTGTCACGTGCAGATTGGCAAACAAAAAAGTGCATTGAAATAATACAAAAAAAAAAAAAAAAAAACACAGTATGTTCAATTCTTTTTTAGTATTTGTGTAACAATATTGAATAAAATTTCTTTTGAATACTTTTTGATAACATAAAAAAACGACGTAGTCCTAGGCATTTTTTCATCTGTCCCCTCCCCGGAACTTATATGCGGATGGGAGACATGAAGGACATAAAGTTGAATGTACAGTGCGAGAAGGTTGAATTTGCGAGAAAACCAGGTGTAAACGAATTCATTGACTGCAAAGAAACTTGATTACAGTTTGAAGTGTCTACAACAGCATCTCTGTCAGGAACGAGATCAGCAGGAGAGGAAATGGTGGTCGAGACCGGAGATTGACGTGATTCAGTGTGACTTGTCACTGGGACCATGGCTGATTCACGTTTTGGATGTGTTAAGCATGACAACGCACCGTTCAATGCTTTCTTTTGTGATGAAGAAACCGTCCTGGTATAAGATCGCAGAGAAGCTTCGTTTCTGTGATTAGACATTAACATGGTGTGCCGTGTCTCGAAATTCTGATCATTCAAACACTGAATTGCCGTTGCTCGCAAACAATGCGGTGTATAATGTGTTTCAACTTTAGCCCCGGTACAGATGTCTGACAGGAACGCTTTGACAGCGGTTTTGCCGTGAACCAGATTGGTGATTGCATTGGATTGTCTAAAGCATCCCTATTGTACTGGTTAAACAAATTGGTGGCAGATTTATCTGTTTTCTCTATGAGTAATTTGAGCATACGGATAGGACAGACATCTGTGTCTGTCATGTACATGCGTTTTCCCGAGTTACATTCAATTGAGGATAGTCCACCTTGGAAATTCGTTTGCTTTGTTTCGTGTACTATTGTGGCGTACTCGCCGGAATTGAATTCAAATGAATTTTCAGTTGGTGATGGAATTCCATACCACGTGAAATGAAATTTAATGACAAATGAGTGTAAGCGGGGACCCGGACGCACCTTCCACGTAAGTGGAAATTTTAATCAAATCTGGTCGCTCAATTATCTGTTTATGTTGAGTGGGTTTAGATTGTCCCGACCTCACTCTTTTTCTTTCAGTAGGCCATCTAATACCCCGTTTGCCCTTTTGAATTCCTTGTCCCTCACAATATCTATGTTTCTTTTGCAACTTGTAAGATGTCTGTTTATGGCTGATCTTATACTGATCAGAGAGTTTTTGTGGTACTCCGCAGGTTCGGACTCATCCGAGGTTGATTTCGGCTTCGCTTCACAATAAAAAAAACTGAGCTTCTCAGCAAGGGTCTCCACCGTCACTCGGTTGAAATCTAATTCACTCCCAGTTCTCTCGTTGTTCCAGTCTAAAAAAAATTAAGTCTAAGTCTAAAAAATATTACGTCAGTTGTGTAACGATTAAAACTATTTTTGAATGCTTATATCAAATGCAACAATGATTTGTTTTGGTTGATTTCTCGTATTTTATATAGAAAATGCTATGACACCGTCTTCGAGAGAGCTACTGCACATGGCTTGTTACTTGAACACCGCTTTCTAACACTTCCTAGTAGGCTTACGGGTGATTCTAAATAAAATGGCAAATGTGTGTCACTCAGCGTTTATGTGGTGAAATACAACAAATAAAAACTTCAACTGACAATTTAGGACTTGTATACAAATGTACGTTTGTTGATTTGATTTCGTTAATAAAATCGCTTATATAAACATAATTTCCCTGCCCGTTTCCAAAAAAATAGAACATTTGGCGACAGAATCATATTTTCCGCCATGTCACTTTCCCTGCTTACATTTTTCAAACATGCAGAACTTAATATTTATGTGCAAAATTAATAAAAAGTTACGCTATATCTGCAGTATGAAAGTTGAATTTAACATATAAACCTTAGATGGTTTGAATAAAGTCTCGTAAAGTAAAAAAATTCCTAATTTTTTTCGTGTCGCTTATATCCATGTCATTACCGCAACGCTGTGAGAATTACGGAAAATCTGCTAGAGTTTTCCCCCTTTGTCCACGCTCTTCTGCCACATTGAAGTTTTTTGCTGGCAACTTACGAATACACATGGCGGGCTGCTATGCCAGTGAAGTGGAGAAAGAAACAGCGAGATGTAAGTATGCTCTTGCACCAGTACACCTTTATGATGTCAGTACCGTATGTGTGATATAACAAATACTTATGACTATAAAAAAATGGGTTCATTCTCAGAATATTCATGTAAGGAGCATTTCTCAAATGAACGATTGTTATTCCCGCCATTGCTGATGAAAGGGGCCCATTAGGGAAAATTAGAATACATTTGTCATTACCGAAACGGTCAGTTACCGCAACGTTTTTCCGTTGCGGTAATGACGATAACGTTTCGGTACTGACATATCTTTTATTGAAATGGAACAAAACATTTTAAACATGTATACGTGTACCGTTTACAGGAAAATAAAGTATGATACTTCATATTTTACTAAAGCTATGTATTAAAGCCTGATTGATGTGATTGTTTGTCAAGTAGAATTTACAATATGTCAGTTAAAATCATCAGATATAAGATATAAAATGTTGTATATACAAACGTAATGTAAATATATATATTTCATTTCAGTATTTAAACAACATTTGAATGGTACTGACATCGCCCACGCCACATTAGAAAAACAGTTTTATGAACTATTAAGAGAAGAAGATAGTGACGGCTGGGCGACAAGGGTGTGCAACTTGTATGACACTTTAACAGCATCGAAATATATTCTTACATTAAGAAAGAAGCAAGCAACACAATGGTTTTATCAGCAAAAGAGAGATCTGCATTGTGGAGACAGCGACAAAGAGCAGACAAGGAGCTACATGACAAGTACAAACAGAAAGAGAAAGAGAGAAATGAGAACAGAAAAGAGAAGGGACAACTGAAAAGCATTAAAGATATGGGAGCAAGGGATCAAAGGAAGCAAAGAAAGCGATGGAAAAAAGACCAAAAAAACAAAAGAAAAAGGGATAAGCAGCTTGATACAATACTAAACTGTACACCACCAAATTCACCACCATATCAGAGTCCCCCTAACCAAATTCAACCAGTTGACCAAAGGACAGAAACTATGAGGAGAAAAGGCCGAAGAAATGTCAGGAAGGACAGAGCAAAAGCATACAGGAAGATAGATAAGCTTCAGGTGTCTCTGTTTAGTCAGAAGCGTCTTGTCAACAAATGGAAAAAGAGATGTGAGCGTTTGACTACCAATAGAAAATCTGACATAGAAAAGAAGGTAGATGCTATCATCAAAAGTGGAGAAGTAAAAAAGGCTTTATTACTGTACCAGGCGATGGCTAACCGAGTAAAAGACCGGTACGAAGCAACAAAATCAGAAGAAGAAAAGCGCTTAATTTCGAGCATTGTTTGTGCATACAAAGTTCTCAAGCGTCATCGTCTTTGTGCATATGCAAAGAAACGTCTTGGATTTTCACAGAGAGATCGACGGTCAAAGATGAAAGGGAAAACACCAAGATCAAAGAAACTCGTCTTCGATTTTCTTAATAGAGACGATAACTCAAGGATGAAAGCCGGGAAAAAAGCCTGTATAACCAGGAAAGAGGAGAGACGACAGATCAGACTTTTGTCTTTTGATTTGAAAACACTGCATTCAAAGTTCCTGACAGAAACGAAGATAAAAATTTCCTACAGTCTTTTCTGCAGCTTTAAACCATTCAACATAATCAAGCCAACTGCAAAAGATCGCGACACTTGTTTATGTAGAATATGCCAAAATATGGAACTGAAGATTGAAAGATGTCACCATGAAAAGGCATTGGCAAGAAGAGACATAGACAACGTTTTGGAACGCGTTACCTGCAACAAACAAAACAAGGAATGCATGTACAGAGATTGTGAGGAATGCAAAAGGAAACAGATTAACTTTGAACCAAACATAGATATGGGTAAACAGATCACATGGTTTGAATGGAAGACAAAGAGATTAGAAAAGGAAAAGAAAATAGATGGAGAAATTGTCAAGACCACTGTCAACGTTACTGTCAAAGAGCAAGAAGGGGGATCCCTACAAGTACTTTGCAACGATCTCAACAAAGCTTTGCCACGTATATCCAGACATGTTTTCAACATACGCCATCAGTACCGGTCACTGAGACATTTAAAAGAGAATCTATCGCAAAATGAGCTGATCATACATATGGACTTTTCGGAGAATTATAACTGTAAATACAGTGCTGAAATCCAAAGCATGCACTTTGGGTCATCTCAACGACAAATTTCGTTACACACAGTCGTAGCATACACAACAGAAAACACGCTGTCTTTCTGCACCGTCTCTGACTGCCTCGACCACTCTCCTGCTGCTATTTGGGCACACCTCCATCCAATTCTTAAATATCTAAGAGAGGAAACAGACACGACAATTGTCCACTTTGTGAGCGATGGACCTACAACACAGTATCGTAATAAGCAAAACTTCTACCTGCTGTCCAAAAAAGTCTTCGAGTATGGATTTGGATCTGCAACTTGGAATTTCTTGGAAGCTGGTCATGGAAAAGGTATATCATCAGTATGATACGTGTCATATCCCTTTTAGAGTGATGAATAAATTACGTTTTTAATTACATGTCACAAATAATATTGTTTCGGTCGTGAAGATCGTGATGTCCGGAGCAACAAATAATGAAGTAAGGAGTTATGTTGCTATTTATAATCTTATATTAATGTAATGTAAATAGCGAATGTATACGTCACAGAAATCGTAACATGAGAGCAAGATTTTAAGGGTCTGTATTTAACTAAATTTGGAATATATTGTTTTTATATACCAGTTTCAAATTAGATAAATACTGATTTGTATAATATAATTTCCATTTGCAAATATGTAATGTAGTCCAATCCTATTGTACAAAATGTGGGCTATATCTTATAGGAGCAGCGGATGGGATCGGGGCTGTCATCAAGCGGACGGCCGACGGATTCGTTCTCAGAGGAGGGGATATCACTGGCGCTAAGGACCTACAAAAGACCCTGGAAGAAACTGGATCAAAGGTGAAGGTTGTGATCATCAACGAGAAGGACGTAGAGGATGTCAAAGAAGAACTTCCGTTGTCACTCAAGCCTCTCCCGCGTACCATGCAGATACACCAGGTACATATCAATATATATTGATAGTTTGTTTAATTAAAAATGCATTTGAAGGGGATTAATATTTGTGACAAATTACTTGTACACATTTTAATGAACACGTTTGCATAATAAAGAAATAGTTCAGCTAAATCTGTGATACAAACATTATCCATTAGACAAATATAAATATTTGGAAAGAGTCGACTCATAAGTTTGTACTTATCATGTTTGTCCATTTATTTACAGATTCTTGTGATCAGTCCAGGGTCCTTAAGACACCGCCCGGTATCCTGCTTTTGTGGGAAGCCAGACTTCTGTGATTGTTTTGCACCAGAGACAGCGTCATTCTCCGTTCAGGTAATTATTTCAAATAATTCGCGCTGTGGAATTTTGTCAATTATCCACAGTATGTCTTCCTGTCGTTCTCATTAAAAGTATAAGAAAATATTTTCTCCCATCCCGGACAGGTGTGTCCGCCCTTTTGGCTGGTTGAGATTTCTCTAGCTACATGCGCTATTGGGTTGATATTATTCTGTCTCAACCCCAAAGTGGGGAAACTTTCTCTTGTTCTGTTCCAATGAATTGTTTTTGTGGCTATCTTCAACAAATGTTTTAAACAAAATAATAATGTCTAACTCTTGTTAGCTGATCTGCAGCCTGTACACCTTGTGTATTTTGAAACTTTTTAAAATTAACTTCCTCGAATTAAGAGATTAATATGATAAACATTCATCACTCGTTGTGTAATATATACCAATACCTGTACGCTTATTGTTTTCCAGACCGAGGATGATTCTGAACCGGAAGGCGCCCCACACATTGCAGCACCTGAACAGGAGTCGGGCAAGTTACAAAAGGTTCAAGATGTGAACGAGAGTTTAGTTTCGCGCTACTGTGTGGTTAAGTACGATGGCAATGCTTTTCCAGGCATCGTTCTGGCAGTCGATGATGATGAGCTGGAAGTGAAAGTCATGCACAGGGTCGGCCGAAACAGATTTTTCTGGCCAAGTTTAGAAGACACTTTGTGGTATGCTAAAAAGGATATCATCACACTTTTGGTTGACCCACCAAAACCAGTCACGTCCAGGCACGTACAAGTTGATCCGACTATTTGGATCGAGATTGAAAAAGAGGAGGAATGACTTAATAATGAACCGCACGTTAATGAACGTTCAAAGTGGACACAATGAACTTCCAAGTTGATATTGCTGATTAGAATTGAATTTGTTTGTGTTTGAATAAACTTGTACGCGCAAATTCTCATCAATGAACTTTAAAATTGGAACAGTATTTTGTTTGAAATTGTGTTTAAATACAGGTTGATTTGTTTTATTAAGTTGTGTTATTTCTTATTGCATAATGTATAAAATACTAATGTTTAGCTGTGAATACACGGTGATGTTGTCAGTACCGCAACGATCTGTCATCACCGAAACGCAATGTCATTACCATAACACAACACTTTCTCTGATTTTATATTTTGACCAAACTCTTTTCCTCAAATTAATGGTTTGGATTTGATTAATACTAATAGTTTCTACATATTGTGTACATTTTTCCATTTCATTATCATTGTATGTGCCCGTGGTAGGAAATAAATCAATCAACTTTCGATAAAATTCAGTTTCACATAGGTGTTTTTATTGTTATTTTAAATAAAGTTGTCACTTTCATTATATTTTGTTTGTATATCATGTACACTTCTTTTTGGGAAATATATATGCGCTTAGATAAATGATTTATTATATTAAATGGAAGATTTATCATCAAATTCATTAACGTTATGGTAATGACACAATCATTCGTCTGTCAATACAAATTACTTTTTTTTCCCAAAATAAAATAAAATTGACTCATTGCTGAGATTAAAAAATGACAGAGCAATACACTTTATGTTAAAAGACGAATACTTTAATACATTTCTTGAATATATAACTATTTTTTCAGCGGAACCAAATATTGCCATTTTTTTTAGAATCACCCTTACCGGTGTTTTTTATAGTTGAAGGGGCTTCTCTTGCTTCAAATAATTGTTCAACATTTTCCTCTGTTATCGCTTTAAAACGTTTACTCTGTCCAGTTTCTGTGGAACATGGAGTTTCCGGCGGTGGCATATCTGTCATAGCTCTGCCCTGCAGGTAGGGCGTAAGAATTGTACCTGCTGCCCCCATTGCATGATCGTAAGAGGCGACTAAACTTGGGATCTTATCTTTTCTCTTCTTTCTGAACAACTTTCTTCTTCCTAATGTCTCCCTTGACAATGCCTCACTTTTGGCCTTTAGTCGAGCGTTCGCCCCTGTGAGGAAGGCTTTGGGTTCTGTCCCCTGGCCGAGACATACCAGAGTCATTAAAATGACAGTTGCTATTCCTGCTGCTTAGCGCTCAGCATATTTGGAGTGGAACGACTGGTTCGCCCGTTGTCAGTATAATGTGACCGGGTGGGATGTGCTGCTGGGTGTCTTCGGCAGTATGCTTCAGTGAGGTAGCACTATAAATCGGCAAACAATCACTGCACACAAATTAATTCTTACATTATGTAGACGGGATGACATTATGTAGAAGGGGTAACTTTTGGCAAGATGTTCTTTTCACGAAAGTCTATTAAGTTTCAAAAAGATAAGTTCAGAAGGTATAGTCCGAAATGCTTAGGTACATAAGAAGAAAATTTAAAGTATCTAATAGTATAGTATATACTGTACATATATGGATTTATATGTGACTCTACTTGTTCAGTATAGATGCATATGGTAGGGAGAATAAAATATTATAATACAGAAACAGAACAGAAACAGCAAAGGAACACCACATTATACATTCACACAAAGGACTCAAAATTATATAAACATAGTACATCAAATCACAACCATAGCCACACAAACAGGTATACATCACATGAAGATTGACATACAAGCTTTACAACTGCTGACTCATGTATATAAATACTATTGTTGTAGTGCACAAATGAACACCATTTGGCATATATGTCCAATGAACGAGATGATATGCTTATAAATCCCCAGAGTATATATTTTTTCAAATATATGTAAATTTGATCAATTATATTAGCAGAAATCGTAGTCTACAATATAAGAATTAAAGTTATATATGTTGTAAATAGGATAAGTCCTACTACTTATGTAGGTAAGGTTGGAAATAAATCAAGTTTCTCATTCATTTTAAAATACAGTGACGAACATTGTTGTTTAGATTATAAAATACAGGTCGGTAATTACAATTTCATCTAAAAGTACTTATTTATCCATTGGTACACTACAACCACAGCAAAATAAACCCCTAATTTTCAAACATATCTTTCCATTCGATCCATATTCTATCAAATCTTTCAATATATACATTTTTTTGACATTTTTTTCTATTTCATATTTGAACGCCAAAAACTGATTCAAACCTTCAAGACTAAGCATTTGCTTCTTTCTTGACACAGAGTATATGTAAAATTTCACATATAGTAAGGAAATTTACAGGTAATGAAAAGCAGCTAGTATCTCCAAAAGGGACTGTTTCCAAGCAGCTAGTATCTCCAAAAGGGACTGTTTCCAATCTAAAATCAGTTACTTTACTAGTTTTATCAAATATTCCCATTTTAAAATCTTGCAAAAGTTGAAAGGATTGCGGACATTCCCAAAAAAGATGTTCTATGGTTTCAATTTATGTATTACATATATTACAGATGTTATTGTCCGAGACTTTAATAGTTTTTAAATAATTATTTAAAGGAGGAATGCGGTGTGGCAGCCGGTATTGAAACCATTGTATAGTTGTATCTTTGGTAGTTTGAAAGGGGATATTGTAAATTTTTTTCCAGTCCATTTTTAAAGGCATCATGCTGTTTACATTTTTGTTCAGCTGTTATTAAACATTTATCTTTTTCAATCAAACGTTTATAAATGTCCTTACATCCTTTATTATTCTTTAATAAAATGTGAATATGACTTGGTACCAGTGGTCTTTCTATTATATTTTTTGCCATTAAGAATAGATCCAGATCCTTACATCTTTGTTTGATGGACTGACATATACTCTGATAAAGCAAGAAGATTTTTGATTCTGTATCAAATTTCTGTTTAAAGTTTATGAAAGATAGAAACTTATTCTCTTGATCTAATAAATCGCAAACATTTCTTACACCTTTGTTAAACCAGTCTCTGTTAAAAAAAACAATTGTTGCCAATACAAAAATTTGGATTAAACCAAATAGGAAGACTTAAGAATTCTTGGGAAGTTTGTACTTGTGCTGCTTCTGAAATTTTAACCCATGCCTGAAAAACATTTTTCCAAAAATCATTATCAGTTCTAAAATGTTTAACAAAGTCCGTACCCAGGTCTGATATATTTGCTGTTACTGTTCTTAAGTAATCTTCGCAACCATGTAGACTTTAGACTGCAAAATGTTGATATATCAATCATTTTAAGGCCTCCATTTACATAATTTTGAACAAAAGTACCTCTTTTAATTTTGTCAACTGGTGATTGCCAAATGAAATTAAAGGAAGTATCATTCAATTGTTGTATAATGGTGTTGTCAGGGGTTGGAATAGATATAAACAAATGGTTTAGTTTTGGTATAATGATTGATTTCAATACCACTATCCTACCAAGAGGTGTTAGAATTCTCCGTGACCACTGACTTATACTGGTCTTTATATTTTTCATAGTTTTAGAATAATTCACCATAAAAAAATTCTTCTAAATTAACAGAAAAGTCACGACCGAGTAAATTGAATTTTGTTTCCCCCCATTTTAGTTTCCATCTGTGATGGTATACATCTGCACTAATTTTTTTCCGACTTATCCAAATAACTTTAGTGTTATCATTATTGACTTTTAATCCAGATTTTTTTCCAGAACAATCTTATACATTTAAAGTTTCATTGAATGAGTTTCTAGATCCATCTTATATTATTGATGTGTCATCTGCAAACTGTGACAGTTTATGAGCTTTTTGCCCTATTTGAATACCACTGATATTTAATAAGAATTGCTAATATTTCAGCGACAAGCAAGAATAGATATGGAGAGACCAGGTCCCCTTGTCGGCAGCCCCTCTGTATGTTAAAGAAATCTGACAGAATACAATTTTGAGTTATAGCAGAAAATGTATATTTTTGTAAAGTTTTTATCCATCTTTTGGCGCTATCTCCAAAATTAAAAAAAGTCAATTTCCTTATTTAGAAATTCCCATGAGGCTGAGTCGAAGGCTTCAGAGGCTGTTGTTCAAATTCTTTGTCAAATAACAATGAACTAGTCAGAAAGTTGTCGGGAAGGTCGATCGTCTGCAAATCATCGTCTCCGCTTGATGAAAACTCATCACCAGCACATAGAATATCTGGTAATTCTATTCTAAAATTTGGATATTCTGCCATGTCTATGTAGTACTTACTGTACAGCTGTAAATATTTTCATTGGTTCTTTAATATATTTTAAAATTTACTTCTAAAATCTTTTTTTTTAAAGTCTTGTAATATATTGTTCTTGTGTCTGTGCTTATTTACCGTACTATACAATAATTGAATGTTTACTTAAAACTTAGTTTCTGGTCGCGAACTGCACGATAAGTTCGGGCTCATGAGAGCCATGATTGTTTACGTTAGTTACAAGTAGTTCCGGTTGGTGAATATATTCATGCACGGCATGGATTGATGTCACGTTTTGGGTGTCAATTATGCTCACATAGACTGCAAATCGTTTTACTTATTTTATATCGTGGCTTTGCCACCAAAATGTAAATATATCATGTTCTAGGCTTATTTTGGATATTTTCATGGAAATTAATGTACTTTTTGACCAGTGATATATACTTTCAGCAAGCGTGCACTGTATTTATCAATGCATGTTTTAAGTAACCAATGTGATTGTCGTTAAATGATGCTATATTTTGTTGCTGTCGTCTGGCCCGAAATCCATTCTTAGCCTTTAAAGAAGTAGGGTGGTCTAGTAGTAGGACATGAAAGGTTGCTAGTTCGGCATTGTGTTACATCCTTGAACGATTAAGATACTTTAATCCGTTGTGTTCCAGTCAACTCATTTGTAAATGATGATGAGGTAGCCTAGTGAAGAAATATCATGTGTAAGCTGAGAAAGACATTGTCTGAATGCCCAATAACCATGGGTAATGATTTGTGAACCGATTTGACTTGGCTATGTTGCTGTGAATTTGCGGTGTATTAAACTCTTAATTATTATTATCATTATAAATACACAATGTCCCTGTGATCAGTTTCTAAGTAATGTCAGTTGGTCACAGGACCAAGTCACTATCGTATCGTTTTGTAAACACTTGATACGTCTGTTTATCCTTTGCCTCATAGCCAGTACACCTGCAACAGGTTACGAATCATAGGGTAAACAAACATGTCAAGAAACGATACGATAATGGCGATGCCCTGTTGTCGGGGTAGTAAAATTCAAGACAATTTTGAAAAAAATGCACTATACAAGCAAAGTACAAATATCCCTGCATAGAACTATCCCGAATTAAGTATTTAGATCGACTAGGGTTGAGGAGATGAAATATTTATATGACCATGTGTGTAAACTGAAAAAAAATAAAACTAGGTCAAGGTACAAGCAAACACTGCTATTTTCGCAACAACTCCTCGTTTTACTAGATACGATAGCTATGAATTAAATGACTGTTACCTTTCGTTGTATTCTAGGATATCTGTATCCACAATTACAAAATTATTTCGGTAATGTTCGATAATCTTCTGTTTTTATTATCGTCATGTTTTTGTTGTGAATGAACATAATCCGGTCACGCTCTAATAGGATATGCCTGTCTGGTTACGTCATTAATCATCATTGATCGCGAATATTGGGGAATCTAATTTAACCTTTGAAATAAAATGAAAGATAAAAAGATTATCTAAATAGAAACATTTTGATTAGCAGTGAGCACAAAATTGAACTTTAATTCATTGAAACGCTTCCCCAAAGCATAACTAATCCAAGTTAAATGTTTTAAATTTCATTTTTCGTTTCTTTTATTAACTGGATATTTTGACCACACGATCGTTTAGAAGCTTAGCAGTACGTACTCCTTACAAACACACAGATGTTTTGATGTGAGCAAAGATGACGACTTGAAGCTGCCAGGCGGTTTCGATTGGATTTAAATTGCATATATTTTGGCAAGGAAGCATCGTACAATGACTCCTCGTGATCATCTAATTTTGTCAATATGTATTCAGAACAGTTGTTCTTTAGTCGCTACGGCAATTAACATAAAACTTCAAATTATTATAAACACACTTATGTATGTATTATTGGGACGTTGTTATGTGTTCGTAATAAACATAATTTAAGTTTCTATTTGTTTTCTTTCTAGCAACAAATCACCAATAGGACTTCACAATTTTGATTTCGAGTTCGAAGTCGCAGGAAATAAATTAAACGCAAAAGACAGTATCATGAACTTGCCTGATATCTTTATTGCATGCTGCACAGCAAAGTTTATCTGATTCACTTAATTACATAGACATGTTTTACCATATCAAGTCAGATTGTCTGTTTTATGCAGAAGATGGAGTGGCGGAAGGATTAGGAATATGGAAGAAGTGGGCCAATTCCTGCAACCTGTCAATGGAACGAAAAACATTCAATTAGGAACAAAGCAATCCGACACATTTTATCATTATCAATTTTATTTAATCATTTGCATGCTATATATATATAGTCTTTTCTTAATTTGGAAATCCACTTCTAACTGTTTTTCCAATAGGTTCTAATGTATTTGGAATACAAATTAATTTTGCGAGAAGATTGCAATTTGATTGTAATGTGTTTTTAAAACATATTTCAAAACTAACTTGAAAATATTTGTATGACAAGTTGAAGCAGAAATCGAAGGGAACTTACGAATGGCAACTGAGAGGGCAAACTTGGTGAGAAAGGACGTTGATGGTGCCTGTAAACTGTGTGTCTACGAGGTGGTTACACTCTTTTTCACAATCAACTTCCCTATTGTCAGACCCCAGATCGTCAACTAAATCTGTAACTAGCAGTTTGAGCTCATCTGCGTGGAATATATTCACTGAAACAGAACAAAAAAATGTGTGATATATGTATACAGTTATATATATTTAACACTGGTTGTTCTTTTTTGCAAGGACATGCCAAAAAACCTCATCAATGAAATGAGGGTTCATTTAACCTTGATCAACTTTTTTGATGCTGTATGTATGTGGTGTAAATATGAATTAAATCAGTCTCGAGGCTAGATATATCTCTGGCACAATATTTGCTGCTTCAAAAGTAGTCAATTGTGACGTTTGACCTGAAACTATAATCGATGACTACCATAATATATAATCAGATGTAGACGGTGATGATGTGAATATTAGCTATATCTGTCCATGGTTTCATGAGATATCTTGTCACAAGAATTTCATTTAACAGTAGACGAGTGTGGCATTTGACCTTTAACCTTTAAATATAATACTTTGGTTCGATGCTACCGTGTGAACATAAACTAAATCTGTCCAAGAGGTCAAGAGATATATCGTGTAAGCGATCTTATCACAAACGCAAGCACGGACGCACACACCTTTACAGACACACACCTTAACAGACACACACCTTAACAGATATACACCTTAACAGACACACTCCTTAACAGACACACACCTTAACAGACACACACCTTAACAGACACACTCCTTAACATACACACCTTAACAGACATACACCTTAACAGACACACACCTTTACAGACATACACCTTAACAGACACACACCTTAACAGTCACACTCCTTTACAGACATACACAGTGACGCAGAAATAGATTGATGACTGTATCCCATTCTTATTAAAAGTCGACTTACACTTTAAATTGTTAATTCTCCCATTGTCGATGAACGGATCGAGAAACATAGTAACGAAAAATCACAGATAAGATTTGCGTTGATTTACTTACAGAGACTGTTCACAAATGGATTGACAGCCTTTTTATGTGGTGCTGACATGACCAAGGGCAGTGCGAGAACGAGAAAAAGGGCCAACTTCATGATGAATCTTGGAGTTAACAGACTAGTCAACTGCAGGGAAGAATAGATGAGCGATATTGCAATAATGACATGGCTGAAACAACACGAGTTATAACTAATACATTTGTATACATTAATATATTTTGATCCATTCAAATCTGCAAAATAAGCCGTAAAAATACGTAAAATGGAACTAGATATATAACATAAAAACCAATAAAACGTAAACAGCTGGCGTGTTCACTATATGCGAGTATTTTTTATAGCGTGTTAGATAAACTAAAGACTGAAAATCATTCAATAATCATGATTTTACAACAAATAAAGGCATAAAAATAATTTGCGATAGAAAAGGTCGTATCATACGTGTAGATGTAATTATATATCACCAAACTCAAAGTCACGGCCCTTATTCACGAAGCCATTTCATACTGAAACTTCAATTTTGTACTCGATCCAACTTTTTGTAAATAATAAAAAGCGATTCAAAAAACATATAAGCATCGAAAATAATATCACTCTTGAAGTCATTTCTTCACATTATAGATTAACTGATATTAAATCAAACATCATATTTATCACCAAAAGTATTTTTGTCCGAGCGCAAAATGTGTATTTGAGCGTGAATACGTTTTCTTGAATCCGGGCCAAGGTTCCAAAAACTTCACCAGGTAACTAAGACACAATACTAGTAACAAAGAAATTCCGAGCTTACCAATGGAGGTGTTTGAAGAGATGTAGGTCGAGTGAACACCTTTGTGTGGTTTATATAGGTTTATGCCATATATGATAAAACACACCCACTGAAAAATGACAGCTGACAAAGACGTCAATATTTCCCTTATCATTCCAAATTGTTTCTTAGACACGTTTGACCTTTCTTTGTTAAAAAGCAATCATGATATATTTGAAATATGAAATTCTGAATATAACAAGCGGGCATCATATTTTTTACATTAAAGCAAATGTTACTGTTTTAGGTTCAATTAATTCCGAAAGCATGTCTCCTAAATTGGCCAAACTGCAAGGCGGTATTACAAATCATGTCAATGTTATAGAAGCTTAGATGATAATGTTTAAACAAAATGAAATGATTTAATATTATACCTGTAATATGATCAAATAAAAAAAAAACACAATCCCAAATCAGTAACCATTACACATTTTACGATTGCGTACATTTCATGTAATATGTTATTTGGGTACCTGATCATTTCTTTTATCAAATTTTTAAGTCATTTTCCCTGCAAGTTTACGATCAAATTTACAGGTTTTGTTTTTTAGATGTCATTAAGAATACAAAATGTCATCGGCCGGTATAGATGGAAATATCTAAGCATACACTCGCACAACCTTTGGGCAGAAGAGAAGAGGTTATGGAATCGACAAGAGAAATATCATTTGATCAGATGAATTATTACGTATTATTTATTAACTTACATAGGGAGGTATGCTTTCTTTTAAAACAACAGGGCATGTAAATGTATGTAGCTTCGGTAGGGAGATAGTTTACAGATGAAAGATAAAACCCTTTGTTAAACAGAGGACGGGCTCTGAGTAGGAAACCATTCGAAGCATTGTATTAATGCAAATATTTTCAATAATTGTTTTTTATTTAACATTGTTGATTTAGAAGACAGTATGAAGAGCATATCATTTATCAATACAAATATATTATAAACCGGGATCGATAGCGTCTCGAATAATAATAATTCATGCTTTACTTGCAAAGAAAAGTATACTGAACATAATACAGTCACGAAAATCCATTACGGTTTTTTTCAAGCAGAAGGCCTTGTCTGTACATAATGAACTTTTGATGTGTTTATAATGCCGACGCTTTTTCCTTCATTTCGTTTAAGATTATATTAAGGAAGTTGATACGCGAGATTCGAATTTGAATTCACGTTACTTAGTACATATTTATAAATTTAATCTGCCTGCAGTTGAACACATTCTGAAAACAAAACAGCTTTAAATAACAGGTTCAGTGATGTCATCAATATCGGAAGATACAGGTTATACTAAGGTTTTTGTTAAAGTCACAAAAATGACATAATTGTTATGGCGCTGAAAAATGTACCGATATAGTCGAAATTAGCTGGTCTTTTGGGGAAATAATTGTCAGCTTGTGAATACTCTCATCCGTTACGAGGTACATATAATCTTACGCCCGTGTCAACGCGATATGGTATTCATTTAGTTGTTCGTTAATAGGTTGCTTACCTAAAGATTCATGACATATCTAAAGATTAAACTCGTTTCAGGACTTTCATTTTACATGTAAATTAACACTTATGTTCTTGTTATACCATGTATATTTGTACCGCTTACTTACACTTAATAAGCATTAAAAACATGTCTGTTAAGAATTGATTCATGAATATATATTCTGTACTCCGGTTTATATTTATTAGGAGACTTATCTGGGCATTATTGTAATCGACGATATAAATTCAAATTCATCCGTTAGAACATAACAGCTGCAGTATTTTCATAGATTACTCACGCAGTATTCCATTACAAATGCAGACAGGATTTTGAAATTAATTGAGTCTATGTATGCTATATTCTTTAAGAAAACGTATGTATAACACATTTTATAACACATCTCCTTGCTTCGTTTAAGTAAAACATACCTGGATGGTAGTTATGTTTAAAGCATGTGAGTATATACATGTAACCCGTATAAAGGCGTCATAAGATTTTGATTTAGCCATTTCATCAAGATGTACTATGCTTCGGTATGAAATACATATCATACGATTATATTCTTCATGATGGATCAATTCAAAATAATATTATAAGGATCCTTAAATTCGAAAGGTACTGGCTACTTTAGTTACAGGTTAGACTGACTTTCTTCTGTTTAAATATCGTAAATTTGTATATTTATTATTTGGGTTTAACACGCCTTCAACAAGATGCCTGCTAAAAGCATAGACAAAATATGTTTAAGGTGTGGTAAGTAATTTGTAAAATCAAGTAAAACGTAGAAAACCAATTGAACAACACTTTTTAGTTCGCTTTAGATTATACAGCAGCATGACTTTCTTTTCATTTTTGGTCATATGTTATTGTCATGACGTTGTAATCTCTTTCAATCTTGCTGAAATACTGCTTTACTGTATTTAAAATATACTCATGTAATCGACCTGTTATCCAATGAATTTTATATGTCGCTAGTGAAGTAAACCCTTGAGCGTTTTTGATAAAATATTGATTGTGACGTCATAACATGGACAATGGTGTTCGATGAAGTGCTCAATATTTTTAAATACCGACTGATGTGTTATGTTATACCAAGTATCTGAACTGTTTCGATTTGATGTGATATTTTATTAATATTGTCTCGTACTTTTCATTAGCCTGGACGCGCAAACATTCGTTCATTAAAACCAGGTATGAAATTAAAACTCATTGGATATCCTATCTGTTAAATAAACAATCGAAAGTGGAATATTATCTTGTATCTGATTTAATTTCTAAAAAGAAATCTTTTTTATCTTCAGCTAAGTCGAAGTTTAGGTACGAATGTATCGGAGACTTTTAATCAGATCAACGACCTGACACGAGATTTTATCGGTCAGGGCGCTTATCAAGTAGGTTTATTTTGGATATTAAGATAAGACTTGTTCAGTTTAGTATGTCACAAAGTGATGATTCAAACAGTTTAAATATTAAGTAAAGAGTACAGTAGTTTCTGCTAAAATCTGTACGATTAACAACAGTTGACGTTGCTAAACTGCTTTAAATTCAGTTTAGATAACCATTTTCTATGCTTGAAAACTTGTTTATATATATCTTTGAAGATTGGGTATGTTGACGTTTTTTGCAAAATATAAAAGGTGTTTTGTCAAGTTGTCCTCAAAAATAAATTATTGAAAATACGCTTAGGATAAATCTGTACAATGATCTGTGTACTGCCCATAGCCGACAGACGATGACGAAGACAGATACTGATGTCAATTGCTTTATTCCTCAATATCCGAACAACGTAAAAAAAAACTACAACAGAATTAACAAAGACTGTCTGACCACAATGTACATCAATTGTGAACAATAAATTGGAGTTATAACTGTTTCAGTATTAACTTAGCACTATGAAAACAAATTCACATCAATAGCTTACAACTGGTCAATATCAATTAACAACCTGACTTTCGCTTAAAACTACAAAAAAAGCATGATAACTTATAATTAACTGACATTTTGGCATTATAAAATTACGTCATGATGGCTCCAGGATTAAGAGTCCAAACATCTGTGTTAATCATGCATTATACCTCAAAGTGACCCACTGCAGATAACATAATCTTAATTAACTACATTTTTCTACAATAATATTACATGCTGATCTATGCAAACCAAACTTAAGTATAAATTGTCCGACACTGATAAAATAATTAAACTTGTAATTTAACAATACAGCATACCTGTATTTAATCTACTTTACTAGCTGGTGTCCATACAGACAACCAAACTATTCATAGCAATAAGCTTCATTTAAGAAATAATTAACGATGATTCGTGTATTATTGCAGGATATGCAACGAGGACGAGGGGATATTTTGCAATTAAATTAATAACGAAGGCCGCAGGCCTGAGTTATTAATTAAAATTGCAAAATATCCGAGTCCGCGTTGTATATCCTGCAACAATACACGAGTCAAAGTTGATTATTTCTATTCTACCATGTACTGTTTAGTTCTGAGATCGACCTCTTTCTAATAGAAAAACAGCAAAGAAACCCCGGGAAAACCTTGTAATTTATTTCTTGAGTATTGTATTATTTGTTGATGAAATATACATGCAATACAGTACTAAGATCAAGAGTATCGATCATATGGCATTGATTTTGAAAATTAAAAAAAAAAGGATAAAAAAAAAATAGAAAAAAGGGGGGCCTCCGTAGGATTCGAACTCGCGTCGTGATAAAAATATATTCAAAGACTAACCCATTAGCCCACTCGGCTATAGTAACCTTTTATGAAACCGGTGAATATTAGATATTTAAAATTGTAACAGCCGTGACTCACGACCGTGTATTATTGGCACGAGCGTGGGTTATTGGAAAATAATACATGGTTTTAAACCAATCAAAACTGGCGTTACATAGCAAACATGGTAGAATATCATATAACCCAATCAAAACTGGCGTTACATAGCAAACATGGTAGAATATCATATAACCCGACACTACATCATAACAATACACTAATTCGAGTTGTCTCCCCTTCCATGTTTGTGTCAATACAATTTTGCAATTGACAGCCTATGCTTAAATATATATAACATATGTTATAGCTACCTAAACTCTATATATATAAGGTATCATACATGCACCATTCCACTTATCTACGAGGAATGCAAAATTTAAACAAAATTGTCAATGAGCAATTTCACTTTAAATCATACACGGTCTTCATCAAGTAATGTAATACTGATTGGCATATGCATGGGACAAATACACACTTTAAAACTTACAATAATGGTATTTGCGTTTCCCTTGATGAAAAATCAAGGTATCACACCACTAAACTTAATTTTCTAATATTAAAAAATATCGATCCGGTACAATCTGTATTTTCGTAGACTTCCACCCCGGCCGTCTTGTCATTGTTTTGTTCTGTTTAAAATGGTTTTCATATTAACACCAGGTTAAGATATTTGACGACCGGTCGTAGACGACTTTAGCTGCTATGGTAAATACATGGTAGGTATATAGTCCACAAACCAGCGACCTAACACCTTATTTGTATATCGTATTACAAAAAAAAAAACAATCAAAATAGTTTCATCAAGTTTTCTCAACAACAATTGGTATCAGCAGGATTTTACTAATATGCTGTATAGTATTGATGCGTCAAGGAGTGTTCTGTGTTTCTTTAAATTATATATATTCCTTTCATATGAGCTTATTTTTGTTAAATATAATATGAAGGTTCTATGTACGTAAAAATATAATAGCTCACAATTATTTAAAAAAAAAACAAACATTGGTAAATCGAGAGAATGTTTGATCACTACCCTGTGTAAATATTGTGTTTCAGATTATACTTTGCCCTGCAGGTACGCCGTAAGAATTGTACCTGCTGCCCCATTGCATGATCGTGGGAGGCGACTAAATTTGGGGCCTTATCCTTTCTCTTCTTTCTTAACAACTTTCGTCTTCCTAATGTCTGCTTTGACAATGCCTCACTTTTGGCCTTTAGTTGAGCGTTCGCTGCTGTGAGGACGGCCTTTGGTTCTGTCCTCTAGCCGAGACATACCAAAGTCTTTAAAAATGATAGTTGCTACTCCTGCTTAGCGCTCAGCATATTTGGAGTGGGAACGACTGGTTCGCCCGTTGTCAGTATAATGTGACCGGGTGGGGTGTGCTGCTGGGTGTCTTCGGCAGTATGCTTCAGTGAGGTAGCACTATAAATCGGCAAAAGTTCCGGCCTATCACAAGGAGACTTAACACGAACATACCGCAGCCTCCGAAAACACACATACGCACTCACCACACGCATGTATGTTGCACGCACGGGAGGCCGTCCTTAAATGACCTTAGCTATTAATAGGACGTTAAACAAAATAAACTAAACCAAACTAAACTAAACTTCGGATTATTCTACCAGTCTTGCAGTTGTTCCCCTTTCGCTGCTTGTCAGTAACTTGCCTATTAGATCATTTTCGACCTGAACTTTAAAATCTAAAAACACTTAAATATACGCATCAATACTTTACAAGGTACATATGTAAGTCATTATTTGTAATTTCGAAAAAAAAAAGGTTAAGCGGGGTTTGCCGGTGTTGTTTGTGTTAGCCTGGCATTGTCCGTTAACAAAGATATGGTAATATAAGTATATCAAGTATGCAAACTACATCATCAACAATTTCTGAGACATTTATGTATTAAACTGTTACCAGGTGCTAGCATATGCAATCAATTCGGTTGACAGGTTAATCGAATGTCGCATGTTAGGACTTACTACAACATTTGCTTAATTTTTCATAAATTGAAACACTGTAGTAGAGTTTAAACTATCCCTTACTAACCATCTGACGTTAGCAAATTGAAAAACAAGAACATCCGCCTCCGACAAAAATATGTTGTTCTTTTTATCGTAATCAACAGATACAAAACGCAAATAAAATGAGTCGTTTAACGCCGGCGAACATCAGACAATGGGCTTATCAAATCAATAGGACGTTAAACAAAATAAACCAAACCAAATTATCAAATCAACCTACGTCCATGGTCCTTCAATTATGTACCTGGTCCCTTGTGTCTATTCTAAATATGAAGACAACATGCGACAGGCGGCTATCTTGGATTTTGGTAATTAAATATTGTCATCACTATTTCTTGGGAGATATATCTAAACATTACCCATGGATTCCCCTTGTTCCTTAGCTGTATTTTATGCATGATGGGGAAACAAAATGCCCGACAGGCGGCCTTCTTGGTTTTTTGACAATTTTATTATTTTTTTTTTTTATTATTATATTTTTTTTTTTTTTTTGGAGCAAGGATGTTTAATTACGCACACCTATTTAATTACGCACACCTGATGATTTTGTTATTTTTTCCTCAAATTAGCCGAAGGCTGTACATATTTGTTTTTGTTTTGACTGAAACCAACCTTTCGTCGTCCTTTTGACGCTCTGAATATAGCACCTCGTTTCGAACCTATATGACTCGTCAAGAAAAAATATCATTTGATAAGAATGCAATGAAAAAATCCATCAAATACAGATAATAACAGCGTTAATATACGGATGACCCTCTCAACTGTCGTATGTAGGGATATCTTTCAACAATATATATAACATAAACTCCCCTTACATAAAGTCAATACATATAAATATGAATTAATTTTCCCATTTAAAAATGATGTCCAGCAACAAAAAGCTGCAATGAAAATATTATTAATGAAAAACGAAGTTTGTATGTTGTAATTAAAACTCAATTTCTTTATGCTGGTATATCAGGACATGTGACTCCATAAAAGGCTTTGGTTTGGTTTATTTTGTTTAACGTCCTATTAACAGCTAAGGTCATTTAAGGACGGCCTCCCGTGCGTGCGAAATGTATGCGTGTGATGAGTGCGTATGTGTGTTTTGGGAGGCTGCGGTATGTTTGTGTTAAATCTCCTTGTGATAGGCCGGATCTTTTGCCGATTTAGAGTGCTACCTCACTGAAGCATACTGCCGAAGACACCCAGCAGCACACCCCACCCGGTCACATTATACTGACAACGGGCGAACCAGTCGTCCCACTCCTTATTTGCTGAGCGCTAAGCAGGAGCAGCAACTACCGTTTTTAAAGACTCTGGTATGTCTCGGCCAGGGGACAGAACCCAAAGCCTTCCTCACATGGGCGAACGCTCAATTAAAGGCCAAAAGTGAGGCATTGTCAAGGGAGACATTAGGAAGAAGAAAGTTTCTAAGAAAGAAAAGAAAAGATAAGATTCCAAATTCAGTCCCCTTTTACGATCCTGCAATGGGGGCAGCAGGTACAATTCTAACGCCCTACCTGCAGGGCACCCATAAAAGGCGTTTCTGCAATTGGAAATACTGTTGCGCATAAAAGGCGTTTCTGCAATTGGAAATACTGTTGCGCTCCTATGTTGTTGGGTTTGTTGTTGTTTTTTTTTCAAGAGAAAGTTTTCAAAGGAATGTTCATTTGAAACCACAGCGTGATCCAATAAAAAGACATTATTTTTAGTGTGGTACATTAACCAGCTTGTTCCCAAGTTTTCGTCGCGTAAGACTATTTTAAGTCATAATGGACAACCATAGATCCCATATCCTCAAGCAAGTACTTGTTACCGCCTAGGAAATTGAAATCCATCTCCTGTGCCTTCCTGCCCACTCTACACATCATTTAGAACCTTCAGATGGTGGTTGTTTTCCACTTAAGTCAAATGTTGCTCAGGTTTCGAATTTCTTGGGATAAACTGAAATGAAACCACTCCACGTCAAAATTTCCCAACACATGTTCATCTAGGGCTAGATTTCTTGTAGTGCTATAGCATCTCTCCGTGCAACAGTAAATTATTCATCCAACGCAAAGAAATTTGAACTGAATTTTGAATTTGACCCCGAGGTGTTTTTTTCAACTGCAGGTCGAGACCAGCTTTTAATGCAAGTAGGGCGTAAGAATTGTACCTGCTGCCCCCATTGCATGATCGTAAGAGGCGACTAAACTTTGGATCTTATCTTTTCTCTTCTTTCTGAACAACTTTCTTCTTCCTAATGTCTCTCTTGACAATGCCTCACTTTTGGCCTTTAGCTGAGCGTTCGCCCCTGTGAGGAAGGCCTTGGGTTCTGTCCCCCTGGCCGGGACATACCAGAGTCTTTAAAAATGGTAGTTGCTGCTCCTGCTTAGCGCTCAGCAAATAAGGAGTGGGACGACTGGTTCGCCCGTTGTCAGTATAATGTGACCGGGTGGGGTGTGCTGCTGGGTGTCTTCGGCAGTATGCTTCAGTGAGGTGGCACTTTAAATCGGCAAAAGATCCGGCCTATCACAAGGAGACTTAACACGAACAAACCGCAGCCTCCCAAAACACACATACGCACTCGCTACACGCATACATGTCGCACGCACGGGAGGCCGTCCTTAAATGGCCTTAGCTGTTAATAGGACGTTAAACAAAATAAACCAAACCAAACCAATCCCCAAAATACTTGTTTACAATTTGGCAAGTTCAAAGCTGAAATTCACCAAACTGAGGGGACATACTTTCCCTTGAGGTCAAACACATGCCCCCTACTGCTATCGGTATAAAAACAAATTATTACCCATAGGGGAGAGATGGACATCATCTGAATAAAGGACAGGATTTTTCTCAATTATTTCAGGGTACCAGATATAACCCCCACTTCGACTTACAACATGAGAACTGACCTGGTTATTTATTCGAACTAGTATCCTTGTACCAGCCTGGTGACATGAATCACCCCTCCACTTTAGGCAGGGAAGAATAGCAGACCAGGCTTAAAATCAGCCATTTGTAGTAAACACATCCATAAAAAAAATTGAACGTTCGGAACTCTGATGTACCTTATCATGCCCACCGCCCAAGTTCTCTGATTTTAGCATCAGACAATCACCTCATGAATGCAAACGTTGCTGTACATATCCTGAAATACTGTGACTTGTTTCTATCAGTTTTTAAGCCTATGGCAGTAAGCGACATTTTTAATACAGCTAAATTTATACCTTGTAACAGGTGTCCCGATAAAATGGCAGAAAAATACGCCTGGAGCACGATTTCAGATAGCCAGAAAAGTTTCACTAACATTACTGGACAGGTAGGGGAATCTTCCTTCTGCAAATTAACAACCACCCCTTTCCCTGCTTGATCAGATTTAGAATGAGAAAGTTCTAACTCCAAAGTACCTTTATGATCATTTATTTTAACATTGTGCGCCATTAAGTCATGTCCACATTCCTCTTTTCAAGCAACAATTAATTCCCCCACTCTGAAAAAGCCACAGAAAACATGGTTGAAAACAAGGTTGCTTCATAAACCGAGCTACATACTACTGGTCGGATTTGAATAATTCTGACTACTAATTCTGGTGAGATTGGGAGACGAGGGTCTACTCTGGCATCTAATTTAGTCATGCCCGACAACATTGTCTTTATGATAAAAAAAAACTGAGTTACATCTACAAAGCCACTAATCCTACATTTCAAACCGATACCATCCATGTAAGACTTGATTCTTGATGGGGGAACTCATTTTGCTGACAACCATGCAACAAACTCGACTACACTTTGTAAGGTATGCGGTCATTGACTACTAGTAGGAAAAGACCTGCAAATGTAATCGAAACGAGTAAGTCGTGTCTGATAAACCTGCCTGGTGTTAAGCGCAATCGAAGCATGGATAAACCTGCCTATTTCAAGTTGCAATTTAGTTACTGAAACGCTTCGGGTATCTTTGAAGGCGTCAACGCTGCATCTGGAGCCTTGCGCAACGCCATACCACCTGCCCTCTTAGTACCTAAGCTCACAAAGTGTATATATTGCAAAAGTCCAGCAATGTATGCTGGGTGAGCAGACGTGTAGATGAAAATAAACACTGTGAAGGCATATGTCCAAATGTCGATATCCACTATCTTAGCAGTTTTAGATTCACCCTTAATAACAAGCTGACCATGGACCAGTTAATTTGTTTTCCTTATCTAAAGGAATAGGTATTGCTAATAGTTGACCAAGATCAACAAACTCATTACTATGGATACTTTGCCGAACTGCTACCGAAACATTCCTTCCTAAATTATCGTTCACACAAACAACCTGATGAACCCCATGGTTAAAAGTACCTTCCCAGACATTGTTTGTATTCTGGAAACTGACTGCACTATATCGATATCAATACGTGTACCTTCTGGTTAAACAGTTATCCTTCGCTCGATGGCCTGCTGTACTGTCTCGACTATCTTCGGTACAGTTCTGATGGAAACTTGCTCCAAGACCTCTTTCAATTGTTTTGGGGAGAATGGGTATCTCTACCTCAGCTCCGCAGTCCCTCTCCCAACATCTCTGTCCCTCGTCAGTGGACGCCCAGCATAAGGGCTGGAAGAAGCCCCTGTTGCACCCTTCCCCCTCACACTGAAACTTCAAAAATCAATATTACAAACTAACCAATGATTACTTTTCAAACATTAATTACTTCCTTTTCATGAAAATAAATTGTGCCTACCTGCGATAACTACAGGCAACGATTTAAATATTCAAACATTTGAACTGAAACCGACTAAATTTCGTGTATATACATAACTACCTGTTTCCACTAAATATTTAACACGCTATTCCAATAAGCAGCGGAATCAGCGCCGGCATAGACCTGGAAACTATGGCTAAGAATTAACTGGTAACCAGGTCTTCGGCACCTCATCGCAAATCACCTTTATATTTCACAATGAAATTATCGATTTTTAGATAATGTTTACAAAACTATAATCAAATTACATTACATATAGTAAGAGCTATGCGGCGTGTTAGCATCCAACGTGAAAACACGTGGAGTACACACCCGCCATATTGGTAATTAGCAAAACAAAATTCCGCTTTTGACACGAAAACTGGGAAACAATCCTAATCTTCCTGCAAGATCAGGGATTATTGTATTCAATATTTAATTATTTTTCTCTTGTTGAATAAACAGCCTTATTTCACCACCGTCTCCGTTTGTAAACTATGCTTTCATTTCTGTCTCCTGACAGAGGAGTTCAAGATCACTGTATAAAGACTGATCAAAGGGAGATACATCGTCTTTATGAGGATGAACTGATATAATAGGGAAAATTTATTCTTAGTATTTCGTTCAGGCTCTTTTATTATTCGTTTTATTTTAATTTACATTTGATAACTGATTTTGCCTTTTACAGTTCTTTTGCCGTAACATTAGGACAAATCACCTACTGCAGTTTTACAAATAGCGACTCAAATTAGGTGTTCTGGCTATATATTTTTTTTTTTTTTTTTCGTTCTTTTTTTTTTTTTTTATGTTAAAGCAATTTCAGCAATCTAATTAGAAGCTAGATGGTCATTCTCACTATATCCATGTAACGTAGTGAGAATGACCATCTAGATTTTAATTAGATTGGCCTGGACGAAACATTTGATTTTTTCATCCTCGGCTGCACCTCTTTGTTACGTATAACTTCATATTTGAGGATCGACAAATTTTTCTTAGTTAAAGAGATTAAAACCTTCTTGATATACACAATTCGTATTCCGTTCAAAACGATATATATATGTGTAAACTACATATTTTTGCGGTAATCTCACTTTAGCGCTGAAAACCTTGCATTGAATCGTGATTACGTTAATCAAGCTTTCTATAAATACTATTCATCATTGCGCTTATCAGCTATTCGTTGGTATTGAACAGTTATTGTAGGGGGCTTGAGGGATATAGAAAGTCTCTGGTGTCCATCGACCATGGCTATTTCCCTCGGTTGAGAGATACTTTGTTCGAAAACATTTGTAAAACAGGGGCATTGTAGCTGCGTCTTGTCATATAGATGACAATGGAACTAAATCCAACCCGAGTGAATTTAAATATACTGGCTTTTCCAGATCATGCAAAAGTAATTCCCTGACCTGGAATTTGGCTTTGAACATGATTTGTCATTGATGATAGTCTGGTTTCGTGTCCGAAAAAGTGATTTTGTAACATAGCAATCTGCATTCCTAGCGTAAATTTTTCATAATATTTTATTGCATAAATCAATCTGACATCTGGAAATTTCGTCTTTATTCTTCATGAATGGCAACGGATGGGTTTGTTTTATGTGGATTCCAGTATCCTTCGGATTACCTTCATCAGATTCAGAAAACCAATGCCAAGCTGAGAAACTAGTCTGCAAATAGAAGGGTCGTTCGGTAACAAGTCCCACTCAGCTCTCGCCTGATTGGCTCGACTGCACACCCGAGTAAATGTGTGATTATTTCATCAGCAGATGTGTTTTAGCTATCAGACTAACACACAGGACTAAAACACAGCTAAGCGAAGTAGTGGGATATGATCAATTTAACCAGTTACACTTTCATACAGCTTAAATCCGCTGTAATGTGCGTGCCCGAAATTTAAAACATTAGCAGTAGTAATTTCCTAAAGAACAAAAATATATTCAACATATTTTTTATAACTTGTCAAAAGCATATCCACGCGTGATTTCCATTGTTTGTGAACATCTCACTTATGATAAATTCGATGGCTAAATAGGGAAGTGACACAAGCTCAAATTACCCATCAGCACGTTTAAGTAACACTTTTAATCAGTGTTAGTGTGCAATAGCTAAAGAACACGGAAACACAATATTGGAAATAAAAGTGATAAGCTCAAACTCGTGTGTGATCACGTAAAATGCGGTATTGTTTTCCGATCAATTTGTTACACTTTCTGCAGAAGATCATTTGTCATGGTAGTGATATTGACCAGAAAAAGCTTACAGATCGCTCAAGGGGTTAGTGTAATATAGGGAGCAAAGTATGGAACTCAGTCGGTATCATGTCCAATACTATGAAAAACGAAGAGAGTATTTTGATAGTTTATATAAGAGAGTGAAACGATATTGTTTGCATACATATAGATTTATTTCTTAATTGCAAACTCTTCCATCAACAAGACCTTCATCGCAAATTATGAATTTACGTCGATACAAAATCTTGCAACAGTCAACATGGCTTATTTTTCCAAAAAATCCAAAAGGATTTGAAGGTTCATATTTTTATAGGATTAAATACGACGACATTTTGACAAAAAAAGTTCGTCAATTAAATTATCAATGCATTAACTAAATCATTGAATCTGCGACATTGAAAATAGTAAACTCGGGTATCTTTGAAGGACACACACCCAATCCAAACCGACGAAACCCTCCATGCAATTCTAGTCACACCTCATCCAAAACAAACTCCCCAAATGAAACCAATTTATGTCATCGGAACCATCAAACATATCAAGGAGCAATGAACAGATCTAATTTTCATTTCACACCTAGAAATGTATATTCCAAATCAAATCACGTAAGCAGTTACAGTCCTCCGTATTTAATGCCAGACACTGATCGATACTTGACAGATCCTATCCACGGTAATGCACGGCAGGAAACCAATTAGTCAGTTTAGCGTACTGGTGTACTAGCATCAGGTAAAACAAAAATACAGGGCCTCGTCATCATACAATCCCGTTACCTACATGTTACTATTCCAGGATTATCAGCGGTCAATTTTACCTAATTATCGATAGAAGATAGTTCAAATATTCAAATCAATATATCTGTCTGTATAATATCTTCAAACGGAATTTTATTGACCAAATTCAATAAATTTTATTTGTATGTTTATTGAAGTAGGGTCTGAACAAAATTACTATATGTCACAGATGATAAGCAGGTTATTAAATGCAACTACGTAGTTTAAATTTTAAAACCGAAGCATACAATAAGTTAACAAATATAATTGAAACTGATCATTTGTACAAACTATAGATTTCAATATTTGTGTGATTTGCAATGATTGCACAAAATACACACTAGTGTATAATCACATTATTAGTAATACTAGTATTAGTAATACTTGATTTAGTAATATATACATTAGAAGGATTAAAGTATCACAGATATGTACATTGGATTCGGGTTCTATCACTATCTGTGTAATTGTTGAAATGAGTAGTAATTGTGACCATGATGAATGCACGACAGACATAAAAGTCATTATGAAAGTATTCATATAATTCAATTTGAAGTTGATGTAATTGAAAATTACAGTGATTGAAGAATGCAGAACTACTTTTGGCTATAACAATTCGTCGTCGTGTGATTTTGATTTAAGCACTTTCCAAAACTACTAATTTACATGAAATACACCTAGAAATTGGCAGTGTACAAAACTTATTAGATAAATAGCCAGAGATACCTATATCCAAATGAAACATACTACACTGTACTTATGTATTCCAGAAAGCAGAAAATGCTATATATTGAATTACATCCGGCTTCAGAATGAAATTCAACACCCATTCTTCAAATAAAATGCAACGCGAGTGGGAATGAAACTCAATGCCGAATGTCCCGAATCCGATACCAAAACAACACTTACCTAAATAAATAATAATTGTGTGGTTGTCTTGTTAAACACCATTACGTTTTACCTTGCCAAAAGGTATGGGTTGTTGATAAAGAAACGCATTTGCATATGATCCATTTTTATAGAAATATATAACTGTCGTCTAGGATTGTCTCAATAACAAACTCTCCCCATACTACCGTACTGACCACTTGGACGACAAAGACCGCTCACGTGATATATGTATACAAGATAACACGGAGGTAAACAATGCAAAACGTGGTGCCCTGACATGAAATGTAAGGCGTGACAGGTAGTATAAGGTCCCTCCCATCAATTCGGGTATCATGGACTATCTCTACTGCAGACATCGAAGTCCATCTGATTATCTCCGCCTCGGGATATAGATACCCAGTAGTAATTGGACCTCATTACTCATTTGATCATTCTATATGGGGTCAATTTAATCTGGTTTAATATTATTGTATCAATAAATTACCCAGTATAGTATTAGCAAACATTGCTCCCTAGCAATTTTCATATTCGATAATATGAACAGACCTAACTAATTGAAAATATTATCATATGAACAGTACCATCAAAGCTGATTGATGTATATACATAGTTTATGGACGGAAATGTCCATTATTGATCTCTGTATGGGATGGGGCTTTAGGGGATTACTATCAAGGCGGGATCTCTTGTCAGCTAGAGATACCACCTATTCTCAGCAATATACCAATTTTAAAGCTTGACATTTCAAGAAGGAAGAATCTACTACAAAACAAAGCAGTTTTCAAAATGAATATTTGTTGATCTATTAGTCGGTTTTATTTACTATTTTTTTTATTGTTTCTTTTTTTCTCTCTTTTTTTCTTCTTCTTTTTCTATTAAGCCAGTATTGTGGACCTGGGTTGAACAGAAATTATTAAAATATTTACTCCATCTATATGTATATTCTCTGTCCTACGCACAATTCTTTAAGAATGCAAGTGCTCGACACTGCTCGTCAACTTTAGTCCCCGAGGTTTGTCGTATATTTCATGCAACATTTTAAGTGGATTTTTTTCTATTGTGTGTCTACTACATCTGAACATCTGTAACTTTGATATATTCAACCTATTTTACTTCCTCAGTCGCCTTCTTTGTATCAACATTTTATAAGCCCCTAGCATCACTGCTGTGTCAAAGAAAGGCGTAAAAGCTGTATGATGAAGCTACCTTCAATATTTGGCTCTGCGGTATCTAACACACCGTATTGCACAATCCCCCAATAATAAATCGCCTAATAATTAATTTGAATAGTTGCACAGTTCAGAATACACACGTGAACTAGACGCCCAATATTGGAAATTCATTGAATTATAGGTAAAATGCACCTTCCTATCTCCCAACCTCATCCGCCTTCCAGGTACTGTATAAACGCAGAAGGCCGATCACATCTGACGATTCCCAGAAGAACGAATCATTTGTACCATGCAGTTCAATTCAGTATGGCTCAACTTTATCTAACTCTCGATATGTTGTTCAATTTCCCTCTATATCGTTCAATTATGTAAAAAGCTAATAGTTGCGATGTTGCTTGTCAATGACAACTTATTTACCATTATTTTATGAAATGCTCGAAAAAATCTCAATCGATTTGTAAATATCGAGAATACAGAAAAACATATATAGATGGCAATACAATGTCGGATGTCTATTGCATAGTTGGTAATATTCGCGGGGGATTTAATTGCTCTATATTCGCGGTCATAAAATATAGAGCGAATATAAATGCAAAGCAACTTGTTATATATACAGTGTATACACACATTTTTACAAGTGGGTGTTGCGTCAAATGTATTACCCGGGAATTAGTTCCGACTGGGACCACGAAATATTAGCCTCGTGAAAATTAGCCACTGTACAGTAAGTTTATCAGCCTCGGTTTTCTGCAAAAAATGTCTGCTAGACCGTGTTCCTTTCATTGTGTATCTCTACATGATAAAATGAAGTGCATTTTATTTCTTAATTCCGTTTCCCAATTCACACCACCACCACCACCCAGACCCCCCCCCATCTCTCTCTCTCTCTCTCTCTCTCTCTCTCTCTCTCTCTCTCTCTAATCAGGTTGAAATGATCTATTCAGTACTATCATTATGAGCGACGCTCGAAAGTGCTAATTGATATTTCTTAAATATGCATTCATTAGAAATCACGCGATCTCAAGATATATTAATTTTTTTACCACAATTCAATCAATTTTTCATATTACTCTTTGTGCCATACTGTAATTAATCCATAAATCGCAGACGTTAAGTAATCAATGTAAGAATTTAATGACAATTGATTTTTAGACTGATCTTTTTTAAAGACATTTTTAAAAATTCAATCGATTGATTGAATTCTAAAAGGATAATTAAAGAGGACAATGATGTGTACCCAATTATCAAAGTATTTTGTGTTTGTAAATAGCGATTCCTCGTATCGGTGTATTCTTTTAAATTATTGGAGGCGACCAGCGGCGAAGAGAATGAGTGGCTGTTCAGAGAAGGGAGACACGGACAGTTGTTATCGATAGATGTGTATAGACCATAGATCATGGTATGGCGTCCTTGTCATCACAGATTATGTATTTGTGTACATTTATTGCAATGGGAGTCGATTTAAACTCTAAGTCATATATCACAAACGGGTATTATTGGTTCAACCAGGACTTTAAACATTGGCATTAGATAAATATGATCCATGTCGCACGTGTATGTGGTTCACCCTAGGAGCAAGACATTGTGACTTTCATGAACAGAGATTTATATTGTGTTTCTGGTTCTGGAACAAATTTAGAAGACCGGTCGTTATACTTTTGGGTCTGAGTGTATTTTGAATTGTACAACAATTTGAGGCAACTGGATATATCTAATACAGCTTGATTTGCATCAATTGAAATGGAAACATTGCAGTGTACTTGCGAATGTGGTTTAAAAAACAAAGCGTTGGGAATTTCATACTGAACGTTTTACACTGCGTGTAGCTCTGAATTATGCAATAAATATTGTAAGTATTCACGCCTGGAAACAACATGAATTCATCGATTAACATCGATAAAGGTTATGCTTTACAAGCTTAAAATAAGTCTTAAAGAAGGCTGGACTCAATAATTCAACAGTAGTATCGAGTGCAACATTGTTTAATAATTTATTTTATTTCTATAGAAATCACTGTGATTGTATTGAAACTTGAAAAGCCTGTTTCTTTTGCAGGTCGTTAATTAATGTAGATAGGTTGACAGCATTCACTCTAAAAATGAGACTCTTGTTTGCAAATATCGATTTGAGGCTTCCAATGTAAACAATGAACCGTGAACATATAACAGTGTGGTAAAACTAATTACAAGTTAATATATTCACTTTCGCTGTCAATATCAGATTACATCAGTAGATGTTTTCACTAAACATAAATGTGGTTGACGAATGTTACAGCACGTGATTGTGAACGCAAGGGTATTAGAGTATTCAACATGAAGGAGATTTTTCACTATTGATATAAACAATGAGTGTCAACGAACGGCAAATCCTTCAAACGCAAATGATAAAAACTCCATGCTTTTAACACTGAAAAACCTATAGTGCAAATATGACAGCAAGAAGAATTCCGACCAAATACAGGTAAGAACAAGTTATTGTTTTCAATTATTTCATTTTACAAATATATGACGTTTACCTTTAGCTAGAATTTTATTTTATTTACAACACTACTAACCTATTTTTGGTTTTGTTTTCTTTGATATCATAACAAAATATTCATTACCATCACTATCATCACCATTGAAAGTGTAAACAATGGCACGAGTACCAGAACTAATGAAATTCCGATAGAATCCTGTTCAAATTGAATTGATAACGGGTAGACCAGCCCATTATGCAAGCTTTAAAGCTAATCTTAAGAGAACAGAACCTATTTCATACAGATTTTGTCCCGACCAGAGAGAGAATGCATAACTCTCCTTAAGGGGTGACTGGTCAAATGTTGGGCAGTGTTAAGGCGGCAGTAACAGAACATTAATACAAAAATAAAATAAAAGATCCCATATTAAGTTACCTGTTTCTAAACATTCATTTGGAGTAACAGATATAATTCTTACGTTTTACTTGCAGACAACCATGTCTTTGAATGTACCTGTGTCATTGTTTAAGGTATAGTGTAGTATCTTGAAATTATTGATCTTTCATCGCTTTCGAGACATTTTTAGTGTTATTGCGAGTACCACTGTACCCTATTGCAATCGGGATACTGAACTGCCCCAAACTTGGAATCTGAATTTGACTAATGGATATGGAGATTTTTGCTACATAATTCAATAGTTTGGTTTGGTTTATTTTGTTTAACGTCCTATTAACAGCTAAGGTCATAGTTAACCTTTGTGTCTCTACTGGAATTTAAGTAACTAGCCGGGTCAGCAATTGGATGGGCGACTGCTTCGTTGTCCCCCTGCTACGTTACACGTTACATCAATATAAAGAATATTGTTCCCTTCAATAAATCAGAGCGAAGTGAAGCCGATGTTCATCATTTAGAGTGTATCAGTGGTTATGTACTCATTTTCACCTGGGTAGCCGGGGTTTTATCTTTCTCATCAGAAGTGAATTGATATTAGGTCGTCTGCCTGGATACTTGTTTATTCCGAGCGGTTGTTCAATATAGTTTTTCAGCAATAGTTGATATAAATAAAATGCTTGATTTTAAAAAGGTTTATTCGGTAAAGAAACATGTGAATATTTGTAAAGAAAATATGTAAAAATTATTTAAATCTCTATAAATAACTTATTTCGTTTAAAGGAAAAAAACGAAATCTCCCAAACGATGTAACGCTTAATTTAGGTTTTGTTTGAGAAATCGGTGCATGGTTCTCATGCACATTTTGGCAGGTGGTGTAAAACGGCCGTAGTTTTGGAAATTGTGCCTCTTCACTTTCTTATTTTGACAAAAGCATGTTGATAATTGTATCTGAAATGATCTTGATGATTAAGACGTATTTGTAGATGTCATTGTATAGCCAACTCAAATAATTTCGATACATTAAAGTATTTATTGTTGATGCCATTTCAAAGTCATTGTATATTCATGAGTGAGAGGGTTCACGATTTTGAATTTGTTTCATGAATAGCGATGAAAATGTTTTAAAAGTCTGTGACATTTAACATTCTTATATTAACCCCAAATTTAAAAAGACCACTTAAAATCTTATATAAAATATAACAAACAAATAAATATCACAACAACGAGAGTAAATTTGTAAGATGCTCTTAAGTCGTGTCATCTACTTTCAGTTTAATATCATAATGTGTATACGTTGTGAAATTACATTGTGTGAAATTTAACTTAGTTATCATACATTAATACATTTAAAGCACTTGAATATGTTGTATAAGTTTCTATAGAAGACCCAAGTGAGCATGTTTGTTGCCTTTTTCACACATTTATATCATATTTGAACAAACCTACAAAGGCAAACAGACCAATATTTACCAACATCTTCTTCAAAGTCTATAAATAGCTTGTGTAAATAGTGGCTATAGTTATCGACCACTATTATCGGAGAGCTAATCCCATGGACGTGGTAACGTACTCCCGGGACAGTCCAGGACAAAAGTATCAAATGATACATTCACAAACTCGGTTAAGACAAACAATCAAAATGGAAGACAATGACATCTCATAATTGTTATATTGTTTTATCGCATTGTTTATCCACACAATGAAACGTGTAAAGGTTCAGAATAGAATAGATATATGTGGTATAATGTTGTGTTTGTTTCATACAATACGGAACTAAAGCTGACATGGGTTGTTTGGGTTTAACTTGTAATTAGCTGTCTGTAAAGAGGATCAAAGACACTAATACCTTCATCGATCATGATATTGATCGTGCCGCACTCAGACGTCTGTTAAATCAGGCCCTATTTACTTGAAACAAAGTAAAATCGAACGACTTAAAATACCGTTGAAGGTCCTGTTGTCGTTCCCTTATCTAAATATCAATAAATAAAATCTAATAAAAATAACTTTTCCTCATTATACTTTTTTTCTTTTCTTTTTACCTTTTATAAAGCATTTGGATGGCGAAATGAAGCACCTCAATATTTTCTGATGTAGTTTTAGTTAAACATTATTCAAATATTTTGTCTTTTTTAAATCAACGAATGTTTGACCAGCAACTTAATTGCATATTCAAAATGGCAACTGCCAGTGAATTCAAAGCAGTCCATGATATTTCCCCTGTATAAACATACATTTTTATGTATAAGTATTGGAGAACATTCATTGCATAAAATGTCTAATCAATAACTGATACAAAAGCACATAAATAAAATATAATTCTAACATTCGCCGAAGGTTATATGTGCCTATATAATTCAACATTACCCCTAAATATTGATGGTATGGTTTTTAAGTATGACTATGAAAAAATGAACATACATTAACAACGGACGAAAGCATGGTTAGCTTAACACAACATATAATTAAATATATGCTACGTATCGTTAAGTTGAAATGAAAATGAAACGCATTTAGATATCAAATCTAAAGTTTATATCTGAATCGTTTTAAGGAGAAAGGGAATTTGCTGCAAGAAAGAACTTTACGTTTACCCTCGGTTAATTGATTATGTAGGAATTAATGGCTCATTTATAGGCAGTATTCTTCAGTGAGGTAGCACTATAAATCGGCACAAGTTCCGGCCTATCACAGGGAGACTAGGCACGAACATACCGCATACCTCCCAAAACAGACATACGCACTCGCCACACGCATATATGTCGTACGCACGGGAGGCCGTCCTTAGCTGTTAATAGGACGTTAAACAAAATAAACCAAACCAAATCATTTACCTGCGGGTTAAAATTAATAGTTCTGTGTAAGCTAGTTAAAACATTTAAAACCCGCTTTGATTAGACTTTAACTTCCTTGGAATAGCTAAAATAATATGATAGATCATCTTTCACATATAAGGGGAACTGATGGACGCGTTTATAATGCCAACATACTGGAATTTCATACTGTTGACAGAGTGACAATACCACCTCTCCCTCTCAACTTATAATGTTAACGGTCTAACCAGTACCTACAAGCAGAAACGGCAACTTTAGAGCAAAAGGTACAAATGTAATAGACTTATGTTGGTCTTTGACCGAGAAATTAACTATCGGGAATTTCCAACTGTTTGGTGTGAGGTGACACGAATAAAGTTAGCCCCCTTCCAAATATGTGTTGTCTTGTGTTGCACACTTGTGACATTTAAGAAAACTAAATAAATCGGGATCTATATCGTCTCTATTATGTCAGACCTATTTCGCCTCTTTCACTCCACATGACAAAATCTTCGCTGTTCGATTTTAGCGCCGAGCGTCTGCCCACGCGACAATACACTTTTAGAGTGGGACGACTTGTTCGCCCGTTGTCAGTATAATGTGACCGGGTGGGGTGTGCTGCCGGGTGTCTTCGGCAGTATGCTTCAGTGAGGTAGCACTATAAATTGCCAAAAGTTCCGGCCTATCACAAGGAGACTTAACACGAATATACCGCAGCCTCCCAAAACACATACGCACTCACCACAAGCTGTTTATAGGACGTTAAACAAAATAATCCAAACCAAACATTACAATAACTTCCATCTTTCTTTTCTTCAACGGTGATATGCTACACAAACGTCATCATGAAAAGTGTACAGCATACACTTTTGTGAAAGTTTTAGAATCCAAAAAAGGGAAAACAACTGCTATCCTTTTTATTTTGCACATTAGGTGGTATGGCTTATCATTTAAATGATTCATCCAGAAATAAAATACTTGTACAACTGATAAGTAATTAAGAGTTTGACAATAACGAAAAAACCGCAGCATAAAGATTGTTTATCCTAATGTTAAAAGGTAGAAACAAAATTGGGCCTCAGCAAATGTTTAAGCAAAGAAGGGAAGATCCGTTAAACCAATCCTTTTAGCAAGCGTGAAACATGTAAATTCGGAGCAATATAAAATAATTGTGTCGAAGGCACTTGTAAATAACTATCTATAATTTATAGATTGTTTCTGGGCTATATTCATATTGATTCCACGTAGCCATAGAGAAATAAGTAGATACTACCGCATTTTCATAATAAACTGATGGTAAGGGGACTGTCACAAATACTGTAATTGAAACTGGAAGGTAAAACTCTACAACGTGTGAAAATGTAATCATACATCTTTATTCGTACGAAGAAAACAAACCATTGCCTTATCCGCAAGAACAACCTTTTGTCCGAACTATTATCGCGGTCATATTAATATATAACTCTCGATGGTTTCGTGTTTCAAAGCTCTTTACAATATGATCATAATGACGGAATTTGTCAGGCCTTATGATAAGAAGGTATGAGGTATTCATCGTATTGGAACAGGATCTGTTTTGTCCTTGATATTACAGAACGCATGTACTGTTAAAACCGAGACGTATAATTACGCCATGTGAATAGACAACTAATGTTCAATTATCACTAGCTGTTATAGGTGTTAAAGCAGTTAAATATATAGATTAAAGGTCTAATAAATCCACCTGATAGTAATTATACAGTTCTGTAAGTACAATTAGACAAATAGCATGTGGTGCTATTTAACATTACTTGCAAAAAACCTACATTTTAATGGGAGTAAGGACGTGGTAGTCAGCTATATGTTTACTGCATAACTGTTTAATTTAGCGGAGCAAATTTTTCATGATAGTCCCATAAGTTTACCGGTATTATGTTTTTTAACTATGGGTTGTTACCCGTTATTTTGGTTGTTTTCGCCATTCGTCATGGTGCCCGTTCCTCCGTCTATCTGTCTGTCTGTCTCCGCCATAATTGTGTAGTACATGTATTTAAAAGATATGTGTATCAAATGAGGACCAAACAGGTACATGAAGATGGAAAGTAGTAAGATTTTAAAGAGTTTTATGGTCGGTACATGGCTATGCATTTATTGATTTTGTGATCGCAATGCTTCCTTAAGGAAAACTACACAGGTTAGTTGTGATTGATATAAAAAGGGTCTAACATTTTTTGTAAGTTTCATAGTCCGTAATATTTCACGCATAGCTAGTGATCGCTGCTGTGCACCAAGGTATACCATTTAATGCTTGAATTTTATTTTGGCCAACAAAAATAACAATAACCTTCGATAGTTTTTACCTACACACGTTACATATGAACATGACAGATTTGAATCATTTTCCCGGGCGGAATGGTTCATCGTCCGTATTTGGGCTAAGTGTACATGTTTGTTTCGGTGTCATTGCAGTCGATAACTCACCTTTTTGGTTAGATAACGATACATCGATGATAACAAAATATCTATGATGAAAAAAAAGTAATATATTTAAAAAGTAATCTATTTCCAATAAATTCATTTTTCAACATTATTGAGATATACCATAAGCAAATGTTAGCGTATAAGTTGAAATAGACCTTCATAATGAAATAATTCACAAAGCACATATGTGCTGTGGGTATTCATGCGATATGTGCATAGTAACTCCGAACACAAAATTAAAAATTTATTGTAATGGATATTCGCACAGAGAGAGCAAGTCATTGTTACAGTGTATTACATTTATAATTAATAACAGGTGACCAGTTTTGTACTCTATCGCCTTTTTTATAGAGTGATTTATTGTTATCGGTCAATTCCATGATCGATTTTCAATATATAACGTTACTTTTATCATAAATGTACTACTATTCAATATAATATGTTATACTGTATATGCTTTGGCAATATTAATGTGCTGAATGATTGAAAAATGTTTAGTTCGCTTAGACACCAATAAAGTAAGACTTTCATTAAATCTAAAGCAATGAAAGACGTCTCATTGAATGTCGCAATCAACCCTTTTCACTTAGATGTTTTAAGTACACACGAACCTGGTTGGTGAGGGGATTCCTTTTTAGCTGTATGTAGTTAACTATGGGGTGTAAAACGTGGAGAAAGCGAAATTGATTCTAGAGTTTTTGTAAGTTTTGTATAGTGCAGCACACAATCAGCAATGTAAACAGACTTGGCAGAGCAGGAGCCATAAATGATAATGCGTATTATAAAGATGACCACAATTAAACTATACCTTTAAATGTAAATTGTAATACAGTCTCGAGTAACTAATAGATCCCTCTACATGTAACCGAATTTCACAACTGTGTCCTCCTTCTAGGACCGATATATGGTACTAAGAATAGAAAGTGGAAATCTAGAGAAAAATCAAACCAATGGGTTCATATAAGAAGAGGAGTTGAACTTACTGATAATTTAAGCAAGTACACAGATTTGTTAGATTGAATAACTTTGAAAGAACGTGAACTTTTTATATATACATTTTGTGTACTCTTATTCTGAACTACGCGTACGAACACGCAAGTACAAAGTAAAGATTTAGCTGTCCGGAAGAGCTTGCGTGTACCATCCAGCAAGCTCAGAACATTGCACAAAGGACATGCGATCGAATCGACTGGAAAATGATGGAAATTATCTATCAACCATCTTTAAGATTAAAATCCTTGTTGGTATTAACAAGGACAATGCTTATCAAAGAGGTAATTATCACGGCTCATTTATCACTATAATCAGATAGCTTCTAAAGGGTATACCGAATACTGTAATCTCTCCACCTTAATGTAATAGCTATGTACCTCATAAAGAAGTTCCGCATAGAACCCATATACAGTGCAGTATCGAGCCTGAAAATCACTTTACCTTAATACTGAGGATATGCCTTATTTTAATTGAAATTGATTCCTGAAATTAATTAAAGCAGACATGTTACCAACAAATGTGTTGACCGCATTTAGATATACAAAAGCTTTCACGTTTACAAAGACTTGGTCAATCTAATACTGATCAAAGAGTCCTGTAATAGCATTTTCATGACCGTATGTCGATGAAATTGTGTATTGGAACTTTATAAAGTCTAATCTCTCTCTCTCTCTCTCTCTCTCTCTCTCTCTCCCTCCCTCCCTCCCTCCCTCCCTCCCTCCCCCTCCCTCTCCCTCTCCCTCTCCCTCTCCCTCCCTTAAAGCACGGTTAAGCAGTTACCAATTAATCCCAGAAACTAGTTACAGTAAAACTACCAAAACTACTGTACCAGTCGTAAAATTGAATAAATATTTATTTTCTATTCTTCATTCATATGTGTAACTTTGTGTACCATCTTTACATCTTTGTTGAGGGAGTGTTGGAGGAGGAGGGGGGGGCTTTATTATTTTGGCCAAAGTATTGAGTGTCCGATTCAGGAAGGAACGTTATTTGCTTCTTTATCTACAAGTTTGAACAATGCGACGTTTATAGAATTACTAACTTATTAATTTTCTTTGCTTGATATTTACAATTAGTGATTTGGAGGTAAGTATATTATAAGGCTAAATGGGCTGTCAGGTCACTGTGTCAGTTCTCTGATTGCCGTGGACGTGTCCATAAAACAACAAACAACAGCTTATTTAAATTACTGGGGTTTATATGCGCCCGTGCTTTGATAAAAAACGTTGTATTCCTATCTTTAAATACAATGTCATGCTGACAAGAAATTAAAATGATTCGCGGATTTTAACCATGCAATAAAATAACACGGATAAAAGTTAAAGCATTTATTAGGTAAAAGATGTAAAGATACAAAAATAAATGCATTCAGAATGTCGGTCAAAGAAATATATTTTATCGTTGATGTTCGGATGTTTAAATTCGTTGAAAGAAATACACCAATAAAGATCCGTACACCATCTCCGTCATAGATATTTTATATCCATTAAAATAGTTTAATGTAATGCATTCTGCTTATTGCGATGGGAGTATTCTTTACATCAAAGAATTTGACATGCATCATGACTATAATATAGTTTTATATACGGGTCAAACTGTCTAGACTGTTCGTTCTATTGGGAAAGGAGGTGTTTGATAAGATATTCTTTGTACCTTACCCACCAATGACATGGTGGTCAATTTGCGTTATTTATGACAGGATATAAAGTGACATCATATCATACCATTTAGATAAACCAATGTTCAATACCCCAATGCTTAAAGTTTTCGAATATATTATGTATTATTATGAAATTTCATACCTTCATTCTATTAAAATCTAAAAGAAAAGACATGCGTTTCTGATATTTTTCAAAATTATATTGACTCTGAATTCCGAATACCACGTATATCCTTTGTCTAAATTCCAGAAACCGCGAATAATAAGTAGAACTTATCATGCTTATATTAGAATAACAAGGAAGCATGAGACTGTAGACTGCTATTTTCTATAAGCTAAGTATGCGCCTGCTTGGCCAAATAGGTACATATATACCTGGTGTGACCAGTCGATTAGCCCTCTAATTGTTTGGCCTTTCGTGGCTATATGTCACCTTCATTGATTAAGTATTGAGAAGATTCATTACATTTTTGGGTCACATCTATTACAAGCTAAAAATATGATTTAACTAATTACACCAAACGTTGATGGGTTTGCTTTAGTTGTTTTGGTTTTATTTTTAAACGTCCTATCAAACGCTAAGGTCATTAAAGGACGGCCTCCACTGTATGCGCGAAGCATGCGTGGGGAGACTGTAATATATATCCATGTCCGTTTCCTTGTGATAACACGGAAGTGACGCCGACGTTATAGTGCTATCTCACTGAAGCATACTACTGATGACACCTAACAGGACAAATGGATCATGTGAAGTATACTACTCTCAATAACATAAATCTAAGCTTTTTTTTAATATGGCGCCCGAATAATTTTTTAAATTTATAATAGAAAACTCTCATATACCATTTAAGGCGAACAAATTATCACAAAACTACGAGACATTAAGTGATGTATGTTTCAATAACCAATTAATGTCGTAAACACCATAGATTATTATGTTTGATACAAAAAGAGTATAATATGTTTATTTGTATTAAATCAAACTTGTGCTGTGTCTATATGTTATATTTGTTCTTTCATTTGTGTCCATATTTGATGTATAGTGATCAGGCCTTTCACATCCTCTCATTTCTCAAAATGATCTTGTCAGGAGTTATCGCTGCAAAATTAAAACATCATTTTAAGGATATCAATCTTGCAAAAATCCAGTCGCTTATGTTTCTGACTGGGTGATTTGGTGCCTAGATCGGTAGTTCGAGACCTAGTTGGGGCACGAATCTAACTTTTTGTTACATATTAATGTATCTTTAAGTATATGTTTTTCAATTCTATAATTAAGTCCCGCTATGATAATTTTAGGACCAGATTGCATCTTTCTGTGTCGTACCATTTTATTTGTATGTCTATGCATGCCACTATTTTTTTCTTTCCACGTTAACGGCTTTGACACATAAATGTAATGTTTCAAATGTCTAAAATTTACTTAATTGATTAAAAAAAGGAGGTTAGTTTTTACCACTGCAGCGCTATATATCAATAATTGTTTAGACGGATTACTATTGTACAAGGCTACTTAACTAGCTCATTATGTCAGGAAGTAGACTCAAGATAAGTGGTACAATGCAGAATGTCTATACGGAGAGCGAGAGGCCCAAAAATGTAGGTAAGGTATTTTGCATGGAAAACAAAAGCTAGAAAGCTTTTCGTTAATCCAAATAATGAATAACTGTCTAATTTTCCTGTGCTTTTTGTGTTCGGGATGAAAACTTTGTGAAGGAGGAATTGAGGTAAACGTAGAGTGTATAAGGTCACATTACTAGCTCAGAGAAATGGAAATAAACTTAGTAGTACTGTAAGAGTCTAATAGTGATCTACCATAAAATTGACCTGACATATGCTGCACCTATGTATATTACGTGTTCCAAAGGGCTGATCTTATTTTGGCCCTGCAGGTAGGGCGTAAGAATTGTACCTGCTGCCCCCATTGCATGATCGTAAGAGGCGACTAAACTTGGGATCTTATCTTTTCTCTTCTCTCTTAACAACTTTCTTCTTCCTAATGTCTCCCTTGACAATGCCTCACTTTTGGCCTTTAGTTGAGCGTTCGCCCCTGTGAGGAAGGTTTTGGGTTCTGTCCCCTTGCCGAGACATACCAGAGTCTTTAAAAATGGTAGTTGCTGCTCCTGCATAGCGCTCAGCAAATTAGGAGTGGGATGACCCGTTGGGTGGGTTCGCCCGTTGTCAGTATAATGTGACCGGGTGGGGTGTCCTGCTGGCTGTCTTCGGCAGTATGCTTCAGTGAGGTAGCACTCTAAATCGGCAAAAGATCCGGCCTATCACAAGGAGACTTAACACAAACATACGCACTCACCACACGCATGCATGTCGCACGCACGGGAGGCCGTCCTTAAATGACCTTATCTGTTAATAGGACGTTAAACAAAATAAACCAAACCAACCAAACTGTATTGTGTTCAAGTCAACTCAGCTGTAAAAGAGCACGAGAAAGGACAATACAAAAAATGTCGGATATACGCTCTGGTTGTATACTCCTGAGGGAGCTGATAAAGACATTGAGTGGCTGTTAAAGGTTTGATAATGTATGAATCGATTTCAGACGGCTATATGACTGTGGTATAGCAGTATATCAGAACCTTATGAATTATTGTCCGCAGACAAAACTTTCGAGCTAATCCAAAGCACATTAACGAGGTTTACAGATATCTACCACTGTAGTGGGTGTCATATTTATATTGTATGTGTATGCAGTTTTCTTATATACAATAGTTTGTTAAAAGATATTCGCTGATTCCTGTGCTCTCTTTGTCTCGACATTGCATTTTCAAACATCAGTTGTTACTACACCAATCTTTTCCTTCTCATGGGGCTCTTTAATTCTTACACACGACGTACATTGTCAGTATCTAGCTTTTGATGTTTTCATGAAAGAATTGATGTGCAATTTTCGTTTCTCCTGGTTGTCATTTATAGTTTCTAAAGGATATACAAGTACATGCGCCCGAAATCGAATCGTGGGATTAAGACATTAATACCATTGTAATGCCTCGATAGAGTTTATTTTATTATTATTATTTGAGCAGCTGTGATTTCCCTGGTGGCTTCGTGACATTATATGAATCATTTTATACCGTTAGAGAAAGGAAAGGCAAAGGTGATTTGAAGTAGACAATTACCTAGACCTCCACTGCCACTTTCATTTCTTAGGTGAGTTTGTAATGGGGTTTTGGCAAACCATAAGCAACAAAGGATTAGAACACGATTAATGTAATTTCTCTTATATTTGGGCTTTGCGGATTATTATATTATATAAAGTAGTATTGTATTAAACTGTCGCGGCGATATGGTATTGTTGTAAGTGTTAATGGCAACCAAAACGACATGTATTATCAAAGGATCTTTTCATTACATTGATTCCAATAACGAGCGTTAACAAGGTATTCATTTAGTACTATGTTCGTGTAAGAGTTCAAAATGGTCTAGCCTCAAACGTCACAAAGACAAACAAACATATTTTATCTTTCAACACTTCAACACGAAGATATTTCTGTCGCAAGTGCAGAACCTCCCGACATAATTCATATGTTTTCAAAATTTGTATGAACTTTTGAAATGTTTAAAATCTTATTGTTACGTAAAAGTAACAAAATATACACTTATGTCTTATATATACAAATAGGTCCACCTCAAATTAAGTTATCGAAATACTTAACCAAGTGGGACTTCATCTGCTTATTTTTCGACTTGCATGTTTTGCTGCCTTTTGGCTATTTATTAACACACGTAGTACATACAGGGGGGGGGGGAAGTGATAACATAATTCTTCAAACATAAACCAATCTCACATACCTTTCATAGCTTAACAGTGTAAGTATAGTAAATCGAATGATGTCAGTGCTGTATCTTTGTTATTAACATTACAATCTAAGAAAGAATTAAAGAAATCCGTTATCAGGAAAAACAATTCATGTTTCAATATACATGTTTTCTCAACAACAACGATAGCGTTTTCTCTTTTTTAGCAATACGCATAGACAAAATGAAATATTGTAATGAATGACATAATGAACAAATGTATAACATTCTTATATAATTCAATTCGTGAGATTTTTCTATGGATTGAGTTCCTGAAAATTACAAATTTTGAAAGTATGGACTCTTTTACATCCCTTGCATATAAATGGGCTAAAGCAAAAAGGCCACCACAAAACAAATCTGTAGTTTTTGACATTCTATTCATACATTGTGGTTCATGGACCTGAATGTGTTTCTTTAAAATCTAAAACGTTTATAGACGTAATAGAAAAATGTCATTTCTCGTCATGAAATGAATAAATAAATAAAATAGTCGATGACATCACACAGCTTTATAATAATGTTTCGGCTTGATCACTTGGTGATTAATTTGGGTTTTTTCCCTATTGACCTTCATTACAGTAGAGGTCCTCTTTGAGAACCCAAGCGTTACCTGAAACGTCACAAATAATTCATAACTAGTGATTTATCACAGACGTTTATACAATAATGGAAATAAAAATAAATTAACTATTTCATTGATTTTTGTACTAGGCCTAGCGAAAAATTATAATTTCTTCTCCAATACATTTCATCTCACGGGTGAAATGTTTATAATCGTTTTTCTTAAGATGTAGCCTATAGGCCAACTACTGATGATTACAAATTATATACACATTTATATACATATTTGATAAAAAAAGTGAGGTAGCACTTTAAATCGGCAAAAGTTTCGGCCTATCACAAGGAGACTTTACACGAACATACCGCAGCCTCCCAAAACACACATACGCACTCACCACACACATGCATGTTGCACGCACGGGAGGCCGTCCTTAAATGACCTTAGATGTTAATAGGACGTTAAACTAAATAAACCAAACCAAACCAAATTGATAAAAAAAGTAATAATAAACAGGTGCATTCACTTTACTTGTTTACTATTGCAACGGAATGAAAGGCTACTTGTAACATTGTAAATTAATATTTCATTGGACTGTACATTTTTTTTTCAATAAATTTAGATTCGATGAAAATAAACTTTTCATTGAAATTTTTATTTGTTTTCAGAACATTGTTTAACGAGATCAGCTACACTATCTATATTTCATTTTGTTCATCGATAGCAATAAACTACAACTCAATGCTGATTTGTATCCAGGTATACACAATGTAGGTATAAACAGCATGTGACGAAACAGTTTGTGTCTGTTTCAGTAATGTTGAGTTTTATTGTGCTTATATTTCTCGGTTTTTCATGTCGGAACTGTTTTTTAATTTGTGTGCATGTATAATGTGTAATGATAGTTCACGGTACGAAACCTACGTGGGGCAGTTGCCAGATACTGACTGTAGGCCGGTGGTTTTTCTCCGGGTACTACGGCTTCCTCCACCTCAAAAACCTTGCACGTCCTTATATGACACTGGCTGTTAATAGGACGTTAAACAAAACAAAACAAAACCAAAGTTTACGGTATAAATATTCGCTGGTAATTTATCTTTGCTATATATTTTCAGGACCAAAAATATAGCGAAATTTAATCCGCGCGAATATTATCAATTATACACTATCCCGAGGTAAAATGAGGAAGTTGAGTATATTTCTGTTCATTAAGGGCTGATTTATATCATAAAGTTTGTTTTCCATCTAGATTATATCCTACATTTTAACTGAGGTTATAATTGTAATCACAGTAATCATTCCAATATTCAAACCCTATCGTGGAATTAATAGGTTTTACCGTTCGATATAGCATACCGTTCCGTCGTTTATTTACGATAACAATAGTTTGACCTTCGTTTAATCATATCTGATAAGGTTATATAATTTTGATATTTCATGGCGATAGAAAATTGAGAAAAATGACAGATCTGTCACGTATCTCATTCTATTTAAATCGATCAATTGAAAATATAGGTTCATATCGGTCACCGACATACTTTCAAACAGCAGACATAATCAATTTACGACAATATGAATGCTCCCTCTATTGTACAGAGACACACGAACGGCATTGATTCGTATTCTCTGTAGATTTCAATTAATTTTACTGTAAATAGTTTTGAAATAAATAATAATTTGGAAATGCATGTTGTATTACAGCAGTCTCAGATATTTGTAGAACCGGCACGCAATTGAAAGTATAGAAATGGTGTTTTGTGTAATTATATTGTGTTTCTTATGGGCATCGATTTAAATTATCTTAAGCCTGTAATTGAGTAATATACTTTTACACTGCGGAGGGTACGATAGGCGGTAGTTTGATTGTCACCTATCGGCTTTGTTAAGAATGGAAAAAATAGTTTAAAGGCTTCAGACAGGAATATTTTTCATTATTCATTATTTAATATAAAATCCTACTCCTTATCAATTTATTTTTTTAGACCACGTGGATAGCAAATACGCTTAGAGACATACTACTGGATTATGATTGCATTCCTTTTTATTTGTAGAAGGGTATTAAGCTGGTTTGAATTCATATACTTTGTTTAAGGCATTGACGTCCTGATAATATCAGGTCATATTAAAATGATATTCAAGATCAAGCTCTCTTTCATAGTGTTATCACCTGGACACGATCGCCTAACACATGACCAGTAGCATCACACTAATATTGACGGAGAAACCAGTCGTTACTGCAAATGGTAGTACCGAACGTCAAAAATGAGAACAGCAACTCTCTGTGTTATACACTTTGATGACGAAATGCATGACCTCCATGTATCGGGGCGGCCCTTACTACTACGGTCAAAATCCAAGTTAGTAAAATAAGTTGTTTAATTCTTTTTTGTGGGTTTAACGTTCCTTTGTCATATGAGGACGGATGTTAAGTAGACGCTTAGAGCAAGAAAATACCAAACACAGAAATACATCATAGTGAGAGAAAAAAAAATTAATAATTTTATTGTTGCAATGGGGGTAGAAGATCTATTTTGGTATCTTCAATATCTCCTAGATAGAAGACGCGGGAGAAAATAATCGATTCTTCAGTAAGCCCACTTTACGTCGCTTTCTACGATCAAGATGCAGTGGGATATAGCGAGTCTTATTCTAAGAACTCTCCAATGTTCCCTGACTTGAGGACAAATGCGAGAAAGATCTGTTACAGCCGTATCCGTACGCGCTTTGTATCCCAGGGAACAGTACAAATGAATAAAGCGATATGTGCACCTTTGAATACAGATTGAGAGAGAAATACAGTGAACAGAAACTTAATCGAATTGCAGCATCCAGCTGTTCCATCTGTCTAGGAATAAGGCAAAATAAATGTTCAAATCTTGATTTTGAGGCATTAAAGCCTCGTTATGGGTTAAATATGATAATGTTCAATGATAGCCCTTACAAAGGAAGTCTCCAATCATAAGATTTGTATTTCTCGAAATCCTCCAAATCGTAATTGTTTTATTTTTCGGCGCACCTCTAACAAAGGACAATTTCATCATAATTAAGTTCTACATGAACAGTAGTAGAAGTTTACATATATTACCTCTTTCCATAATTTGTAGTGATATGCAGATTTATAGTCATTCTGTTATATAATACGGATTATTTCAAAACAAGGAAACTACACGTAGTCTTGTCCGGATTGTGTTATTATAAATCATGTCGAATGAAAAAAAAGACTTCACCAAGTTTATATACATGTCCTTTTGTTAAACCAATATCCAGAGGATTTGCAAATTTGTTTTAAAAATCAAAGTTTAAACCGTTAAGCCTCTCAACGTATGTATACCATCTACGTCAGAGATAGTTGAGAAGTCATTGAATAACGTGTTTAACATGCGTCACTGGCACACAGATTATAGAGAGGTTTCACAGTTGTCGTATCAACGTGAATACATGTGTTTGTTCCGACACTGGACGAGTCGGGTTCCACATAAAAAAACTGAACCTAACTCACTGTGCAGTGTGTATTTTAACTTCAATGCTTTTGATAACGTTTTACATCTGAATACCGTATCATTGACAACATTAATATGATAAGATTGATGTTAAGTATGTGATAACATACGCATTGACATAAACCTCGAGATCGTTTATCTATGCTTCGATGTCTTACTGTAAACGTGAAAATTTGCGATAGGGGAGAATTTACGCTAATTACACGGAATCTTTTTAATCGCGAAGATTTCCCCAACGCGTATTATTTTGATATCAATTTGCATTATATCGAACTACAAACGAAGGTGAATTGATCGCGAAAATTACCCCTGACGCGTGTGGTTTACATATCGTAATCGCGAAATTAACCCTCCGCGAAAATAACCACGTGTACAGTATTTTGGTAAGGATATGTTGAAAAATATTTATAATTTTCGGTGACAGCTCGTACATTATATTCAAAATAGTAATAATAACGTTCTCGAAAACACCATGTATTCTTGTCGGAGTTATTTTGAAGTTACAATTCAGATTCAAATAAAGGACAAACAAAATAAGCATCCAGTGTATTCCAGTAAAACGTCTACTAAAGGGAAGTTTCTGCAACCGCCTTGCTGCTTTTTCGACCCTTACTGTGATCACTGAATACATTTTGTCACTAGAATTCTTGTCTTGCAAATATTACTAAAAATATCAAAAACACTCAATTTGCTTTATCCAAAATCTAGCATACATATTTGAGAATGGGGAGCATTTGATTCTAGAATATCTAGATTAAAAACAAAGTGGGAAATTTTAGATTTATTTGTTTCTGAAAGCCACCGGGAATCGGTTATATTTATAGAATTATCTGTTGTGAGATTCAGACAAAAAAGCTTTCCGTAGAGACCATGGAATATACGTGGGAATACACTGTGTATGGAAAGGTAAACAAATCATTTAAATTCAAACCACGACATAATAATTACAATGTCGTCAGATCTATTCTGAATCAAATTTATACTCTGATATATAGATACACATATAAAGACGACCAGTCTTTATTTACAATCATTGATTTCAATGATCTCAGTTCATCAGTTGAAGATGTCCCTAATCAGCTGCTACTTGCGTTACACTGGTATTTTGATATCCATATACAAAATTCTTATTTGTTTAAGATTTAGCGTCCCTTGTAGAGACAGCGCCGACAACTGCAGGGATCACTCGAAGGTCATATCAAACTCTCACCTTCTAGCCTGGATAAGATAGCATGGTACTTAACTTAAGCTAGGTAGTAGAGGTGTCTAGTATCCCTCTCTATCTTTTACTTCTGCATTTAGGTCGATATTGAATTGATATTAATCCCACTTCCTTTCCGGATTTCCACTCCTGCCCTCTGCATTGCCACATTTCCGACTTCCAACAACACTGACAAGTCCTTAAAGATAGACGATCGTAGGATTAAATGTTCTATTCATTAATCAATTATTGATGATGTTTTCACTTTTGTATCTTTCATGTCCGGTTACACAAACTGAAAATATTGAGTATATATACGATGAACACCCATTTAGGTAATGAACACCATGACGCGTTTAGCACGATATTATGGCGGAATAGAAAAAGCGTATTCTTTCCTATGAATAACACAGATAATATATGTATATGTTAATAATTTAACAACGTTTTATGTTTCACAAATGAAATTTTTTCAATAGCTGTAATGCATATAAATAATGGTTCATTATGATGTCATTTGTTTTCATTTTGACAATATGTTATCCGTCAATAATTAGTAAATGCCGACAGGTCACGCGATATAAGTCGATAATCAAACCGGAAATAGACCATTTTAATTGTTATGATCATACACAGGTCGCTGGCCTGGTACGTCGACTGACCAATATATTCCACAATTTCAGGAAATGTCTGTACTCGGTCAATATATTCTGATTCCATTCTAAATATTTGATACCGATCAACTATTTAGGGTTAATATCGCAAACCATGTTCCATAACATTGGTAAAATACAATTCACAGGTTATTGGAATATTTCCAAATGTATTTGTGTTTACACTCCGAGAACAACGCATCCACGTTATTATATTTATATTTATATTTTATATGTTCAATGTCATATCGGGTCAATACGACTGGAATGGATCGAAAGGTAATAAAACAAATATAAAAGCTCAATCATTTAAGCTAGACGGAACAACCACATCTAGTTTTAGAAACCAAGACAGACATCTATAGAGTGTCTTTATGTCGCTTATCTAAAGCAATGCATTTGGAGATATTGCTGTATTATAAAGAAACTGCAATCAAAGTTATCGGGGAAAAAACTGTGCGTTAAGTTTCCCGGTGAATATTAAAGACGTCTTACCATATATTAAATCATATATTAAAAAAAAAAAGCATATCAAACTTTTGTTTAATGCGTACCAATTACGCCGCAGAGGAAAATCGTTCGTGAATATTGATTATCGACATTAACTCAGCACATATCAGTTGAGTTAATCTGATAAGAATGCATGCAATGGTTCAAGGTCATAGTGTTATGAAGGTATATGGCGTGCATAAGCCAGATATGACTTTGAATCATAACATTTAAAACTGACAGTTTTCGGAACTGTCAATATGCATAGCTCAAAAGCTTTAATTCGGAGCCACCTTACTACAATCGAAAACCTATAGATATTAACGCCAAAACCCTCTAGCGGTTCTATCGTTAAGTTATGTCATAGCCTGATATTATTTTGGACAACGAATATCATGTCTATGCATGCATGTCGCACGCACGGGAGGCCGTCCTGAAAAGACCGTAGCTGTTAATAGGACGTTAAACAAATAAACAAAACCAAACCTAGCATTAATATTTCTTGAAATTTCTGACTTTAAAGACACCATGCATCATCCGATCATATCGATCAGAACAGCGACAGCCTCCACTGTTACTGCCAACACTGACTTTACTGACACATTGTAATATTCGACACATTGATACGGTCCCAAGATGTGGTGGTAAAGGTGTCACTGTATACCATATAAGTCCTATTCGAACGCATGTATATAAAAATATATTCATTTTGACGTCATAATGTATCTATAACGTCACAATAGTGTAATTATACATATGTCTTACGTTATTTACGACATTTCCATATTACAATGTAAGATAGGGCTATTTATGTGATAACATTGTATATCTATAGTTTGGCCAATGGGTGAAACAAGGGTTGTTTAATCGATTAAATATTCAGGTTCGTGCAAACCTGATTATACATGTTATATGTTAAGGCATGGGTGGTTATACAGTAACAGTATAATCCAAGAAGTCTGAAAATATAAACACGAGTCATTTGAACTTTAAACATGTTATCAACATTTAGACAGGTGCACACTTATAAAACGTGATAGCTAGGTCTGTAAAAGTGTTTACTTCTGTACCGAGAGATACCATTGCATGATTACTACGCATTTCCTGTGAACTCTAACTCATTTTTATATTCACTAGGACACAGCTCAAACAAATCAATCAAAATAACACACGTTTGGTAATGTTGCGTCAAAATAACAGACATTATCAAACACTTCAGTACACATTAAAACGGACATTTCAATACAAAATAATTACAGTTTAAACAGACACTTCAAAACACAATAATTACATTATAAACAGACAATGTCAATATTTTCTTGTAATTGTTAATGTTGGTTTTACTTTTATTTTCCGCAATCGATATAATCATGTTATAAAGTGACAGACATATATACAATGTAATCAATTAAACCGGTTATCGGATATCGTACATACGGAAGCAACATATTCATAAAGCCATAACAAGTCCCTCTTGTTTGTTGGTTGAGGAAACAAAACAACTTTCTGCTAGAGCTAGTAACCTTGCAGTTGTAAGCTCTGACTGAAGGAATATTTAGATCGAGCAATGTAATGAATTGTTTTTTCGTGAAAGTATTGCTTATTATTTATCAAATTCGAATATTTTTACAGATGTGTGTTAGAAGTAATGATCTTGAAGTTTGAATAACGCTGTTGTTGTAGGTGAGGTATTGTTGCAGCTTTATGTTAGTCACATAAAGTTAGAACTGTGTGTTAGTATGACATATATAGAGACCATTGGACAGTACAAAAATGCTGGATCTGGTGTTCCTAAAGTAAAAGCGTCTCCTGTTTTATCGACAACATTCGTCAGGTGAATTAAGGTAAAATTCAGGAAGTGTTATTTTCTCAAAATTATGTTTGTGATACCCACGGAATCACAAGATATATTTAGGCAGTACATTATCAAAGGCACGATTGTGTGTCGGGAAATTTACATTCTAAAGGAATGTATATGTCAAATCAGAAGATGAATGGTTAACAGTCAGTACGCGTCAAAATGAAATGCTCTACTAGAATTTTTTTCTAAAGAAAACACATTTTTACATGTAAATGGTTGGTTTACCTTCCATGTGACCAAGAAAAGTTAGACTTAAAATAAATATATGATTATTTTTTTAAATCGATATGATTAAAAGAACATCGTTTACCTCATGCAAGTATGCACGATATGATGAGCTATTCACACAGATGTCGATGAAAGGGAATATTTCATGCACCAGTGGGCGCCATAGGAAAAGGTTGGACAAAATGAGATACCTCTGTAGGTATATATAAGGATCGGTAGGGATAATTTGTAAAGGTGTATATCGCCGTCCACCGTGTGGCGAGCTGACTCTCGCTCGTTAAAACCGACAACGAGGTATTAGAGTTAGTATGTATATATATACATTACATGATAACGTCTACACGCCACACAAACGACATTATTATTCCGTCAGTTACCCTTTGGGATCTTGCATGGAAAAATAGATAATGATGAGGAAATGAGATATGTTATTAATTCGGTATTTGTGCAACAGGATACAGGACACGTATGGCCAATGTATTAACTAGATTCCATGTGACGATAGGATGCCTTTCTTTTGAGGAATATCATTGAAGCAAGTGTGAGGAGTTAATGTTGACTGGATGATAAGTAGTGCAGCTGTATTTAACCTAAGGCTTGGCAATTATACCTCTATAAGCTAAGGACATAAACTAATTTTTTGTCATCGTCTTGACTTCTTTGATGTATATTTTCCTGTCAATCACTTCGAGATGATATACATCTACCGGTAACCGGGCTGCCGTTTGCTACTTGATGGCAGCATCAGTTGTGATGGGTGAAGGAACAACTGTTGAGTCCGTGGGTGGTGTGAAACCACTCCCCTCCATTGTTATAACAAGGTATGTGAAATATAAATCATTACTTTTATAGATATACCAACTTAGTCTTCCCCGTTGATATGGCAACGAACAGGAATATTAGGGGTTTATGTATTACTGTTTGATATATCTTGAAACGTATTTTGCTGGTTCATTTTTGACGAGACAGGTAATTTATTTTACATATTTTTTCTGTGCAATCGAATACTTATTTCTCTGGCTGTGAAACACTACGTTGGAATATGAGACAACCTGGTTTAATGTTTCTATGTGTTCATATCACCAGATAAACGATGGATTGCTATGGCTAGGCTGGAGATATCAGGCTGTTTGTCACTTAAATTCAATATATAAACGCCTTTCAATAGTACTGTCTCGTTGTGCAGTCGTAGCGGATTTTGGCTTTGATATGTCTTATAAACATTAGAGTAACATATCCACTCACATTGCGGTTAATCTGAATGTTTAAGATTTTCTTTAATTGCACTGTGTTCAAAATATGAATGCATCGGGTATTTAAAACATACATAGTTGCGTATTCACATTTGCTCTAAATTGCAATGCACAGAAACAAAATTACCCTAGGAGGAAGGTGTATTCGCTACTTAAGGCAATTGTATGTATCCGTCCATCCCACATTCAAGGCATTGTTCCTCTCTATACAAATCCTATCATATTTGACAAAAACTGACGAAAATATTGACAATTGCAGAGTCGAGAGATGAAGGCTTATGAAGACATCATGATATCATTTGGGAATATTCTGTATGAAATCAGATGTGTTGGATGCTTGTTGCTTTGTGGAGTAGTTCCACTGTCACCACCTTAGTTTTCATTTTGAAAAAAAAACGACTTAAACAGGATTTGACGTAGATATGTATTGCGGGTGTCAGCGTTGAAGCAGAAGACGCTTATTCTTCAAATAACATGGTCTAAACCACCTGGTACTTTTCCATTTTTCTTCATGCAAATTGTCATAGTTTTGCTCATATTTTCCCGTCGATTTATGAAATTAGATTTCGAATAACAGTTTCGTTACTATGTCGGTATTCTCTATTGTTATTGCATCGTCAACGATCTCGGTGCTACTCACTTTGTCGATCTAAAAATTGATTAAATCAAAGTTATCAGATGGTCATTATTCCCCAACCATTACCACTGCGTTATTGTTAATACAGATAACGAATGTTCTCATACCTGATGACGAACTGACAATATAGGTTTTAGCAATGTTGCTACAGGACAATAACATGACTTACTGGATCATTCACTGCTTAAGTGTCGTATGAAGTGTGGACTTGCCAGTCACCCCACATCACTCCGTCCGTTGTCCGTCAGCTTTCATAAGCGACATTTGACGACGCATTTGAAGTACTAACATATAATTATAAGAAGATATGAGCACTACAAAGATCACTCAATACTTTGTATGTAATATTTGTATTTAAAAAGTAATTAGTACAGGGCCATTTGCAAATTGGTTTTGAGATACCTTTACAGATGTTAGATTTGTATTAGTATTATAGACATGTTTCTGATAGTCCAATGCCGAGTACAACTTGATAAAACGTTGCCTTTGAATGTAATAATTTATCAAATTGACCAAGATAGTTTAAACATATTCATAAATCCAGAATCAAGTAAACATTTACTTGTATTTTCAAAAGATAAGTTAGCTACACAAAGAAACATACCAGTAATTAAATATTATGTTAAATATATTACTGCGTCATTCACGAAATATCTATCCATGATTCAGGGAATGGCAAACATCATTTACACTTTTTTATTGGATTGTGTAATTGGATTTTGTTGTTGATAGAATTATGTATATTTTTGTATATTGTTTCTACTATAATTGTACATGCTTCAGCATTGTCAGTATAATGTGACCGGGTTGGTGTCCTGCTGGGTGTCTCCGGCAGTATACCTCAGTGAGGTAGCACTATAAATCGGCAAAAGTTCCGGCCTATCACAAGGAGTCATAACACAAACATACCGCAGCCTCCCAAAACACACATACTCACTCACCACACGCATGCATATCGCACGCACGAGAGGCCGTCCTTAAATTACCTTAGCTGTTGATAGGCATTAAAAAATCAAACCCAACCAAACCAAATCTCCATCTAACATTGAACTGTTAATTAATTAGATGATATCTACTTTCACCATGTCTTTATTTCTTTTATAAGCAAATGTTTCCGTTTTGTATTTGATTGCGATAAAAATACTTCAAACAGACAGTTTTATCATGTAACGGTATATATCGATACATACTTACAATACGTCCTGAGTAAAAAGCATGAATTCTCGTGATTTAATCCAAATATAACTAAACTTTATTTTGCCAAAAACATCAGCGGGTCACGCGCAGTTTGGAGCCATGCGTATTAATGCAGTGTCCTGAATTCCAGAGTCAATACACATGGCAACATGGGAAAGGCTTTTTATAAAGAGGCAAAAGTGTACCAACATACGTATGAACGTGTGCAGAGGGCGCAGTATTACATATATGTTTAAAACCATAAAGTAGACGATATCGACGTGATATGTTCAATTTACGTAGAAATAAAAACAAAAAACTGTTCATTGTGGCTGCTGACGCTGGATAGGATGCAGGGAAATAATGTCCAATCAAGGCGTAAGAATTAAGCACCTGTTTGAAATTATTTCCGGAATATTTCAACGAACCAAGAACAACGCATCAGTACCACCTTTTCCGCGTTCACTATGGTTTCTAGTAACACAACCATTAATTGTTAATCCATGTGTTCGCGCGCTCTCGCTGTGCAATCTCCGTCTTGAATAATCATTTCTTAGTCGACCCATGGTGAAATAATTTCCTCTAGAATACTTATCAATTCTACATATCGAGGGTAGAGACAACAGAACTATCCTATATATAAATGATTATCGAACATTTCCTATCGTACACGGAAAGAGGAAACTCCTTAATGAAATCGTGATGTTGACCACACAGCTTTCTCGATGTTCTCATCAACCTGCATCACATTTGTATGCTAAACAGTATATTTTCTCTCCTCGTTCAAGTGTCGATTGCATTCATCGTTGGTGCGTGACCCTGTTGTTTCAGGATAATGAGTATTAAGTTATGTGGTTTGTGTCAGCATATGATTATCCATCAATTCGGAATCAGCAGAAAACATGAACAGGCAAATTCGATTCAAGGCACGGTTTAATAGAATATATGTAAGTTAAAAAAACTTTCTGTTATTTATTTTAATATATGATGGTATCTCTCCTTGCCGACGTCACCGTTTGACCACGGGGATGTTGTGAGGACGTTTTATCACAACAAACTAAATTGCTTTCAAATGAGCTGTTGATATGCAACACTCTCTGTTTGTATGAATTAGATACGGAGCAGTGGATTATCAAGTTAACATTAACATGTTTTAATATTTATGTATTGCTTAACTATTAAAATCGATTCTGTTATAAAAGATAGTATCACCATTCCTATGACGGAAACGCACAAAATATTTTCCGTTAAAAGCTAATTGCCCAGAACTAATTAATTCATCACATACTTTAGTACGCATATTCGACTCTGCGGTATTGATTAAGGTAGTGTTATCAGTGTTTAAATCCATTGAGTTACCCTTTAACACAGTTTATATAGAATTGTGAGAAATCTATGTAATGAGGCTATATCTTCTGTGAATAAGTTGGTATTCCGTCTTCAATCAGTGTCAAAGATAATGTACCATATTCATCATGACATGACACTTTAAAATTTGGAGAAGGAAATGAAATACAATATAAAAGAAAATGTTTTATACCTTAAACACACAATTATGTTAAATCAACAGTTGTTTTTTCTTAAGAATAGAGGTATTTCAGACAGAGAGAGAAAAAGAATTTTACACGGTGCCAGTCCAGAATTTACATAATTAAATTCTTTCAATAATTTCATAAAACACATCACTTTTGAACCCTTTCACATAATTTCACAAAGTCAAGCATGTAAGATTAATTAACACATATGTATGAGCATATGAAAGGAAACTATATTTAATGTTTATATAAGGTGGACAAATTTTGTTTTTGTGGCGTCATAAATTTATAAGGATGTCATAAATCATTTATGACACAATAGTATTATTACATATGTGTCTTGCGACAATGATGACGTGGCCGTATTATATTGTAAAAAGGACCAGTGATGTAGTTATATTCATAACATTTGAATCACGGAACTGCTGTTTACGTAGTGGGTAAGACATACAGCTGATGTATTAAGGGTTAGACGTAAGATCGACTGTCTTTCTGCCCTTGTAAACGTTCATGCGAAAGTCTACCAGGAGAGGATTAATACCATTCCGTAGTTTCTAGAATATATACCAGCGCTGTATTGATTTGAATACACCGGACTGGTATTAAAAGGTCTGTATGAAATAACGCATTCGCTTTATCAGATAGGTTTATCAGACTTCTATAGATTGTCAGTGAAATTAAATGTTAACCATCCTGATGTTTAGTTTATGGGTTGATAGTGTATACAGTCATGGAAGATGATTTGATCCCCAAACACGTCGTCCTTTCAATAAAAATATGGTTTTAAATGCGCTATTTTTTATATCATTTGGAATTAACACAGATTTAATATCAAAATCAATGTAAAAATACAAATATTTATCTCAAACGTAATTATGTTTCCTGTCTATTTCATTTTCCAAATCATTTTTACAAAAAAATGCCTTTTGTTTGTATATACATGTAGCTGATTGATTTTCAGATGTTTTTTTCAAAGCCTTCAAATATATTTCTACCTTATAATGTTCCTGTATCATGCTGGAAATGGAATTTTAACTGAATGACGTCTTGAGTCAGAGGGTGACTTCAATACAATACTGCGTTTAAGTTGAAGTTGGGCCGCTAGTTTGATTGACAGCTGTATTGATTAAGGGATCGTAACCGTCTTTCATGGACAGGTGAATTGATTTAGGGATCAGAGAGGCTTTTGGAGCCAGAACAACCGACTGTGATATATTTGGGTAAATGATTTAAACATGTTTTATTGTCAAACTAACAAATGGATCAAAGACAAGCTTTTACAACTTAGGAGGTATTCTTTGGGTGAATACCGCTTCAACAATTAGAAAAGACATTGTAAAATGGCCAGTGCAAGCGTACTTACTTTAACGCTTTAACATTCCCACATCATCGAAGTATAACAGATAAGTGTAAATTCACGTATTATAGATTAGGGCAAATCCACGTATAATAGATAAGGGCAAATCCAAGTATAATAGATAAGGGCAAATCCAAGTATAATAGATAAGGGCAAATCCACGTATTATAGATTAGGGAAAATCCAACTATAATAGATAAGGACACATCCAAGTATAATAGATAAGGGCAAATCCACATATTATAGATTAGGGCAAATCCAAGTATAACAGATAAGGGCAAATCCAAGTATAACAGATAAGGGCAAATCCAAGTATAACAGATAAGGGCAAATCCACGTATTATAGATTAGGGCAAATCCAAGTATAATAGATAAGGGCAAATTAACGTGTACTGGATTAGGACACATCCAAAATTAATAGATTTTTGGCAAATCAAATTATAATAGATACAGACAAATCCAAGTATAACGGGTTTGGGCAACTCCAAGTATAATATATTAGGGCTAAATCAAATAAAACAGATTTGGGAAAAATAAAAATGTAATCGACTAAGTAAGGCAAATCAAAGTGTAATAAATTAGTGCAAATTCAGGTGTAATTGATTAAGGCAAATGTAAGTGTAATATATTAAGACAAATATGAGCTAGCAAACTTACTATCACTTTTCGCTGTAGAAAACAGAAAGTGCCATTAGAGTCCGTATGGTTAGGCACAATTATATCAGGAAGTAGCTCGCTAAAATTATATAACTATCAGTATGATATAAAGATACGTTTCTACCACAATAGGTGGGTGTTATTTAACTACCAAGAGATTAAATAACCATTACAACTGTTGAATAACATTTAGTCTATACCACACGTGGAATAAACATCAACGCATTTGGATTGGTTGACACGGTGACCTATGATCCGAACTGCAATTATTATTAACGTCATCAATAAGCGAATGACGTCATATCACCGGGTCCCGGCCGTCACTTGTACACCTTATTTGCATACGCGAAAGTAGACTTGGCCACGTTCCCTTTGATTCAAGCTGATATCAATGAGGTGGAAACAGGTCACACGACTCGTGATTTTTGGATATGGAATTTATTTCATGCACGTAAGTTATTGTTTTAAAGTTACAAAGGACACTTGCTAAAGCGCGTGTCTTTTGTAACTTAAGAAATAACTTACTCGAGAGAAATAAATTCCATATCCAACAACCACTCGTTGTGTAACCTCTATTTATATATTGTTCCATGACATCATTTTTGTCAAATAAATTCACACACAAATTGCATTGTATCATTATTGTAGTGTCATTAGGTCCTATTGTCTTTGTTCTGGTTCAGGGTTCTCTGTGAAAACATATATTCGTAATGCTCGACCGGTATTTCTTATTTTGAGTTTGTATACGATTAGTAATTTGTGTTTGTACACTGACGATTTTAGATACTATATCATAACGTGTTTTATTTCCCCATATTGGAGATATGAATCAATTTATCTTATGTTATTTCAGGTGGGTAACGCTAATGTGACGGGATTTAATATCTCCCCTTTAAGAAATCCTAGATTTATCAGATAATAGATAGTGACAATTATACATAATGCTTACGGGTATCTAACTGACAGCAGAATTAAATGATGGGTCTTTTAGTGCAGCGAGTTTTGTCGTCTAGACAGGTATAACCAATGGTCAAGTAGTCTGCAATTTTTATAAATGTGTATTTGTTTTAATTTCAACGTTTATCAAAATGAAGAGTTAAGTATACAAAATGTATTTAAACAGATAGCAAACTCTGATCGATTTTATTCGATATTTGTTTTTATAAGTTTTGCAGTTCGGTGAAATCTTGTTATCAGTGAGCACGTCCTTGTTTTTTTTTTTTTTTTGCAGTGTTATATTTAATCCCTAGAATGACATTGCTATAGGGAGTACTTATATCACACATTTGACAAAAAATATATAGATTCAGCTTTTTATATTAGCATAGCTGACAAAATTCGATTGAATGACAATACCGGTGACAGCTTAGTTACTGCATTGTTTACATCTACAGCAGAAAGCAAACACTGTGCACGAAAGACATACATAAGCAACAGTTAACATTTTATCAAGCGAGAATTACAGAAGCTTGATGGGCTGCATTCCAAGTACATTATAGATGTATTGGACACCAATAGCATATTCGTGTTTATTTCATTTGTTAGGTGTACATTTCATATGGGTCATGTTTCGTATATCAAAACTGTCGGTGCCTACACTGATGTGACATCTTTACATAGTGTAATATTACCAGGAGTCCTATTTCAGGCTTTCTGTGCGGTTAATATAGTGGAAACGTTTACATACGAGCCGGATTTCACGGCTAAGACGTCATTCATCGCATTTATTTAGAGCTTTATTTTCACGTATATTGCACTTATTGGAAATTCATTCACCAGCAATCATTCTGTGAGCGATCGTTAGAACATGCGATATATCTACGGAACAGAGAGACATACATATGGAACATTAACCTATAATATATTTAATATGAAGGTAATATATGCAACAAAATACACAAGACCCTTTTGGTATATTTACTGTGATGTTTTTTTCAATATTATATCTTGTAAAGAAAATATTGACATTTCATTGACTGGATGGACAGACAGTCTTTTATGTTTTGCTCGTTATGGTATGTATATACATGTATAGTAAATGACGTGTGATAGTTTAGAAATCCCTAATGCTGTTCAGTCTAGCGGAAGATCCTCTATGGTACACCGGAAATTCAATAAAATCGGATTGAAAAGTCAGGGATGCTTGGTATACATCTTCTTTTATGCTTCAGGATATTTTGCTTGTTTGTCAAAAACATAATGACGACATCCATGTTGATGTTATTTACAAAAATATATTACAAACCACACATCTAGGATGGTTATGGTTCAAAGTTTACCAAGTGTCGCAAATATGTTTGTTAGTACTCATACGACCCTAATACCCTGAGCACTCATATACAAACATTTTAAGTTCAATGATTAGCTACTATACAAACCTTTTCAAATAGTATTACTTACATGTGAAAGTTATACAAACAATAACATTAGGCTTCTTTTCTTCTTCAATACATGAATATACTACCAATATTTATTTTCATTTTTAAATCAGGACAGCACAGGATCTTTGACCTATATGAACTTGAACACCTTACATAAAGGTCACAGTAGTTTAAGTGTACATATACAATTGTATGTATAATTTTCATATCAGTTACGATTCAAAGCCCTATTGATATGTATTTATGACTGAATTAGTCAGTTTTGGCCCTTATTTATATCCATTCATCAAGTCCAAGACTTTGTATGTATATATAAACTGTCATTTATAAAATTTATTAATGGGGTTAAATTCCCATCTTTGTGATCAAAGATATTATTTATATCAGGAATACGTTGTGACTCTTTTGTTAATTATAACCTTACTGAATTGATTTTTTTTATATATTAGAATAAGAAATATCTCTATTGATATCTCATATAGTCTTGTTTTGACTATCCATGTCTACTATTTTAATGCTGCTCCATCCAGCGGTTTTAATTAAGAACAATGAACAGCTGTATTATATCTTATATAAAATCAAACGTTATCAATCATTGAAAGCTGTGAGTAGATTAGCCACTGTCTATTTGAATGCCCACTATGGTGTCCATTTCACCCTGAAAAAGAAATTAAAGGGTATTTGTTATTCATTCTTGAAAACAACACAATTTAATTATGGGCTCCTATAACTGCATTAAGAATTTATATTTGTTTGTATCTGTTTCGTAAGTACTTGATGCCTTCCGGTACAATCCCTCCCTGTTATTGACGATTGCGTTCGGCCAAGCAAGGACGATTGTAACATCTGAACCATGACGAAAACACGATATGGTCTTTAACATTTCGTATTACAAATCTCTGTACTCATGTCCAATTTTAAATGAGATGACATTTACCACAGTAGCTCAGTCGATGGATAATCGATCTATTGTAATACTACGTCGGACGGAAATCCGAACTCAGTGTTTGATCTCCATCAAGGACGGAGAGTGTTTCTCAAGGAGCTGAGATCCCGGACCATGTCTAATTGTGTATTTGTGCACCCCGATTCTCCTGGTTAGATGTGACGACCGCTGTATGAATTTCATTTAGTAGCAATCAGCTCTTACTGTGCAGCCAAAGACAATCAGATAAGCTATTGTGCCGATCGAGAATGGTCTACCATCATAATGCAAAGCCAGAATACCACGATATCAGACGATAGGTATGATAATAATGGTATTCTATATGGATTAGTTATGACTATCTTGGTTTTTTCTCCTTGTCAATCTTGTCGTTTAATCGCTCTCGTATAACGATCGCGTTGCTCTGTATCCAAGATCGTATTATTCTAATAAAGTGACATGGGAATCTTGATTTTGATTTATAATTGGCATTTCCAGTACATAAGTTATTCTTAATGATCAAGTTTAACGATAAAATATTAGTCATACACAAAATGTACCTGAAATATGCCAAATTCATTTCAGTGTCTAGGGAACGATGGTATGTTTCTGATAATTAACTTTTCAACCATGAATAAACAACAAAAAATGCACTGAGATGATGTCACAGACTAGTTTTTCTCACCAGTTCAAAGTTCAAAAGGTGTTAAAATGTGTTCCATTTGTTGTGTAAGTTACAACAGTACATCGATCGAGATTGGTATAGCATTGTATTGTTTGAAGGAAATATATAAGACCACTGTTACACACAAAGCTTCTGTGAACATTGATGTGCTGTTAACAATTGGCATTTTAATGTTCCCAGGACCAGCCAAAATACAAACATATCATATTGTGTTATTATAAAAGTCGCATTTATCAACCTTTGACGACTGTAATGTCTGTAGTGACAATAAGAAGCTTGACTTACAAACTGTATGGTAGCCTTTATACAAAGTATGTTGCAGTAATATACTATATATATATATACAATATTTATTGATTACTTATAATGCTCATGATATGGAAAATATTTGCAGCATAGAAATGTTTTAGAGAGACAGGACCTTGGTTGTAATAGTGATAGGTGAACAATACGTATTGATATACTGTAAACGTACATATTTTAGCGGTAATTTTATTTTAGCGCTTTGCGCTTGAAGCCTTGCGCTAAATTATGATTGCGCTAATTACTTTTGGTACGTTTTATTTCTATAGAAAGTTCTGTGGATGCGCTAATTCATCATTGCGCTAACTGGCTAAAATCTGCAAATGAGCTAAAATTTGATTGCGCTAAAATAAGTACGTTTACAGTATTAGGTTACACAAGTTTCAGACAGAATACATACCGTAGGGATGGGGCCGCGGTCGCCGAGTGATTGTGTGTCCTGACACTTTATCACTAGCCCTCCACCCCTGGGTTGCGAGTTCGAAACCTACGTGGGTCAGTTGCCAGGTACTGACTGTAGGCCGGTGGTTTTTCTCAGGATACTCCGGCTTTCCTCCACCTTCAAAGCCTGGCACGTCATTAAATGGCCCTGGCTGTTAATAGGACGTTAAACAAAAACAAACCAAATAAACCAAACATACCGTATGGTGACTAGTCGGAACATGAAGGATTCGTATTGTCAGTAATTTTCACCTATGTGTCTTTTACGAAAATAATTTAGGTAGCAAAGGCTAAAATCAAACTCCAGACAGCTTTACTAACAAATACATCGAGAAAAAATAAGTATAAAATCGAAAGTAACCCCAGAGCAATTCATTTTTTTTTCATATCTTGCAGGTCACCTGACAACCAGGATTCACGTCGACACTGGGCCGCCGAGAAAATCCAGGTAATTATTAGCAAAATGCAATGCAGCTTGCTGCAATTGGTACATACAATGTACATGCAAATAATTGAGTTTCAGAACATTCAATATCAACACAACTCTGAAATATTTTGATCATAAATAGAAGAGAACGCACCCGCTATCGCAAAATGAGCTTAACACAAAAATAAGCAAAGATCAAAATATGGCAAAAGTTGGAATGAACTTATTTAATTATCAAACTTACGATCCGAAATGTTTGATTTTAGAAATGTTAGCATTATTTTTCACACAGACAGATGATAGGACAATATATATCTCCGTTCACATTGGGTCAGGGACACAATATGTCTGAAATAAAGTCATATTTTACTTACATTTACTTATGTTTTATTTTCACAGCTGAAGTTGTTGACCTCGGAGGACAGGTACAGAAGCAATGTGCTATATAACCAAATTGAAGCGCTGGAGGATAAAATATACCGATGTCACGAAAACTTCAACGCCGACTTGATGTATAAAATGTTCAAGGAATTGACCAAACGGATAAAGGGGTCGAAAGACATCCACACCATCGCTGGACTTCGTCAAGCATTCAAAGCGGAAGCAAGACGAATACACATGCGCAACAGAAGCCGTAAACCGGGGTTTCAGACCAACATAGCGCCAGACACAATGATGCAATACTTTGCTTGGTTCTTTGATTATCTGAAATATCTACGGGAGTTACGGGCGAATTTTGTTGATCGGATCTTTAATCCATTGTTTAAATACTTCCTAGAAGTAGCAACTGCCACTCCGGACAAGGAACGGTCAGTGGATTCGGCAATGTCCGTATCAAACCTAAGTCTAGTTTCTTACAGTTCATTCGACAGTGGTTTAAGTGGACTGACCGGCCTATCCGGTTGGAGTTCGTTGGCCTTGTCTGACGCTGAAAGTGAGGCGTCTTCTGAGGACATTCACGAGACTCGTAAGCGGATGCTATCGCGTGCAGCTCTTCTTTTACTCGGACGGGAATTCCGGGACATCAAGAACTTGTACGATAATACTGAAATTGAGAATATTGCTCAGAGACTGTCTCTACTAAAAGAACGAATTGATTTTTTGCTTGACAATGAAACAAGTATCAGTTACGAAATGTTCAGCCAAGACAGTGAACAAGCGATTCATCACTTGAAACTGAAAAACGTGAGAACTCATTGCTTATTACGTGTGCTGCCTGATGTGTTGGTGAAGTTCCAGAAAGCAGCGTGGCTCGCGAGACGATGGCTCAGGCTTGACGACAAGAAAACAAAAGACGTCAATGAAAAGCTGGACAAGCTAGCCACGATAGAAGAGCAATTATCTCGTCGTCTGTCAGTTTTATCTAAGGATATCTCCCGCAGACAGCAGGAATTAGATAAAGATCTTACGGAACTCCAGAGGCTAGTGAAGCGCGAGGAGCGCTCAAATGAGCTCCATCTTGCGATTCACGAGACAGAAGAGAGAAGAATAAAGCTTGAAGCCAGTCTCGAAAAACTAGAATCCGAGAAAAACGAACTTGCCAAAAATATCCAATCTGCCGTTCGATACCGAAAACAGTCTGAATATAAACAAATGCGGACGATGTATGAGAGGAACAGATTACAGCGTTATGCATTAGAGAGACAAATCGCTACAGTTAAATTTCACCAGAACCTGGTACAAAAAGACATGCACATTGAACTGGAGGTTAAACCTGACCTCATTCACTTCACAAACGACGTTCAGGATCGTTGTGAGGAGCTAGAGAAATTACTTGAACGTGAAAAGAAGGAGAAAAGGACGCTACAGGCGGCCTTAATGCCCGTAGTCAAGGACAAAGAGATGCTTAAAGAAAGACTGCACGACAACGGAAGCATGGCTCCTACTCCGATCCAGAACAATTACGTTACCGAGTATGTAGGTAGTCGAAATATAAATTCAACGACGAATGCCAAGTACATCAGATCTATTGAAAACGGTCGGACATACCCTGCGAGATTACACGAAGGGTTTACCGGTAATGAATTCGGATAAGCAATTTTCAGATTGACTGTTCTGTTTCTTTGTGTGTTGGATTTTTCGCCAGTGTCATTGTAGTAGCTGATGGCTACCTCACTGAACATCATACAGGAGGCCTATTGCATGATATCCAGGGTAATAATGGCAACATGGCTTGCCGAAGGACACAGCCACAACAGCACGAGACAGTCTATGATCAGCCATTTTATTTCTTATTCAAGCATTACATTTATAACCGTACAGGATTTCAAAGGTAATAGCATTAGGAAAGTGTAAATAATTTATAAAATTGTGTTAGAAAAAAGTTCTGTCTATGATAAGAAGTATACGTGGGTAGTTTTGATAACGTCTACCATTCACTTGCCTTTTCTCTCCTTATACAGTTCATTTGTTTGTGAATTTATTTATTTATTTATATATTTGTTCATTTTAGCTATATTCTTTTATGTTCATTTTTTTACACACATGAGTACTGTTATTTCAATTGACATGTTGAAAGAAGACATTTTAAAGTCACCCGGAAATAAATTGTCTATACGAAACACATTTTGAATGTCTTGTTCAAATCGAACGAACAGGACAGGGATGAGGTATTCTGAGATTACAGGAGTGTAGGAGCCGACAACTATTCTATATATAATACATTGTGTGACGGAATCGTGCATGTTTATATTTCGTGTTCGAAACAATTTAACTTTATACATATATATGTATTTTAAGTCATTTAACACATTAATTTTTAGTTTAAACATATTTTATTGCCAAAAAGCTTAAGGATCGAGCACATGTTACATCAACAACATTAATGCCCTTTCCTTATGTCAATTAATAACACATGCATGTTTACATCATAAAATGGTTCTAACATAACTCGGCAAATATGCGATTATGTTTTATTGAGAGAGACACACACAGACAGACAGACACAGACAGACACAAACAGACAGACAGACACACATACACAGACACACACACAGACAGACAGACAGACACACACAGACACAGACAGACACAAACAGACACACACAGATACACACAGATACACACAGACACACACAGGCACGCTCAGACAGATATATGGTAATTTCCTCCGTATCAGATGTTCAAATGTCTATTACATTCCGTGCTCAGTTGTTTTCTCCTTTCTTTTCTTTTTTTTTCTCTTTCGAATTCATACTTTCTCAAATTTAGTTTCGACTGCACCGACCTCAATTCATTGATCCTTGCATTGTCTTCTTTTAAGGCTACTGTTGTCTCATAGTGATCTTTATTTTTCTTTCTTTTTTATTGTACTTCAGACAGAAGATCACCGTGGTAGTTTTAGCATATATATTATACATACAATTGTACCTACACACTGATAGAAATACATAACATGTTCGTATATATACAATGTTTGTTTACTACATACCGATGGGTAATATGATATACTAACGATATACGAGTATATCATTATCAAAACCGTCATATGATTCAGCTCTCTACTATTAACTTAAATATTTAGTATATCACGTGACCAAATCACTGGGGCTACGAATTTGCATGTTGACTCGCGGGAGTCCATTAAGGCGAACAGTAACAAACATAAAAGTGTAACAGAGTCAATGACTCGGTGTCTATATAGTGTAGATAGCCAATCAGCATTAGTTATATTATCACGTGAGATCATAAAATGTCATATGATGCACTGTGGAAACGTTTTATTTATTTGTTTATTCATTATTTATTGTTATTATGTGTCAGCATATTTAACACTGACGACCCATATGCGTATACATTATGTTATGTGTATATCTCGGACAATAAGAGTATGTTTGTCTACATTCCTGATTAGGTATAATAATGATTACACGAATAAATAATCAGCTGAGCTTTGAAAGTATCATCCCCTTCCCTAGACATGGATTATGCCGAATCGGAAAACATCCAAACATATGTTAAAATGCAGCGACCAAATATCTTATGCATTGCAAAATACTTTATAAGATGTTATTTTCTGCGTTAATTTTGTTTTTCTTGAATACTCATTAATTTTGTTTTCATGAATATTCATTTTTTTTCATGAATATTTATTAATTTTGCTTTTCATGAATATTCAATAATTTTATTTCATCCTCAATTTTATATTTTCTACCGATATTGAAGAACATTTTATTACATATATGTATATGCAAATGGAGAATTAAGCTATCGAAATAAAGGACTCCTTGAAATGGGGTAATTTGCAGTCACCAGAGGCTCCAGTGAACTTCGGAAATTAATACCTATACCATTGGATTGTATTGTCATCAGAATATTGTGTTCAGATGAATCGTTTGTCTGTTAAAACGACCCAAATAGTGTCCCTGAGTCGCGCGCGTCTTAGCTAATTAATGTGTACAAGGAATGATGTTATACTTTTCAGAGTTCTAATAATAGTTCAAGTGTCCCAGTTTCACGTATATAAATGAACTGCGTGAAATAGTTGTTGACATAGGAAAAATGCATTGGATATTGCATGAAAAGGGTCCTATCGTGATTTAAGGATTTCTCATGTCAAAAGGTAATTTATATTTTATTTAGAATCTGCAGAATACACGTTCCATTGAACCAGAAACATATATCTGATTGAACAAGTCTGTGTAAACAAACAAGGTATGTATTATCTTTGATTAGCTATACATACCGTTTACAATTAAAACTCACAACACATACATTCATGTCGAGTTCAAATTGCCGCGAATGTACTCTTTGTTATCCGATAAGTGATTCAATTCACGGGCGATGGTATATTGATCTAGTAATCTAGTTCGCTATTTAAGCACAACACAAACAGAGCCTTTTCTAGGGGTAACCTCTTATTTACAGACACCTTTCCGTATTTTTTCGTGTTTTAAACGCCAAAATATTGTTGAAGAATTTGTTTACATTTCATTTTCTTTGTTGGTCGTTAAGTGGTTTATTGCGTGATCAAACTGTAATGGAAGCGATGTATTGTTTACATATGATAGGTTTAGATAAATAAGGCCATGTAGTCCCCTTGTGTGAAGGCTGAAGGCATTTGAAAGCAGGTGGTGTAAATTATTGCTGTGACAAGCAGTCTGACCTTAGTGTTGACTTGATATATTATGGTCGATCCTTGATGAAAATATGAGTAAACCCAGGGATAATCCTCCGAAAATATGCATAACAGGTAGCGAAAAGTAAACAGTAGATAATGTAGTACAGACATATGTCATCTCCATATAAAATGATGCTGAATTTTCGAAAGTTATAATGCATGAAATGACCAATTTTATACAATTTTACTGACACACATGGAAGTGCACATTAATCCATAAATATACCGAATTAATTCACAATTATTCGAATTAATTCATCTTGAAAATTCCAGACAGAAAACAACAGTCGTCAGGTTATGCATGTATGAGCATTAGTTTGTTGAATTCTGACATAATAATGTATATTACCCATATTCATGAAAGGTCAGATCGGTTAGAATTATATCTAAAGTCTAAACATTAGAAATGCGCTGCGGAAACGAGACAAAAGATACACATGGAAACGCGATAGGTCTGTTTTGTTCGGGTTGCTCGTCGGTCGGGTTTTCGTAGAAGTACACAGTAATTAAATGTAATTGATTGATAAAAAAAGCTGAACTACCTAGCAACATCTAACTTGGGTCAAACATTACCAAACACCGGGGAGCATTGGGTTTTTTTTATTAATCAATTTTAAAAAAAATTATTATCATTTTTTTTTTTTAAGGGTTTTATTTACCTATATACAAAGTTTAAAAAAAAACATCATAATAAAAACTTGGATGCCCAAGGAACGAAAATTCGGAAGGTATTAGAACTGATATGCGAAAGATTTGAGTATATGATTATAATTCTGAATTGTAATAATATCTATTGCTATATTTCAACATTAATATTTTCATTCCATTTTATTTCTGCTTGCGATAATTAAAATTCAAAAGAACATTACAATAACTCAATTTGTTTATATTAATATCATTCACATGATTTTTTAAATGCTATTATATTCTTTGCATATTTAACATGATACTAATTTAATTCCTTCAGTCAATACCCTATATAAATGTTCTGTAGTAGATTATCTACCCTGTTTCTCGTATAGTGTTGTCTTTCTACGCTAGGATTTGTTTAAAGAATCTGAAATAAACTACATATCAGTATAAAGTACCAGCGCCATCTAGCGGAGTGGATTATTGAAAATGTGACTATACAAATGTTCCATGTTATGCTTTATCAGCCAGAGTGTCTATATACTAATTGTAGATTGTTTCTTTCTTTTAAAAATTGTTTATAGAATTTATCATGTATAATGGTGCATATTAATTGATTGCAAATAAACAATTAAATCTGTCTCTTTCGTACTTTTGTCTTTGTTACAAAATGGCATTCATTGGTTTATTACAGCCAGGCGCGAAGGCAGGCTAGTCCGCCTGGGCTTCCATAATATCTTTCTTTCTATATTTTCACTGAATTATTCTCGAGAATTTATTCTTTTAATAATATCTTATGAAAGTATTCATATTTGTGTGGATGGTTTCCCATTAAACCCTTCGTTAAGCTAAAGTGTATGCCTATTCATCGGCGTCTAGATGTTATTATTCCCAAAGTTTAAACAAAACACACGTATTAACATATTGATAGATTTTCAAATTTCTCAGTTTAATATATATAAGAACGTGGATGTGTTGCAGTGGTATAAGATGCGGGTATTTCTGGCTAGGCGTACAGCATATGGGTTCGAGGCCCGGTCAGGGCACACGGGTCATAAATTTATATCCTTCGTCATTTGTGTTAATACGTTCCTTATTAGTTTGATATAGACACACTGTAGGTGTAATTATTTTCATTAAACAAAGGAAAGAGTAAACAAACGTTCTTTTCTTATACCTGTTTTACCTGCTCTTCGATCTATGTAAGCGTATTTCCTTCATGGTCACCTTTATTTCCGGTTGCGCATGCCAAAAAGCAGTTATTCCATTCCTTGTAGTTTCAGGATCCTTGTTACTGATTCGATACGTTTGTAAGCTGGCTTATCTATCCATTGGCTATCCTCATCTCCAATAAGAAAATACAAATTGTATAGATCTATTTCCATAAACACAGAGGGAGAGGGGGGGGGGGGGGGGGGGGGGGGGGGGGTGTTATTGCAAAAATAAGCGTGCTTGTCTCCCGTCCACGATAAGTAAGTTGTGTGTTTTGTATTTTTTACATGTTAATCAGTCTCGCATTCCTCGTCCGTTTCTCAAGGGGACCCCACTGAAGAGTTGTATACCGTAGGGGTGACTAATTAAACACGTAATAACGGACGTAAAACCCGCTAAATAAATAAATAAATGATAATCATTGAACACGTGCATGGCTGCTCTCCTTTGTACTGTGATGTTATTCCTCTGGTAGGAATCCCATGATGAGCGTGCATATTCTGACTGAGGAAGTACACGTGCTGAGGACCACAGGAGCTTGCATATAAAAATGATATGGCAGGGGTCTGTGTACTGTGAAAACGACAATGATGGCAACTCCGCCACGAGCGAAAAGGCACCCCATCTCACTCAATCACTTCAATCGACAAAAAAAAAACAACATTAATTCAAACTGTTCCGGTGCATACTAGATCTACATGTATAAACGACCGACATCAAGAAACATTCATCTTTAACCTACCGTGTTACTCAATACGAATTTATAAAGGACAGGCTGAGGGAACCGTTTGCGAAATGGTGTCCTGAAGGAGGAATTCGCCATTTTCCCACGGATTATTGTGTTTTGATGGATATTTCTTGTCTACCCTAGTATATAGTATGCACCGTAACAGTTTGAATAAATGTGTTTTGTCGTTTCGCTCGTGGCGGAGTTGTTTCCCTTGTCGTTTTTACAGTACACAGACCCCGGTCATAATTTGCTTTTATTTGTTTATTATTATTTTTTGTTATTAATAATTCATATGCAAGCTTCTTTACTAAGGACGTGTATCATATGTACATAAGGACAATAATTTTCCTAGATCAACTATGCGTGTTACGGCGCAGAAAATCAAGTCGTTGTTTTTTTTTTGAGAGAGAAAAAATTAGGGCCCATGGAGATATCTACAGAATTCGATTACGTATTGCCTAAGTTTACATAATTAATTGATGATATTTATAATGGAATAAACTTTAATAGTTCTTGTTTGATGATATTCCCAGACGTATTAGGTAATCTTTCGAGTGTATGTTCCCTATTAACATTGTATTTGAATATAATCCGTGATCTCACATACGATGACCTGTACATGCATGTGTAAATCAAAGAACGCCGAGATGACCCTAAAAAGTGCACCTGGAGACAGCCGATACATGTAATATACGCGCATGACCTTTCAACCCCGTACGTAAATGAGGAATCTGGACAGGCTGAGGGGACAGTTTGAAAAATTATGTCCTGAAGGAGGAATTCAGCGATGTTTTCACGGATTATTGTGTTTTGGATGTAACAATTCGTATTGAGTGACACGGTAGGTTAAATATAAATGTTTCTAGATGGCGGTAGTATATAGTATGCGCCGTGTCAGTTTGAATAAATGTGTTTTTAGTCGATTGAAGTGAGGCGGGGTGTCGTTTCGCCCATAGCGGAGTTGCCAACCTTAGACTTTCCACATTACACATACCACTGTCATATCCCAAAAAATGTTTAAAATTTAATTTTCTATGCAAGCGCCTGTGGTACCAACCCTGAGTCTCTTCCATAATGTATACCAATTTATCAATGCAAAAAAGGGGGGTTACTTGATTTCATTCATAATTGTTTTATTATTTATTATTTTTGTTATTTTTTTAATGTTCAAATTTCAATATTTGGTGGGGAAAACTGATCCCCAATATAAAATTCCTACTTGCAGGAAAGTTTCTCGTTTAAAATAGGATTCTCCTTGTAACCACAACCATTAATAGATAACTGTGACACCTGTTTTTCATTCTTATTTTGTAAAAAAAAACACCTAGGTACTTAGAAAATTTGCATAGAAACCGTTGTATTTTTTTGCAACAAAACAAGTACTGGCGCAAAGATAACTGATGTAAATTATTATGACAATCGGTTCATCCGTTTTGTGTCATATCCCTTAATTCAAAGCGTGTGAGTAAGTAACGAATGTGTACAAAGAGAGATAACTCTAATACAAATTAAGTCCGGCAAACCGGAAGTTTACATTGTTACACAACACACGATAGGGTGCACACACATGTAGACCGGTAGGGTAACCTTTGACCGCTAGCCTTTATCGCCTTGTCTTTAATGTTATGATCTTCGACATGGGGAACTCTCTCGCCAAGGCTGCAGCGGTAGATTTCGGCATTCAATGGGCGTGCTGGGCGGTGGCCGCCGTGCTTCAGACGGAGAAGTTTTATGACCTAGCAGGTATATATATATGGGGTTTGTTTACCTGAACACAAGGAGATCGTCTTATGGGTAGTTTTATTACTTAATATCGTCCTAGTTAAGCTCCGTGGTTTCATTTCGTGTGTGTGTGAGGAGGACGCGTGTGGAAACATCTCCCTTTCCCAATTTAGTTATAACCAGACACATCGCGTATATATCTAATAATCTAGATGTACGTACCTACATGTATAGTGTCATTATCGGATACAAGGCGGTTCTACTCTCAGATCAGAACAAGAAAATCAAGTTTGTTTATTTATCATTTTGGTTTGCTTATCAAAACATATACAAAGTCGTTTTTCTTAAGTCAATCGGAAGTTTGCTGTAGGTACACGTACACGTACAGGTGTTTGCTGTAGGTACACGTACACGTGTATGTAAGTAACTGTAGGTATACGTACACGTGTATGTAAGTAGCTGTAGGTACACGTACACGTGTATGTAAGTAGCTGTAGGTACACGTACACGTGTATGTAAGTAGCTGTACGTACTTGTGGCGTATGTAGTGCAATCGACAGTGTGTATCCGGCGATGTATGCTATAGGATGCTTGATTTGTTTTTCTGATATCGTGGTTGACAAACCAGGTTGTGAGATACATGGTCAACGTTCAAGGACATGTATTGTCTACATGTGCATGTATATCATTATTATCATATAAGTTTTCGGTGATCATGAAAATTTGTATGATCCTTTGTAATGAAACTGTATATTAACACTAGTAATGTTTTTGGATGCTTTTTGTGGAATCACTATACATGTATACCGATATCACTTACAGGAAACTGATCCATGCTTTCATAGTTTATGTTGACATGTCTGTGACTCATTTTCCTGTTTCCTACGCATTGTCTTTTCTGTTCATTGTATTAATATAAGTGTTCAAATTAAAAGTTTAAGATAACCACAGAACACAGAATACCAGGTTTGATAGTTACATAAGGATGTATCCAAAATTAGTATTCAGTAGCAGAGACATATATACAGAGAGATTGGCAGCTCTCTATTTGCCCTTGTGTTTACATAGTGGCCCCTGACCTTCCCACAATCCTTTGCGGTCGCTCGGTTCAGTCCTCGCTAGACGCCATATTGGAGAAAACTTGAAAACCAGACAAATAATTATCGATAATTTCTATTTAAAATCATCACCAAGATCCAATTATGTGCGTTAATTTTATCAATATCAAAGTGCAGAAGTGTCATCAATATGAAATATATCACAATTTGCTGTCCAAGTGTTTGTATTTTGAGTATGAAAGTCAAGCACAACGCAGGAAAGATCGGCGGGAATCTCCAATTTTCGGAAAGTCCCTATGGGGTTTTCGAGAATACGGATAAATGACAACAATGTGCATGATAATCAAGACCACATTCCATAAGTATGATTGTTTTTGGTTAATGTGGTAACTTTTGTAGTGGCCTAGATAAAACGATGTGCTTTTTGTGTGCGTTAAAATTGACGATGTTTTGGTCGGACGTAATGGCTGCTTAATTACAAAACTTGGACATGTCGATAAGACCCAATGGATTTTAGAAAATACGGATAAATGGCAACAATGTGCATGATCAATAAGACTATATCCCATAAGTATGATAGTTTTTGGTTAATGTGGTAACTTTTGTAGTGGCCAAAATAAAACGATGTGCTTTTTGTGTGCGTTTAAAATTGACGATGTTTTGGTCTGACGTAATGGCGGCTAATTACAAACTTGGACATGTCGAATAGGACCCAATGGATTTTCGAAAATACGGATAAATGACAACAATGTGCATGATCAATAAGACTATATCCCATAAGTATGATAGTTTTTGGTTAATGTGGTAACTTTTGTAGTGGCAAATAATAAAACGATGTGCTTTCTGTGTGTATTTAAAATGACGATGTTTTGGTCTGACGTAATGGCGGATTAACCAGAACATGTCGAATAAGTTCCAATACATCGATACACACGTGCGCAAAGCCCGATTTACCTGCGCTCGCTTGGTTTGATAGGAGACAGGACGCTCTCGATAAGGGATATGCTTGAGTGGTCACGAATAAAGGGAGCCACTACGTGTACGGGGAAATAGCGATGTTACTTATCTCTCTGTATATATGTCTCTGTCAGTAGGTATTATAATAAAGTTTTGTACCTCAGGGTCATAATGATATCAAATTGAAACACAAGGAACGTGCTCCACTACAATAAAACAATAATTTGTTGTACCCGATGTTATTCTTATCATCCCATCACAGTTTTAAAGGGGCATTACTTCGTTTGGACATAAGAAAATTGCACAATTTCTGTTGATGAAATATATGTCCGAACGATGATTATATGAGTGTCTGTACCTACATGTAATGAAATTAACGCCGAAATGCGGTAATTAGTGATACTTCGGGTCGAATTAAGAATTCGGTTTATCTTGAGAGTAATTATTAATATAAAGATTATAACTTTTACTACCTGGAAAAAATACGTATTTTCCAGTAAATTTAATTTTGACGACCTCTAAACTTTATTTGAACAAAGGAATGCCCCTTTTAACGCTTTAAAACACTGATGCATCTTTCACTAAACAGATATGATGTCGCAGGTATTTGTTTCTGCAATATCGAAAGTTATTATCAACCTCCAAGTTTCAGCTTTAAATTTTAAGTTTGATAAAGAAAATGAATTGTATCCTTAAGAAGATTTTCTGTTTTACTTCGACACTATGTTTAATATGCATCTTGATTTATTTTTTTTTTTTTGTAAAATGTCTCTCTACAACTCGTATATCATTTTATTCTTTTTCAAATAACCAGTGTATACACCGTCGGCGATGTAGTATCTTTAAACGAAGATAATATTTTTATCAATACATTTCATTACTGTAGAAAACTGATTGTTTACAGGATCAAGCACATTTTTCTACCTGGCACTACAGAGTCTGCGATGGAACAACACATATTTTACCCGGCAGAAGATCAATACCGGCATGGTCATGACTTGGTCAGCCAGGTGTGTACCGGTCAAGTTTGACCAATGCCTTAAAGCGACTGTAACGGTAAAACTCGCATTTTGAAATATTACATTGTCTCCATTTCGCTTTATGGCGTGGCATTGTTTGCTAACATCGAAAGAAGAAAACATTGATTTACTCCCGAAAAGTTTGGACCATACATGTACATGCTCGTGGATGCTATATTTATATCATGTCAAGTCTTTTTCACTGTTTTTAGGAGAAATTGTCGTTCATTATTTTGGAATCTATTGTTATAGTCGCTTTAAGAAATGAATAATTAACTTGTCATTTAAAATTACAGGTACCAGCTCAGATGAACAGGAATATAGGTACATATATATGACTACGTAATAAAAGAGCATAGCTTTGTTTTAAAAAAGACAATTATCATTTCGTTTGATTTATCCAGCGTTCTTGGTAGAGGCTCCTATAGGCTCTGGCACCATACTGTACCTCGCTCTGCTGTCTCTGAAATGGAACAAAACCTACTACAAACGACAGCGTGTCGTGTCGTGGTTGGCCGCCACATGGGGCTTTAGGTGTGTATGGTGCCTTAACGAGTTAACCCCCCTCCTTCTACACTATGAAAGGCAAGAAAATAATAATTCCAGTAAAAAAACAGAAATCGTTTGTTAAAATACTGAAGGACTGTGAGAGGATGCGTTATTCCTGGTGCGTGCATTGAAAAGCATCATAAGATATCGAATAGTCATTGTGTAATTGCCAAATACAATGTAGCTAGCATAAGAGGATGATTTAGGGGGAAATCTGCTAATTGACAATTTATATCTTTTAGAAACTTTTTTTCTGGGATTCGTCAGTGATACTGTGGCTATAACGTAGAGATTAAAAACGGAATGTTTTTAACACGTATTTATATGCAGAAGAGGATATTCGTTAATCCTACATATTAACTCAACCGTCTAAGGTTTAGATATCAAATTACTTTAAAAGTATTGAGTTTTGAAGAAATTGATGTTTACATTTTGGAACAAATCTGAACACTCGGTAAGAGTGTAAACATGGTTTTCGGGGTAAACCTTGGGGTCTAAAATCCACCAGAAGAGCTTACTCAGCAGCACTATAAAAATATATAAAATAAATAGTTTAATACACGTGTGTAAAACTGCATCAGTCAGCTCTTCAGTCTGTCTAGGATCATTGAAACACACACAGAAGAAAAATATAAATCAGATGGGGCCTGAAATATTAAAATGCAGAAAATGACCCTCGTACGACTCCATCATCGGTGAATGCAGTATTTGTTAGATATTGACTGATATGGGGACCTTAAAATAAAAACTATAACCGCCAAATCCAAGTTATTATGCAGGCAAGATGACGGTGCCGAAAAGGACCACCAATATAGACACCCGAAGCTTACGTGAACTATTCTTACGTTTTTTTGGTGTTTTTTTTTGTTTGTGTGTGTCATTTGCCCCCAAAACGGATCGATCATGGACTCCTTTTTTTCAATGTTGTAGACATCAAATGTCTGAGAATTATATTCCTAATTTGTATGAAGAAAATAACCTCTGGTCTAGGGTTTTTCTTTCAGCCGAAAACAAAAGTATATACATCGCACGTGTCAGTTTTAGATACGTAACAGATTGTTTGGTAGTTAGATTTAAGTACTGTCACCAAAACAATTCCTTACATATCAGTTTGATAATCGGCCGAGAACTGTTTTATGAACATATGTCAATTATGTACATTTTACTTACAATGTGTTAACTGTTTGGTTTCAGGTTAGGATTGTTTCTGTTCACAAGGATTCTGAAAGAAGGACAGGATCGTCGTTTTAACAAAGTTAGAAATAAGCCCAGTACTTTCTTTGTCTACTGGACCATACAAGGTAGGGGCATCGCTTAGTCAAACATGGTAGTGTTATCAAAATATTGTTATATTGTAATATGAAAATATTATCTCATAGTAGCTCCTTGTTAAGGGCCTACCACCAGTATAGTGCAATATTCCAGAAATGTACTCTTAAGTTGATGCAAAGACGCTTCATAGCTTAAACAACATCAAAATAAATATTTGAACGTTTCTTTATTGTAATTGACAAATTTTCAGCGTTTAACACGTGTTCCTGTTAACTCAACCTCCATTTCAGCATTAGCTATATATAGAGAATAAAAGGTCAAAAGGTCATATTTTTGTATTCTATTATGTCTGATGGTAAAATTTACTGCTAAGAGTCACAGCATCTGTAGTTTGAGCGCTAACATGGACATAATATTCTTTACCATTGCTTATGGCCTATTGGTCATAATGTCCATATCATAATTTGAAACTCGATATATAGTGTTTAGTCATGGGAAATGTTGACATTTCTTAAATAGCAATGCGCCGTCCTACCACGACTATCATGGAATATGCCGTGGCAAAAACGACAAGCTATCTTATATTTGTCTTTAGTTTCAATTTTATTTTCGGTTGATTCGTTTACACAGAGATCGAGCGAATATGTGCCTTTAAAAACACGGTGCAATACCTCCGTGACTCCAAATAAGATTGACCTGAACATGTTTAGTCTTTGTTGTTTGTAGGTGTATGGGTACTCGCCACCCTCCTACCTACACTTATCCTCAATAACAAGAAGGAGGACAAGCCTCTAACACGACGAGACTATGTAGGGTACGGCCTATGGGCCACTGGCTTCCTGTTGGAGACTATTGCCGATTATCAGAAATCCAGGTTTAGAAGTAACCCCGATAACCATGTGAGTAAATGTCATAGAAATAAGCAGATCTTTATTCAGGGATTTTAGTAGAAAGGCGTTAAATATTCTATAGAAATGGGAACCGAAATGCAAATGGTTCCATTGACGGTAAGTTCGAAGCATAATATAATTTCCATATTGACCAGAATGATTATGTTACATCTAGTTTAAAATTAGGATTAAAAAGATACCTTTTCTGCGTTTCTATAGAGAAGCTCTTCGTTTATAAACATGATTATTTGACATTTTGAAACATGCAATAGTGACTTTAATTATTTTTTTCTTGTAGAGCATTAATTTGTAAATTTCTAATGTAAGTCCAAACCTTACCAAAGACAAAATTAGATAGAAATGTTAATAGTGTCTATAGCCTAGCCCGAGTTTCCTCTGGCCCTGTCACCTATGTATGGACCCTACACCAGACATGGTGACAGGGCCAGAGGAAACTCGGGCTACCTATAACCTTAATTTTCAAAATAATATTGGGCCGCCGAAAAGAGGTTAACATGCTAAAAATTCTGTTGGATGGTTCCATACATTTATGACCTATCATGTAAAAACCGCACCAGCAATTTTACCATATATGTTGTTGCAGAACACTTTTATAAACCAAGGCCTTTGGCGTATGGTCCAGTACCCGAATTACCTGGGGGAAATAATGATGTGGCTGGGGCTATACCTATCCTCATCCTCCGTCCTCAAAGGCTGGGAACACGTGGGTGTACTGTCACCGATCTTCGTGACGTACCTCCTCACTAACGTCAGTGGCATTCCCCTGCAACAGCGTTCGGCCATGAAGAAGTACGGCTCAGATCCGGCCTACCTGGAATACCTCAAGTCTACACCAAAACTTCTACCTTTTATCTGGTGATGTGCAATACACGAAATGAACAATTATTGTTTTATTTGTGACTGAAATATCTTGGACATTACGTGTATGGACTCTATGTATAGTTCACATAAAGTGTGATTATTTCAAATGCATTTACTACGGGAAAAGTGATAGTGCTATAAAGCGGATGGTGAAATAATACTTCCAAAAAATCAAAGGTGGATTTTGAATACTGGATTTATCACCTGTCGAGGTCAAATCTGTGTCATAGATAAATTGACTTTATCAATCGGCCGTGTATCCCGTTATCTATGTAACATTTCAGGGATGAACTCACAACTTAATAATACAAAGGTTGTAGTATGTTACATTAAACAAACATCTATACCTCGATTGTTCAATGTAAAACAACCTCAGCGATCTATATCGAATGTATTTAATATGTCATATAGTATATACTTTGTGAAATAGTGTTATTTTGTTGAATTTCACAATCTATACATTAAATTTTGATAATACACTTATTGTGTTATTTCTATGCCAATATTGGCTTGGTTCGTATGGAAGTTTGTCCAAGAGGGCGCTGTGATAGCTCAGTCGGTTAGAGCGGTGGTCACGTGATCTCAGGTGGCGGTTTGTGTTTCTCGGGAAGCTGAGAAACGGGCCGGTCTGTGCTGTCGTGGTCATGTCCTTGGGCAGGGCACTTTACCCTGATTACTCATGATATCTATGGGCAATACGTATGTTGTTATGTGAAGTATTCACAAACTACTGCAAGGAGTCTCCGCCCGAGAATTACCCTGACTGTTTACGGGGAGATAAACCCAACAAACAGGTATAGGAATAATGTATCGTGTGTCCAAACAAGAGTGAAATTAGATAATCTGTATCAGATGTGTGACAAATAGAAAGTACTTATTGAAAATGTGAAGAAAACAACTGAACGACGGGTAGTTACATACATAAAAGATTAAGTTAGCTTTTCGCTAATTTCCTCATATTTGTTTTTTATTAACACGGTATTCCTCTCGTCATTGTATTGTAAACTGCCTATATTCAGTTGACATTGCTCATACATTGACAAGTGCAGTTGAAAACAAGGACAGCTCACGAATTTGTTATTAAATACATAACTAGTTTAAAGTTCAAAACCAAATTCCAGTGTGTAACTGACAATTATTGTATTTTTGCTATGACATATTCAGCACGCGCATTAGGCACGAGCCATCGGAGTTTAAGATGACAGTCACGTTTTTGGAAGAAGATAAAAACAAAAAAAGCAAATCAATTATGACCAATATATATTTAAACAATTTCATCTGTCATTCATTCAAAGAATATTTTCCATCATTGAAAGTCCACAAACTTCATTCAAAATACACACTAATGGTGAACTGGTCCATTGAAGAATCCAAGTTTCTGAGAGGACGGAATCCAGGCATTATGTGGTTCACATATACTTCTCACGTTCAGCAAGAAGAGGGATGAGGTTCTCAGACCGGTATTATTGATTTTGTGTTGATGAACAACATGTTCATGATTAATTTTGAGAACGTAAGCTCTATTCACAATTTCACTTTCATATATTGTATGTGGAATTGCTATATTTTATCATAAACCGTCGATTTCCTTCCGCATGTGAGTATGAATTTACAACCATCCTGAAAATAATCATGCATTTTTCATTATTTAAGAAAGATAAATCATTTGATAATATATGTTAAGATGCTAAAATGTGTGTATCGACGTTAAAAGTTAAAAACTTACTATTATACATACAGCAAAATCATAAATTCATTATCGGTATTTTTTTTCTAAAATTCTGACGGAATCTTCAGATTGAATAAGAAATAATCGGAATTGAATTTCAAAACAAAAGAAACTTGAAGGCACAGAGTGATCCACGATACATTTACATGAAATGAAGGAGACAACCGCCTTATTTATAAAAAAAAAAAGGTGTTTTTACGCTAACACATAAGCACATTTCTGAAATCATCGAATAGATATGTCCGTAAGATAGTTACTAAGCTGAATCTTGCTATTTCAAATATTCATTTGACGATGCACAAAAACATCAAAATAAAAAGTTTTCTTCCTTCAAATTCAATAGTACATGTATGTAGTGTACACTCTTGCGTTCTGCTACTCAGTAAATGTATTAAAGCTGTTAATCAGCTCGAATTTCGAAAGTCATTGTTTTAAAATTTCCGAAACAGCAATGACAGTAATAAGTTATGTCTTTCTTACTCGGATAAGGCCTGGTATCGCCATCCAGAACGTGACATTGGGAAGTCTTTCTACACCGATATGCTTTCTATAGAAAACGTTGATTGAGATACCGACAGTCACATATACAATGGCTATGGCGAAAACACTGAAATGGAAACAACAAACAACAACGTCAATCTTCTTCATTGTTCCTCTTGCGTCAATATATTTAAATTTCTTAAAAGTAATTAAATGTAATATTGTCTTTTGTTTCCGAAAAAAACTTTTCAAAAAAATCATTTTATTAATAAGCAGTATATTTCTAGCCAAGAAAAAAGGTATTGAAACTTACCCAATGCATATGATGGTTCCGGCAGACACCCCACCGCTGCCGCCGCCGCCACCACCACCAGGCTTACTTGCACAAGCATATTTACTTGTCAGTGCAAAGTACTATACATGAAAAAGAAAGCCATCGGGAACCTTTATTTTAAATCAAAACAGGAATGATAGAATAGTAATATTGACCTTATTTAGGATAGATTCACTTTCGATTTCATTTATAACTATGGATTTCCTAACGGTAACCAATTTTATTAGCATTTAGCAATACGCAAGGGTGTTTTATTTCAACCTATCCTACAGGAAGTTAGCTCAGTTACAATACTTTCATCATAAGTTTAATGATGCCGTTCAGTTTATCCATTAAAGCAAAAACGAAAAAGATTAATAATATGTTGTATCTGATTGGGTCTAAACAGTCACAGTTAATCTGAACCATTATATAATGGAATTGTATACATTCTCAATATTGGTCACATGTCCTTTGATACAGATAGTTTCAAATACTGCTTGGCGCGAAAAACTCAGCAGTCAGCACAGTATGGTTACCTAAGAATCTTTAGGGGATACATTCGTTGTGTACAACGTTCGTATTTCTTTCAACTAGATTTCTGTTTTATTTTTCTGTTTAGGTTGTTAACGTCCACACAGCAACAAGGGCTTACTTAATCATTATGAGTAGTATTACTTACATAATCGGGACTGGTAGGGTCTGGTAATGGCCCTTGAGCTGTAAATGTTCCTTCCTGGGATTGGTCACATGACAATAGGATATGTGAGTTGCTGTAAGAGAAATAAGTATATATAAATGGAAAATGGCAATGAAATTATCTGTTTTATAAACGGGAGGAGAAGGTGATATATTAATAATGCACCACGGTTGACGAAAGCATGGCTGTGATCTACTATTTCTCCAATGCAATATAATTAAAATGTAACAAGCAGTGTTGATTGACGGATATAAGCTTTTCTGAAATTCTGAGTTTATATCTACACTTTACTCATAACAGACAAACAATATCATACCCTTATAACCAAGTTATTGTTGCACCGAAAAGAGGTCAGTAAGGCCCAAAAATGGTGAGTAGAATAGGTATGAAATGAAACAAAAACTAAACGCGCAAATATTTGTAAATATGTATTGGTACACCACATATATACTTTAAAATGACAAATGTGGCTGTGGTTATTAAACCTTGTGGTAGAGACCTTAAGTTTTTGTATACTTTAAAGTGTTTTATGTGTTAACAGTTTAAGAAGTTTAAAACTTGTTGAGCTGTTAAGAATCTTTATGTTGTTTGTTATAGATCAATGCGTTCCATTAAAATGTGTTTACTTGTCAATGGTTCATTGCATATTCTGAAGTTGGCTCTCAATCTTCAATAAGTTGGTATTGTCTTCTATTTTTTAATAATCCAAATTGATGTATTTATTAAATGAAAGTGAATGTTAATATTGCGTTGATAAATCACCCATGTAACAGTTTTGTGAATATAATTTTATGACCTTCTGCCACGTGGGTTTAGTCCGAACGGAGAATGATGTTTTAATAACATTGTAAACAAAATATAAATTAATTTACCTGGGAATTTTATAATATCTTCTTTGTATAGTATATAAGATAATGTCAGATCCTCAAAGTAGGAAACAGGGAAGTCACTGTTAAAGGCAAACATCACGACAGGAAACCGCAAGCTACACATCAGCGGTAATGTATTTCTAAGATATATTCTGTTGAGTTGTTAAGCTTAAGGGTAACTAATCTGAGAGTCAATTGGATATGATTCTATAGGTCGATTTTATATCGTCTATATTTGACGAATAATAACCTTGTCTGCCAAAATGCATCATTTTATTACTCAATGGAAATGAAATCAATGTTTGGTTTGTTTTGTTTTACGCCCTATTAACAACCAGGGTCATTCAAGGACGTGCCTGGTTTTATAGGTGGAGAAACCACCGACCTACGGTCAGTACCAGGCAACTGCCCGACGTGGGTTTCGAACTCGCAACCAAGAGGTAGAGGGCTAGTGATAAAGTGTCGGGACACCTTAACCACTTGGCCAACGCGGCCACAGAAATCAATGGTAGTCATGCGATTAAACTGGTCGATTAAAGGGACAACTATATGAACCAGTCACGGAGATATAGATAATTTAGGATATAGACCTAGATTTTATACCACATGAGTAACAAAAGTATTGACCTATAGCGCTGATGTGTACAGATACCTACCTTACAAGCTGTGTTATCACCGTTGTACATGTACGTATCCGAGTTATTTAGTACTACGCTACCTGTGTGGACATAATTGACCTCGACAAGATGACATGACATTATTTCCGTTTGTTATCGGTCAAAAGTACACTAGAATAACTTTTTATTCATCGATCGATAATTAATGGAATACGTATGTTATTGCATCGCCTTACTCAGCTTGGTGTTGGCCCATATTTTTCATAACATTCTGTATGCATCAACTTCATATCCTACCTTCTTAAATATTCGAATGATTTTAGATAAAGTATTACGGTAAGGCAAGGCATATAACTTACCCAAGACTTACAAATTAATTAATATTCCTTATACAAGCTACCGTCAATACCATTGAGCATCATCATATCATTAGCACAACACTTACCTTTAAAGTGTTATACTTAAAGTAATGTACATTGTATGTCTTTTGTACAATCCAGTGAAATAAGATTTTACAGCAACTACAACAAATAGACTTCACTCTTCAAATAGGACATTTTATGTCGTAAGGATACGGTGTATACAAAATTTTAATGTCAAACTTCATCATGCAGATGTTTCGTCTTTCTAGGAATTTGGAAAATGATGATGGGATGGCGGGAAATCAAAATAAACCTTAACCCCTGATGTTGTAATCTTGTAAAGTTGGGATATCGATGATTTTAATTTACAAATACAACTATTCATGAGTTAAGGACATGCTTGGTAGCACAAACCTTGACTGTGCAGCAAAAAAAAAGCCTAGCATTCAGTAATTAATATCAAAATTAGTTCTCACTTTAAGAATGTGTCTTAAACCAGATTTGACAGATATATTTATATGGTGTGTGTCGTCGTGACCTATATTTGTATGGCGGGTGTCGTCGTGACCTAGATTTGTATGGCGGATGTCGTCGATGAAGCAGAAGACGCTTACTCCATCGGAACGCATGGTCTGATTCTCCTTTTTTGTTTTCATTTCTGTATAAATTTATATTTTTGGTTACAGTTTGTCCCCGTTTTATCGATTTTGAGTTATAATTTAAATTATGTCCAAACCAAAAAAGGGATCGCTATCTTAATTATAGAAAGTTACATCATCCACACTTACCGTTGTGCTGCGCCACTTTGTGAATATTGGTATGATATTGTCACCGCTCCAATATCATCGGTGGTATATGTTACCGAGTCAGTAGTTCCGAGACTGAAGTAAGAGGCGTCTGGTAAGTTTTGGTGGATATTACAAACCTGCGGAAATATATGTAGTTACGTGAAGGTCATAAACATTTAAGTGAGCATGCAAGTCCAGCTTTACTGATTGATTCAGTAATTTTCATTGTTTTGTTTCCTCTATTGTTCTATCATACTACTAAAGTAGTTCCCATTATTCAAGTATTAAACTGTTTTCAGTCGAAAATATAGGACACTGTGATCGTTAACAAGGCAAAAGCAAATTCAAAATTAATGAAATTAGTTTAGTTTAAACAATAAGTATCAGAATTTAACAGAAGGTTGTGATATCATTAGGGTTATGGTTGTTTTCTTCTAATGCTATATTTTTGTCAAACGATGATATATATCTCGTCATTAATAGAATATTTGTTTATAGAATTTGAATAATTCGTTTTTATATCGATGTAGAATGTGTTTTGTACGTTTTATATTCATATTAAGAACTACACCAGAACAAAATGTACAATGTTTTTCATACCGCTACGTTTTGACAATTATCTGGTCCTTCCGAGAAGTCTGCACAGGGATTCCATGAATACAGATCAGTTGTAGTAGGTCCAGGTAGGTCCATGAATCTGAAAATTGGACGTAGAATAACTCATAAGGAAACAAGTATATCCAGGCATTTCTATAATAGAATATGATCCTCTATACACTAATCTCAGTAACAGTAAAGACGTTTGTTCGTTTTGTTCAGGTCCTTAAACATCACCGAGAATTTAAACAAATTCGGGTGTCTAGCGAGACATTGTAAATGGGTAGGTGAGTGTTTTGATATTGTGGATTTTCATCCTTTATGAGTCATGACTAATGAGGGGCAATTATGGACGCTAATACAGTGTGGTTTTGTATTGTTTAACGTCCTATCAACACATTTGCACATTTAAAGAGGTCTCCCCTGTGCGTAAGATGCATGGGTTTGCGTGCTAGTATTGTGGAAGGCCGCGGTATGTTGGTGTTTGTCTTCTTGTGATAACAAGGAACTGACAACAGTTTTAAGACAGCACACAAGGTCACATTATACTGAAAATGTCATGCCATTTCGAAAATACTGAGTACTAAGCTGGGAATGTCCTGGCCAGGAGGTATAAATCAGAGGCCTCTCACTGGGCTGAGCACTAAATTAAAAGCCAGAAGTTAGACATTGTCAAGAGAGCCATTAAGAAAGAAGGGAAATAATAAGATCCCAAATTTCGATGCCTCTTAGTAATCATGTAATGTGCCAATAGATACTATTCTCACGTCTTACCTCCAGGGCATGGATGGACTTTGTTGTAGTGTCATCATACTGAAATGACACACCTAGACACGGTATACTAACAACACTTGGACAGACCTTTAAACCAAACTATAACAAATATAGATTCTGATTATATATCGGTCAAGGGACATAACACTGGGCTTACATATATGCGAGTAGTGCAATAGTGGCAGATGTGCTATACTTTTTAAAATAGGATCCGGACACATTACAAATGACGCCTGTACACGAAAAAGTGCCATTTCTAATAAGTCTATTGGTATTCGTAGTTTCCGAAAGTGACTACAGGGAAGTACCGAAAACAGTTTATAGTACAAATTACAATGTATGTCTTTGTAGAGAAATTTACAACATTTTCGACAGATTTGATGAGTACTAGTGTATCAAATCTCTTAAAATATTGAGTGAGAATAAATACACAGCGGATATTTATATACATTGTACAAACATATGTATGGAAATATTTACTGTTTAAAGCTGACAGGGCGTGATTGCGCGAAAATCAATTCCCACGCGTCACTAGTTACGATATGAATAACCACTAATTATTGGCACCGTGAAATTGAACTAGATAGTATTCTTCATAGACAATGTGCTAACACTTACTTAGGATTATTGACATCACTGCTGGACAGAGGAGATAGATCAATGACCGTCCCATCGTTTAACTGACACTGGCATGGTCCTGTCTTCACGCAATCGAAAGCAGAGACGATGTCACTCTCCAACAACAGCAGCGAAAACAGTGTAAAACAACAAATGTCCACGAAAGTTAATCCAGACATTTTGTAAAATAAAAGTTTTTTTTTTTTTTAGAAAGATCACGATTAATATCTTTCACGAATTTTTATACATCATTAAACTATTTCTTACACACTACACTGCGGTGTCATATGATGTGTTATCGATATAATCAGATATTTAAGTACGACCCACACCTATACACACTGTGGTGGTTGGTGAGTATAGGCCATGGCTGCATATAGATATTTCAGGTAATAATATTTTATTATCAGTTGATAAATGCAACGTATGGACATGTCTACACTAGAGTATAGATCAAGCCGGAAATTTCATCATCTTAGTTATCATATGATTCTAAATGAGCAAATCCGCCACCACAACTATGAAAATTTAAAAAAAAAATCGTCATTCGTTTTATCATCGTTTTTATACATTTTATCAACTTATTCGAGGAAACAAATAACAAATATTATGTGTGACATGTAAATCTCGGGAATATCAAAATTTGTTGATCTTTTGTAGTTTTATTTAAATGCAAAACTGAAGTACCTGTACTTTCAACCTGTATATCGCGCACGATTATGTGCCCTGACACTTTTTCACGAGCATTCCACCTCTGTGTCGTGATTTCGAAACCCACGTGAGTACCACACGGTTGCCTGGTACTAACCTTAAGCCGGTGTTTTTTTCCGGCTTTTCTTCGTCTCAAAAACCTGGCACTTTCTGAAATGACCCTGGTTGTTTATAGGACGTCAAACAAAATAAACATTTACATGTACTTTGGTTTATTTTTTAACGTCCTATTAACAGCCAGGGTCATTTAAGGACGTGCCAGATTTTGGAGGTGGAGGAAAGCCGGAATACCCGGAGAAGAAACACCGGCCTACAGTCAGTACCTGGCAACTGCCCCACGTAGTTTCGAACTCGCAACCAAAAGGTAGAGGGCTAGTGATTAAGTGTCAGGACACCTTAACCACTCGGCCACCATGGCCCCTCAAGTACTATCAATACAGCTACTGTTACTGGACATAAATCTCATAGAGCAATTTTGCGAAAATATTTTCTAGAAATAGGAAATAGAATGAATTTGTTCTTTTGAGATGGTATAATCTTAATCATCCCGCATTTTATTTCAACTGAGAAAAAGGCCAACGGCAGGCATTTATAAAATGTCCAGAATCGTGTTTGTATAAGCGAGGGGCACGATGTGTTGAGTCGGACAATGTTTTCTCGAACATTACTTTGTAGATCTCAGACGTTACCCCTGTCCAAACGCCAAATGGCCGAGCAACATTTTGTAATATAATCGTTTTTCGAAATAAAGAAAGAGCAGAGACTCGGCGTTTAAGATATAAGGTGGTGCTTATTCTTTGTTCATCTAGCGTGAATACGAAATAAACGATTGATCCTTATGAAATAACTTTCAGTAAGTTCAAAACAAGATATATTCAACTACCACAACTCCAACCATAACATCACTTACAAAGACAAACCAATGCACTTTTATTTGTTTTAAAGCATACACTATATTGATGTACAAGTAATTCAAGTTGGGCCGTGCTGATCTTTTGACAGATGATTACTGCTGTTGTAAAAATGTTGGCACGGATTAGTTAAACTATTCAGAAGAAAGACGAAGAAGTTGTATGCTTAAATATTATTCCGTTTTCAGGTGCTATGAATAACATGGATTATGTTGACTAGATAAAACACGTATATTTTTCTATCAAGTTAACGTTATCAGCTTTTCTTTGTGTGCTTTAAGATGATGTTTTTCCCGTCATAAACAAAAGTAAAATAACAAGAGAATACAAAATGTAACCCTTATAAACGAAGCTGCCGTTTAACTAAAACGAAACAGGATGAACTATTAATTAAGGATCCAGCTACAAGACAGTCATTATACATGTGTACGAAAATTGAAGCAGGTGTCGCGATAGGATAATCCTTTCCTTCTACTTCCCGTGATCACCACTCTATTCCTTATTTTAAGTGTAATTAAACTGCGGATTATTTATATAGCGGATGTTGTCAGTGAAGCAGAAGACGCTTACCATTTCAGAACACTTGGTCTTATCCTCATCGTGCTTTTTCAAGGGTATCCATGCAAATATATTGCTTAATGCGTGTAGTTTGCTCTCGTTTTATTGAATATGAAATAGAATTACACTTTAAGTATTATGTAGATTTTTCCTTGATTTTTCATAATTTCATCTTTGAAATGGGTTCTGTTAGGACAGAACATATATATAAAAGTTCGTTCGTTTAGCTGCATCGACTAGGCCTTTGAAGTATGAAAATTATGTTGTAATAACTAAAGATAAAGTTTACCACACAACGTTTTTGGCGGCGTGGCGCATGTTTGAGAATAAAACAATTTAACGGAATCAATGTCATTTTCATGTAACCAGAATAAAAAGATGTTGAAAACAAGCGTTTAGCATGTTCAAGTCACACTAGCGAATGCCACTGATATACCGATTGATATTTTCTATCTCTGAAAGTCATTGCCGATGTCAGAGGAACGAGTACTTCGATAAGGTTCTGACAGGACAAATTAATATATACAGATTTTGGTGATACAACTTAACATCACACGATGGGTTATCACGTTATTAGTAGATGATGAAGAACCCAGTTTTAAATGGCAGCTCACATGCCAAACATAAAAGAAGTCCTTACATGTTTTCAAATAACAATATATTAGTGGAGACATCGAATTTTAAGCAAATATATATTTCAATTGATAAATCTCACACGGTATTTTATATTATTTTATGATAGTCATAGTGTAGTTTGTTGCTGTTTTGGAAATGTATTTACTTTACACAAAAACCAATGCTAAGTGTTCATCCTCAAATATCACGTGACTTGAAACACCCGGTCAGATTTCTGGTCTAGAGTAAATATGAGTTATGTGAAATGACAGAAAATGGTACAAGTCATTATCACACAAGACAAAAAAAGGCCTTCTTAAAAGTTTTTTGTCTTTATTAAAAATGAAGAATGCAAACAACTATATAAAACGGAATACTCAAAGTTTTGCAAGACAAAAAGATAAAAATACAATGTTATGAAATGCAGAAGCGGAAAGATATATGTTATGGTTCTAATTCTTTAGATTCAATTTGTAGAACTTTCTACTAATATCTCTTTGTAAAAGATTTAATTCTTTAAAGATTTTATTTTCTATTATTTCCTCTCTGATTTGCAAAAGAAGAATGAGCTACAATTTTTGCGCGATAAAATATGTGACACATTCGGGCTTACAATGTGCTAAAATGTGTTTTAACATTGCATTTGCATACGTATAACATGTACATCGTAACACTGATTTATTTGATTTGTAGTTCAATTCATGGCTTGTTTTGATGTTGGATAAATTCAAATAATGAACACGGTAATATCTTGATACTATTTCACAATCATGATATCAGTTTTGTTAGCACATATAAAAAAGGGTTTCACGACGTAAACAAATATTCTCTAACACCCGGAAAAAGTATCAGAAAAAAGGACTGTAAAAATGTGATAATTTCTGTGAAATAGATACATACATTTAGCTGCTGTCAAAGTGACATCATAAATCAAAGATGTATTGAATCGAAACAAGAAATAACTCGTTATCTCGTCACTCGAATCTTATATTATACAAAATCAAAAAGAAAAAATAAAAAAACAATACATAATGTGAACGTATGCAAAATAAGAAGATAGACAGTATATAAAAATGATAACAGACGGTCAAACTTCTAACTCACTTAGAAGACACTAAGATAAAAACTCAGTTCCACCAGTAAAAATTCTTAATAAAATATACAAAATTTTCTCTGATACCCAAGATATCTCGAATTTCTTTCATGGTCAATCTGACTTCGAAATAATGAGATTTGACTGCATTATTTGAAATGTCTGCTAATGAGTGTTAATTTTCTTTTATAAATCACCCTGCCTTACTTAGTAAGTAATAATTAGTAAGAAATATTTTTTTAAAAGTCACACCTCAAAAGTATATTTATATGATTATTTAAAACTAGTATATGCTTAAACACTCATAACAAAAATGTGTGCAAATACGGTAAATTAATATCATAATTACAATATAGGCGTAACTGCGTAGTCGTGATAAAAACATAGCGTATCAATAGGAATAATGTAATGTTACAACTAATATCAGATTATATCATATTACCCTTAATTTGGAAAACCACAAATAAAACAATCTAGACTAAAATCAACTAATATTAAATCTCCAGTTTTCTTTTTCTTGCAAGAACAAACGTTACTACACGACTAATATATTTGTTCTTCCAAATAATATTATGATATTTCTAGATATATTAAGGTAAAGATAATTGATATACTACACAAAGTCCGAATTCCGTTTTCTAAACAAATGAATCATAGATGCTGCTCAATTTTCTCTCTTAATTGAATTGATTGTCATTTTAAAGGAGTTTCTTCCCTTTGAACTGAACCTCATCTTCTCGACGGCTGAAATCATTAGACATTATATGCTTAATAAATAGATAAACACTTATATACTTAGTACAATAGAGAAACAAACATACTGCCACTTACTGTCACACATGTATCAAGCGGGGCTTTCGCTCTAACTCAACACTTAATCAGAACAAAATGTTTAGGTTTATTTTGTATTCTACTTTGTGGACACCATTTTTAGTATGCAGAATTCACTCAAATTCGACCACACTCTCTGTGCTGCTGAAGAGCAAAGCGGGAGGCAACTCCTATAAAGAGACAATGAAATAAAATAAGGGGAAATTGAGCAGCATTTGTTTAGTTAACTATTTGATCGGTGTATTCTTTGTTTGTAGGAACATCATTTCACTTCTTCGCAAAAGCCAGGCAATGAAAAGAGAAGAGATGTCAATTTAATGTGAGAAAAAACAAAACAGAAAGGTGAATCGAACAAGAGAGAAATGAAAAGGTCCTAAATTGTTAAAACAAGGACAGCAAATCTATTTTGGTTATATGCGTATCCCCTACGAGCAAGACACAGAACACTGTTCCTTAATCTTCATTGATTCGTCTTTTTAGTTTATGCGTGACTTAAATGACTGAAAGAAAAACCGAATCGCAAACTGAATGAATGCGAGCATTCATTCAGTTTGCAAGTCAGATCTGGTATCTCGGCGTTGGTGTGAAACATAGAGCCATTCTCTAAGGACCCGAACGTTGAACTAAAATGTATGAGACAATGGCAAGGGATTCATAAGGAATAAAATGTCTAGAAGAAGTAAAAAACAAGAGTCACCTCCTCCTAATGGTATAATGGGAGATAGCGGATGCCTAACAGAGTATGCATTATGTATAGGTTTGATTTCTTGTAATGACAATATTGAATTTGTGTATATTTGATGTATAGTAATCACAGTTTTATGATTGTGTGTATGTTGTATGGTATTTGTATGATGCATGGTAATAACAATGGTATATTTGTGTATGTGATGCAAGAAAAAATCTACATTATAACGATAGTATGATAAACAAATTGATATAAACCAGACTGTCTTTTTGCTTCCTTAGTAGTCTTTGAACTGCAAATCTGACTCCAATGTGTATCTATCGAATTATCATTCTGGTTGTCTTCAGTGGAGTACCTTCGATGTTAATATCAGGGAAGTTCCACCAGACCATTGATGTGCTGTCTCTATTCCCATCATCTGTTAGATATCTGCCGTTAAGGTTGGTATGAAGACATCTGTTGTACCACCACCCACCACGGTAATAGCCGGCACAGTCAAATCCAGTAATATTATCGTTGTCTCTGTCATACGTGCTAAAGACGTTGTTGTGAGCAAAGGCCATGGCGTCACCTTAACAGTAAACAACTCACCACTATATGTATCAAACTGGCTTCAAATGAAAATCCTAATACTATTTTTGTTTCAGTCACTAATGATAACACAAGAGGATCGGAATTAGTTACTCAACTAGTTATTCGGATCATTCATTTAGTCATTACATTCTAAACGACCCATTAACACAGTGAAGGGAAAAAAGGATAAATACATATAAAACAAAATAAAACAGAACGTGTTTTAACCTCTGCCGACGGCATCAGAAGGGATTATCCTATAACTGAATCTAGAAAATATGTATTTAAACCATAGAATCATTATGCTTCCCTTAAGGATCATACCCACTTGAAGACATGGAAAGACTTACGGTCAACGTCACCAGAGAACCCCTGCACGGAAAGTCTGTAATTTTGGTTTTCATTGGCCACCTGGAATCGTGAGTACTGGGCATGTCCTTTAACCCCGCTCCAGGCCTCAAGTTCCACACGTAGGATCACCGAGGAGTTTGTCAGGAGGTGAAGATTGTCGTTACCTTTTATAAACATTGTGGAGAAGGTGACTTTCTCATTATTACACTGGTTCATATACATACACACAAGACTTATAAACGAATCAAATTCAGAAATGTCCCTATAAAATGTGGCGGACTTACCAATGCAGAAAATTGCCTATAGCTTGATATATGACTTACACATCCTAAATTTTGACACAAGAGCTACTAATACAGAAAGTGTTGTAAAGATTGACGAAAGACTACCTTACCAATCCAAAAATGTATCTATAGTTTTACACTGCGCTTACCCATCGAAAAAAACTGCCCTTAAAATTTGACTCAAGACTTACCATTCTCACAAACTTAACGTGATGATTCCGTGATCGCTAGGGATTGGAAAAATCGACCTCAAAGGGGTAGGCAAAGAACGGTATGATGCCACTCACGATCGAAAAAATTTAGTTGATGTCGTAAATTTACAACGTCATCAATGTCCATGCACATTCTATGGGACATTAACGATGAAGTGATGAAACGGTTTCAAAACACCTTAGAATCTGTTTTTTTATGATTCCAGAATGGGGAAAATAATAAATTATGGGTTTGTTCCGTGGAAATGGATATCTCGACCATCGTGGAAACGTTTGACTAGCCAGCCAAATTCTTACACGGGTTGAAATATCACTGTTAACGGTACAAGCCTATGTAAGATTCTATCAATCTAATTTTTTTTCTAACGATTTACACAGGACTTAACAATCCAGGAAGTCCGTATAGTTTGACCATTCAAGAAATTACCGCTATATATTGACACAGGGCATTCTTATCCAGAAATTATCGCTATAGTTTGACACGGGGTATACTCATCCAGAAATTATCGCTATAGTTTGACACGGGGCATAATAATCAAGAAATTACCGCTATAGATTGACACAGGGCATACTCATCCAGAAATTATCGCTATAGTTTGACACGGGGCATACTAATCAAGGAATTGCCGCTATAATTTGACACAGGGCATTCTTATCCAGAAATTCCCGCTTAAATTTGACACAGGTCATACCAATAAAGAAACCCTCGCTAAAGTTTGACAAAGGGCATACCAATCAAGAAATTATCGCTACAGTTTGACACTGGGCATACTAATTAATAAATGCGTTATAGTTTGACACAGGGCATACCGATTCATGAATGTGCGTATTCTTTGACACGGAGTTGTCCACACTTTGGCTGATTCCGACTTACCTATCCAGAAATTTCCCAGTAGATCCCCGAAACCGTTTTTGTAGTCTGCCCAGTTACGATAGAAATCAATATCTCCGTTTATTCGTCTCTGTAGCACCTGTGTGTATTTGCATTAACACCATTAAGATAGACGTTGACTATATATATTACCTACAGAAGGCAGTTTAAGATTATTATAGGTGTCAACATTAATTATAGTATAAATTAGTAGCTAAACAATAGATCTAACGTTTTTCTGGTACATGTGCAATTAAGATGAAAAAGTCTTATCGAAATTACACGGTGTCTAGCACGCAATGGTACGAAGAACATACAGCTGGCGTCAACATGTCCGTGTGTACTGAAGTGTAGATGAAATTATCAAACACAGTCACACTATAACACGTGCACAAGGAGGAAATATCCAAGAAGACGATTAGAATTTGAAATAGTAGCAATCGCTTCTGTAGAAATCTTATCTTAGTGTACCAACAGCCTCCATATTGCCTCCGAATCTTCTTACATGAAATTTTGGCTGCGCCCAACGGTATACAAATAATGCTGCTTATCCTAGTCATACCGGTATCACGCTCATCTTCATTCAATGAGTTATCATCCTTATACGTACAACATTTCGGGCCATTTTTTTTCCAATTTCAAAAAATCATTTTTCATTGAAGGAAGATGTGTTTAATTTGTTTAAACTAAATAATGTATAATTAGAAACAATGTCATGATTATTATCTAACTGATCACATGAAGCCCTCTGATGTTATTTTTTTTATGAAAACCGCTGATTTAATTTTCAACTTCATATGAATACTTCCTATTTAATTTCGGAATGATATCAATCAAATGGTACATGTCAATTTGTGTTACATGTAACAAAGACAACACGATATTGATAGTAGGTATACAACATATATAATTGTCTTGATATGCAAACATATTTGACTGCTCTAGTCTTAAAATAGCATGGAGAGGTTGTCGTTAGCAACTGACCAGCTCTCCCTTCAAATTCATGGATTCTGTACTTTCTGCCGTATGACTGCCTGCTATACATTTGCAGACATCACTATAGATCTTCCCCTGATATTAAATAACATTATCAGCTAGTATTGCTACTAAACCTGTTTTAGTCCTGCTTCGGAAATAAATACTCATCATATGATGTGACATGTAAGACAATATAATATTGTTAGATAAAACAGAAGGTGTGATTACTTTTGGATCATTTTTTTTTTCAGACTGAGAAATTTAGACATATCTTCTGTATTATTTGAAAAGGAGCCTTAACCGACAATAAAGATACAATGATATATGCAAGTCCAGTTAAAGTAAATACTTTTACAACACAGACATGCCTATTACGTTTTCAAAGGTAGTAATGAAATGCTTACCATGTTTTCAAGTTAATAGCCAAAAAGTTCGGACATTTCGTTTTAAATGGAAATTATAAAATTATAGTCAGCTAAGCAGTATTATACATGTTTTGACTCTTTAAAAAGCAGTTCTATCATTTAATCTATAATTTCTGTAAGGTATTGTTATTATATTGACGCCATTAGTGTACTAGTGAAATCGTGTTACATATCTAAGGTATTGTAGAGTCTCTCGTGTAAACATTAATCCACCTTCACTATTTAACGACATTTCCATCAATAATGCGTTATCCCATTGGGAGTTGCAGAAAAGACAAACACATAAAATGCATTAATTATGCAAAATCTTACCAGTGTCATTATGGATGAATGCCAGTGTTTATAAATGTTTAAAGCGTCACTGGGAGGACCATCTGATGTTATATTTTGCTGAAGTAATATCAGTGAAACTATAAAGGTTAAATTATATCATTTGTGTCTTATCAGAAAGAATGTTTTCTTTTTATATGTCCATGCTTGCTTCATATGGCACTGAGGAACATGTATAACTCAAACAGACACGAGTGCATAAAACAGTTCGAACACAGATGACACATTCTTGTTGGCACAGTAGCCATAGTATTTGTTTAAAGAAGATAATTTGACGATTTACAGTTTCTCAATGGATGAGGAAGTACATGTATATGGCACCCGTCGAAAGAATGTTTGACGGATGCATCATATTCAAAAACAGAAATAACATTTGGCAGTATCAATGTCAATGAAATCAAGAATATCACACATGTTCGTAGGCAATAGCAACAGATTAATGCAATTGAACCCATTCCACAAGTAATGCAGAATATTCGTCCCAAACATGTTTTCCCTTTATAACGGTCAAAGGTCAAAGAGACCTACGATAAAGATGAAACCATGTCCTAAGTATATAGTTTAAGTGGCAAATAGTGTAGGAGACAAATATTTCCTTTGATGTAGGTCAAAGGTCAAAATGTAGATCAAAGAGACCTACTTGAATAGGTCAGAGTGTCCTACTTAAACTACATGACACACCGCCTCAAGTAAGTTAGCACCCACGTATGAACTTCAACTGACAAAAAGTGTTGGGCATACAGCTTGTCTTTTATGTAGGTAAAATGCTTAAATCAAGATCAAAGTGGCCTAGTTTTCCTATATACCATACCTCATCACCTAGATCAGCCCATGCAAAAAGTTTTAAGTTTAAGGGATGCCATCTGGAAAAGACAGGACAAAACTGTACTCCCAACCCCTCCCCTGTTCCCACTGGGGGACCAATTAACAGCGTATATGTTCGATCTACTGTGTTTCTATAACAACGATGTCGTCTGTCAATGATTGAATACATGACATTGGTTTCATTTTCCGTCATAAACGATCAGTGCGAGTGATATTATTCAATTCTGTCCATTAAGATTTAGAGTGTTGGTCCAAGTTTTTATCAAACGGTATCTCTTGTTAAGGGTTGGTATACAATCTTATCCATGGACCACTGTTAATGCGTAGCATTACCTTGATTAGTCCTGCATATAATTCACGGGTCTCGTCGATGAAGCAGAAAACGCAAGTCAAGATTCCTCCCCCCTCCCCCAACAGTGAATGTAAAATTTGGTCCACACTACGAACAAACTGCTGATCATGAGTGACCTGTCTACAAAGTTATACACTGTTCATTCCGTTTTGACGGTGTTATGAAATGAAACCTATTTGATTAATTAAAGGTAACTTTACAACTGTTTTGTCTTGTGTCATACTTACAATCCATGGTCCATCTGCAGTGTCCATATCACAAAACAATGCGAGACTTTTTCCTTCTGTAGTAATGGTGTAGATTCCCGAGGGAGATCCATGCGGGGCCTCCTGACAGCTGCCCAGGACTTTAAGACCAAAATGATTAGACATTGGACTCTAAGGTACATAAGGTATTCATGCATTGGCATTTTTTATTGCGTAAAATAATCTAAACATATTTGAAATCGAAATATTTGAATTTGATTTGACATAACTTTACCAAACATATCATTCGAACATACAGTTAACTTACTCAAATAGGCTTTATTGATGATATACGTTTTTCCAGGCAGAAAAGCATGCCAGAATTTCTAATAAACGACCTTGATATAGGATATGTTTTAATTGGTCAAATCTTACCGCGCAGCTCTAGAAGAATTGAGGAATGTAAAACACGTAAACAAAATGACCGTGAAGGATAACATTTTCCTACTGAAACCTTTCTCCCATAGGAAATAGAACTTATTTTTTTGCGTCAGTTTTTGCCGGAATGGGATTGTTCCGGAGTTATTTCGTAATAGAGTTAGGTTATGAAAAAAGTGTCAAATAACCACCAATAGCATCAGATTTAGTTTCAGGGTTTGTTTATAAGTATATATAGTTACTATTTTTATGCAAGAATTGAGGCTGGTAGCGAGTTAATCCCTAATTCATATCCTAATGTCAAACTAATATTCAATAAAAAAAAATGAAAAATCTATTACAATTTGTATCAAATATTAATATAAAACTGTTTAATGATATATTGCCATAATTATCTGATATACAAATACTGGTAAATCCTTACTTTGATGGTGATGCTATATACAGCCCAAACCTTAGAGTCGAGTACAGCATGATATATTGGACAAGTACATACCAGCTTTTTAAACTACATAATACTCTACACACTTGAAAAAAAACTATAGTGCCTTAGAAACATTCTTCTGTATATAGATTTGGGAGGGGCGGGGAGCTTTTGTCTAGCCTTCATGCATATGCAACATATATTTACTGCTGTTACTTGCTGGCTAATCGTTGCGATGTAATCGCACACAAAAGTCTATTAATGAATGGTTGTCTTGCCCTAACTGCCCAATATAGATTAAATCAGATATATAATATAACATGACTATCATTATCAATCAAGCAATTGCTTTATGATGAGGCAAAACGTGTTGCCATGTGAACTTATTGAAATTCTTGTGTTATTGCTCTTTATCAACACATTAAACTCTGCGTGCATATTCTCCCAATTTCAATTTAGCAACCCCATGGAAGTCCTTGAAGTATCAAAGTGTCGTATTTGCCAATAAAAAATAGCGGCGACATTCTAATATATTATACCGCATCACTGCAAAGAACGCGTGAGTGCAAAACACAGCAACCGGCAAGATGCTGAGACGGATTCATTAACTAGTGATGAATAGAAAAGCGATATTGTCTACGTTGTTTTCCTTAATCATCCTAAACGACATTAAGCTACCAAACACAACTGTCATATATACCACAATAGCGATATACGTCAAAATTCATTTTCTTCGTGCAGTATGTTACATGTACTTATTTGTGATATGTAGATTTCAACATTGAATGTAGTTTTGACTGCGTATCCGTTGGTATCACGTCAGTTGTCAGCAAGCATGTTCCCTATTGAGCATGACGATTTCCCATTATAATTAGTCTTATTGTACAGTGCATTTTGTAATTAAATTTTTTTTTTAAATGAACATTGGTTAAGTTTGTGTAATAGATTGCGTTGATATTCATTAAGACAATTTTGTTAAGTGTATAGCCATTTTATACTTCTTAATTGTCTTAAATGCTATAGCCAAAAAACATAATTTGTCTCTCCATTTTTGCTTTGGATTTTGCTTTATTTTGGTTAGTTAGAGAGTAACTACAATAAACATTCCAGGGTTAAAAAATGCTTATGTGTATACGAAATAAAGATACTTACCTGGAGTCTTAGAGAAGAACATGGTTGAATTGGACATGTCATCATCTGTCCCCTCGAAAATGAAGCCGGAGTAGATGTTACACCTTCTGTCGACCTCCGTGTACGAGAAAGCTGAACACTCTTTTTGTTGACAATGCATCGCGCACATTCCTAGGTTTGGGATTTCATTATTTGAACTGATAATGTCCACACTTAGATTTGTTTGCGCTGCATGGTATACTCTGTTGAACAGGTCAGTTTTAGCCTCTCTGACAAAGGCGTCTGTGGTTGAAAAAAGTAAAATAAAACACTGAAATATCATTTTCTTTTTCAGTGCAATTTCCTGGGTTGGCAAATCATCTTAATAAGCTGATCATCAAAATATCCTGTAGCACCTATATTAGGGAAGCGACTGAAGCAAATCTGGCCTTGTCACCAATAATTATTCGGTCTCACATAACATCGTATACCTTCCGTCACTCTCATATCACTATTCTCTACAATCATTGGCTGAGAGGACACACGTGATGGAGTAATAAGTTCAACCTGATAAATAAGATCAATTCACTTGGTGCAGAGAGATCTTCTGGTTCTTCTAGACAAGAGATACAGCACTTGTTGCATGACCTCTTGATAGTTTCGCAGTAGAAATGACGACTCATCTACTGCATACTATATCCATTATCCATAGTTATTTAAAAAAAAAAAACTCATTACAATGACCTTAGTTTTCATAGTGTTAGTCTTATTAAGAACTAAATAAACCAAACCAAACCAATATTAAGAACTGTTGTTAAAACTTAATCAATGTTTTTATGTTGGTTTCTTGTACCGTTCACTGGTGATATCTCAGTTGACTAGAGGTATATCTTTTGTAGCGTGTTCTGTCATATGCCCAATAAAAAGTCACAGAACGTGTCACCAAATTTCCAAACTTTATTCCAATGATCTGGTACAGATCTCCAAAGGTTTCAGATAGATGTACAAAGTAGTTATGAAGATATGTAGCTATGTAGCTATGTAGGTGAAACCGAGTGTGACAACCCATGCCTAAAGCCTAAAGATGAATCCTACGCAAATGTCAGACCGCCATGACAGAATTTTCTTTTCCGAACCACGAGGAGCCCAAACTAGTCGATAAGCTAAATTCACAAACAGGCTTAACTAAACGATAAATGCCTGACTATAGCTATTAAGACAGAACATAGCGATTCGTTTTTTTCATAATTACTCAGAAACAACGATTTTTGTTTTAACTACTTGTTTAACTGTTATAAGAAAAGAAATAATAACAATTTAAACAACAACAACAAATAGCTCGACAACAGAAAATTTGATACCATTGCCCATTTGTGTTCACGCCAACTGAAAACGAAACTATCAAAATAGATGTATTATGTATTTTAATAGCTTGAATGTATCAGTACAATTAGGTTTTTATACTCTGTAACACAAGGCGCCACTACACAGCTTGTGTTTTTGGTGTATATTGATTGTAAGATCATTTACTTGATAGTACGATCAATATTCTGCCAGAGCGGTAAGCATAATATATACAATGTCCCATGGGTAATAAAAATATACCGATGGAAAGAAAGATAGGATGTTCTAGAAGGGTCCTACGGAATTTTTTAATTTATTCATTTTTTTAGTTCGGAGTTTGAGATATATATTTTTGAACGTATTTCTAATGTTGTTTGGCCCTGAACAAACTAGGGTAGTAACAACAGAGCCACTCTTTGAATATCAATCTATTGATAAAGGAAGCAGGGATGTCACTTTCTAGAAACGGAATATTAAAAAGTGGATATATTAAATCATCACGCTTATCATACAGCTTACTTGTAAGCTTTTCCTGCTGTCTTCTTTAATGATAACACAACGTCAATATATATAGGTGGAATTGCAGGACTTCGCAAGGTCTCTGCTATATGATTATAAATAACATAAATAGTGTAAACGTTGTTATTTTCGGGTTGGGGTCATTTTCGCGATCGATCCACTTTCGTTTGTAGTTCGATATTATGCAAATTGATATCAAAATATTATATGCGTGGCGGAATTTTTCGCGATCATAAGGACATGTAATGAATAATGAAATCCAAGCAATTCCGAGTAACATCTCACTGCATATGTAGTTATGTATACATCAACAATTTAATCGATAGCGTCACATATCTTTATCAAGGAGTGCATAGTCATGAGTATGAATCATAATGACATTTTTGTCCTGATGCATACCAACGTTGATATAATCAGGTTTATCTATCGAGTCCCCGGAAGCTTGTTAACACAGAACATGTATTTTTATATTTTTGATAGATAATTCTAATAATCTCGGTGCACCAGGTATGGTTTGGGATAGGTCTTATTATTGATTGATGAACAAAGAATTGTTAATGTTATTAAGATGTTAATATATCATTGGTAGAAATTGATATATGCTTATTTACTAATTAATAGCTTGGGATTGATATATATAGACATTGAAGTCTTAAAACATTAATGTTGAACTATTTTTCATTTCCTTGTTTAACATCATATTGCTTTGTTTTATTAAATACCATCGAGATGTCGGTTAGTAATTTGTCAAAATGCAATTAATCTGTTAAGAATGAAATTAGAATAATATTCCTGAAGCTATGAACACAATACGATAGCTTACACATATTTTATTTGGCAGGGAGTTGATTGTCAAGGGAATGAAACACAATGGCCTTATTGTCTGTATGAATACCAACGTTGTCACGGTATATTTTTTGTATAATATTCTTACGTGCTTAAAAACTAAGTTATAAATACCCGTAACACTTGCATAAGTTCAGATATCTTTCTAGAAAACGCTATCCGTGTACTTTGTCATCGAGATGAAAATGATATGAAATTGATTACTATGACTTTACATGAATATGATGAAAACCTGTATCCAGTAAGATGCTTAAATATGACTGAACGAAAGTGTGATAACAAAGGCAGATGTAGGTTTATCATTGCATGAGGTCAAAATCAGGTAAGGTGTGTAAACTTCTAACGTTGAATTGATAAAATATGGATTGGTTATGTCCACCAAGTATATGATGTATAACCTGAACAGGTTTCCCAAGTGAACTTCTATCATATTGATAATGGGGTAAGACTCTCTTTCGGAAGAGCATATATTGCCCTGTAAATATGATTGTGAAATGTTATCCACTGTTCTCATGACTTAGACGCATACATTGTACTTACGTTTTGAGAATTAAGTTGAATAACAGTATTTATTACATTTTTACCAGTGAAATATCAAAAATTATTCATTCTATATAAGTGATATTTTCAAATTAATGATTAGAAAATACCAAAATAATTGACCAATCAGAAAGCCCGACATATATGTCAGCAACTGGACAGGGGAAACAACTTCTTTTGTTTACAAATTATCGCTGTAGGCCTAGTTAGCATACTGGGTAGGTTTTTTGTTGATAAAAAATGTAATAAACAGAATATCTAACAGTGTCTTCAGTAATACCAAACATATTTCACTCGTGTGGCTAATATTTTGATATAGTATGTGCTGCGCACTCATGAAAAATATCAAAATATTAGCCCCACTCGTGAAATATAATTGGTATTACTGAAGACACTGTTAGATATCCTCTATATGTTATGGTCTATTTTAGTTCAAGGGAGAAAACTGACAATCAAATGCGAGTCTTTAAACATATATTACATCTATTTATATTAAATATATTTTCTACTTTTTGTCGGCAATATATAATACAATATCGTATATAACTGAACAGTTTTGTGCTTGTTTTATTTTATTGTTCTTCAATTAAATTAAACTTAAAACTTCAAATGGAATATATGCATTCAAGTCAATTCAACTGCTTATTGTTGGCCTTTTGAGGCTGCAGAACTAAATTAAACATTGAATATCATATATTTTGACGTAATTATTAAAACATTGTTACCCTGTTCTGTAGGTCCTGGGGCCAAATTCTGGTAGTGGTACATTTTTTGTGAAAAGGCAACTATAGAGTGAATACATTTCTCATTACTTTCCCTAATTTTGCTATTATAGAAGTGAATTGGTATGTTCTCCTATTATATTAGCTTACACTTATTTAATGGCATGGTAGCCGTCATGACATGTATTTCAATTTACAGACAAAATGTCGCAAATGGATGATCTATGCCACTGTAATCTTTCTTGAATTTAACATAAATCATATATTTTATTATTACGTTAACTCTGACATGAACCAGTCACTTAGCGGCGAAACTGTGGATAGTATGTCTTCATTTCTTCTGTCTGTCTTAAGGTGTAAACCCGGGATATATCGTTCTGTTGGTGTGGAGTTAAACTTGACACTAACACATATGAAACATCATATAATTATGACGCCATGATGACTTCACTTGATTGATTTTGTTATTGAAAACGAAATAAATGGTTTCGCTTAATTTTAACAAATTGGTTTAAATTCAACATGAAATTTGTAAAATTTAATACAACCATCATGCTATATTAAGATATCATACTGATACTAAACTCTAAATTTTAACTGGATAAACCTAGCACTTATTAATCATAACCTAATGTCGTAATATTTAAGCTATATTTTATCATTTAAATAGAACATCCTCCACATATTGAATTGTTTTTATACATCAAAATTGCATATTATCATGTTGAGATCATATCTTCACGTACATGTGTTCAGTCACATTAGTTATCAACTGAAATAGCCGTTTTATCGGCAACATATATCTAATGTTTACTTATCATAGCATGTGTCATTTCATATACTGGAATGCATTTACCTTCTCAAATGTCCATTTGTAGAGAGGCCTACAGAGACACATGATGAATCTAGTGAAGAGGACAGTGGTGTTGCTATGGGTAATTACCGAGATTTGCTCTTCAGTAGGTATGTATACGTATCTGGAATAGTCAGGAACTGATTTTTAAAACACACAATGTATACATAGTTTACCTCACACACAATTAGTCCAAATGTTCCTTTTTTCCCAATTCAGCTCATTATTATTCTGAAACTATAACCAAATATATGTATAACTGAGCAAATCGTGGAATCCGTTAATCTCACCCTTACATATCGGATTTCTAATGTTTTCCGCGTTACAACAAAGAAATCACGGACTCGAATAGCATGATTATATATATATATATACCCTCGACACGTCAATCAGATTCCAACCATCATTGCAATGGGCTTAAATATATGTCCTACACAAAACGTTATAGTTTATGTTGTGGTCTTGTATTGGTTGATTTTTTTGCTGTCAAGAGACAAATTGGTTTCCATCGGTTCGTACTAATTAATATTCATAAAGCTTGTATTTGTCAGATATATTATATTTACAACATATTTTCCTCTTGTAAGAAAATCACAATAACTATGATCGAGATATCATTACGTTGCTAATTGTCATACCTTATCCCATAATGACCCCTGACCTATATCTGATTGGTGGATATAGACACTGTATCCGGTATGGAAAGTCACATACTGTACTAACCTTTGTTAAAATAGATATAACTTACTACAGATAACTTATCTAACAACCAGTATTGTCTAGGTGCCTTTCTGTGTTATCACACATCTGTTTATCGACCGACCTTTGACTTATCGTATTGGTTAAACGATAAAGCATACACTCGTGTATGCTGTTACCACGATGAAAATACTCGTACTAATCCAATTCAATACATTTTGGTTATATCGTAGCGAACTCTCTATTTACTTTTAAAGGTGCTAATATATTGTGTTTCTGAAAAGTCCAATGCCATTGTATCATGATATTAAAAAATATAAAATAAGTGTTTTACAAAACATTTTAATATCTCCTAATTTGTAACTTCAATTTCAATATTTTATGATCATGAAACGAATCGGTGTTTTTATCATTCCATGCCTATTTCAATTGTTTTTGTCTTAAAGTTGAGTGAGTTTAACATTGATAAATAGTAGCTCGGAAATACAGAAAGGAACACTTCATTAAATGCATATTGTCTAGGGTAAAAATAAAATACAGTCGTAGTAATATCATTGAATCTTTTTAAAATTGGTATATGATTATTGTATATATTGCTATATTTATTGTTGGCTTAGGATGTACACATTGTATCTACTCCCTCATTGCAGGATTAATATGAGACCACGTAAATTTGGATCTTATCTGTTCTCTCCTTTCTGTTAAACTTTCCTGTGTTTCCCCAGATACAGCCTTTCGTTGACTTTTCACTACTGTGAGGAAGGCTTTAGATTCTGTCCAGTGTGGGAACGAGATGTCTTGTTTAAAATTATATTGAGGCTGAATGTGACTTTCTTATTACAGTCTCCCGCTGTACGAGTCAGTTAGGTAGCATTATATAATCGGTATTAGTTCACACAGAGACAAGCACAAATATATCACAGCCTCTAACACACACAGCATCGCCTTATGTATATTGTCCTTAAATGACCACAGCTGTTGATAGGACGTTAAGCAACATGAAGACACAGTCGAGGACATTCGTATACTTATCATCGACATGTTAATTCGTTTTTTATCTTTGTTAACATTTGTTTTAGTATATTAATCATCATATTGTTTACATTCGTATACTCCCCAGCAACCGAACCGTGTAATACTGCGAATGTGTTACCGAACATGGATAAACGAGGACTTAGTGATCATCCACCAACCGGGAGCCATCCTATTGACGACCATTACAACATTCCTGATGGCGGAAGTTGGTACAGAGTTGAAGGACAGCAAATGCTTACCAATATATCGACCGCGGGTATCGAGATGTGTGGGACAACTTTTCCCATATATATGCAAGGTAATGTCGATCCATGGACTCGAAATGTGTGCCTTAATCCTTTGGCAGGTTTTGTCCATGAAACAGAAAACGCGTACCCTCTGGTCCTCAATGAAAACCATAATATACATCTATATATATTGCTTGTCTTAGATTTCGTTTTATTAATTTCGCATTAGCATTATTAATGATTTTATATGTCGGTATTCTTTTTGCTCTTATAATCGAAAAAAACCCACTTAAATTAGATTGTATGATTAGAATGGTTTACATTAAAATAAGAATATATAAGTATTTCATATGTGTTATGCACCTTATCAGATGGGTCCAGTTTGTTTTATACTTAGTCTTACTCGTAAAATGCGTCAGGCTTTTTTTACGAGCAACTGAAAATATAAATTTGGATAAATTTATTGAAAAAAGTAGATTTTTCCGACTTTTTTTCCGTTTCATGGATTCCATTTCTGTGGTGTCTGTTTCATGTCAATAATTTATTCACTAAAATAGCGAATAACAGTATCTCTAAAAGTAAATACATCTACAAAATATTAGATACAAAAATTAACTACAGACCGCCCAATATACATGGTGTGCTTTTTTCAAGACTGATTTACCCGATCAACTATTTATTCCTTGAGTTTGTCATTATTGTCACATTCTTTTTTCATGTCGATCCTAAAGGAGCTATACCAAAATTAACGGATGGAATTGTAAGCCGAACCGTTTGTACCATCACCTTTGGCAACACGTGCAGCCATCCGCAGCACATCAAGATAAAAGTATGCCAAGATTTCACGGCGTACTTTCTCTCGCCTCCTCGTAGTACTGGCTCAGCATATTGTTTTGGTACGTGTGACATGAGAGGATGTATCTTTTTTAAAGGGAAAATACCTCTTTTGGTAAACTTGAAACCAAATAACTGAATATTAAGATATATTTACATTTAAAGGTAGATCGACAAGAAGGACAAATAAAGAGATTTTAACACACATATACATGCACAAACAAGGATAGACAGAAAGTGAGACGCACTATAAGTACAATAGACCTAGACTGCCATGGAGAAAGTTCCTTCCCAAAAAACAAAACCACTGACTTATTCTTTATTGCGGCGAGGCTAGAACATCAATATCAGAACAACAAACAATGATGTGTCTTTTAATATCATACTTATTTGTAAGTTTTATTACAAAATTGTTGATGACGGAGCCTCCTTAAGTGTAATCAACTTCAACTATTGTTAAAATTGTGACCATTTTAATTATTCTTTTTTTTTTAAATTAGGATATTGTTGCTGTTAAATCGGGACCTTATTATTCAGTGTAATCGGAATCAATTACGATGTAAAAGTTTATTGCTTTTTAAAATATTACAGTGTACCATCGCTGTTTTCTTGTGTATCCCATTGTCAGTATAATGTCACTGGGTCAGGTGTCCTTCGACAGTATGCTTCAGTGAGGTAGCACTATAAATCGGTAAAAGTTCCTGCCTATCACCAGAAGACTTAACATAAATATACCACAGTCTCCCAAAACACACATACATGTACCACACGTATGTATATCGCACGCACGGAAGGCCGTCCTTAAATGGCCTTAGCTGTTGATAGGACATTAAACAAAACAAAACAAAATCCTTATATATCTTGTGTTGCTAAATACTGAAGATATCTGGTTTGAGACATGCCATATTTTCACTGGAATATTGCTTGATTGCACTGATCATCAACCTACAAGATAAAGTCTTTCTACCATCATAGCGAGTCAAGAAATTATTTTCAAATTGTGAACATATTCAAAATTTTGAAATGTCTAAAGCTTTACAAGATTTGAGTAACCAAAACAGCTGTTGTCAATGAAAATTATATTTCAAGTGTATTAATATATCTTTGATGATATATATCATGCCTTCTCCATTTTTTTTTGGCCCAAATCACCTGAATAGTGTTGCTGGGCCGTTAAGGATTCATAACTAAGATAATTATCGGTTCTTTATCAATCTGGAAACGGTTTGTCTTAAATGTGCATACTAATATTTCTGTTTTAGTGACTGAAGATGAAACCAGTAAGTACCTTATATTTTATTTAATATCAATAGTTAAGAACATTTTGCTTATTGCTTAGTCGAGTTATACGAATGTTGAACTATCTTAACTGATATTTCTTTTAACATTTATTACATTTTAAAAGTATCAATAAAATTGTATATACTTTTATTCATTCATAACTGGATGGAAAACAAACCCCTGCTCTGTCCTAAATATAGACTTATCATTATAATATTTTTCAATTTTGAAAATCATGATGAGGCAGTTGACCCCATACCTTTTTACATCCGATCGATTAATTGATCCCCGGATTTATGGCGAGTAAGTTTAAACTGCCACCAAACCAAAATGTTAGGTCCTACCTGGTCATCTTGGTGAATAACAACCCAGCTTGATATGTTTTTTTTGTTTTTTGTTTTTTTTATTCATTTTTTTTCCCATTTGATGTGAAATATCATATTTTATGTATTCACTTACAGGTGTTGCACCAACGTACCTCATTCCAAAGCCCTCCTTATCAAACAAGCTGGTAAATGAGAGTATCTACCAAAGGCTACAGTTTAAATGTTCATTTGAACCCTCGCTTGAAGATCTATATTATCAAGTTTTCTGGTTCGTCGATGACAAGCCCCTATACGTGTCGAAAATGGCGAAGAAAACGGAACCGGAAACATTTGTACTGCAGGAAAAAACGGGTGTGCTAGAAAAACTTGGAATAAATGTGCGTACATATCAACATGATCTTCTTACAAACATTTAGTTGTATATGATATTGTTTTTGCAGATTTAATGAAAGATCCATTATGCTGTATCTATATCACAGTTAGTGGATGTATATACATGTTGATATTAAAAGATTGCTAGCTGAATACATGGATAATTAATAACATATTTTACTAATTATATGTGTTTTTCTTTTACTTTCTCATACAGTGAAGTTGCTTAAGTTTTCATGCCAAACCATAATAATGTAAACAATGTATATTTAATGACGTCATCAAAAAATAGTTAGCTGAGACATTGACTTTGACATACTTTATGTTTCAGATCGCGTGTTCTGTTCGTGCAAAGACAAAACCGGACGGAGTACCAGGGCCTATGTCACAAAAGAGTGTTCAATTTTATGCTGGAATCACGGTATGTTCGCACACAAAAACTATGTCGAGAGTTAAGAGTAAGGCACTATAGGTAATATTTAAAAACAAAATACCGATATGCAGATGAAATCCTAATTCTAACTCAATAAAAGGAGAGCAAAATATATATAAAAACACATTAACCTGGAAACACTTCAGAACGTAAATTAATTTCGACCAGGTGATCAGGAATGGTAAGCGTCTCCTGTTCCTTGGTCGAATGATAGATACAAGGATTACCTCACTCTCCGTATATTAAGCGAATACTTATATAGTGGTACCGGTTCACAATACACACACACACACACACACACAAATATTCATATTGGTGATTATTGCCTTCTTAATATTTAAAGTTGCCGTTCGCTTGTTCGTTTTTTATCTGAAGATAACATTGGACTAATGATGTGCAGAGATAATTTTGTTATTCAGTCGTGTTGGTAGTTCGTTCATGAAGTTGTAGTGATATATCATAACACTAAAGGCGAAAAGTTTACGAATTTGAGAATTAGACTACTGATTCGTGATACTATTTTTTCTTCGAAGAGGAATAATTCCTTATGATTGATTATGAAATATTCTTTATATTGCAAAAGCAATAATATTTCTCTAATCAGTGATAACCTCGCTTTATCGCAGGTTAAGTTGTCTTCTCTAACTAAACATAAAATAGCCATGCTAGCATGGGATAGAATGTAGGTCTATTGGAATATAATCATACAGTTCATGGATGCTTGGATAATAAGATTTCGTTATTGCCGTATGTTTTGTTTTCGTCATTATGCTATTGTATGATGAAGTAACATAGTATCATTATGTTCATGACAAAGAGTAGCTATTTCTGTAATAACGTTTCTTTATTGTTAATAAAACTGATCTATTTATGTACCCATTTAGGTAAAGACGCCGACAGTCACCGTTTATCGTGGTGGCGCAACACATCGCCAGACGTACATTGTATTAAAACCGACGGTTCCTATAGGATGCCCACCTTCAATACATAGACCGTGTATTGTCAATGTCGAAATAAGCATCCCGCCCCGGCATCAACAATGCACAGGAAGTATTGGATCGGTACAACAGGGTCAAAATAACAAATGCGGAGTGCAGATCTCGCATCTGGAATGGGACCGCGAGCACAGAATTGAAGTATTCTGGGTTGACGATCAGGCATACACCATCAATGCAAATAGCTACAAAGTTAGCATGCACACAATTTTGAATAACTATCGTCCACTATGGGGAGGGATTAGACTGTCTGACGTCAGTGTAAGTACAATATAATAGACGTTTCGTAACAACTAGTGGAACTTTACAATGTGATGTAGCTACTTAATGTGCAGATAGTTAGATATCAAATACTGGTCAGGTAATATCATATCTTAAATAGATGTATCGTATTAGAGAGCCTAACATAATCATAATAATAACCTGGAGTTCAACATACCGTTTATCACAGCAACATAGCCGTCTCAAAGCAATTAACAGATTATTATCATTTCGTATTGAGCCTTTAGCAACCACCCAGTGTCTTTCTTAACTCTCTGGGAGCACACAGTCGGAACTGCCATTTCAGTGCTAACGGCTTACACGCAGAATTTCTTGCACTGCCTTACCAAGTATTCATGTATAGCCAAGTCGAGAGGAACACACCGTAATAAAGTATCTTGTTCAAGAATAGAACACATCGCCTGTACTCGGACTCGAACTAGTGAGCCATCGGTCACGTAGCCCTGCGTTCTACCATTAGACCACCATGCCTCCAGATGTACTGGTATAACATATGTATTTTCTGGGGGTTAATATCCGAATGAAAATAGTTTGAATCATTGTCTATTTCTATGTGTTTTTATCATTCTAAAACATTAAAAGGGATAATGATGTAGTATTTTGTTTGTGTTATCCGATGTATAAATATAGTTAACATTATGAATTATGTATTATATATTTAGTTATAATGTGTACATGGCCAGTGCGATTTTTGTGTATTGTTCAATCAGTCCAATTTTGGGCTTCTTAAATGGGGGTCCCTATAGAGTCGGAGCGCAATAAAAATTTCTTTGAGATCCAGTTCATTTTTTCTTCACGATTCATTTGCTTATTTTAAGGTACAAGTTAGTGATGAAACTCAAATATGGAAAGGAAAGGAATGCCATGCAATTTGTGATCCACACATGAAGACGTTTGATGGAAGGTATATTTTATGAGGCATTATCAGCTTACAACCCGATATTAAGCATTAAACTGATACCAAATAGTAGCATACAGTCGATATGAATACAATTTGGTCGACAGATAAATAGAATGAAGGGCGACATGGAATATTTATCTTTCACCCAAATTGTATTCATATCGACTGTATACTACCATTTGGTAACAGTTCGATGCTTATATTTACATTCATAAGATTTTTTATTTTCTGTAGGTTATGACGCGTTTTAATTTGCCGCTTACCCTATCACTGACGTCATCAAGTTCAAATACCGGAACAGCCGACATTTCCCAAAGGAATAATATAGTCCCTGATGACGTTATTAATAGCAAGCACATACGATCGTTTTCGTACAAATTTGGCTTTATTTTTATTTCATATACGTTTGTAGATATCGTCAAATTGTTCACAATTGCATAATTTCTGATTGTTTGAAATCGAAACAGTTTTTTTTCTGAGCAATGATATACGGTTATCATTTAGAAGTGATGCGGCGTTGAACGAGCATTGCCCAGGACAGACTGGATTCCTCGGAAACACTTATGTTTCAATCGACTGGATTCACGTTATTTAAAGAAGAATATCAGCTCTTAAATTCAAAATGAAAGTCGTCTTGACAGTAGGGGAAAACGATTCCAATGATATTTCGTTCGAAACAGATTCCAGTCTAACTAGTAAAGCTCAGTGTCGCTAACTTAGCAGACGATTTTCAACTTCACAGGGGCTTGAATTTGTAAGGTAGGCCTTTGACATCAGTGAATAACCACAAAACTAAAATCCAGTAGGCCTACACATACACAACCGGAAACCATGTCGATACTCCCGATATTTATACAATTTTTTTTATATAAATACTTTACTTTTATTGTTGTCGTGTCTTGCATTTCTGAAAATACGGAACGAGCCCCTGTGAGTGTGACGACATTGACAATTTTATCATATTTCGTATAGATCAAGAATGGCACTTATAGTAATTTCGTGTTGACTACATTTTTCTAATTATAAAATAATACTCTCATAACTTGTGACGTTGCTTTATTTTTCGCGATGGCTTCTGTAAATAAATGCTAGCATTCCAAAGCTCTCTAGACTGAAAGTAACTGGCGGCCATTGTTTAACCTACAACACCTGGAGCTGTATTTCTACACTGACCGAATCACTGTAAATTGTAGTATACAGTCTCATGAATACAATTTGGTTTACTAACGACAAATAGAGTAATGCAACACAGAATGTAAATATAATGTAATATATGCATGTTGTGAAGAATCATTTACCAATATACATTTACATATGTAGGAATAAACCTAGTATAGTATAATGACGTATTGTCAAGCTTAAATACTGCATATGTTAGAAATGTTTTTTGATATGCATTGCTTTATATACATGTATTTATGCAAGCAGGTAAGAGTCACCGATCCTACAAAGACCAATACGGTTGTACAAACGACAGTACAAATTATAATCTTTTCAATACCAAATCAGCAAAAAATATGTTTTGTTACTCGTTCGACGGAAAATTGCAATACAAAATAATCATCAATCCATCTATATATATGTAAACATAGATGAATAATTTGAAATTGACAATAAATTTTCCATGCACTATTTTAGCTTCAAAAGGAGTCATAATCAACATTACACGTAACATACCGTGTATAATTGCCAAGATTGTGATATACACATATTTGTAATTTTTCGGTCCTCCTATTGAACTATATTATAACAATTTGTAAACCTTTCCTTGCAGAGGATATGATAATCAGAACCCTGGTACATTTGTTACTGTATGAACATGATGATTCCTCAAGGAAAGTACAGGTAAAACGTTGGTTTCCTTTACCTTTTTAAACTATTATGTCTTAACAAAACTGTGGGTTTCATTAATGCACTTACAACTGAGATTATAAGATACGTACTCGTAAAATCGAATGTTTAAGAGTAAACACCTGCATTCTGAAAACAATTTTTTTTTTGAAAAAACATTATTTTCTTATTTGTATTTGCCATTTTTGAACTAATACGTTTATAAAACATGACATTTAAAGGTGTTGGCAAGAGGACTAATCACATTCGTTGAATTATTCAGTGATGTGGTAATGTGAAAAGCCAGAAGATCAAACCTTATGATTGCTTATGAAATACTCTTGTCTTTGACCAGGTTCAAATGACAGTTACGTCATGTAATCCTCCACTCCATGTCTATTGTGTGTGTGCTATCGCCGTGCGTGCTGGAGGTGATGTTTTCGTCATCGACCGATGTCCGACGACTTACCGACCTATTTTCGAATTCCGCTCTTGCGAGGACAACATCCTTGATGTTAGGAAAATCAATGAGAACAATTATAAGGTAGCAATTCAAAATATATTTCAGTCTAATAATCTTTAAAGGAAATAACTTACTGTTTACTCTCAATTGTTAATATCATGCATTCGTATTTGACTGCTCTTCACATGTGTATCAAAACAACAAATATAAACGAAACTATTATTCTCACTTAACATCGAGCAAGTGACGGCAGAAGATTATAAACAAATATATAAGGACTCGCAAATGTACAAAGGGAAATGGACAAGTTGTTTCGGACACGCAAATCAATGTCACACCCGTTAGGTCACATTCTCAAATTGATTACTCTAGTGGTGAAAACGAAAGAAACTACTAGGAATGTTAAGAAGTATGAAAAAGTACAAAGTAATAGAATATTTCAAAATATAAGATAAAGATGTCAACAGTTTCAACTTCCATACGGTCGCGTATGATGACAGGTTTCGTCAAGATAAAACAAGATACAGTAAATAGAACATAATTAAGATGCTGTTTTTCTGTTGACTCTACATAAGTCTGGTCTGAATTGATTTTCTGTTGAGACTACAAGTCCATTGACATGATGTATTTTCATGTTTCTGACATAGGAAAACATGATTTAATCAGAAGAATGTGTATATCAAAATACACGCCATTTGTAAATATACGCCAACAACGAAAGGAGACACATCTTCGGATTAGATGTCCTGCATGTATTATATCCCTTTTGTTCTATCGTCCGAAAATTGTGCGTTCTTTCTCTCCACACCGAGTGCAGATCAGGTAACGTTGTGCGATGTTACATCTGTACTATCATAGAGTTCTCTATTTCTATCTAGGTGTGGCATTCTCTGTGTTTGCTGCTGTAACATTCCTGGATTATATTTAAATGATATAATAAGAAAGGAATAATTCATAAAGACTTCCCGTTGTATTCAGACGGAATTATCAAGTATATGTGTAGATAAATTGGACAATATGTAACAAACCGTTTGTAGAGCATATTAATGGTTTGGTTTGGTTTTATTTATTTAACGTCCTATCAACATTTAGGGTAATTTAAGGACGGCCTCCGATGCGTGCGATATAGCATGCATGTAATAAAATCAGTACAGAACATAAACATATGTTGTTAGACCTGAACCTCTTCATAGAACACCAGCGATGGAAGTACATTCCCTCCTCCTTTTTATTTTTATAGCGTAAGCAATGTATATAAAGATAAGTATTAAACATAAGGCCATCCAGACATTGGTGCTGCTTCCTACATCACGTGCTTAGCTATTTCTTTATCCGTTTACCTAACTATATTGACAGATTTACTTTCCAAGTGGTACTTACCTAGACGCCCATCTCTGGCACTACACCGGAAAAGACGTTATGGATCTTCATATGTTTCCTTCAACCTCGGACGCCGATCACACCAGGGGACTGTGTGGTGTACTGAATGGAATCACAAACGACGATTTTCTTAAGCCTGATGGATCACAAACCCAAAATAATAATCAGTTCTCACAGTCCTGGAGGTAAATAAATCTTTTTTTTCAAACAAATAATTGGTAGGAAGAGTATTATGATGAGTTTTTTTTATTAAAATGTTTGTAATTTTGTTGAATAGTAAAAATGTATTGCTATATACAATGTATATAAAGATATTTATATCATGCCAATCAAAATCATCATCACTTTCTTTAACATATTCTTATGTCACTACATTTCGTTATGCTTGTTTTCACTATTTGCCTATTTTCTTCACTTCAGTGTAGTGTAACAAAGAATGGAGATCATATTACGGTTTAATAGGTAATATTCTCGGACGATTTAATTTTGCTATATTGGCGTCCATCAAATATAGCGCGATAATAGATAAACAGAAAATATTAATATATACATGCAAAGTTATAGTATTGCATAATGTTTACAAGTCATAGTCGCACGAAATTGATAACCTGCGAACTAGGTCCGACTTGAACCACCGCGAAATACTTACCCAGTATTAACAATTACACAGTATGCAATTAGAAAAGATTCTCAACACTGTTTACAAAACTTTTGAAATGGTACAAATTGACTATTCTCCTCCTTCTTTATAAAATGTATTAATCCCCTAATCCCCTACATGTTAAACCAGAGGACTATAGGTTTCCGGATGTCTTGTACGTATGTACGTAATCAATTATTGCCTGTGATTATCAGCGTTCTAGTGGCTTTATTAAATTTTATTAACTGTTTTTTAAGCAAACATCACGCAAGTTTAAAAGACCGTGATATTACGGATCAAGGTCAAGGTAACTATTTTAAAGGAAGCCAGTAGGGAACGTGTATTTCTGTATTGTTTTAGCAACACAAAAAATATGCTTGTCAGCGTCATTAAACAATCTAACTGAAATGTATTTTTAAACAATGCTATTCCTGTTCTACTTAAGCTCGTCTGTCCGGTGTAGGACAGAGCGCACTACTATATAAAACGTGGAATCTCCGACACAGTTTGATGTCGCTAAGAATTTGGTGTAAATACAGCACAGCTTGGCGCGACATAACACCTACCTTACATATAAGGATAAATGAGATATCTATTTACTCAAAAACAACAATTTAGTCCCACATCAATGTTCTATTCCGTCCGTATAGACCCTCACTTTACGCTGGTATAGTATTGAGCTCTGGTTCTGCTCCAGAAATAGACCAGGGGAAACTCGGGATATTTTAAGAGAGTCCACAAATACTCAAATCTATTTCACTTTCAGATATTTAATTGAAGAAAAAAGCTCAAATCATGTCAAGCCCGCCATCTTTCTTGCATGCTATTAAAGTGTCTATAGCAATATGGTGTAAACGTTGGCCTGGTTGGTCTTGCACAGTTACAGCTTACTAGTTATCTTATTTACGCAAATTTTGTCATCGCCATGTAGAACTAAACATCTATGTTCGTAGATTTGGTAATCATAAAAATAATACCTAAATTTTATCCCGCCTTAATTCAACTCTTTGCAGAAATCAACCCATCACCCAGGCAAAAAGAAATATGTATTTCATTGTTTTAAAAATATCATTGGTTTTTAATATATCAATGCAGTTTGATAACAGTTGTATAAAATTAATGCATATTGAAATGTTCAAAAGGCAAGATTACAGAGAAATTAGATGTCATATTACTCGGATATCAAGTTCGACAAATTGACATCAGGTTACTTGGATGTCAAATAAGACACTTATATGGCATCAGATATCTACTATCAGATATCCACAATAGATATCCATAATCAGATATCAGGCGGCTAACATATCAAGTTAGACAACTTCAAATCAGAATACCGGAATATCAAGTTAGACACATTGACATCAGGATAACCATGTGTAGGATTTGATAGGCATTTCTTCATGTCATACATTGTATGAACATGTAAAATTCTTAAATTATATGGATTTTTTTATTTAGATTATTTTATTGTAAACAGGGTTCAAGAACGAGATAATCTTATCACCATGGATTCTGAATCTTTGCAAAAGCTGGAGGTCTGGAATAAAACCGTTCAGTTTTGCACATGCAACGAACACGGTCAAAATAACGCACCTATACAAAAAATCCAATGCTCCCAGAATACCATAGCAACATGTGTGAAGAAAGATGAAGCAACTGTGAAGAAGCAACAACGCTGTAAGGTGAAGGCGACACGTGGGCTGAGAAAGGAATCAGTGATTACGTCACCTGGTCATTTCAGCAGACGAAAGGTAACACCGGTGAATTTAGATATTGTTTAACATTGTTCAGATATAACATAATAATCAGTACAATCGTTCAACAGTCTCGTAAGAAAACACATTTCAGATATGAATTGCGAACTTGAAACATACTGTTTGCATGCGGATGAACATGCTTTAAGCTCTATTGATGTATGGGGTTATTTATGGTAATTTTTTATCACTCATTAATTATAAAGTTGAAGCATGTGTTTTTGTAGTTTTTGTAGTTTGCGAAAATTACCACAATCCCGTGTTTGTGTGACCTGTTTCTATTGCAGAAAAAGTAGTTTTTTTTAATATTTAAATCAAATGATTCACGAAATCACATTATATTGTCAGATAAACGGTATTGCATTGTGTTTTGAACATCATGATCGGGACGATATTTTATGAAGATTGTAATCTATATATCTTCAACAGCCTTTTTCAAGACATGTATCTGATCATATAATAGCAACATAACACAGGATAACATAATGAATCAGTTATATAAACTTGATTATCAGAGAGAAGTTACCGGAAATTGGAATGCAACGTATGCCAGAACATATTGTGAGACGTTCCTTAAACAGTCTTCGTCGTTTGAGGCATGCTCACAAGACATAACAGTCACCGATCCCAAGTCTGCAGAAGACACATGTGTCCTTGATATAATGGTATGTTGTAATGGGTAACAGGCTTTACATTTTTCGAAAACAAATTCTGAAATAAAACATACGTTAATCAAGGAATGAGATTTGTACTCACTAATCATGAGGTCATAAAAACATTGACTTCTAGACGCGTAAGCGTTAGCGATGCATGGTTAATCCAAAGTTGTTATGAACTCATGTACCTCTATCATATTATAATACGGTAACAACGAAAAGACCTACTTTGTATTCGAAGATTAATCCATGCAGTTTATTTTATACACATAGGCCACTCAGACGACGATGTGGTCTAGCTCTGCGCGTGAATCCCTGAAGTCCGTCTGCCTGAAGGAACTGAAACAAAACACCACGTACCAGGAAGAAGATTCACCAGAGCAACCTTCCATTGCCCAGAAAATTAAGGAGATTGCGTGTCCAAACGAGTGTACTGGAAATGGCCTGTGCGTAAACGGTACGCAGAATGTGATCACGAGCATGCCTGAAATCCATAGACTCGTTTAAAATGGATATCTAATCAATTCTCTGATGAAAAGTTTAAGTTAAAATATATACGATAGTGACAGCGGTCCAGAATATACTCATGTATTGAATGATTATCAAGAAATATCCAGGATTAAAAGGTAGTTAAATCGATAAACCAAGGGTCATATGAGACACTCGTACATTTCAGTTTCGATCTGACTGATATTGATTCAAACATTTTTGACCTACTTATCACTGAGATGGAACATTTCACATATACTATATCGGTCACCAAATGTATATACACGATAGTTATTACACTAAGCACATACCAGTGCTTTCCTGTTCATATCACACTTTACTTGTATGCCTTTTGTAAAATCCATTCATATTGTTATCTTGATGGTTCAACTAGCTGAAGATACATTGTAGTTTACATTAAAAAGTAATCGGAAATGAAGATATTGTTCATGATATCTACTATATTTAAGAACTTAATATACATGTCAATTGCTAACATTATATCAAATAACTATTTTTAGGAACTTGCACCTGTAATGCGAATTTTGGAGCTGCTGATTGCTCTATAGACATCCGGGTACCTCCCCAAATATATGGTGTAAACATGGACTCAAACGGTACCTGCGATATCCGGACGTGTGAAGCGGCAATTATTGAAGGAGAAACGTTTGTAGACTTTGGAAATCTCACCTGCCATTATCAACTATTTGAGGTGAGAAGCAATCCATAAACTTGTATCTTGAAACGTTGTTTATTGTACACATTTATATGATATAATATCTCTGAATGGTCATGTAGGACAGTCATCACGTTACATATAAAAACACACACATGTTCATGTAAAGCATAGAGTCAAAAGGGTGGTGCGGCAATAATGAATATCACGATAATTTAAATGTATATCATAATGTTTATTCATGCTCACGTATATACATTTCTGTATCATGTCACAGAACCATTGAACCAACCAAAATATAAAAATGGAAGACCTTATGCCTTACTGCTGTGCATCTTTTTGATATGAATGTTTTTAATTATATTTGTACAAAGTAATATTTCTGTATGAGTACATACTAAATTGTAAATTCCGACCGATTACTTTTACTCATTACCCCAGGACACGGAATATGTTAGTTTTATGTCGTTACGTAATATGGTCATAAAAGGACGGTTTTTAAGAATTATTTGGCCAGCTGGTTACGTTTTTATAATGTCGTCAAACTGTGTTTTTACATTATGACATGGTTGTGTGACACCAGCAAGAACCAGTCAACTTCAAATCTGAACGTACAGCAAAAAGTGGCAAATCACAATTTCTAAGACAGGGGCATAACTCGTGACTTTACTCACAGGGACAAACGTTTCCCCACTCAAATAAGATGTGTTTCGTGCCGATACAATGGAAACATTGGGAAGAAAGAAAATAATTTGAAAGACGAGAGGCGATGGAGGCATCGGATTTAATTGCATTGCTCTATACGTAGGGCTGGGACATGTACAAGCGTTTATGATCGCGAGATGTTTGTTTTTGTCAGATAAGCATTAACGGTACAGAGGAGTTTGCTACCAACATGACATTACCAGGCCAGTTCAACACACTCGTGGAGGTATTCTGTCCCCTGCCAGACTTGTGGAATGACCATATAACTAAACGTTCAACAGATCGGTCTTCCTCCCGTCCAGTCCCATTTGTGTACCGATGGTCTGTAGCAGTCAGCAATGACGGAGAACATTTTGGAGAAGTCTCCGATCTGATAGTCTATAATGCTGATTGTCAATTGATAGTGGATGTTTCCGTCTCGTTATTTGAATTAGAGGTAAGATAAAATTGTATACTTGTTTACATTTATTTGCTTACGTCATACATTTTAATGTTCATATTTATTTGTTCTCATTTGAACTATCAGTTTTTAATTTTCATGATATTTGTATATACATTAATCTGCTATGTAGTATTTTGATACATTTCAGGATGAGTATTGTTTTATTCGTGGCACGTGCGCACGAGATGGTGAAACAGACGCATCTGATCAGTGTTCTGTGTGTAAACTGGATCTGACAAGGTTTGAATGGAGCAAGAACAACGGTAATACTATCACTGGGTTTAGTGAAATTCGGGAATGCCTGGTGATGAAAAGACAGAAAGCTTCTATCCACTAATTCTTTAAAATTGTTGGTCGGTTTTAAACCACTGTTACTATTTTCTTAATTTTACAAATTAGAATAGAATAGAATCAATATGTTGATAGCAATTTACACTCAAATTAAGCAAATATCGGTTAATAGTTTCCTTGCTATAGAGATAGTCGACGAGACGAGGTTGTCTTTGCCCTTTTCAGAATGGGTCATAGATATTAATGGAACAATAACAACATATGTTTATGAGTTTTTTTTATTTGGGTTCAATACAAGCTTAGCACAAAATGGACCATTTACCATTAAAACACATGATCTTATTGAATTTTTGTAATCTACAACTTTCAAGAGATAGTAATAGCAGCATAACATGCATTTGGCATGGAAAACTGCAACGAAGTGACAAAGAAACTAACGAAAACTTATGTCGTTACTAAGGAAAACATATGCTAATTCCTCAAAAATACGAAAATCTACAGTATAAATATTAATGATACATGTATTGTTTAGATTACTGCAAGATTGGAGATCTTTGTGTAGCCAATCATTCTATCGATGCACACAACAACTGTTCAATCTGCAACGTAGCAGTTTCCACTGAGACATGGAGCCAGAATCCAGGTAAAAACGAATGTTGACGAATAATATTAAAAAACAGCTGTCATTGATATTCATATTTCATAATAAGAATGAATTCAACAAGTGAAATAGAACAAAAATACTTATTATACTCATACTCCTATATGTCAATGTCAAAAATTAATCTCAACTAAAAAATTAAGGCAGTTATTGACTAACGCATTAGCTTATTGATAAATACTCTTTGGAAAAGAAGCATGAATTGTATTCTTTAAAATATCGATAAAACGGGAGATAAATGTAACAAAATGTAGCTACACGCCGAAATGTGAAAAGTAGGAATAAGTCTTTGTGGGTTTTGGACCTCGCACAAGGAGATAATAACTGTATAACACTTGAAAGCGTAAAAAAAGTTCCTATAAAAACTGTATCACCCGAAACCTTGAGTGCAGATATCATAAAATAATAGAATACACATATGCATATTACCATGTACAATGTATCAATTAACATTCAGCTAGAGTATCAACAAATGTGTGTATAAAGATGATTTGCACGATCAATTTTATGTGAAATAATTACTATATTGAGTACTATTTACATATTTATAGATACACTATAGTTTTTGTAAATAAACCGAATACATTATACCAACTGAGATAAATATGATGTTGATTCCCCCTTTGCAGATTACTGTTCAATAGACGATGCTTGTGTTCCTGATGGTATCGTTAAGAACATGTCTTCCTGTCTGATATGTAACACAAGCCGTGACGTTACTCAGTGGTCACTTGCTGATGGTAATTCACATTCTGATACCTTTCAAGTTTTGACAGTTAACTCATTCTTTCTTTTATGATGTTAAACAAATTTAATATATATATTTATGTATTGTATCAAATCAGAATCTATGACCGTATTAAATGGATACTAAGCACAAATACCCTTTCATTCATTATCAACTAGACAATATAGCCTTCCCCTATTGAAATAACTCAAACATATTGTTCGATATATCAAGGATTTTATTAGGTCACCTGAGACGAAGTCTCAGTTGACATATTGCAATCGCCTTTTGTCCGGCGTCGTGCGTCGTGCGTCGTAAACAATTTACATTTTCAACTTCTTCTTAAAAACTGCTGAACCAAATTCAATGAAATTTTACAGGAAGCTTCCATGGCTGAGGGTGAACCAAAATTGTGAATTATATGGTCCCCACCCCCCAGGGGCCTGAGGGGCGGGGCCAAAAAGGGTCAAATTGACTAAAACTTCAAAACTCTTCTTCTCTACTCTCAGATAAGGTGGAATCAAACACTCTTCATAGATGAAAGGGTCTTAACGTGCTTTACCAAAATTGTGAATTTCATGACCCTGGGGTCTCACGTTTGCCCCTGGGGAGGGGGTAAACTTTGCTATAGTTTATATAGGGAAATCACATTTTTGACTATTATTTGTTGGATTTGTATTGGAATTCATTCCAACTTTTATCAAATTATCAGCATGGGAAGACACTTTGATGGTATGTACATGTTGGCCCTAGTTGACCCCCAGGGGCTGGTGGGTGGGGCCAAAAAGGGTCAAATTGACAAAAATTTCAAAAATCTTCTCCTCTACTCTCAGATATGGTAGAATCAAATACTCTACATAGATGGAAGGGTCTTAAGGTGCTTTACCAAAATTGTGAATTTCATGACCCTGGGATCTCACGTTTGCCCCTGGGGAGGGGGTAAAATTTACTATAGTTTATATAGGGAAATCACATTTTTGACTATTATTTGTTGGATTTGTATTGGAATTCATTCTAACTTGGTTCAAATTATCAGCATGAGATGACAGTTTGATGGTATGTACATGTTGGCCCTAGGTGACCCCCAGGGGCTGGTGGGTGGGGCCAAAAAGGGTCAAATTAACAGAAATTTTAAAAATCTTCTTCTTACAGCCCATTTAAGGTAGAATTAAATACTCTTCACAGATCGAAGGGTCTTAAGGTGCTTTACCATAATTGTGAATTTCCTAGCCCTGGGGTCTCGCGTTTGCCCCATGGGAGGGGATAAACTTTACTATAGTTATAGGGAAATCACATTTTTGACTATCATTTGTTTTATTTGTTTTTAAATTCATTCTTTCATTCAAATTTACTGAAATATTTCAAAAATCAGGTGACCGTTAAGGCCCATGGGCCTCTTGTTTTAAACTTATACTGTATTTTTCATTAAATCATTTCGTTTGTATGCCCGTAATTTCTTTGTAACCATACTAGTTCTCATTTTGTGTATTTGCCTTGGCCTCGATTTTACATAGGTTTTAATGACGGATGTGGTCAGTTGAGCTAACGACACTCACCCTTCCGAAACACTTTGTCTTATTTATTTTTGTTTTGCTTTTGAGGGTCTTAAAGCAAATCTTTTTTTTTATTTCGTCCTCGATTTATTTATTTAAAGTTAGAATTTATGTTAATATGTCGATATGCTTTGTTTTATTAAGACTACTGCCTGATCGATGGTCTCTGCGTGGCTGATAATGTGACTAAGGAAGGGGATGCTTGCTCTGTGTGTAACGTTATATTATCTCAATCGACTTGGAGCGGAAGCATGGGTAAATTAACAAGAACCAATAATCACAATGTTATAATAATAAATGATGAGTTACTACATTATGGTTATCTTCAATGGTTGATTGTGTATGTGTGCGTGCGTGCGTGTGTGTATGTATAATTTCATTAAATACACAATTCTCTGATGTTTAGGGCAGTCTGTTGTCTTCAATGGCTAATTGTGTATGTATTATGTAGTTTAATATATTTGTAATTCGAATTAGAATTGAATGGCACTATTAAAATATAGTGCATCCTTTGTTTTCAATTCCCTGATGTTTAGGACACTGTATGGTAGACGGCACATGTGTCGCCGATGGTACTGACAACTCCAATGCAACTTGTCGCAATTGTGACGTCAGACAGTCTACGAATAACTGGACCCTGAAGCCAGGTTAGTAGAGAATGCCAGCACTCATGAATATGAGTACAAACGGGAAAAATGAAAATACCTTTCTCTTGTCTGATATATTACTATAAAAAGGTCGACAGGATCTGTCATAAAAATATTATCTAATATTATAAATATAGTTTTATCATGCTGATTGCCCACGATAATGCTCGAGTTGCATGCAATATCACAAGTTCTCGATGTCCGTACCTTTCACTTATGTCGGTATGTTCTGTTGTTATCCAGACTACTGCCTGATTGATGGTCACTGCGTGGGTGATAATGTGACTAAGGAAGGGGATGCTTGTTCTGTGTGTAACGTTTTAGTATCTCAATCGGCTTGGAGCGGAAACATGGGTAAATCAACTATTATCAATAAACTCAATTAATTTAACGTTATAATTTATATTTTAATTAAGTCTCTAGAACGATATTATCGGTTGTCTACATTGGTTGATTGTATGATGAAGTTTAATACAATTTTGGCTCTAAGTTTTAATACTCTTAATTTGTATTGAAAAGTGTCAGAATACCAGGTGCATCTTTTTATACAATTCTCTGATGTTTAGGGTACTGTATGTTAGACGGTGTATGTGTCCCTGACCATACTGACAACTCTAATGAAACGTGTCTCGAATGTGACGTCACTAAATCGCAGAACGACTGGACATTGAAGCCAGGTTAGTTAAGAATGCCATCTCTGTACATGAAACATAAAATATGGACACAAACAATATTACAAAATCAGGTCGTCAGTATTTCAATTGTTTGTCTCAAAATTATGTAGTTACATGTGCTCGATGTCCACACTTTCCATTCACTCACACACTCTCCCGGCTGTGATGTAAACATGCACGTGTGGACTGACGGGACTATTCCAAATCTATATATATATATTACATCACATTTAGAAATCTGATATCATAACGTTTTTTATACTATTCCCCAGGCTACTGTTTAATCACTGGCCAGTGTATCGCTGATAACGTGACCAAGAATGGGGATGACTGTTCAGTGTGCAATGTAAAATTGTCTCAAGCGGCTTGGAGTGAAAATACAGGTAAGGATAATTTAGGATTATAAAAAAACTTCCATTCGACCTCAATAACTTGCCCTGTGTCTGATGAAGGTGACAGTGTCAGTCACCAAAATATCACGCATAACAAAAAAAAAGACTGATTGTGGTATACTAAAGACTGTGCACAAAGACAAAGTTGGGGCTTAAATACAGATAAAAAGAGAGTTGGTGCGTAAATAAAGGTAGAAAGAGAGTTGGGGTGCCAATGCAGGTAAAAGGAGAATTGAAACGAAAATACAGAAGCACAAGAGTTGTTATGTATATACAAGTATAGAGGGAGTTTAGTCGTAAATGAAAATAAATATGAAAAAGTAAAAAGAAAGTTGAAGCGTAAATGAAAGTAGAAAGAGAGTTGGAGAGTAAGTAAAGATGAAAGGCGTTGATTGAACGAGAGATGGAGGAAAACGTTTTGAGGTGTAAATACCGGTAGAAAGGGAGTTAGTGGAAAGAGAGTTTGGGCGTAAATATAGGTAGGCAGAGAATTGGTGGACAGATATTTGGGGCGTCAATACAGATAGAAAGAGAAATGGGCGTAAATATAGAAAGAAAATTGCTGGGTAAATACAGAGTTGGTGGTGCTAAAAAAAAACGGGGAAATTGAAATTTGAAGCGTAAATACAGGAAGAAAGATAGTTTGAGCCCGATAACAGGTAAAAAGAGAGTTTGAGCCGGATAACAGGTAAAAACGAGGTTGGAGCGTAAATACTGTAAAAAGAGAGTAAAGGTTAAAACTCAATGTCTACATTTCTGTTGTGTGTTCGTTATACGAAAACATGGTATGTAAACATCAAACCTGACTCGAAGGAATACAGTTTTAATAGCGAGTGACCAATGCATGGCTATTTTCCCTTCCGTTTTGACTTTTTCCAATAAAAATGAAATGTTCAAAATATCAGAAATCGATAAAACAACGATGTTAGTGTGGAACTATATTTTGTTTATTCCTGTAGTTGACAACCTTTCCCGCCAAATTAGATTGGCTGTTTAGCGATTACATTAATTGTCCGGCTGTTTTGTCTGTTTGTATAACGCCGAAAAGAGAAGGCCGATTTCATCTTTTAAAATTTTAAATAAATATCCATGCTCAAATGTAAATACAAGGAATAATTCTTTTTTATCGTTTACTGTGTGTAAACTGCGTTTCTTTTACAAATATTTTGAATAACGAACGTTAGTGAATTATTCTTTTAAAAATCGAATAGACAAAGCACAAATATTGCTTCGTTTCAATGTTACTGAAATCAAGATGGTTTCAGAAATAATTAATAAAGAACGGCAGTTTCAGAATTTTCCAAGTCTGCTTTCTTATATCTTTGTATACAAAACATTCAATGACATTATTTGATGAATTTGGATAAAAATGTCGCCAAGAGCTTTTGCAGTGTTGAATTCGCGGAGCAATCTGAAAATTTCCACATGCTTTTTCCAATAAGAAGTCTTTGAAACGAAATTTCTGAAAAACAGCTATCGTAAAAAGTACTATATCCTGAATCAGGTCACACCATTTCATCTTTTGCATTTCATTTTCTAAAAGGGAAATATATCTACACAAAAAGTCATTGTCATTAATATAAATGACATCGTGTGTTTATTACGTCATGTTGCCGAGGTAAATCTCCTGAATTTGAAAATAGATTAATCCAATTCATTTTGACGGTCTTTTAATAGATAAAACAAGTAACGTACATATGTACAATTGTATGTCCATACCAAGTTACTAGTCCAAACGTGTAACCAGTAAAACGTATTTCGATAAAACATACGGATACGGATACGGATGGAAAGAATACAGACATATTGAAAACGGAAATCTCACATATTTTAAATATACGCTTATATAAGTACATACTTATTTTTCTTTGCTGCTACGGTTTCTGTTTTAAATTTTCGTTTATTTAATACTTTCAATTTATTTAGACTTTTGTAGAATAGAAGGACAATGTATTCGCCATAATACGTCATCGAACACTGACAGGTGTTTGACGTGCGACGTAGGACGCTCACGTGATCACTGGACCAGAACCTGTGGTAAGGGAAACGATTTAAGGGTGATAATTTACAATCGATCATTAAATAGTATTGCATTTTTCATTCAAAATAAGGAAGAGGTGTTTTCATTTGCATCATTTCTAACATCATATATATAACACTTGATCTCTTTTATTCATATTTCAATTTTCTTAATGAATATACATGCTGATAAATTTATACTTAATATTCAATTAATAACAAATGTAAATATATACAAAACACGCACCAATTTCCCTGTCTCCCTTCCATCCGGCCAAACCCTCGACAATTACATCAATATCATGAAACTTAAGGTAAGTGTGTTTGTGTGTATACATATCAGTTTCCGCCGCTATGTACACAAATCACTTATATTCCAAGAGTGAGATATGCCTAATTTGAAAATAAGTATGATCTGAAATCAGATAATGGACATACTTGTTGGTTCTTGTAAGGTAAGGTTTTTTTTTCATTTTCTAAACAATGACATTATTCAGACATCTTTTTATTGTTTGTTAATTGTGAAATATCTTCTGTTAGTCTTTACACATCTACAGTATAACATATAATCATTTAATATTTCCTGTGATATGACAGATTTATTTGATCATTGACTTTATAATGAATATTGCCGATATGAATGAAATATGTGTTACTGATAAATATATTGATATGCATTAAGACCTGATAATGAATATCAGGTTGTATTCATATTAGCATCAAGTACAAACTGACGACCGTTCAAAAACCGTAATTACATTTCAGAGATCGTTATGCAAATATTATTCTGGAGTCTATGAAATGAAATTGAAAATGTTTTCATCGTATGGTAATTAACTTTAATATTTAATAAAAGTAAAAGTGTGTAAAACACGTCGACAAAACACAGGCCAATATGGCGCCAGCTTGACATTATCGTCATGTGATCAGAAATAAATGTATTGTCATCTGAATGCAATCAAGATACATATATAGACAAGATGGAAAAAACGAAATGCAATATTCAGCTTTGAAATATTACTGCATCTTTAAAAGTTCAATTGTTACATATTGGTGATTAAGTTGATTATATGTGTAACAGTTAACAATTGACTATTTTTTTCGCAGAAACAACAACTGTCGTTACGTCTTCCACCACAAAAACCACAACAAAAGTACATGAAACCTCTCAAACAAAACACATATACGAATCCACCACGATAAATGATGACGTTTCCACCACTTCGCGTAAGATTCGACAAACAACACATAATGCCGATCCATCAAACAGGACATCTGGAACTACACAAAACATCAGGAATGTACATGATGACCCGCATAAAGAGAAAGCTGGAACTGACCTTTCATCAAAAGCCTGGATAGCGGGTCCTGTGATCGGAGGAGTGATACTCGTCATGGTGATAGGCATACTTTTATATCGTCGACGGAAAAATAGGTGGGACATTTTGTCATTTTATTTTTGAAATACTATCCTATTATATTTGATACTTAGTAGTGATTTATTTGATGTAGATGCTTCACTAATCGTCCGTTGACTTAAAAACTGAATAGAATTATCTGATTGACTACCAGGCTGTTCGGTGATTCTACGCAGCAAAGCAAGTCAAACTGATATATGTATGCAAAATATACGCTTCCGCCCAATTACCAAATGTTAGCAATATTAACAATATCTCTTGTCCTTGTGCATATACTGTCTAATAGAACAAACTCTGAAAAATATTTCAATGAATTTTAAACACAATTACCCCTGTGAAATAGCTATAGGTGTAAACGTGTGCCGTGCTTTTCTGTACACTCATGCAGCGAGGGCTATGCGAATCAAGTCGTCAAAATTACGACAGTTTCAGATTTGACTGTAAATAACCTTTATTGTGACATTTGAAACAGTTTACATGAATTAGAACTGTATTTTATGGGTTAGTATTCTAGAAAAGCTCGTATATATACGGGGTTATTAGCATATACTTAAATATGCTTTATAGTCATTAGGGAGTCATGGGCACAAAAGGTCAGCCATTTCCTCAGTTATGAATTCATTGATAAACAAACATTGCGGAGGCTTCACTAACTGTTGTCTAGTGCGATAGTTTGATGTAGTGATGGGTATCTTACTATGGATTTAAAACTAAGGGAAGTAATCCAAACATGTAGAATGTCTAACATTGATGCACTTGGTTGAAACAGAGCGGGTGTGTCTGTGTTGATCCGCTCCGTGTGATGATATGAATATTCTCCAGGAAAACGTAATCATTCTTTGAACACGTGTTTGATGTTATATGTTTTCTCTGTTATATCATTATTTTACCTAGCTGAATTATATTTTACGCATGTACCGCTCATTGATTTCGCACATATTCACCGGACTCGCGTGAAACAAATTTAACAAATTAACATTTGTAATTCAATCGTTTTGTTTCTAAACAACGAATTTATTTTTAATTGTTATAATTATATTTCATAGACAGTCATATTATGAAATACTGCTTAATATATATGTATTTGTTTTGTTGTCAGGAATGACGATACAAACTACAAAGTAACGTACGTGGCGTCGGCATCATAGCTTGAACGATCAGTCCGGATTCGAAACAGACATCAACTGATAGTCATACAACTCTAACGTAATCGGCAAAATACTCATTTGATCAACGGCAGCCTAATTCATCACTCTATTTTGCTTATAATTGATTAATTATGTCATATACTTAGTATTTCAAAAGCTGTATATACAATTGGTATGGTTCATGTGAAATTGATATGGATATGAAACATGTTTTAAAGTTGATATAATATGTAAAGATATTCATAATACTACATCAAGTGTTGATTTATGATCTTTGCTTGTTATAAACCACCCAAGATTCTTATCTTCGCCTGAGGCCAATTATCACATTTGACAACTGGTACTATGATATGAATGTATTTTGTATGATACTGATTGGTACTATTTTCAAATTAACAAAATAGTATTTTGTTATAAAGTTTTCATTGAGTACATTATAGAAATATGTAAGGCATATGATAGAGCATATTAGTACAAACAAGGTTTATCTCCGACTTTTATTTGATAACAAACATGCATCGTCAGTAGTGACCACTTAAAACGTTTAAGAGGTTACTCACCACTAAAGTCAAACACTGAAAGTACCTCGATTATCGAGAAAAGTTTGTTCAATAGCATACGGGAAATCACAATAACATCCGCGATATATATTTGACCCTATACTAACATATATATTGTATATTACCCTTACACGCAATAGTACATGTAAAATGTTCAGAAAGCATCTCAGGCTCAAGTCAAAATTCATTTTTGTTACGCTTGTATATGTACTTTAATCATGTAATCGGCCTGTTGTATTATCAAGTGGGCCATGTAATTTTTTGTATATTGCTCTAGTTTGATACACGCTTTGACGAGTGTGGCGTTATATCATTACTATGACATTATACCAGGAATTAACAATATCAATTAATTGGATATCTCTGCTTTAATTAGTTTTTTTTTTCATTTTGATATTAAAACCGAACAAGTTTTCTGAGGTATGAATAGATAGACCTATACATTTTGCTTTTCCTTTTGTGATATTGAAAGAGACTCGAAATCTGTCTCGAAGTTTGAACATTTCTCACTAAGACTCGGTTTATAAAATCTGTATGATAATTCATTGTATATCCTCTATATTTTATACATTCATATTATATGCATTATAAAAAAACTTGATTATATATGGAACAGTGTACTCATGACAATAAAATGTTCATTTCATCAATATATATATGTAATACATCATCTTAGGATAAAATGTATCTATTAACATTAACATATATTGATGTTTTAACGAATTAAATGTACTTTAAACATAAGTACGTATTTTCGGTGATTTATTTTTCAATTTATGAAGCGTTGTGATGAATGGCACTGACACAATTTGAAATGCAACCGTTATATCATTATGTATCATTACACAGACTGGTAATTAAATTAATCAGTACAATAATATTTTGTCTTGACTGGATTTCGTATGTACAGTTTGGTATGCCATTAAAATGCTAGTTTTTATGGTATGTTTGGTATGGTTTAATAAAACAATAGACTATTATGATAAATACTACCAGTGTTATATCAAAATACAGTATGAATCAAGATGTGGTGTTTTAGTTATAGTGTATTCTATTCGCTTTGGTTTTTGATTCAATATAATGATTCTTGTGTTTATATCATTTGACAGACGATTTTCTATTATGATCATGTCAGAATATTAGACTGTTAATGGGATATCCACTGTTCCCAATGGTAACAGCCGTGGATATTTCTTATCTTGATTTGAAAGTCCGATCAGAGTAAAACTTATCGTCTTTATATTTGTTGTAAAATACAGGGTATCGTACTCGCTAAAAGTTGTTAACATGAAGATTGACTGCATGAACACGTCCTACTATATATATATATTTAACAGACTAAAATCATATGAAATTAAATGTAGCATAGTGTTGCTTTTGTCAATTGACTTGTATATGGTTTAATGACTCTCTGATCACAAATATATTTTGAAAAGCCAAGCTTGGAAATATCGTACAGAAGGATTATAGCCTAGCCACGGTAACATATTATGATGCTCTGTTCATAGCTATACACCTGATTATCTAGTCATTGCAACTATGGTAACAAGGTAACGGGAAAATGAACAAGAGGCCCAATGGGCCTGTATCGCTCACCTGGCTCTACAGCAACTTTGAAGTTGATTGAGGTCATTTCTACAGATACTATGCTGATTACCTCTTTATTCAAATATCATAGTAAGCTAGGTTTATTCATATTAATAAATTTTCTAGTCCTTCATTCCAGCATTCTATTGGCCTACTATCAGGTCTCAGAGGCTTATGGCTATCGCAAAATTATTGTTTACATATTATAACCTATTTGACCCCTGTGACCTTGACTGAAGGTCAAGGTCATTTATGTGAACAAACTTGGTAGCCACTCACCCCAGCATGCTGCAGCTCCATTATCAAGTCCCTGGGCCTCTTGATTATTGAGAAGTCGTTTGAAGATTATAGCCTATTTGACCCATGTGACCTTGAATGAAGGTCAAGGTCATTTATTTTAACAAACTTTGTAGCCCTTCACCCCAGCATGCTACAGGTCTAATATCAAGTCCCTCGGCCTCTTGGTTTTTGAGAAGAAGTCGTTTGAAGAGTATAGCCTATTTGACCCATGTGACCTTGAATGAAGGTCAAGGTCATTTATTGTAACAAACTTGTTAGCCCTTCACCCCAGCATGCTACAGGTCCAATATCAAGTCCCTGGGCCTCTTGGTTATTCAGAAGAAGTTGTTTAAATGAAAAAGTTGACGCCGGATGGCCGGACCTTCGGGCAGGTGAGCTAAAAAACCATGTCTTAGGAATGATCCATAACAAGCTATGACACATGTTGTATTTCGGTAAAGATGGATTTGAAATATACATACATCATTAAGAACTGTCGTAAGTTTAAATAAAAAGTGTACAGGAAAGACAGGCAAACAAACTTATATTCTCACAAATAGTGACTCGTAGACAGATAATGACGACGAGCGCAACAACAAAACAAAAATAGACAATGTGACATTTTAACGTATTTACTCAGTACACATGGACGAAGTATGAGTAAACGAGAAAATTACGAAAAAACAGAAGGGAAAAGATAGGAATACATGTAATAATACCAAGACTTCTAGGAGTATGTCTTTTATTCATCGAAGTCGTATTTTGTAATTATTGAAATATTTTCACTATCTCAAAATAAGAAAACCAGTCGGTCTAAGTCAACGGAAGAATACTAACAAGCAAGTTGATATGCATACTGCATGAGCGGAAATTCATAATAGGGCAACGCACAGCAACCAGCAAGATGCTCAGACGAATTCATTTTAAAATAGTGATGAATAGAAAAGTGGTAGTATCTACGTTGTTTTCCTTAATCATCCTTAACGACATTAAGCTACCAAACACAACTGTCATATATATCACAACAGCGACATCCGTCGAAATTCATTTTCCTCGTGCAGTATGTTACTTATTTGTGGTATATAGATTTCAACATTAAATGTAGTTTTGACTGCGTATTCGTTGGTAACACTTCAGTTGTCAGAAAAAAAATGTTCCCTATTGGACATAACGATTTCCCATTAGAATTTAGTCTGATAGTTGCGTTAACAGTGCATTTTGTAATTAAATTAAAAAAGGAACATTGGTAAAGTATGTGTGATAGATTGCGTTGATATTCATTAGGAACATTTGTTGGAGTGTATAGCCATTTTATACTTCTTAAATGTTATAGCGAAAATCACGATTTGTCTTTCCCTTTTGGCTTTTGTTTTAGCTTCATTTCGGTCAGTTAGAAAGAAACTAAATTAAACATTCAATGGATAAAATATGAACATGTTACGTAGTGATGCCCGTTTGTTATACTCAGAAATTTCATATTTCAAATAAGAAATCATGATTGCTTTTTTACAAAGAAAGGTCAAACGTGTCTAAAAAACAATTTGGTATGATAAGGGAAATATTGACGTCTTTGTCAGCTGTCATTTTTCAGTGGGTGTGTTTTATCATGCATGGCATAAACCTATATAAACCCCACAAAGGTGTTCATTCGACCTATATCTTTTCAAACACCTCCATTGGTAAGCTCGGAATTTCTTTGTTACTAATATTGTGTCTTAGTTACCTGGTGAAGTTTTTGGAACCTTGGCCAGAATTCAAGAAAAAGTATTCACGCTCAAATACACATTTTGCGCTCGAACAAAAATACTTTTGGTGATAAATCTGATGTTTGATTTAATAACAGTTTATCTTTAATTTGAAAAAGTGACTTCAGGAGTTATATTATTTTCGATGCTTATATGTTTTTTGAATCGCTTTTTATTGTTTACAAAAATTCGATCGAGTACAAAATTGAAGTTTTGGTATGAAATGGTTTCGTGAACAAGGGCCGTGACTCATAATATCTAAACGTATGATACTTCCTTTTCTACCGCAAATTATTTTTATGCCTTTATTTGTTGTAAAACCAGGATGATTGAATGATTTTCAGTCTTGAATTTATCTTACACGCCATAACAAATACATGCATATAGTGAACATACAAGCTGTTTACGTTTTAACGTTTTTTATGTTATCTATTTAGTTCCATTTTACGTATTTTTGTGGCTTATTTTGCAGATTGTATGGATCAAAATATATTAATGTATACACATGTTTTATGTATAACTCTTGTTGTTTCAACCATGTCATTATTGCAATATCGCTCATCTATTCTTCCCTGCAGTTGTCTAGTCTGTTAACTCCAAGATTCATCATGAAGTTGGCCCTTTTTCTCGTTCTCGCACTGCCCTTGGTCATGTCAGCACCACATAAAAAGGCTGTCAATCCATTTGTGAACAGTCTCTGTAAGTAAATCAACGCAAATCTTATCTGTGATTTTTCGTTACTTTGTTTCTCGATCCGTTCATCGACAATGGGAGAATTAACAATTTAAAGTGTAAGTCGACTTTTAATAAGAATGGGATATAGTCATCACTCAATCTCTGCGTCACTGTGTATGTTTGTCAAGGTGTGTGCGTTCGTGTTTGCGTATGTGATAAGATTGCTTACACGATATATATCATGAACCCTTGGACACATTTAGTTCATGTTCACACGGTAGCATCGAACCAAAGTCTACACAAGATTATATTTTGATGGTTATATTTAAAGGTTAAAGTTCAAATGCCACACTCGTCTACTATAAAATGAAATGCTTGTGACAAAATATCTCATGAAACCATGGACAGATAGCTAATATTCACATCATCAACGTCTACATATCATTTTATATTATGGTGGTCATCGATTATAGTGTCAGGTCAAATGTCACTATTGACTACTTTTGAAGCAACAAATATTGTGTTAGAGATATATCTAGCCTCGAGACTGATTTAATACGTATTTACAACACATACATACAGCATCAAAAAAGTTGATCAAGGTTAAAGGTTTAAGGATAAAGGCCATACTTGATCGGGTTAAGATACGCTGGCCCAGTACATGATATCTCATGAACCCATTGACAGATTTATTTCATTGATTAGGTGTTTGGGTATGTCCTTGAAAAAGGAACAGCCAGTGTTAAATATATATATAACTGTATACATATATCACATATGTTTTGTTCTGTTTCAGTGAATATATTCCACGCAGATGAGCTAAAAAGACTAGTTACAGATTTAGTTGACGATTTGGGGTCTAACAATAGGGAAGCAGAATGTGAAAAGGAGTGTAACAACCTCGTAGACACACAGTTTACAGGCACCATCAACGTCCTTTCTCACCATGTTTGTCCTCGCAGTTGCCATTCGTAAGTTCCCTTCGATCTCTGCTTCAACTTGTCATAAACATATTTTCAAGTTAGTTTTGAAATATGTTTTTAAAACATACACATTACAATCAAAACGAAATCTTCTCGCAAAACTAACTTTTTCCAAATACATTAGAACCTATTGGAAAAACAGTTAGATGTGAATTTCCAAATTAAGTAAAGACTATAAATATAGAGCATGCAAATGATTGAATAAAATTGATAACGATAAAATGTGGCGGATTGCTTTGGTGCTAATTGAATGTTTTTCGTTCCATTGACAGGTTGCAGGAATTGGCCCACTTCTTCCATATTCCTACTCCTACCGCCACTCCAGCTGCATAGAACGGACAATCTGACTTGATATGGTAAAAACATGTATCGTCTATGTAACTATGTGAATCAGATAAACTTTGCTATGAAGCATGCAAGCTCATGCTTCTGTCTTTTGCGTTTAATTTTCTTTCCTGCGACTTTGAATTCGAATTCAAAATTGTGAAGTCCGATTTGTGATTTGTTGCTGGAATGAAAACAAATGGAAACTTAAATATTTCTGTTTATCATGAACACATAATAATCTGAGGTTTTATGTTAATGGCCGTAGCGACTAAACAACAACTGTTCTGAATACATATTGACAAAATTAGATGATAACGAGGAGTCATTGTACGATGCTTCCTTGCCAAAATATATGCAATTTAAATCCAATCGAAACCACATGGCAGCTTCAAGTCGTCATCTTTGTTCACATCAAAACATATGTGTGTTTGTATAGAGCAAGTACTGCTAAGCTTCTAAACGATCGTGTGCTCAAAACTTCAAGTTAATAAAAGAAACGAGAAATGAAATTTAAAACATTTTGATTAGGGTAGGCTTTGGGTAAGGGTTTAAACAAGTCGCTCACCTGCAAAGCAGTGATCATTTCATATGTGGATCCTGAGTTATTTGAAAGCATGCTACAGGATCAATATAATGTCTCTCGGCAGTTTTGTTATTCACTAAAAGTCATTAAAAGATTTAAGCATACTTGATCGATGTGACCTTGAATGTGATTCAGGGTCATTCATTTGAACAAACTTGGCAGCCCTTCACCCCAGCATACTAAAGACCCAATATCAACTCCATGAGACTCTTGGTTATTGAGAAGTCGTTTAAATATTTCAGCCTTTTTGACCCCTTTCACCTTGAACAAAGGTCAAGGTCATTCATTTGAACAAAGCTGGTATCACTTCAACCCAGCTTGCTACAGACCTAATATCAACTCCCTGGGACGCTTGGTTATTGAGAAGAAGTCGTTTAAAGATTTTAGCCTTTTTGGCTCCTGTGACCTTAAATGAAGGTCAAGGTCATTCATTTGAACAAACTTGGTAGCCCTTCGCCCTAGCACGCTACAGGCAAAATATTAGGTATCTGGGACTCTTGGTTATTCAGAAGTCATTTCAAGATTTTAGCCTTTTTGACTTCTGTGACCTTGATTGAAGGTCAAGGTAATTCATTTGAACAAACTTGGTAGCCCTTAACGTCAGCATGCTACAGACCAAATATCAACTCCCTGTGACTCTTGGTTTTTGAGAAGTCGTTTAAAGATTTAAGCCGTTTTGACTCCTGTGACATTGAATGAAGGTCAAGGTCATTCATTTGAAAAACCTTGGGAGCCCTTCACCCCAGCATACTACAGGCCAAATAATAGGTCTCTGGGACTCTTAGTTATTGAGAAGTTGTTTAAAGATTTCAGCTTTTTTATTTCTGTGACCTTGAATGATGGTCAAGGTCATTCATTTGAACAAACTTGGTATCCCTTTACCCATGCATGCTACATACCCAATATCATGTCCCTGGGTCTTTTGGTTATTTTGAAGACGTTTAATTTTTTTTAGCATATTTCACCCCTGTGACCTCGAATTAAGGTCAAGGTCATTCATTTGAACAAACTTGGTAGCCCTTCACCCCAGCATGGAACAGCCCGTATATCAACTCCCTGGAACTCTTGGTTATGGAGAAGTCGTTTACAGATTTCAGCCTTTTTGACAGCTGTGACCTTGAATGAAGGTCAAGGTCATTCCTTTAAAAAAAAATTCGGAGCCCTTCACCTCTGCATGCTACAGGCCAAATATTAGGTCTCTGGAACTCTTGATTATGGAGAAGGAGTCGTTTACAAATTTTAGCCTTTTTGACTCCTGTGACCTTGAATGAAGGTCAATGTCATTCATTTGAACAAAAACGTTGGAGCCCTTCACCTCTGCATGCTACAGGCCAAATATTAGGTCTCTGGGACTCTTGGTTATTGAAAAGAAGTCGTTTTAAGATTTAAGCCTTTTTGACTCCTGTGACTTTGAATGAGGGTCAAGGTCATTCATTTGAACAAACTTGGTATCCCTTTACCCATGCATGCTACATACCCAATTTCAAGTCCCTGGGTATTTTGGTTATTTTGAAGACGTTTAATTTTTTTACCATATTTGACCCCTGTGACCTCGAATTAAAGTCAAAGTCATTCATTTGAACAAACTTGGTAGCCCTTGACCCCAGCATGATACAGACCTAATATCACCTCCCTGGAACTCTTGGCTATTGAGAAGAAGTCGTTTTCAGATTTTTGCCTTTTTGACTGCTGTGACCTTGAATGAAGGTCAAGGTCATTCATTTAAAAAAACGTGGGAGCCCTTCACCTCTGCATGCTACAGGCCAAATATTAGGTCTCTAGAACTCTTGATTATGGAGAAGGAGTCGTTTACAAATTTTAGCCTTTTTGACTCCTGTGACCTTGAATGAGGGTCAAGGTCATTCATTTGAACAAACTTGGTATCCCTTACCCATGCATGCTACATACCCAAGTTCAAGTCCCTGGGTCTTTTGGTTATTTTGAAGACGTTTAATTTTTTTACCATATTTGACCCCTGTGACCTCGAATTAAAGGCAAGGTCATTCATTTGAACAAACTTGGTAGCCCTTGACCCCAGCATGGTACAGACCTAATATCACCTCCCTGGAACTCTTGGCTATTGAGAAGAAGTCGTTTTCAGATTTTGCCTTTTTGACTGCTGTGACCTTGAATGAAGGTCAAGGTCATTCATTTGAACAAACTTGGTAGCGCTTAACGTCAGCATGCTACAGACCAAATATCAACTCCCTGTAACTCTTGGTTTTTGAGAAGTCGTTTAATTTGTTTAGCATATTTGACCCCTGTGACCTCGAATCAAAGTCAAGGTCATTCATTTGAACAAACTTGGTAGCCCTTCACCCAAGCATGGAACAGCCCGTATATCAACTCCCTGGAACTCTTGGTTATGAAGAAGAAGTCGTTTACAGATTTTAGCCTTTTTGACTGCTGTGACCTTGAATGAAGGTCAAGGTCATTCATTTAAAAAAAAACTCGGTAGCCCTTCACCCCCAGCATGCTACAGACCTAATATCACCTCTCTGGGACACTTAGTTATTGAGAAGTTGTTTAATTTTTTTAGCATATTTGACCCCTGTGACCTTGAATGAAAGTCATGGTCATTCATTCGGTAGCCCTTCACCCCCCAGCATGCTACAGACCGTGTATCACCTCCCTGGGACTCTTGGTTATTTGAACAAACTTGGTAGCCCTTCTCTCTCTCTCTCTCTCTCTCTCTCTCTCTACATAATTGTTTGGACCAGTAAATATACAAATAAAGTAAAAAATAAATTAATTAATCAACAACACAGCTCTTTTAATAAAATAGTACTTAAAAAAATAATAATAATAAGCAAGTGGAGAAATTTAAATGCGTAAATATGTTGGTGGAATATTAACATTAATCCGGAATCCGAAATCTGAACATGTGTTTTGGTCTGAATTAGTTTTAACCTGCGTGTGTCTGCGTCAATCTGCCTGTACAAGTGTGTCTCGGAATTCTGTGAACCTAATGTGGTTGATGTAAGTATTGCTATTTCTTTATATATATATGCGTGTGTATAGCTATTTGCAGTAAGATAATTTGTGTATATGTTTTTAGAATTGTATGTGAGTTAGGTATTTTCTAGGCTAGATGTGTTCAACATCAACACGCTCCTAGACACGTCTTCCGTGTTCGGTGATATGTATCTGTATATGCATTTGTTTCATTTGTAATAATTTGAATGTGTTTTCATCGATTCGTTAAGTAATTCATTTATTTATTAACATTGTACTATCTTCTTGGAACGTTGTTTTTTGGTTTGGTTTTGTTTATTTTGTTTAACGTCCTATTAACATCTAAGGTCATTTAAGGACGGCCTCCCGTGCGTACGACATGTATGAGTGTGGTGAGTGCGTATGTTGTTTTGGGAGGCTGCGGTATGTTCGTGTGAAGTCTCCTTGTGATAGGCCGGAACTTTCTGTAGTTTGACCTTATTCCCCTTGCTGGCCTCTTAAGTATGGGTCAAGGTCACGTATCGGTTTCTGTGTTTCTGTTTACAAGTGCACGTGTATTTAAATTTACTCCTGGATTGTGTCTCTGTTGAAATATTCGAATAAGAGTTTTTACGGTTTATATATTTTAATGACATTTGCTACACTATAAAAGTTTGTTTTTTTTTATTTGCAGATTCCGTGATTTGGGTGATTTATGAAGAGAAAATGCCTATGTTGTGTACGTTTACACATATGTTCTGCATGTATTGAACTGTTAAAGAAGAGGAAGAACATCTTAGAAGATTTTGCAACAGATTTTTCTGTATTTGTTCTCATCTATTGCCAGGTGATTTATTTCATTATATCTCGTATTTTCTATTTTATATCAAATTACCAGATTTTTTAGGGTTAGCATGTCTTTTTTGTAACCAAGAGCCTCAAATGTTTGTTTTAATTTATTAAGGAATGGTTGTAGATATTCACATTTTATTAAATAATGCTCATAGACTACTTTTATGTTACAGTAGTTACAGTTCGGTGTTTTGCTGATTTTCAACTTATGTAATGCCTCTTTTGATGCTAGGATTTTATTCAATAATTGCCATTTCAATTTTTTCAATCTATTATTTTGTAATTGTTTAATGATGAATTCATTTGAGAATTTTACCTTAATATTTATATCATCCAAACTCAGCTTTTTTACCCAGTATATGTTACCTATAGGATTTTTTTACCTTCAGTTGACAAGGTGTTTGTAGATTGTTTGGTTTGTACGTTATGGTCAAATTCTAGTAGTGGTACATTTTTTGTGAAGAGGCAACTATATAGTGAATACATTTCTCATAACTTTCCCGAACTATTTGCTATTAACTATATTATAAACAAGAGGCCAAGGGCCTCGTAGCTCTCTGGACGTTGATTTGAAATCCAGCTTATTTGTACTTTCAATTTTTTAAAATTTGCTATATATTCTTTGTATTTTCAACTTTTTCAATGAATTTTCCTGACTTTGTGTATTGATCGTTTTAAATGAAATTTTGTACTCTTATAGAGAATTGTTTCCTGTTTCATCTCATAATATTTTCACTGTTTTCCGCTGTATATGACTAGAGAAATAATATTTTTTTTACAATACGTAATTTTTTGAACGCCATTTTGACTTTATTTTAGTAACGTCATATAGAGAAATGGCGTCACACGGAAATTATCAGTGTAGACAATTCTGAATTCTCAACGGAAAAATAAATAAATATTATAGGAAGAAACTATGGACATTTCTTCATAACATGACGAAATATTGTCAAAATCCGTTCACATAGTAATGTTTCATATCAGTGTTTGCCAGGGACGTATACGTATACCTCGCGAGACACTTTGTACACTACGATGGCCGACAAGAGCCTGGCAAAATGAAATGAAAAAACTGTAACACTTTTTTTCATGGTACATCTTTTCACATCTTTTTGTACCATTGTATGGTACAGAAAGATGTGAAAGCGGAGTTGAAATGAGTCAGTCACTTTTGTATCTTTTTGTACCAAAAAGCGGCCGAAAACAGCCATGGTACAGAAACATATGAAACGGCCAGACATAAGGGTAACTGAGTTTGACAAATGGCTCCCAGATAAAGCTGTCATCACATAGCCTGCCAATTAGTATATGGAATGTCTGGCTACTGGATGATCCAATCGTCATGTATATTGATGTTGGGCTTGCAAAATGATCAGTTGTCTATTTTAACTTTTAAATTACTTTTCATTTTAAAAACGTCTTTAATAATTTTTCCAGTGACGAATTATTTGTACTTACATTGTCAATGTATCCAATCTGCCTCAACTTCTCGAGTAAAAGAAACTGAAGACACCAATGGGGTCCGTTTTGGGGAAATGGGACCATCAATTTTATTACGTAATAAAAACTTCTCGAGTAAAAGACACCGATGGGTTTCGTTATTACGCTTTTAGCAGTGAAACATCGAAAAGTAATCATTCTATAAAAGTGATATTTAATCAAAACCCTGCATACAAACGACAATGGAAAAAGTTAAAAGATGATCCGGTATATTTTGCTATGAAAATGTAATAAACAGCATATCTAACAGCATCTTCAATAATACCAAATGTGTTTCACTCGTGTGACAAATATTTTGATATTTTTCACGAATGCGCAAATATCGAAATATTAGCCCCACTCGTAAAATATAGTTGGTTTTACTGAAGACATCGAGGAATATATATATTTTGTAAGACTATTAGAGAAATGCTGTAATGTTTTTTCAATCGTTCAATTGTTTATCTCTAAAATAGAAATGACGACATTATACAGTTTAATTTAATAATTTTTAGCCCCTAAGGTACACCCTAATACTTACACTAAAGTTTCGACTCGATTTGTGTGTCCTCAGAAGTGATTAATAAACTTTGCGGCTTGTTGTGACGGTGTTATCAAACCTTTGCTATTCGGGGTCAGCCCTGGTCATGGTGTTAGATAACGACATTCCGATGTTCTGCTGGTACAGTTTTTTCACATCTTTTTGTACCACGGATGGTACAAAAAGATATGAAAAAACTGTAACGTTTTTTTCTTGGTACACTTTTTTCATATCTTTTTGTACCAAAAATGGTACAAAAAGATATGAAAAAAGTGTAACGCGGTACAAAACCTTTCACATCATTTTGCCGGCTGATACCGGCTTTTGGTACATAAACATGTGAATGTAAGCTGTGATTTTTCCTAAGTGGTTTATAATCTTTCTGTAACACATATAGTACAAAATGATTTGAATTTTCACATCTTTTTGTACCATGGTACACTTTTCTATGGTACAAAAAGATATGAAAAAACTGTACCATTGAAAAAAGTGTTACAGTTTTTTCATTTCATTTTGCCAGGCTCTTGTCGGCCATCGTAGTACACTGTTGCAGACGACATAATGTGTATAAAGTAACACGCATAGCAGCATTTTTTTTGCAGCGGCACAGGGATACGTGTGTTGCAGCACATTACTATATACACATTACAGTGGGTTGATATAGGAACTTTGCCTCATAACTCCTCAGAATAACGTTCGGCATGTCCCTGTGACACCGAGTATGTCCAAAATGACACCGTAAATTGACGATTACTCGAAAATGAAAACATTTAACAACTCAAATTTCTTGTCAAATCTAGTTCGTGTCGACCCCAATCATGTGTCTTGAAATCCATTCTGACAGTCCCACTGTTTCTGATATCATCTGTCCACAAAATTTTAATAATTCTACTTCCGGCAAAAACATGAGAATGACTGCGTAAGCTCTCCTGGACTCCGTCCAGAGAGCTAATAAGGATATTAGCTTACAATTATTGAATGGCATTGTAGCCGTCATGACTTGCATTTCAATTTACAGACAAAATGTCGCAAATGGATGATCTATTCCACTGTAATCTTTCTTGAATTTAACATAAATAATATGATTTTTTTATTATTACGTTAACTCTGACATGAACCAGTCACTTAGCGGCGAAACTGTGGATAGTATGTCTTCATTTCTTCTGTCTGTCTGTAAACCCGGAATATATCGTTTTGTTGGTGTGGAGTTAAACTTGACACTAACACATATGAAACGTCATAGAATTATGACGTCATGATGACTTCACTTGATTGATTTTGTTATTGAAAAAGAAATAAATGGTTTCGCTTGTTTTTGCAAATTGGTTTAAATTCAATATGAAATTTGTAAAACTTAATAACACCATCATGATATATTAAGATATCATACTGATACTAAACTCTTAATTTTAACTGGATTAACCTAGCACTTATTAATCATAACCTTATGTCGTAATATTTAAGCTATATTTTATCATTTAAATAGAGCATCCGCCACATATTGAATTGTTTTTATACATCAAAGTTGCATGTGATCATGTTGAGATCATATCTTCACTTACATGTGTTCAGTCACATTAGTTATCAACTGAAATAGCCGTTTTCATCGGCAACATATATCTAATGTTTACTTATCATAGCATGTGTCAATTCATATACTGGAATGCATTTACCTTCTCAAATGTCCATTTGTAGAGAGACCTACAGAGACACATGATGAATCTAGGGAAGAGGACAGTGGTGTTGCTATGGGTAATTACCGCGATTTGCTCTTCAGTAGGTAGGTATACTTATCTGGAATATCAGGAACGTATTTTTAAAACACACAATGTATACATAGTTTACCTCACACAAAATAAGTCCAAATGTTCCTTTTTCTGAAACTATAACCAAATATATGTATATCTGAGCAAATCGTGGAATCCGTTAATCTCACCCTTAAATATAGGATTTCTAATGTATTCCGCGTTACAACAACAAAAACACGGACTCGAATAGCATGATTATATATATATGCAGTCGAACCCGGTTATTTTGAAATGCTCGGGGAATGGAAAAATACTTCAGATTAACCGATTTTCAAAATAACCGGGATCCAGCCTTTTGCCGACATATTTCAGTACCGCGCTGCGTCAAACAACACACCATTGTTCAATATAGTTTTACTTAGTCAGTATTTACAATCGGTTCGAAAATGATAATAGTTTCACAGTTCGTTTAAAACAACGTTAAGTTCGACGGGAGAGGTCTTCGACTGTTGCTTGTTTTTGTTGATGTTGAGTTCGCGGACACACGTGAGAACAGTTTCCGGTACATCCGGGCTACTTTTCAAGAAACAATTGTCTGAAATCGGACATGTGCGTCGATGATAGATGATTTTCACGAATTGCTTGAGGGTCGTTGTCAATATCACTGTTCTGGTTATGGCCTCGTCATTTGTAATTGTCTCGCGTGTAGTTAAATCAGAGTAAATTTCGATGTATATATGTAGCAGAAGCCAAAATAAGCTGCGTCCCTCAAGGTTTATTCGTCAACAAATACAGATTCATGCTCATAACGAACGCATTTAATGATTAAAAGTCACAATTTATTTGTATTGTGTAAATCAGAATTTCATATTTTACCTATCTATTGATCGGACGCACGTACCGTAACGGCTGGTAGTTATATAATCTAAGCCAGTCGTGGCGACTTTCAATTTAAGCGATACATCAACAATGATTTTGCAGTGCCGGGGGCAATAATTTCCTTTCAAATAAAGCGATATTTCAAATAAACCGATTTCAAAATAACCGATGAAACAATACAAAGACAAAGAAGGCATTTGGACGGGGATTTTATTTCACTTCAAATTAAACGATATTTCAATATATCCGATTTCAAATTAAGTGGGTTCGACTGTACATGTAAATATATACCCTCGACACGTCAATCAGATTCCAACCATCATTGCAATGGGCTTAAATATATGTCCTACACAAAACGTAATAGTTTATGCTGTGGTCTTGTATTGGTTGATTTATTGCTGTCAAGAGACAAATTGGTTTCCATCGGTATTGATATTGATATCCGTAAAGCTAGTATTTGTCAGATATATTATATTTACAACATATTTTCCTCTTGTAAGAAAATCACTTTAACTATGATCGAGATATCATTACGTTGCTAATTGTCATACCTTATCCCATAATGACCCCTGATCTATATCTGATCCGTTGGTATAGACATGCTCATTAAATGCATATTGTCTAGGGTAAACATAAAATACAGTCGTAGTAATATCATTGAATCTTTTTAAAATTGGTATATTAATATTGTATATATTGCTATACAATGTATTTATCGTTGGCTTAGGATGTACAAATTGTATCTACTCCCTCATTGCAGGATTAATATGAGACCACGTAATTTTGGATCTTATCTGTTCTCTCCTTTCTGTTAAACTTCCATGTGTTTCTCCAGATACAGCCTTTCGTTGACTTTTCACTACTGTGAGGAAGGCTTTAAATTCTGTCCTGTGTGGGAGCGAGGGTCTGGTTGAAATTATATAGAAACTGAATGTGATTTTCTTATTATAGTCGTCCGCAGTACGAGTCAGTGAGGTAGCATTAAATAATCGGTATTAGTTCACACAGAGACAAGCACAAATATATCACAGCTTCTCCTTATGTATATTGTTCGTACATTAAGGTACATTGTCTTTAAATGACCACAGCCGTTGATAGGACGGTAAGCAACATGAAGACACAGTCAAGGACATTCGTATACTTACCATCGACATTTTTATTCGTTTATTTATTCTCCTTTACAATGTTATTAGTATAATATTCATCATATTGTTTACATTTGTTTACTCCCCAGCAACCGATCCGTGTAATACTGCGAATGTGTTACCGAACATGGATAAACGAGGACTTAGTGATCATCCACCACCCGGGAGCCGTCCAATTGACGACCATTACAACATTCCTGATGGCGGAAGTTGGTACAGAGTTGAAGGACAGCAGATGCTTACCAGTATATCGACCGCGGGTTTGGAAATGTGTGGGACAACTTTTCCCATATATATGCAAGGTAATGTCGATCCATGGACTCAAAATGTGTGCCTTAATCCTTTGGCAGGTTTTGTCGATGAAACAGAAAACGCGTACCCTCTGGTCCTCAATGAAATCCATAATATATATGGGGCAAAGAAGTAATTCAAACAGTGTGAACAATGAGGCTTGTTAAATTTTCGAGACAATCCGCCCCATTATCAAAACACAAAAAATACAAATACAATCACATATTATATATAAGAAGTATTGGAAATACAATAAGAATAATGTTTTAGTAACTGGAGAAACCACAATGAACCCTTCGGCAAACGTGGGCCGAAGGCGGATACTAGCGTGACTGTATCATGTTCAACACTAGAACGCTATCCTTAAAACCTTTTTATAAAACATGAAATCGTTTTGATCCCCACCAGCCCACCAGCTGAGTCTTTGATCAGGCAATGGTCTGATGGCATTCTTTTATCTTTATTATTCTTTTTTTTTGGGGGGGTGGGGGGGGGGGGGGGGGGGGGGGGGGGGATAGTTGAATCTAACATATTTTATTTGGTCGTTGTGGTTCGCATGATAGTAGACTAATCTGGACTAAATATTGCCTGCAAAAAAAACATTTATTTATAAAAAAAATTATTAGTTGAACAATAATGGGCTAATTTTATTTAAATATACAAGTTTATTCATTATCACACAAAAAAATATTGATCAAGTGACGTGATTCTAACAAATGATAAGATAATAGACTAGTACAACAATGTAATTACTTGCAAGTTGCAGCGTTGTAAAATACTTATTCGACAAGGTATTAGCCTGAGTTTGTAAATCTTTTTTTTTTATTTGCAAAATATCAAAGAGAACGGATGCTGGATCCAAAGCCCTGTGAAAACTGTAAGAATGTCATGCAAACACCAACTACAATACCTTGATTTTCGGTTGATGAATAGCTATACATATTTACAGTAGCCCAATTATTACACAATATTGTATGTGCGGATACAATAAAAATATTACTTAAAGTCTACAAACATAACTGTTGCAAATTAATTGAATAACAAGCTATTAATCAATTAGTTTGATAAGAGATAACTTTAGCCTCGGAAACAGACATGGGTTCCCCATCCCAGCAGGTCGTAAAAAAGTACTATCATATGACCTGCTGCTAATGAATCACAGTATTCACGACAGAATATTAAAGCATGAAAGACAGTATTACCATAAAGTAAGCGAATGATAATAAACCGGTACACGTAATTTCATATGTCTCTTTGTTAAACAGTATTTCATTTCCTAATGCATTTGCTTTGTAAATATACACAGCCGTTTTGAATGATGGTACATTTCTCTGATGTCATAACATACATGTACAAAATGTATATAAATCTAAACATATTAGGTCTAACAGAATATTTCCTATACAAAAAAATGACCTCATTTCAGAGTATAAGCCTCTGAGTGCGTCGCCGGGCCCCCTAATGCAAGGGGACACAAGTCCTGCGCCCTCCAAGTCCGTAAACCTTCTCCACGGTGATTAAGGGACATTCCATAATAAAATGATATTCGTTTTCAGTACAAAAATTGCAATAACGCATATCCGGAGACATTGGAATCGGGCGATGCCATCTTCCGCTTCAATATTCAATCTATGAGAAGATACCCGAAACCTTGTTTATATATATATATATAGTTTTAAAATATAAATTCAACACGACAACTGTTGTTTCGCTAAAGTTTTCAGGCCTAACGGCAATCTTCAGGCGATTCATTTATTAACGTCGTTATCGAAACACAACAGTTGTGTTGAATTTATATTTTTAAACTATTTAATCGATACACAAAGTATCTACAAGTTTTATTCTATATACATATATAGTTTAAAAATATCAATTCAACACGACAACTGTTGTGTTTCGCTAACGTTTTCAGGCCTAACGGCCATGTTCAGGCGATTCATTTATTAACGTCGTTAGCGAAACACAACAGTTGTGTTGAATTAATATTTTTAAACTATTTAATCGATATACAAAGTATCTACAAGTTTTATTCTATATATATATATATATTTACATTATCAAGATATCTCTTGTAACCAAATTCATTTAAGAAAAGTTTGGTTTATTTTGTTTAACGTCCTATTTACATCTAAGGTCATTTAAGGACGGCCTCCCGTGCGTGGGTATGTATGCGTGTGGCGAGTGCGTATGTGTGTCATGGGAGGCTGTGGTATGTTCGTGTTAAGTCTCCTTGTGATAGGCCGGAACTTTTGCCGATTTAAAGTGCTATCTCACTGGAGCATACTGCCGAAGACACCCAGCAGCACACCCCACCCGGTCACATTATACTGACAACGGGCCAACCAGTCGTCCCACTCCAAATATGCTGAGCGCTAAGCAGGAGTAGCAACTACCATTTTTAAAGACTCTGGTATTTCTCGGCTAGGGGACAGACCCAAAACCTTCCTCACAGCGGCGAACGCTCAACTAAAGGCCAAAAGTGAGGCATTGTCAAGGGAGACATTAGGAAGAAGAAAGTTGTTCAGAAAGAAGAGAAAAGATAGGATCCCAAGTTTAGTCGCCTCTTACGATCATGCAATGGGGCCAGCAGGTACAATTCTTACGCCCTAGCTGCAGGGCACTTTAAGAAAAGTCTATAACATCTGGCTCGTGGTGAGTCTATAAGCTCTCTATGAGTATTGTATGAATACTATGTCCCGTACCCTTGGTTGGAATAATGATGTAAAATACATCAATATCTCCTTGTTTAGCCAAACATAACCAAAACCATGAGCACATAATATGTTCTTCGTCCGTTTAGCCCAATTTATGGTACAAGAAGTTTCCACTTGCGTGTAAAGCTCGTTATATATAGACTTAACCGTATATTCTTTTGGTTATGCCATATTTCATCATCTTGGTGTATCTGATAAAATTTAAGTTTTATGCATGTAGATGACATAGTTGGAGATAATTGGTCTGTTCCCAATGAATATAAGATATCGGTGAAAAAACTACTACGAATATTTATCAAGACTGAGAATATAAGAAATACGAATGTCGAAGTGTCCCTACGGGAAACAAACGATTCGGGCCAAATCGGACCAAGATGCTGTTACATGATGGCGGGAGGCGACTAAATGTGAGTCTCAAAGAGCAACAATTAATAGATACCAGTCTTAATAAATATTCGTAGTAGTTTTTTCACACCACTCTCTATAATTCTAACGATCTTAAAGGTAAACGAAATGCTGATTTGTTTTTTATTGTTTCCACAATTAAAACATTCACTCATCATTCAATTTTATTATTTTATTAATTTAAATCGTCTCATGTGTGCGTTATATTTTTAAAATGGTAAATAATAAAGGACCTCTCGAAATCGCATGTTAAACCTAGCATGAGTTATCGCTCTTGAATTCGAAAGTGTTGTGACGTCATACATGACAATCGCCGAGCATAGGAAACTTCACAATGGCGCACGTATACAACTCCGATTGTAGCGACAATGACGAGATACCCGAGGTCTCTTTCACATTAAATATCCACCCATATATGTATGAGCCTGAGGCATCTAATGGTGACCACCACATCGACTCAGATTCGTCAGATTGTCCAGCAGAACTGCATCTATGTGACGTAAGTGATACGGACAGCGCAGCTTCCAATCAACCTGTCGGAGAATGGTTAGTTTTCTTTGATTTGTTTGCTTATATTTGTATGTCAGACTGTTCACTCGATCATCTCACTCTTGTGTCGTTATTTCTTAACGCCACTTATATTATCACATCATACAATAGCCAACGTAACAGCAAAATTAAAGAAATATATGCATCGTTTAGTGCCTACAGGGACATAACTGTACTTCCGGTATCGGACACGTAAGTCTGCTTGGGCTTGAGAATTATTTCACAACTTCTTTTAAGAAATACCTATTACTTTTTTTTCAAGAGCTAATCAAATACCAAAATTATACCAATTTCTGGCGATTAGCGAAAAGTTACCAACCGCAAGATTGTCTTTACCCCGTATGATGCTGTCATGCAGTTTGAAAAGCAGGAAACTAAAGTTTACATGTGTACTAGACCATACAGTACAGATGTCTGCATTCGATTTCATAAAATGTATTCTCGAACAGAAATAACATGGAACAAGTTCATTTCATTACGAGAACGTTTATTCCTAGACAACAATGAATTTGACCACAGGTATCCTAAAATGAAAAACACAAAAACAACAAAACAGTAAACAAATATATTAGCATTAGTCTAGTATACATAAAAAAAATCACTTGTCATTATGTATATTTCTTTATTAATATGCAGACAATTCATTTCAGTGTAAAAGAGTCATAGCTTAAGCGTACGGTAAATCTGAATTCTTTTTGAAATTGTATTTACTTAAACTATGGATTCATAATGCCAAAGAAAATAGAAAGGAACTTAGAAAATTCAATGTAGAATGTAACATAAAGTGACAACCTGAATAGTACTTACTCACAGAGTATCTTGTTATTGCAACTTTGACAATGAAGTGTAGAAGTTCTAAAAAAAGAAAAGATGTTGCATGTAGTTGTTCGGCATATATAAAAGATACAAAAATAAAGCAGAGGGTCATGGCATGGGTTTGATCCCGGCTGGCTGCACACTACTACTCCTTGAACGTTTACACATTTTCATAATTCACATAAACAAACAATCGATTAGTTGATGTGCAACATACATGGATGTACTAGTCACTCATCCGCATAGATGTTTACATGTTGTTACATACTACTGAATCATTTGATAACATTTGCAAGAACTTTTCTGTATTTCCAGGTGTTCTTGTGGTATGTGTACGCATATGCCTACTGAAGAGGAAAGGAAATGCTGTCATGATATGAGTATTTTAGAGGAAAAAATGACCAATATAAACTGTATCACCCATCATGAAGGATTTATAGCAAACTATCTTAACTTGCATGTACTGGAAACATCATATTACGAATATGCTGATACATATGGCCCAGGGGCACAAGAAGACATTCACAGGTAATACAGCAGGCAATGCAGTACATTCTTTTTACACCACATCGTTAAATAATGTAGTATGCAAATGAGTAGTGCGATTACAAATTTAATTAATTTGGACCTTTGTCGATTGCAACAGTAAAAATACATACAAGTATGTGAAGAAGTATCTTGACAAGTTGACATTAAAGATATTTTATTATCAAAGTCTTTTAATTTCAGGATGTATCGTCTGATAGCATACCGCCGCTTTATCAGGTGGACATGGAAGGTCCTTGGAAAGAAAAACAGACGGGTTATACCAGCATGTGCAGTGACTGCCATACGGAAACAGTTTCCATCTGAGCAGTATACTGGATTCAAGTATCCACGTTTCTGATGTAACTTGTAAACCTGCGACTATGGTTGTGGATGATCAAGTCCCTGTCAAAATTTCCCATTGCACTACGGAGTTGACTGGCAATAGAGGGAGGGGGTGCGTCCATTTCCTGACAAAGAGCTGCTTCAGCCTGTTGGATGGTTGTGAACTGGAGTCTTCTGATTATGACTTCCTCCATCAACTCTGTGATGTAATCTGTAAATATACAATTCAACAAACACTGTGATGTCATCTATAAATAAAAACAAAATATTGTATTAATTCAATAGCATAGAGACTGAATGTGCTGTTTCATCATAACTATCTTTTTTAGTTGTTGCTACCAAATATGTAGATTAGTATGACCATGCCCAAGAACATATCAAATAAAAGTATTTTTTCTATATCAATAGCAGTGTTCAGTCTTTTTTTCAGGCAGATTCTACATTAATTCACACATTGCTTTCATTTTTTACATACCAAAGTTCTGTTTAACTTTGATCTCTTTTGGAACAGCATCCCCTTTTCTACCTTTTGGAAAAGCTATTCTGTACCTGGCTGTCCCATCTTCCAGAGTTGCCTGTGGCTTTGAGGTATTTGCATTGAAATGCAGGGCTGCCAGACAGAGTCTGAAAAATATTATAGTTAACAGTCGATATAATTAAAACAATATGTATCTCTAAAAATAAAGTACCTTAAAAAGTAATTTTCTATTAAGGGCATTTTATTATATTTATTTATTACTATATATTTACATTCTGTGAGACAGTCTCCCATTACTCCTGTGTTAAACCAGATGGTATTGATCACTGTATAAATGCAGCCCAGATTACATGACTCACGTCCGTCAGCGTCACAAAAATGTTTCGCATTGCATTGCAGGTGAATCAAACCTAGCAAAGATTTCGACTTGGAAAAATCGCGTAATTATGACGTCATTTTGGTGATTTGTTGATCATAGTCACACCGAGGCTTTCTATTACACATCAATTTGATTGCAAATCAAACACTACAATGAAGTCGATTTCACATGTGCCGTTCTTTCAATTGAACAAACAGGGGAATAGCTGAACTTAAAACCCAGATTTAGCAAAGAGAAAGTGAAGTTTAACGTATGTTCATGTAAATATCACAATTAAATGCTTGTTAGATTGTACTTATTGTCGATATTAATGCAATCTGGATGGCAGATAAATATTCATGATGCCCTAACGGGCGTCATTCTATTTATCTGTCACTCAGATTGCATTGATATATTGACAATAAATACAATCTACCAAGTCTTTAATTGTTAAATATATAGGTGAATAACTGATTGCTAGATAGAGATATGTAAATTGTCCTGAAGAGAAACAAAATGATAAGGTTCAATGAATGTATAGTTAAAAAATACTTTGGTAGATGATTTCTTTTAACCCTTAAGATGTTTTAATATTACTGCAACTCACCTGGCTTTCATCTGATTGTAGAAGAAGTGACTAACCTTTTGCGCAAAATAGTTCACCACATTGTGAAAGGACTCTAAGCAAGATGTCTGTTGTGCTGGAGATAGCTTTCCAATATCCTTCACCAAGAGTTTCCCACAAATAATCTTTTGTATTTCATGGAATACTTTGCTTCCTAAAATAAAACATTAGGGCATGAATTTGATGGAAAATACCCAGAAAATACTTTTAAATGATTACAAAAAAAAAACAAAAAAAACCATAATAACTCATATCTGCTATTATTCTGCATATATTTTCATTGAAATGATCTGGAAAAATCTAAATAGAATAACTGGCAGTGGAAAATTATAGTTATGGTATGTTTTGTTACATTGGTTGTATCAACAGTGATTCCGGGTTATTTTGAAATTTCAAAATAATTTCTGCACTACTGGAATTAGAAAAGAAGCATCTTCAGTCTGTTTAATTGATAAATAAAGTTTAACTACTTCAACTTTGGACATCAATCTTCAAATTATAATTCAACTGATCATGAATAATATCTTAAAATAACCTGGCTTTATCAATTTTCTTGAAATGTCCCCATGCTCACAGGAATGGAAAAGATCTCCGTGACCCTCATGTATGTTTGAAATATGGTTGAGGATACTTTTCCATTTTTGCCGAACAAGTTCTGCATTTCCTCCACTGCTAGCAGCACACCAGTATGCATGGTTGCTTATTGATCTGGCCCATTCTCCAGCTATTGCATACTTTTTTGACTTTCCAAGAGCTTCCAGCTTCTTGTATACACCTATGAAAAATTAAAAAGAAAAACCTGATAATATTTCAATTTCATGCTTTATTATCCCCCCCCCCCCCCCCCCCCCTTTCCAACAAATTATAGTTATAAATTATTTGCCAAGCAGAGCCGTCATACAGGAGAAAAATTAATCCAAGGGTAGAAATTGTATTGAAGGACATGTACATAAAATATGTATGCAACTTTAAAATAATTACTCTCTTTGTCTATCAAAACTATTAATGCTCAGTCATATTGAAGAACATTTTAATGAGCTCAGCTTACCCTTTGCCACATGCCAAACATCAAACCAATGGTTTATATCTTGATGTTCACATGCCATTAACTTCTTTACTTGGCAATGTCTGTCAGTGACCAAATCAGATACAGTGATGCCTTCATCTTTCAAGAATTGGAAGCAGCGCTTCAGTCCTTCAAGTTCCATTGCATAGGAATTTTTCACTTCATTTGACTGTAATAGTATAATATATATGGAAATAACATGATGAAAATCAGAATATTTATATTTCTTTTCATATAATGAGATTATAATGTACACTTGTCAACTTCATAAAAACAAATTTCAATTAATTGAAAGATGCAAATTGGAATCTTTTGATCAATGTTTTTTTTAACATTATGAATACATCCCAGTATGTTGGTAAATTAAAAAAAATATACTCATAAGTATACAGCACCAAAATATTGTTTATCATCATTTTGTCCAAGTTATAATAAATTAACATTTAATTACCTGGACAAGTCGAATATCAACAACTTTCGCAGTTTCCACATCCATGAGTGTGTAGCTTCCATATTTTGCAGTGTGTCCTGGGGAACTGCATCTAGCATCACCACCTAGTTTCAATGGACTACCACTTTTTCTTTTCTCATTAAGATACACAGACTGTTGGTATTGCCAGCATGATAATGTTGAAGGAACAATGTAGGACCTTTGGAGTTTATTATAGGCTGTCAGACTCAAACCTAAAATTCCTGTATGGCTCATGAAATTGAATGTTTTCAAAGGACTGTTCCCACAAGCTATTACTAGGTTTCCCCAGGGCATTGCATTTGAAAATGGCTGGCTCCTCCATTTTCTGAGAAATCCACATGTACATCTACTGGCAATACAAACACATGTTTCAATTGTTGTTTTATTGTGTTGTAAGTTTCTCCTTTTACAGACAGGACATAAGTCAAGAAGTTCAAACAAAGACTGTTCAAATACAATATACTTGTGTGCCTTGTCTGCGTCCGTTTCTTCACTGTCAAATTTATAATTGGGTGTGGCGTCACCTTCCAAATCAGAAAAGTCCTCCTCTGATGGACTCCATTCATAATCATGGTCCTCATCTGGTAGAGAAATGTCCATGTCACTCTCATCATCACAATCAATCTCTGAATCTTGCATTGGGGCGGTGTTGTATCGGTGGCATTGCACAGATGTAGACGAGGTCTGGCATGTGGCCTGTACCCCACAAGACATTACTGAAGACTTTGCTTCTGAAATTCTTGTCTGTAGACTAACATGAAGACGTTTCTGGAAATAAAAATAAACACTAATGGATATATATAGTATACATGTAATTGCACTCAACACTACTTACTTATACCTAACATACATGTACAACTATTAAATAAAATACATATATGCATGCAACAGAATACATGATTAATTAAATTTTATCCACTGCGCATGCCCCCACTATGGATTGAACCGGGGACCTCTGGCATATTATTAGTCTTGCACTCACAGATCAAGATGAAGAGATCTTATTTGATGTGCAGTATATTGCGACTTTAGTATTTACCAGGGTTATATGGACATATTTTCACTTTGGTAAATTTCCTTCTCAACTTTGATGAACTCATTTGTAAAAAAAAAAAGAACTTTACTGTATGAACACAAATAATACTGCTCTAGATAAAATAAAGAAATACAGTATGATCGAATAAGAAAGACAATATACATTGTACCTTTCTGTGATTATGTAACAGAAATGTTTCAATGTGTCTTGTCAGAAGTGTAAATAGTCTGTCACTCAGCTGACACCATACTTATATGTATAGGGCCATGGTGTATAATCACTGGAAACCAGAGTTTGATTGCTGTCGGGGTCTCAGCAGGAATATGTGTTTTCCCTGTCAGAATGTATGTAGAATCAATCATACATCTGGTTATGCAAATGAAATTATATACTCAGGAAACTATGCAACTAATTTATTACTTACTGTTAGGTTGTAAGATGTTTGACAGCCAACACTGAATGTATCTAGAGGATCATCTGGTCCTACACACTTGTCTGCTGTCTGGCTGCATGTCTGGGTTTCCATATGCACCTGGTTAGGCTGGTACTGTACATATAATGGTGCATATGGAGTACTGGTATTAATCAGGCTGTGACCACTTGTAATGTCTGGTAATGTCTACAAACAATAATGATGAAAATATATAATTAACATACACAAATTAAATGAAACGTATATTTCCACCAGAAAAAAATCCCCAATATTTGTTTACAAGACGTGTACTGAGTGTGTACATTAATGGTACTGTACAAATTGTATACATTATACTTACAGTACTGTACAGTGTACGTACTCATCAGTACAGAGACATTTATAGACTGATCAGTAGTATAAAATTAATAGTCTACATTTAATTTTCATTTTTTTTTTCAAATAATGTGAAAAATCTCTCGCAATGATAAATAAACATCCTGATACATAGAAAATTTAGCGATCATATGTTTACTTCGTTTGCATGTAAATGATGCTGCACAGGTAAATTCAGTACACTACTTCATGTAGATCTAGGCCTACTGTAACATGCCATACAATAAAATTGATACACAAAATATTTACCTCGAGACAGCGTCGTTTCTGGAAAGCAGTCCTACTTTTGCTTGCAGTTATTGAAACTGATCGACCTGGAACGACTGGTGAAAAATCAAAAATTGTCGGAATTGCACCTGGTTTTAATGATTTTCTTCCTGGCGTAAAACCGATTGATTGAAGCAGACGACGATCATGAGTAAAACTGTCTTCTTCAAAATGTCTCTCGCACAATCTACTATGGTCACTAGGAGAAAAGTTTGCTCTCTTCAGTTTCGTAATCCATATATTCCGCAGTTTTTTGTCTCGTGGAAAAGCAAATAAACTAATCTTCTGTCCGCGGTTACTGCTGTTATTGCAGTTGATGGCCGCACACTGCACCATTTTGACAGACGTTTGTTTACATCGCCTGACAGGTGGCGCGGAAGCGTTTGTCATCAATGACGTCACAGTCAGGGGAGATAAATCGGATAATACTTTGAGATTTACGAGATTGACTTGACAACGGTGTTTTTTAATAAAAGCAATTAACATGACTAACATTTTTTTTTTTTTTACAAAATAGCACATGATCGTATTTGGAGATACTTTTATGATATTTTGACACGATCGGCAATTATATTTTGGGTTTTTGATTTCGTTTACCTTTAAACATATTTTTCTATAGTTTTTCAGACTTTGTACACGATATTTTATCTATCACTGTAGAGACGATAATGCAGCATTTTTATTCTGAAATCTGATATCAATGTAATGTCGTCCACTTGCTGTATTTAGGGACGAATTGTCTTTGAACTCTTCGATATACTTTCACGTGCGGGGGAATTCAAAATATCTCTGCCGTTGGTCGCATAGCGTTCTAGTGTTGAACATGATACAGTCACGCTAGTATCCGCCTTCGGCCCACGTTTGCCGAAGGGTTCATTGTGGTTTCTCCAGTTACTAAAACATTATTCTTATTGTATTTTATTGTATTTCCAGTACTTCTTATATATAATATGTGATTGTATTTGTATTTTTTGTGTTTTGATAAAAGGGCGGATTGCCTCGAAAATTTAACAAGCCTCATTGTTCACACTGTTTGAATTACTTCTTTGCCTCATATAATCATTACAAGTAATTCGTATCCTCCATACATTTTTGTGAGGATCCAGTGTTATCTGGATTAAATACTGTTTATATTACTTCTTTGACCCATATATATATATTGCTTGTCTTAGATTTCGTTTTATAAATTTCGCATTATCATTATCAATTCTTTTATATGTCGGTATTCTTTTTACTTCATAATCGAAAAAAAACAACTTAAATTAGATTGTATGATTAGAATGGTTTACATTAAAATAAGAATATATAGAGTATATAAAGAGTATTTCATAAGTGTTATGCACCTTATCAGATGGGTCCAGTTTGTTTTATACTTAGTCTTACTCGTAAAATGCGTCAGGCTTTTTTTTACGAGAAACTGAAAATATATATTTTGATAAATTTATTGAAAAAAGTAGACTTTTCCGACTTTTTTTTCTTTTCATGGATTCCATTTCTGTGGTGTCTGTTTCATGTCTATAATTTATTCACTAAAATAGCGAATAACAGTATCTCTCAAAGTAAATACATCTACAAAACATTAGATACAAAAATTAACTACAGACCGCCAAATATACATGGTGTTCTTATTTCAAGACTGATTTACCTGATCAACTATTTATTCCTTGAGTTTGTCATTATTCTCACAATCTTTTTGCATGTCGATCCTAAAGGAGCTATACCAAAATTAACGGATGGAATTGTAAGCCGAACCGTTTGTACCATCACCTTTGGCAACACGTGCAGCCATCCGCAGCACATCAAGATAAAAGTATGCCAAGATTTCACGGCGTACTTTCTCTCGCCTCCTCGAAGTACTGGCTCAGCATATTGTTTTGGTACGTGTGACATGAGAGGATGTATCCTTTTAAACGGAAAATACCTCTTTTGGTAAACTTGAAACAAAATAACTGAATATTGAGATATATTTACATTTGAAAGTAGATCGACAAGAAGGACAAATAAAGAGATTTTAACACACATATACATGTACAAACAAGGATAGACAGAAAGTCAGACGCGCTATAAGTTAAATGGACATAGACTGCCAGACACGGAGAAATCTCCCTCACAAAAACAAAACAACTGACTTATTCTTTATTGCGGTGAGGCTAGAACATCAATATCAGAACAACAAATAATAATGTGTCTTTTAATATCATACTTATTTGTATGTTTTTATTACAAAATTGTTGATGACGGAGCCTCCTTAAGTGTAATCACCTTCAACTATTGTTAAAATTGTGACCATTTTAATTATTCTTCTATTGAATTAGGACATTGTTACTGTTAAATCGGGACCTTATTGTTCAGTGTAATCGGAATCCATTACGATGTAAAAATTTATTGCTTTTTATGGGAGGCGTGCCTCACATTATAGCATCAGCTATAGGATTTCATTGCGGAACCAATCGTTTGGTACCTCAAGCGGCTATCTCCGATATCACGGGAGACAACTCGTACATACCGACACAATGCACAACCAATTTATCTCGATAGCAGATCTATATTTTGAATGTTGTAATTGTTTATTATAATTCTCATTAAATCCTCCAAAAGAAATATATTTCATTTTACATCGACTTTGAATGCCACCAGAGCCTATTAATTATAACAAAAACATTATATCTACACATAGTAGGCACACAAATACTCTGGTCAGTTAGTAGGCCAGCTAGTACGCAGGTGACAGACGGTCGAATATTTTACGCGTTTCTGATTGTAAGTAAAAACCAACGACCTGCATGAATGAGAAAATAAATAGATAAAGATGAATTTATATTGAAGAGATAATATTTCAACCGCCACAAAACGTGTTTATATTTTTATATGGACGTTAACGCCCGCCATGTTACAATCACCTAGGAGATGTGACGTCAAAACCTCTCGCTTTCATTATATTACCATTCACAGTTTTTTTGGTTTCTTTTTGCAGTTTCTTCTGGTTCATATATGATGTAGTTAAACTATATATGATTTATGAAAAATTTCAAGACTTCAAATAAAGTGCTATTACACGAAAAATGTATATATTTGAGACGTCTGGTAGCCTTTTATCAAAAATTCATCGCAGAGTTCCAAGTGCGAGAAGGGTTGGCAACCGGTATACTCGGTACAAGAACCGTACCGACATTCGTTTCACAAAATACCGGTATTTGCAAGAATAAAAACATTAAATCTGACGTAAAAAATCGACAAAACAGTTATTTTGTTCAGTTGTTTCAATCACTTACTAAAATGATGTCGCAACTTTACCACTAGTTTCTATATAAACATCTATCCTAGCTTTACTTGTAGTTTCGTATCCATACGTCTCATTTTTGTTGTGTGTGTTGAAAAGTCGAAATCAGAAATCAATAACTTACAAAAGATTTAATTGTCTCTTTAGATGTCATATTTCATATTTTTGTATCAAAATATGTAATTAAATCAACGATCACGTGATCCGTCTGTTCACGTCTGATCACATGATCAATCGGTCAAAATGGGAGCGCATTTTTGATACTTGGTTTGGTTTGGTTTATTTTGTTTAACGTCCTATTAACATCTAAGGTCATTTAAGGACGGCCTCCCGTGCGTGCGGTATGTATGCGTGTGGCGAGTGTGTATGCGTGTTTTGGGAGGCTGCGGTATGTTCGTGTTAAGTCTCCTTGTGATAGGCCGGAACTTTTGCCGATTTAAAGTGCTACCTCACTGAAGCATACTGCCGAAGACACCCAGCAGCACACTCCAACCGGTCATATTATACTGACAATGAGCCAACCAGTCGTCCCACTCCAAATATGCGGAGCGCTAAGCAGGAGTAGCAACTACCATTTTTAAAGACTCTGGTATGTCTCGGCTAAGAAACTTGCCTTTAATTCGTGTTGATAAATACTCTAGTGACAAACATCACACTACAGAGTTTCGGATGAAGCCCGTATCACACTACAGAGTTTCGGATGAAGCCCGTATCATTTTTGATACGGGCTTCATCCGAAACTCTGTAGTGTGATGTTTGTCACTAGAGTATTTATCAACACGAATTAAAGGCAAGTTTCTTACAAGTTGTTAATCTGTTTGTTCACATGTCTACCTTATTTTTTTTAATTACTTAGGACTAAACTTTGTTTACGATTAACGCTAGTGATTCAGAGCCTGATCAGACTGCATCATTAGAACGAAGTCATTCCCTTCCTACACTGCTCTGAGACAGACATATTGTCGTCCAGATCTACATTAACGCAGATAGTATTTCATTAAAAAAACATGTATCATGGGTCAGTGATAGTATGCTGAAATCCGATCGTTTATCTTATAAAGCTAACAAAACTACCGTATCTGTTAGTCGTAGTGGTCATTCCGACATTCGTGATGTTTACTGCACTCTTCCCTCACTAAGAATATACAGAATTTGGAATGATATTAACTGCAGTTGCTTATAGTATTAATAATAAAGACTCATACCATAGACATCTACATTCAGTTCTCATAACTTATTACAATTGGAATATTTTCATATCTACATGGTCCATCATTAGGGAGTACCCCAACTGGAAAGGCATTTCATGACAATTTTTACAACTGATGATTAAACCAGCTTGTCTTAATCTTCAGCTATAAATGTAACCTTTTCAAATTATTTTATGTAATGTACACAAAGCTGTGAAACTGTTGTGTTATATTGATAAATAGCCCGAATTTTCTCTGGCCCTGTCACCATGTCTGGTGTAGGGCCGGAGCGCGCTACTATATGAAAACGTGGAATTATATCCGACACCGTTTGGTGTCGCTAAGAATTTGGTGCAAAGACAATAAAATCAAATGTGACATAGCACCTACCTTACATGTATGGATAAATCATATATTTATTTACCCAAAAACACCCATTTAATCCCATCTAGGTGTTTTATTTCGTCCGTATAAATTTATAAATAACGATTTTTTGAATTTAATATAATTCACACAGGTTTTGGGAAATGATAAGCTTAGTTTTCCCAATTTAAACTATGCAAGAAGAAAAACACAATAAAGCATATGTGGTCTTTTCGGTCCATTGCGTTCCGATTCCGGTGGTGACAGGGCCAGAGTAAAATTGGGCTAATTAATAAAATGAAAAATAATTTCAGATAATCGAAATGTTTACCAATTGCATACCATATACTACTTTTTGAAGTTTATATATAATATATATATATATATATAATATCTTCAATAAATATTAATATTGCTGTTAAATTGTTTATATTGTAACCCTGGTATTAATACTAGCCGCAATATACCGCTCAGTTAAACCATTACACTGTGTGTCCATCCGGATTGAAAACCATTTCATCTAATTGGCTTTAAACTCTTGAGAAGAAACGTTTTACTACTCAAAACCTCACTCTTGGATGTATCTATCAACACTCATGTTGATATCAGTTTAATCATTCTTCTTGCTTTATTTCAAATATCACCTTTTCATCTAGCTAAATTGGTTGAGTGTAAGACTAGTACGCTAGAGGCCTCGGCTTCGATCCCTAGCGGAAGCAGTGATTTAAATTAAATTAAGCATGCGCTCTGTTTACAATATTTACCACAGGGGGCAGGAGAGGACCAACGTCACAAAAATGATTGTTAGATAAATAATCTGATGATGGTGGGCTAATAAATGGACAAAAATGTTTTAGCCAACTCTCGAAAACGTTTTAGAACATTTGAATTTATGTCGGAAGCTAACTCCTGTAACAATGTGTGTGTCAAAGTATTGTTCAAAGCTGTAAAACTTCTTGCATTGTAGAGATGAAACACACACATACACTATAGTGTATATATATATATATATATATATGTCAAGTAGTAATAACGACAGTACAGACAAGTAAATTGTCGAATTTTCGAGGAAATCTGCCCCTTTATCAAGACACAGATAAGTTACATACGATCACATATAGACATAGAACATGGAACAGTTACACAAATATAGTAGGTATAAACAACAAAAAATATCGTAATGTTGTAAAAATGATCCCCCTCGGCCGATACTAAATTCGCCGGTATTTCTAGTCTACCAAATACACGTATATCCTAGATGCCTTAAACCCGTGATTGAGTCGTCCTCCCTGTATACAGATTATTTAAAGGGACTAAATGGCTAGATTTCCACTTAAATAATATATAAAAAGGGTATACGATTTAAAATGATGTTACTAACTTCTATTGTAGCAAGATGAGACAAGATACATGTAACTGGAAGCAAAATTAAGGGCCTGGTTTGATCGTCTTATGACTCCCACACGGGTTATTTATATGTTTATAATTTTCATCCTGTCATATGAAGAATTTTTATCGTATTTGCTTATATGCATCTTTTACGGTGGTGCAGGAAGAAGCCTCGATTCAAAAAATGATTTACATATATGAGAGTACAATCAACTTATTATCAGCAATATAAAGAAAATATAGTTAATAATTCATGTTGCATATCTATAAATATATCGAAACTTACCTGTGCCCAATACGTTGGTTGACACTGATTTGCTAATTGCTCGGTGGATAGGCAAGGTGACCCTAACGGTGGTCAACTTTACTGTACTACGAAAATTGGTGACACATATAATTATATGCATATGTATCTTTAATTTTCAATAGTTTGAATCATCCACAGTTTTTAACTTAAACAGTTCGTGCCTTGTAGTCTATTTATAAGTTACGTGTCTTGACAATGAGTTTATTTTGGTATTTATAATTCGATTGATGGATATCCATAAATCGAATTATTGATATCCATTAATCGAATTATGGATCTCCATAAATCGAATTATGGATATCCATAAATCCATAAATCGAATAATAGTCCCTAGAGATGGGGAAATACCCCAATGCCTATATTTACAACAGGATTATGTTTATTTCTTGATGCCCATACAGCAATACTATAAATGGTTATAGGGTGGGGATGCCAATGTTTTTTTTTAGAAGCTATAAGTCCCTAGGGGTAGGGATAGCCTCCAGGACCTATATTTAAAACGTATTGATTTAAAAAATAAATGCATTTAATTACAAAAACATGTATATATTAATTGCATTTATATATTTATTTTGAATTGATTATCTTAAATCAAAGACTATTTAATAATCATTTTATCATTACTTGTATTAACAATAAAATTTCACAAATTTACAATGATCATATGTAACAATATAAATTACTGAATAATTGTTTTGCCAAACAGTTACCGCAGCGCTAGTTTAGAGAGTGATTTCATTTTTTTTTTCAATTATTATTATTGCTATTAAATTTCTAGAAACAATTGTCTTTTGTTGTCGAAAATGATAAATTTCCCTAGATTTGAAATATCTTTAATATTTCTTGTTTCTAAAAGTTGCTCAAATTTCTGCATACTAGGTTTTCGTTAGTAGTACGGTTTGATGAAACGTTTTCTGATATCTGCGTAAAAGCTACATTTTATTATGAAACGGTACTCGTCTTCAATATCACCAGTTGCACAATTACAAATTCTATCTATCTGATTAAAACGTCCAATTTCAATATTCAACTTCAACTTCGAAGGTGATTCAACTAATGAGAAGACAGCCTATTTATTTAGATGCTGCGTATGTATACATAGTAGTCAATGGTTCGGATTGTATTTCAATTTTCATGTACATGTATCTATCTACTCTTGTTGGTGAAAAAACCCATTTGAAACTGTTGAATGTTTTCCGAAAAGGCAGTCAAAAGTGTCAAATGTTGGGTTTTTTTTCGCTTTAGAACAAATTATTCTATTTTATTGTGTAAATGTATATTGATATAAAGACACTGCCTGTTGTCTAATCCTTTTGTTGTCACAATAAAACTTGTTGAAACCACAACGTAAGTAGGGAGGGATCTCAAAATAAATATACAAAATGTATGAACAATAAAAGATCGCGGTCTTAAAAAAACAAAGCGACGATATACGATGTCTGATCACAACAAAAACATTTTGTTTCAGGCTCGTAAAGTTTGCCGTGTTTTCTTTAGATGGAAGATTAGTGATTTGTGCGATTAACGTTAAATATAAAATCTATCAGAGAAGTTGTGGATGAGGTGGAAAAGTAAATCTACATGTACGTGTATCCGAACTATATTGAAAGCTACTTTCGTTTTCTATTGTTATTGACCAATAAACGAGCGCGATAGATTGGCAGTGTGTTTTTCAGCCAATCAGAGCAAGGTGCTTAACGAGGTTCTTAGATCGTAAACGACACTCGCCTCACTGATTTATGGATATTTAATATGCGCATGTCTTTTTTTTCGGAACTCCTCTAATATTGCAACCAGACATAGGGGTCGCTGATTTATGGATATTTAAAAAAAACGCGATGAATTATGGATATTCATAAATCGCCTGTAAATATCCATAATTCGTATCTTAATATCCATAAATGAATTATGGATATCCATAATTCATTTATGGATATCCATAAATAGTGACTTTTTTCCACTTGGGCTTGCCATAGTTTTGACATATAGTGAGGAGTTTCTATTGTGAGAGTCCCTCAACTACGTAACATGTGGAGGATTATCCCCCATTCATACCGAGTGGGTAGCCGGTTTGTAGTTGGTTGATCCAATGTCGTTCCCTATTCAGGCGTTGTTGGTCATTCCAACCCCTGCAGTGGTTAATGGGGACAACCTGCATGTCATGCCATGTGTGGCTCGGCATGTTGAAATGTCTCGCTACTGGCAAGTCCTGGCGTTTCTGTTTGATGGAACAACGGTGGTTATTTATCCTCAGATTCAGTGGTGTTTTGGTCTCCCCTACATACTGCATGCTACACTTGGCACACGTAATAAGGTATATTACATATATATATATATATATGTTGAAAGAACATTGTTTGCGTTTGGTATGTCCATTTTTCATTTAATTCATACTCAAAAGTTGTAACTATGACTAGGTGCTGTCATATATTCAACATATCAACAATTATATGTGTTCTTGTTATTTCTGTTTCAAATTAAATTACATGTGTACTTAAGTGCACAGATTAATTCTTAAATGTAAGAAATACATTGTAAATGTTTAATAAAAAATTTAACCTGTCATGATAAACAATATTAATAGAACCATATGAATAACAATACAATTCTAATACACAACATCATAATTGACAGTTGTTCGTAGATCAGTACAATAATTAGTCTTTGATAATGCAACTCAATAGAACTAGTCTCTGTGAACTGGACAAGTGGAAGTTTGAAAATTAATTGGACAGTTAAGACTGTCATCAGGATGGTTAAAAGCATTATGTTCATCAGGACGGTTTAAAAACTTAAGTATGAATGTTAACTACTAAAACAGAAATGTGTTTGAAACACTTAAGTAGAAATGATTAACTATTTAAGTGGAAGCTTGTTTAAACAATAAGTAGAAATTTTAACAACCTAACTAAAAGTGTTGACTTTAAACACTTAAGTGGATATGTTTAAATACTTTAGTAGATGTTTGTTTGAAACTTCAATATGGTTAAAACCATTGTGTACATCAAGAAAGTTAAACCATTACACTGTGTGTCCATCAGGATTGAAAACCATTTCATCTAATTGGCTTTAAACTCCTGAGAAGAAACGTTTTACTACTCAAAACCTCATTCTAGAATATATCTATCAACAATCATGTTGATATCAGTTTAATCATTCTTCTTGCTTTATTTCAAATATCACCTTTTCATCTGATTAACGCCTCCCTCAGTACTTTGATTAAAATATTACATTGTACCATCGCTTTTTTCTTGTGTATCCCATTGTCAGTATAATGTCACTGGGTCAGGTGTCCTTCGACAGTATGCTTCAGTGAGGTAGCACTATAAATCGGTAAAAGACTTAACACAAACATGCCGCAGTCTCCCAAAACACACATACCACACGCATGTATATCGCACGCACGGAAGGCTGTCCTTAAATGACCTTAGGTGTTGATAAGATATTAAACAAAACAAAATCCTTATATATCTTGTGTTGCTAAATACTGAAGATATCTGGTTTGAGACATGCCATATTTTCACTGGAATATAGCTTGATTGCACTGATCATCAACCTACAAGATAGAGTCTTTATACCAGCATAGCGAGTCAAGAAATAATTTTCAAATTGTGAACATGTTCAAAATTTTGAAAAGTCTAAAAGCTTTACAATATTTGAGTTACCAAAACAGCTGTTGTCAATGAAAATTATATTTTAAGTGTATTAATATATCTTCGATGCTATATATCATGTCTTCTCCATTTTTGGCCCAAATCACATGAATAGTGTTGCTGGGCAGTTAAGAATTCATAACTAGGATAATTATCGGTTCTTTATCAATCTGAAAACGGTTTGTCTAAAATGTGCATACTAATATTTCTGTTTAAGTGACTGAAGATGAAACCAGTAAGTACCTTATATTTTATTTTATATCAATTGTTAAGAACATTTTGCTGATTGCTTAGTCGAGTTATACGAACGTTGAACTATCTTAAATAATTTTTAGCTCACCTGCCCGAAGGGCAAGTGCGCTTATGTCATGGTGCGGCGTCCGTCGTCCGTCCGTCCGGCCGTCCGTCCGTCCGTCCGGCGTCAACTTTTCATTTATAAAGCTTCTCAATAACCAAAAGGCCTAGAGACTTGATATTGGACCTGAAGCATGCTGGGGTAAAGGGCTACCAAGTTTGTTCAAATAAATGACCTTAACCTTCATTCAAGGTCACATGGGTCAAAAAGGCTATAGTATTCAGACGACTTCTTCTCAATAACCAAGAGGCACAGGGACCTGATATTAGGCCGGTAGCATGCTGGGACGAAGGGCTACCAAGTTTGTTCAAATAAATGACCTTAACCTTCATTCAAGGTCACATGGGTCCAAAAAGGTATATTTTTCAAACGACTTTTCAATAATCAAGAGGCCCAGGGACCTGATATTAGGCCTGTAGCATGCTTGGGTGAAGGGCTACCAAGTTTGTTCAAATAAATGACCTTGACCTTCATTCAAGGTCACATGGGTCAAAAAGGCTATAATCTTCAAACAACCTTTTCTTAATAACCAAGATTTCTAGGAACTTGATATACATTTGTAAGCATGTGGCATGCTGGGGTGAAGATCTACCAAGTTTGTTCAAATAAATAACCTTGACCTTCATTCAAGGTCACATGGGTCAAAAAGTTTCTAATATTCAAACGACTTTTCAATAACCAAGATGTCAAGGGACTTGATATTGGGCCTGTAGCATGCTGGGGTGAAGCGCTACCAAGTTTGTTCAAATAAATGACCTTGACTTTCATTCAATGTCACATTGGTCAAAAAGGCTATAATCTTCAAAAGACTTCCTTTCAATAAACAAGATGACCAGGGACCTGATATTAGGCCAGTAGCATGCTGGGGTGAAGGTCTACTCAGTTTGTTCAAATAAATGACGTTGACCTTCATTCAAGGTCACATGGATCAAATAGGCTATAATCTTCAAACAACTTCTTCTCAATAACCAAGAGGTCAAGGAACTTGATATAGGCCTGTGGCATGCTGGGGTGAAGGGCTACCAAGTTTGTTCAAATAAATGACCTTGACCTTCATTCAATGTCACATGGGTCAAAAAGTCTCTAATATTCAAACGACTTCTTTTCAATAACCAAGATGTCAAGGGACCTGATATTAGGCCAGTAGCATGCTGGGGTGAAGGTCTACCAAGTTTGTTCGAAAAAATGACCTTAACCTTCATTCAAGGTCACATGGGTGAAAAAGTCTCTAATCTTCAAACCACTTCTCAATAACCAAGATGCCCAGGGACTTGATATTGAGCCTGTAGCATGCTTGGGTGAAGGGCTACCAAGTTTGTTCAACTGAATGACATTGACCTACCTTCAAGGTAAAATTGGTCAAATAGGCTAAAATCTTTAAACAAATTCTCAAACATTAAGAGGCTCAGGTAGTTGAGGTTGGGCCTGTCTGTAGCATGCTGGATTGTAGGGCTACAAGTTTGTTCAACTGAATGACATTGACCTACATTCAAGGTCACAGGGTTGAAATATTTTTAAATCTTGCCATAGCCAAGAGTCACCAAGATCTGATATTAGGCCAATAGTATGCTGGAATGAAGGACTAGAATATTTATTGACATGAATAAACCTAGCTTACTGTGATATTTGAATAAATTGGTTATCAGCATAGTATCTGTAGAAATGACCCCAATCAACTGCAAATTTGCTGTAGAGCCAGGTTAGCGATACAGGCCCATTGGGCCTCTTGTTCTTTTAAAGTGTATTACATTTTAAAAGTATCAATAAAATTGTGTATACTTTTATTCATTCATAACTGGATGGAAAACAAACCCCTGCTCTGTCCTAATATAGACTTATCATTATGATATTTTTCAATTTTGAAAATCGTGATGAGGCAGTTGACCCCATACCATTTTACATTCGATCGATTAATTGATCCCCGGATTAATGGCGAGTAAGTTTAAACTGCCACCAAACCAAAATGTTAGGTCCTACCTGGTCATCTTGGTGAATAACAACCCAGCTTGATATGTGTTTTTTTTTTTTTTATTCTTTTTTTTTTCATTTGATGTGAAATATGTATTCACTTACAGGTGTTGCACCAACGTACCTCATTCCAAAGCCTTCCTTATCAAACAAGCTGGTAACAGAGGGTTTCTACCAAAGGCTTCAGTTTAAATGTTCATTTGAACCCTCGCTTGAAGATCTATATTATCAAGTTTTCTGGTTCGTCGATGACAAGCCCCTAAACGTGTCGAAAATGGCGAAGAAAACGGAACCGGAAACATTTGTACTGCAGGAAAAAACGGGTGTGCTAGAAAAACTTGGAATAAATGTGCGTACACATCAACATGATCTTCTTACAAACATTTAGTTGTATATGATATTGTTTTTGCAGATTTAATGAAATATCCATTATGCTGTATCTATATCACAGTTAGTGGATGTATATACATGTTGATATTAAAAGATTGCTAGCTGAATACATGGATAATTAATAACATATTTTACTAATTATATGTGTTTTTCTTTTACTTTCCTATTACAGTGAAGTTGCTTAAGTTTTCATGCCAAACCATAATAATGTAAACAATGTATATTTAATGACGTCATCAGAAAATAGTTAGCCGAGACATTGACTTTGACAAACTTTATGTTTCAGATCGCGTGTTCTGTTCGTGCAAAGACAAAACCGGACGGAGTACCAGGGCCTATGTCTCAAAAGAGTGCTCTTTTTTTTGCTGGAATAACGGTATGTTCGCACAAAAAAAAACATTTGTCGATAGCTAAGAGGAAGGCAATATCGGTGATATTTTACAAACAAGATACCGATATGCAGATGAAATCCTAACTCAATAAAAGGAGAGCAAAACATATATATATAAAAATACATTGACTTGGAAACGCTTTAGAACGTAAATTAAATTAGACCAGGTGATCCGGAATGGTAAGCGTCTCCTGTTGGTCGAATGATAGATACAATGATTACCTCACTGTCCATATATTAATACTTATATACTGGTACCGGTTCACAATATACGCACACACAGACACAAACACACACAAAAGAAATAACTCAACAACTGTATTTGAATGAATAAGCCCACCCTCACAGAGGGTGACAAAATATTTATTAATTATGAAAAAGTGATAATAGAAGATTATGAGATGCAATTACTCATATATACCAAATACATATATAAAATATCGCTTTCATAAAACATTAAATAATAAGCCAATATAGGGTTAACCAAATAAAAACTGCCAAAAGATAATATAACTCATATACCAAATACACCTAAAATATCACTTTAATAACATATTAGATAATAAGACAAAGGGAGGCAGTGGATGGGATTGAAAATTGAAGCCTTTTTTTTTGCTAAAAGTTGGACACTCAAAATTAGATGCAGTGGATTTCAAAGATGGCTGCCTAATGATGAGGATGGCCGCGGGGTCTTGGGACCCCCTTAAAGCAATTGACCAATCAGGGATCCTTTGGTCCTACGGCAAGGGACATAACTCCGTGAAATAAATGGACAATGAATTAATTATATCATGGGCATATCCCTCCTAAAAACTAAAGGAATAAAACTGTAAAATATGAAATAATTATTGTAGTGTTTCCTATGCATAAATTAAGCTAAATACTTAGCTGCCTTTTATGCATCTACACACTTACAAGAAACAACTCAACAACTGTATTTGAATGAATAAGGCCACCTTCACAGAGGGTGACAAAGTATTCATTAATTATGAAAAAGTGATAATAGAAGACTATGAGATGAAATTACTCATATATACCAAATACATATATAAAATATCACTTTGATCAAACATAAAATAATAAGCCAATATGGGGTTAACCAAATAGAAACCGCCAAAAAGACATTGAAAATGTTTTCCACCATACATTGTCTTCCCCACAGAAAGGGAAACTGGGGGCTGAAGATTAAAGGTACTTTGTTGTATGCCATTTCCTAATGACCCACATGTTACCCTATTATGTTGAGATTCAGACACAGGAACACAGTTTGTTAATGTAATTGTCTCTACATTTTCACTGTTGCTATGGGCCGGAGGTCCTGAGGGTATGCGCTGCAATGATGCCACAGTCTGCGCCAAAGTGGTACACGTCAACGTAGCATCCACATGCACTGAAGAGGTTGCGTCAGTCGACGAGGCTGTCTGTGTTGCTGAGGCCGTTTGAGGAATTGTGATAGTGTCATGTGATAGCGCAGACTCCATGATTGACTGTCTCGCAGAAGCAGTTATTGATGCTGTCATGGCCTCCAACTGTGAATTCGAAAGCGGAAAAGCGCCCAATGCATCTTGAGCAGGCAGACTCACAAGTCCTTGTGAAGGCTGTACAGTAGGATTGGAAGTAGAAGATGATTGCTTGGGATTAGGACGTCTCCGTTTCGTTCCTGAGGCCTTTTGCTGGCTGTCATAGTCTGTTCCCTTCCTCTTACGCATTGTTTAATGCTGCTGGAATGAATCTGAATAAAAGCAAAAAATGATGAGCCAATGTATCAATAACTTTCTTGCGACTGACCCGAGATTCTGTAAGTGTTAACATGAAGGTCAACACGAACACATACAGCAGAGAATATATGTGCCAAAGTAGCATGTGAACAATATATATTGTCTATAATTGAATAGCAAGGCCAGGAACCCAGACACATAGCCAATCAGGGGCTAAAAGGCCCAAAGAAAGATATTATTTTTTAATTGCATTATAAATATTATGCTAGATATAATTAAATTGATGGCCAGGGTAAAACCGAAAAATAGCCCATACAGGCTAAAATAAGATGTCATGCCATCAAAGTGCAAAACATATCATAGCTATAATTATAAGCTAGATAAAAACATGGCCAGATAAAACACATGTACATAACCTATTCAGGTTAAAAGGCCAAATAAAATATATACCTTGTATATATTAAAACAGCACAATGAAAATTTATAATGGCAAAATAAATTCATGGCCAAGTAAAAGCCAACCAATTAAATTAGCTCATATATGCTAAAAGGCCAAATCATGATGTCACATGATGCATAATCATAAGTGCAATATTATAATTATTAATAGCTACCCTGGAGAAAATTTGAGCTGAAGGACAAAACTTTTTTTTTTTGATTAGGTGTTATATCAGACCCTAAACTTTTGTTATAAACCATAATTGTCATATTGAATTCATGAATTTGAATGAAATAATCCAAAACGTTAACGCTTATGGGAAAACAATTGATTGGTTGGCCTCTATTACCTCCTAACCTCAATAAAACATAATAAGGAGATAAATAAAGAATGTATGTATACTAGGACAGAGCTTTTGTTTTCATCAAACTCTGATGAAAACTGGCCATGGTATAATAGTAATATTTAAAGGTCAATCTGCATGGAAACATGTATGCATTGTACATGTACTAAAAAAAATAGCTATAAATTCCTGCTCATTATTTTTAGCTCACCTGCCAGAAGGGCAAGTGAGCTTATGCCGTGGTGCGGCGTCCGTCCGGCCGTCTGTCCGGCCGTCTGTCCGGCCGTCCGTCCGGCGTCAACTTTTCATTTAAACAACTTCTTCTCAATAACCAAGAGGCCCAGGGACTTGATATTAGTCTTGTAGCATGCTGGGGTGAAGGGCTACCAAGTTTGTTAACATAAATGACCTTGACTTGACCTTCATTCAAGGTCACATGGGTCAAATAGGCTATAATCTTCAAACGACTTCTTCTCTATAACCAAGAGGCTCAGGGATTTGATATTGGGCCTGTAGCATGCTGGGGTGAAGGGCTACCAAGTTTGTTCAAATGAATGACATTGACCTTCATTCAAGGTCACATGGGTCAAATAGGCTATATTCAAACGACTTCTTCTCAATAACCAAGAGGCACAGGGACTTGATATTGGGCCTGTAGCATGCTGGGTTGAAGTGCTACCAAATTGGTTCAAATGAATGACCTGGACCTTCCTTCAAGGTCCCATGGGTCAAATTGGCTATAATCTTTAATAACCTTCCCAATAACCAAGAGGCCCAGGGACTTGATATTGGACCTGTGGCATGCTGGGGTGAATGGCTACCAAGTTTGTTCAAATAAATGACCTTGACCTTCATTCAAAGTCACATGAGTCAAATAGGCTTAAATCTTCAAACGACTTCTCTATAACCAAGAGGCCCAGTGACTTGATATTGGGCCTATCTGTAGCGTGCTAGGAGCCAAGAGTCACCAAGACCCGATCTTAGGTCAAACGTATGCTGGAATGTAGGACTAGAAAATATCTGACAAGGTTTGAATGGAGCAAGAACAACGGTAATGATATCACTGAGTTTATTGAAATTCGGGAATCCCTGGTGATGAAAATGCAGAAAGCGATGTGATCACTTCTATCCACTAATTCGTTAAAATTGTTGGTCGATTTTTAACCACTGTTACTATTTTCTTAATTTTACAAATTCAAAATTAATAGAATCAATATGTTGATAGCAATTTACACTCAAATTAAGCAAATATCGGTTAACAGTTTCCTTGCTATAGAGATAGTCGACGAGACGAGGTTGCCTTTGCCCTTTTCAGAATGGGTCATAGACATTAATGAAACAATAACAACATATGTTTATGATTTGTTTTATTTGGGTTCAATACAAGCTTTGCACACAATGGACCATTTACCATTAAAACACATTATTTTATTCGATTTTTGTAATCTACAACTTTCAAAAGATAGAAATAGCAGCATAACATGTATTTGGCATGGCAAACTGCAAAGAAATGACAAAGAAACTAACGAAAACTTAAGTCGTTACTAAGGAAAACATTTGCTAATTCCTCAAAAATGCGAAAATCTACAGTATAAAAAATTAATGATACATGTATCGTTTAGATTTTTGCAGGATTGGAGATCTTTGTGTAGCCAATCATTCTGTCGATGCACACAACAACTGTTCAATCTGCAACGTAGCTCTTTCCTCTGAGACATGGAGCCAGAATCCAGGTAAAAACGAACATTCACAAATGATATTATTAAAAAACAACTGCCGTTGATATTCATATTTCATAATGAGAATCAATTCAACAAGTGAATAGGACAAACATACTTATTATACTCATACTCCTATACAATGTGTGTCAATGTCAAGAGTTAATCTAAACTCAAAAATTAAGGCAGTTATTGACTAAAGGATTAGCTTATTGATAAATACTCGTTGGGGAAAAAAGCCCGAATTGTATTTTTTTAATATCGATAAAACGGGAGATAAATGTAACAAACTGTAGCTACACGCCGACATGTGAAAAGTGGGAATAAGTATTGGACCTCACACAAAAAGATAACAACTCTATAAGACTAAATTATCAACAAATGAATAAAGATGGTTGACACAAACAATTTTCGTTACTCTTACGGAGTACTACTAAGTAGGCACACGTGGGGTCTTGCATATTTACAGATACACTATATTTTTGTAGATAAACCAAAGACATTATATTAGCTATACCAACTGACATAAATATGATGTTGATCCCCCTTTGCAGATTACTGTTCAATAGACGATGCTTGTGTTCCTGATGGTATCGTTAAGAACATGTCTTCCTGTCTGATATGTAACACAAGTCGTGACGTTACTCAGTGGTCACTTGCTGATGGTAATTCACATTTTGATACCTTTCAAGTTTTGACAGTTAACTCATTTTTTTCTTTTATGATGTTAAACAAATTATAAATACATATTGTTTATGTTTTGTATCATACAGAATTTATGATCGTATTAAATGGAGACTAAGCACAAGAACCTTCTCATTCATTATCAACTAGACAATGAAGCATTCCCTTATTGAAATAACTTTTAATAATATAAAATATCATATAATATTTTTTCGAGTATCAATGATTTTATTTGAAACTTATACTGTATATTTCATTAAATCATTTTGTTTGTATGCCAAGTTCTCATTTTGTGTATTTGCTGTAGCCTCGTTTTTACATCGGTTTTAATGAGGGATGAAGTCAGTTGAGCAAACGACACTCACCCTTCCGATACACCTGGTCTGATTTTGTTCGAGGGTCTTAAAGCATTTTTTTTTATTTCGCTTACGTTTTATTTATTTTAAGTTATAATTTAGGTTAATATGTCGGTATTTTCTGTTGTTATCCAGACTACTGCTTGATCGATGGTCACTGCGTGGCTGATAATGTGACTAGGGAAGGGGATGCTTGCTCTGTGTGTAACGTTACAATATCTCAATCGACTTGGAGCGGAAGCATTGGTAACTTAACAAGAACCAATAATCACAATGTTATAAGCAATGATTAGTATCTACATTATGGTTATCTTCAATGGTTGAGTGTGTATGTGTGCGTGCGTGTGTGTATGTATAATTTCATTGAATACACAATTATCTCATGTTTAGGTCACTGTCTGTTGTCTTCAATGACTAATTGTGTATGTATGATGTAGTTTAATATATTTGTAATTCGAATAAGAATTGCATGGCACTATGAAATTCTGGTGCATCCTTTGTTTTCAATTCCCTGATGTTTAGGACACTGTATGGTAGACGGCGCATGTATCGCCGATGGTACTGACAACTCCAATGCAACTTGTCGCAATTGTGACGTCAGACAGTCTACGAATAACTGGACCCTGAAGCCAGGTTAGTAGAGAATGCCAGCACTCATGAATATGAATACAAACGGGGGGGAATGAAAATACCTTTCTCTTGTCTGGTATATTACTATAAAAAGGCCGACAGGATATGTCATAAGAATATTATCTAATACTATAGATATAATTTTATCATGCTGATTGACCACGACAATGCTCGAGTTGCATGCAATATCACAAGCTCTCGATGTCCGTACCTTTCACTTATGTCGGTATTTCCTGTTGTTATTCAGACTACTGCCTGATCGATGGTCACTGCGTGGCTGATAATGTAACTAGGGAAGGGGATGCTTGCTCTGTGTGTAACGTTTTAGTATCTCAGTCGGCTTGGAGCGGACACATGGGTAAATCAATTAGTATCAATAAAGTCAATTGATATCACGTTACAATTTTGGCTCTAAGTTTTAATACTCTCAATTTGTATTGAAAAGTGTCAGAATACCAGGTGCATCTTTTTATACAATTCTCTGATGTTTAGGGTACTGTATGTTAGACGGTGTATGTGTCCCTGACCTTACTGACCACTCTAGTGAAACGTGTCTCGAATGTGACGTCACACAATCGCGGAACGACTGGACATTGAAGCCAGGTAAGTTAAGAATGCCAGCTCTGTACATGAAACATAAAATATGGACACAAACAATATTACAAAATCAGGTCGTCAGTATTTCAATTTTTTTTTTGTCTCAAAATCATGAAGTTACATGTAATCGATGTCCACAATTTCCATTCACTCACGCACTATCCCAGCTGTGATGTAAACATGCACGTGTGGACTGACGGGACTATTCCAAATCTATATATAAATATAGATATTAAATCACATTTAAATATCTGATATCATAACGTTTCTTATATTATTCCTCAGGCTACTGTTTAATAACTGGCCAATGTATCGCTGATAACGTGACCAAGAATGGGGATGACTGTTCAGTGTGCAATGTCAAATTGTCTCAAACGGCTTGGAGTGAAAATACAGGTAAGGATAATTCCGGAGCATAAAAAAACTTCCAATCGACCTCAATAACTTGCCCTGCGTCTGATGAATGTGACAGTGTCAGTCACCAAAATATCACGTATAAAAAGCCAAAGACTGATTGTGGTATACCATGTACAAAGACAAAGAAAGTTGGGGCTTAAATACAGATAAAAAGAGACTTGGTGCGTAAATAAAGGTAGAATTGTGGTGTTAATGCAGGTAAAAGGAGAGTTGAAACGAAAATACAGAAGCACAAGAGTTGTTATTCATATACAGGTATAGAGAGAGTTTAGGCGCAAATGCAAGTAAAAAGAAAGTTGAAGCGTAAATGAACGTAGAAAGAGAGTTGGAGAGTAAGTAAAAATGAAAGGCGTTGATTGAACGAGAGATGGAGAAAAACGTATTGAGGCGTAAATACCGGTAAAAAGGGAGTTAGTGGAAAGAGAGTTTGGGCGTAAATACAGGTAGGCAGAGAATTGGTGGACAGATATTATGGGCGTCTACACAAATACAAAGAGAAATGGGCGTAAATATAGATAGAAAGAAAATGGTTGGTAAATACAGATAAACAGAGCTGGTGGTGCTAAAAAAACGGGAAAGGTGAAATTTGAAGCGTAAACACAGGAAGAAAGGGAGTTTGAACCCGATAATAGGTAAAAAGACAGTTTGAGTCTGATAAAGGTAAGAAGAGAGTTTGAACCCGATAGTAGGTAAAAAGAGAGTTTGAGCCGGATAACAGGTAAAACAAAGTTTGAGCCCGATAACAGGTAAAAACGAGGTTGGAGCGTAAATACTGTAAAAAGGGAGTAAAGGTTTAACCTCAATGTCTACATTTCTGTTGTGTGTTCATTTTACGAAACATGGTATGTAAGCATCAAACCTGACTCGAAGGAATACAGTTTTGATAGCGAGGGACCAATGCATGGCTATTTTCCCTTCCGTTTTGACTTTTTTTTTCCGATAAAAATGAAATGTTCAAAATATCAGAAATCGATATAAAAATGGTGTTAGTGTGGAACTATATTTTGTTTATTCCTGTAGTTGACAACCTTTCCCGCCAAAGTAGAATGGCTGTTTAGCGAATACTTTAAATGTGCAGCTGTTTTGTCTGTTTGTATAACGCCGAAAAGAGAAGGCCGATTTCATCTTTTGAAAGTTTTAATAAATATCCATTTTCAAATGTTAACACGAGGAATAATTCTTTTGTTATCGTTTACTGTGTGAAAACTGCGTTTCTTTTACAAATATTTTGAATAACGCACGTAAGTGAATTATTCTTTTAAAAATGTAATAGACAACACAAATATTGCTTCGTTTAAATGTTACTGAAATCTAGATGGTTTTAAAAATAATTAATAAAGAACGGCAGTTTCAGAATTTTCTAAGTCTGCTTTGTTATATCTTGGTATACAAAACATTCAATGACATTATTGGATGGATTTGGATAAAAATGTCGCCAAGAGCTTTTGCAGTGTTGAATTGGCGGAGAAGTCTGAAAATTTCCACATACTTTTTCCAAGAAGAAGTCTTTGAAACGAAATTTTTGAACAACAGCTATCGTAAAAAGTATTATATCCTGAATCAGGTTACACCATTTCATCTTTTGCATTTCATTTTCTAAAAGGGGAATAAATCTACACCAAAAGTCATTGTCATTAATATAAATGACATCGTGTGTTTATTACGTCATGTTGCCGAGGTATATCTCCTGAATTTGAAAATAGATTAATGCAATTCATTTTGACGGTCTTTTAATAGATAAAACAAGTAACGTACATGTACGTTTGTATGTCCATACCAAGTTACTAGTCCAAACGTGTAACCAGTAAAACGTATTTCGATAAAACATACGGATACGGATGGAAAGAATACAGACATATTGAAAACGGAACTCTCACATATTTTAAATATACGCTTAATATAGTACATACTTATTTTTCCTTGCTGATACGGTTTCTGTTTTAAATTTTCGTTTATTTAATACTTTCAATTTATTTAGACTTTTGTAGAATAGAAGGACAATGTATTCGCCATAATACGTCATCGAACACTGACAAGTGTTTGACGTGCGACGTAGGACGCTCACGTGATCACTGGACCAGAACCTGTGGTAAGGGAAACGATTAAAGGATGATAATTTACAATCGATCATTAATAGTATTGCATTTTTCATTCAAAATAAGGAGAGGGTGTTTTCATTTGCATCATTTCTAACATCATATAACACTTGATCTCTTTTATTATATTTCAATTTTCTTAATGAATATACATGCTGATAAATTTATACTGAATATTCAATTAATAACAAATGTGAATATATACAAAACACGCACCAATTTCCCTGTCTCCCTTCCATCCGGCAAAACCCTCGACAATTACATCAATATCATGAAACTTAAGGTAAGTGTGTTTGTTTGTATATATATCAGTTTCCTCCGCTATGTACACAAATAACTTATATTCCAAGAGTAAGATATGCCTAATTTGAAAATAAGTATGATCTGAAATCAGATAATGGACATACGTGTTGGTTCTTGTAAGGTAAGTTTTTTTTCCTTTTCTAAACAATGACATTATTCTTTATATTGTTTGTTAATTGTGAAATACCTTCTGTTAGTCTTTACACATCTACAGTATAACATATAATCATTTAATATTTCCTGTGATATGACATATTTATTTGATCATTGATTTTATAATGAATATTGCCGATATGAACGAAATATGTGTTACTCATAAATATATTGGTATGCATTAAGACCTGATAATGAATATCAGGTTGTATTCATATTACTATCATGTTCAAACTGACACCGTTCAAAAACCGTAATTACATTTCAGAGATCGTTATGCAAATATTATTCTGGAGTCTATGAAATGAAATTGAAAATGTTTTCATCGTATGGTAATTAACTTTAATATTTAATAAAAGTAAAAATGTGTAAAAAAAAACACGTCGACATAACACATGCAAATATGGCGCCAGATTGACATTATCGTCATGTGATCAGAAATAAATGTATTGTCATTTGAATGCAATCAAGATACATATATAGACAAGATGGGGAAAACGAAATGCAATATTCAGCTTTGAAATATTACTGCATCTTTAAAAGTTAAATTGTTACATATTGGTGATTAAGTTGATTATATGTGTAACAGTTAACAATTTACTATTTTTTCGCAGAAACAACACATAATGCCGATCCATCAAACAGGACATCCGGAACTACACACAACATCAGAAATGTACATGATGGCCCGCATAAAGAGAAAGCTGGAACTGGCTCTTCATCAAAAGCCTGGATAGCGGGTCCTGTGATCGGAGGAGTGATTATCGTCATGGTGATAAGCATACTTTTATATCGTCGATGGAAAAATAGGTGGGACATTTTGTCATTTTATTGTTGAAAAACTATCCTTATAATATGATACTTAGTAGTGATTTGTGTGATGTAAATGCTCCACTTATCGTCCATTGACTTAAAAACTTAATAGAATTATCTGATATACTACCAGGCTATTTGGTGATTATACGCAGCAAGGCAAGTCAAACTGATATATGTATGCAAAATATACGCTTCGCCCAATTACCATATGTTAGCAATATTAACAATATCTCTTGTCCTTGAACATATACTGTCTAATAGAACAGACTCTGAAAAATATTTCAATGGATTTCAAACACAATTACCCCTGTGAATAGCTACAGACCCGTGTACGTTCGCTGTTCCGTCTTAAACGCAAACGCTACGGAAGTGCTACGGAAATGGTACGGTAATGCTACGGTAATGCTACGGTAATGCTACGGAAATGGTACGGTAATGCTACGGAAGTGCTACGGAAATGCTACGGTAATGCTACGGAAATGCTACGGTTGACGCTCACAAATAATCGACCGTTTCTGAATAAATTATCTGGTTCTTATAAAAAGCGGATCCTAGACGAAGCGAACACGTAGAAACGACAGTGCAATGGTGTTTGATGGAGTGAATGTTGTATCGGGAAGTGGAAGAACGTTTTATCAAATTGTACTACTATAGAAAACCTCCGTATGCAAAAAACTGTACAACTTTTAGAAACCGGAAATATTAAGGTCATATAAGGATCTTTCAAATTTAGGAAAATTTATTATTCTCGACAACAATAGCATTTAATTTTAAAATAAAATCACTCTCTACACTAGCGCTGCGGTCGCGTATGTGTTGTCTCTGTGTGTCCGAACTTTATTGTTTTGTTTCTATGTCTTTATCTATATTTTCACTGCATTTATTCACTGCATTTGTACTGATAAACCGTAAGGTTTAAGAAACCAAATAATTGAATTGAAAAACTTGTATCAAAGTGTTAATTTAGGTACAGGTAAACAGATCAAGATTTCTGAACACAGATTGACCAGGCTATGAATAGACCCCCTATAGGGCTAATTGTAAAAAGGAGAAACTGACCAGGTGTGGTGATGACTTATACACCTGAGTCCGATGACTCCTAATCAAGTGTATATCCATGGCCATCAGGTGAAGTTGACGGTGGTGGGGAGGGGGATTAGTACCCATGGCAACAGGTTAGGGGGACAATTAAGTCAAGTACATGTGCATGTCTGGCAAGTCTATATATAACAATCACTGGTACATATTACTGGTGTGTATGCATTGACGATTTGTTTAAAAGTCTGATGTCGGATCAGAGGAAACTCTGGCAGGGGAGGGATAAAAACTAAAAACAAGACATCAATAATTATATACTTAAGAATATACAATGTATATGTGCAATCAGATACGTGTATATCACACGTCTTCAATGGAGCGGACTCTGTGTGTTTACTTGATAATGGATAACACTCTGAAAATCTTTATTAATGGACTTGTGTTGTGATCTAACCTTCAGTTGAGTGACAATCAGTAAACCTTTGCACCCAAGGAGAAATGAGGAGTGCACGATAATTAGTTCACAACTGTTTTGTTTTTTTAACTTATTGTCACAAAGGACATAACCAGGTAATACATTGTTTCAATATATAAAGACTTCAACAGTGTAGAGTGAAGAATCTACCTTTGAAATTAATTTTGATGTTGTATGCGATCATTTTAATCATTTACATGCTTCTATTAAAACACATCAGTTTGTGTCAGAGGCCTAATAATGGCTGACTCAGGTGTACACGTACTTCATGTAAATATTTTGTCGGACAAAATATTAATATTTTAAATTTTTATTGAATGTTAATTCACTAAAGTTTTGGCTTTTACATTGTTATTCGAAACTTGAAAGTTTCTTTTACAGTACATGTCATCTATATGATTTATACATTGTATGTTCTGTCGACAGATCTTGAGACATGTACAAATAAATGTACATGTCCACGCTACATGTACATTACATTGAAGCCAGACATCTGGGAAAGGCCTGTTGCCAATGGCCAACTGGGCGCAATATGCAACCCTACAGCCTTGAGGACATGCATCCTATCACACCTTACCTGTAAGATGCTGATCAGTCTAGCTCTTTTGTGTCTGGCACATGGTATACCTGGCCAGGTGACCAGTCCCCAATTAACCCCCGGGGTCCTATTATGGCTCATTCTCATTGAGCCAACATATAGAAATGTACCTGTATTACCAGGCCAACATGTCAAATTTTACACCTGAGTGAGTTTAAACTATAGCAGTAGCCTGTTCTTACTTTCATGAGAGAAAATATAAAAATGTCAAACTGAATATGACTTATAAAATGATGACTCAAATGATTCACCCTCTCTTTTACATTTTTTTTTCAAAACTTTCCTTTTTGTCGGTAAATTTTGTAAAGCAGCACGTATATTTAAGACTCCTATCCGATATTGACAGAGTCTACGACGGGTGTAAAACTTTAAAATGTACGTTTTATATAAAAAAAAAATATTGTTATATAACGTTTAGCAACAAAAGATATACAACTGAGTATCCCGACAGCTTGGGTGAGGAATCTCTAAAGAAAGAAACACATGCTAAAGACTTGGGTGTATGGGTCACTCCGAATCTTAACTTTTTATTTCATGTTAGATAAGTGGTTGGTAAGGTCATGCCAATCTACATATTTGGATTTTCAAAATGTTATTCGCTCTCTGTACATTAGTGCAGTCAGTTAGATTACTGCTCTGAAATATGGTCACCATAGCAAGAAACACTCGTACACCAGATTGAAGTTGTACAGGTTTTATTTTTTATTTTATTATTTTTTTTATTTCCATGTTTTAAATCAAAATTAAACGATAATAGTCTATATTACATGTACATTTGTACACAATTCAACTTACCTAGTCTGGTATGAAGGCATTAAAACATATATTTTTATTCAAATCTGTACATAGTCTGCTTGATCGAACTTTTACAAGATACTACTTTTTAGTTCCACATCTTTTTTTTGACTAGGTCGAGTATCTCAACCTTGCTTTATCCCTGTAAATGCTGGATTATTGTAAGAAATTGTAATGTTCTTAAAAGAGTCCTAATTAATTTTAACTACCTTCGTCATGTTCCCGACAGTTTTTTAACGTTTCACTTGAGAGATTTATGTCGAACGAAGATTTGTTTTCAGAATTAGGTCTCTTGTTTACTGTTCATAACAAGACTTACTTGATTGTCTGGATGATTTCTATTTTGGACATCAGTTCTATTTCACATGTGTATGCACTTTATATACCGTATTTGCTCTTACTATGTAATTAATTTACTCTTGTTATACTTTATCAGAGACATATATATATATATCACACATGTAATATATACGTCTCTGATTTTATCAATTTGTTATAAATTCTGTGATAAGACCTTTGGGTTTTAAAATTGAAATAAATAATGAATAACTCCAAAGATCACGATGACATTCTCATTAAAGTTGGACGTTTTATGAATCAGTCTATAGCCTTACCTGTAGGCTATAATTATCTCTTATTGTTCTACCTTTCACACCTATATCACTTGGTCCACAAAATACCTTACCTTTAGTTTACCTGTGTACAACATGCTGTGTTGTTTGTATCATTGCTGACAATTAAGTCTAACTACCCTAGTTTACCTGTGGGATACTGTCTGGAGTATTTGTACCCTATACATGTTGCCTGACCAGTGCATATTATATGAAACTGTTTTAAAGGTTAGACTATAGCACAGTAAAGGTAATATTGTTTATTTAACACGACCTTCATCTTGGTTTCCATCGTAATGCGTCGACTACTACTAGGATCCGCCATTCTTTATTACACTAAGATCGATGTACCATGTGACTTGACTTGTTTTTTGTGAGAGTGTTATTTTTTCTATACAAAGATACAGACAGATTTATAGCCGTATCTATGTAATTCTCACCTCCTTACATGTATAAAATTATTTGCTATCGCTACATTTCTTTTTTGACGTTCGGTAAGTATATTTAACTAAATTTCGTTTCGATAAAAAATACATTCCGCAAAATTTTCTACCGAACGGTTATGAGACGGTCTGTGAGTGAAAATAGGTAAACGCAAATGCTACGGTAATGCTACGGTGAGTGGATGCAAACGCTACGGAAATGGTACGGAAATGGTACGGTAATGCTACGGAAATGCTACGGAAATGCTACGGTTATGCTACGGTAATGCTACGGAAATGGTACGGTAATGCTACGGAAACGCTACGCTTAAATCGGAACTGCGAACGTACACGGGTCTGTAGGTGTAAACGTGTGTCGTGCTATGCTGTACAATCATGCAGCGAGGGCTATGTGAATTAAGTCGTCAAAATTACGACAGTTTCAGATTTGACTGTATATAACCTTTATTGTGACATTTGAACCAGTTTACATGAATTAGAACTGTATTTTATGGGTTAGTATTCTAGAAAAGCTCGTATATATACGGGGTTATTAGCATATACTTAAATATGCTTTATAGTCATTAGGGAGTTGTGGGCACAAAAGGTCAGCCATTTCCTCAGTTGTGAATTCATTGATAAACAAACATTGCTGAGGCTTCACTAACTGTTGTCTAGTGCGATAGTCTGATGTTGTGATGAGTATCTTAGTAAGGATTTAAAGCTAAGGGAAGTAATCCAAACATGTAGAATGTCTAACATTGATGCACTTGGTTGAAACAGAGGGGGTATATCTATGTTGATCCGCTCCGTGTGGTGATATGAATATTCACCAGGAAAACGTAAACATTCTTTGAACACGTGTTTGATGTTATATGGATTCTCTGTTATATCAATATTTTACCTAGCTAACTTATATTTTACGCATGTACCGCTCATTGATTTCGCACATATTCAACGGACTCGCATGAAACAAATTTAACAAATTAACATTAGTAATTCAATCGTTTTGTTTAAAAACAACGTAATTATTTTTAATTGTTATAATTATATTTTATAGACAGTCATATTATGAAATACTGCTTAATATATATGTATTTGTTTTGTTGTCAGGAATGACGATACAAGCTACAAAGTAACTTACGTGGCGTCGGCATCATAGCTTGAGCGATCAGTCCGGATTCGAAACAGACATCAACTGATAGTCATACAACTCTAATGTAATCGGCAAAATACTCATGTGATCAACGGCAGCATAATGCATCACTTTATTTTGCATATAATTGAATAATTATGTCATATACTTAGTATTTCAAAAGCTGTATATACATTTGGCATGGTTAATGTGAAATTGATATGGATAGGAAACATGTTTTAAAGTTGATATAATGTGTAAAGACATTCATAATACTACATCAAGTGTTGATTTAAGATCTTTGCTTGTTATAAAACCACCCAAGATTCTCATCTTCGCCTGAGGCCAATTGTCACATTTGACCACTGGTACTATGATATGAATGTATTTTGTATGATACTGATTGGTACTATTTTCAAATTAACAAAATAGTATTTTGTAAAGTTTTCATTAAGTACACTAGAAATATGTAAGGCATATGATAGAGCATACTAGTACAAACAAGGTTTATCTCCGACTTTTATTTGATAACAAACATGCATCGTCAGTAGTGACCACTTAAAACGTTTAAGAGGTTACTCACCACTAAAGTCAAAAACTGAAAGTACCTCGATTATCGAGAAAAGTTTGTTCAAAAGCATACGGTAAATCACAATAACATCCGCGATATATATTTGACCCTATACTAACATATATATTGTATATTACCTTTACACGCAATATTACATGTAAAATGTTCAGAAAGCATCCCAGGCTCAAGTCAAAATTCATTTTTGTTACGCTTGTATATGTACTTTAATCATGAAATCGGCCTGTTGTATTATCAATTGGACCATGTAATTTTCTTGTATATTGCACTAGTTTGATATACGCTTTGACGAGTGTGGCGTCATAGTCTGGGCTATGACATTACACCAGGAGTTAACAATATCAATAAATTGGCTATCTCTGCTTTAATTAGGGTTTTTTTTCATTTTGACATTAAAACCGAACACGTTTTCTGAGGTATGAATAGATAGACCTATACATTTTGCTTTTCCTTTTGTGATATTGAAAGAGACTCGAAATCTGTCTCGAAGTTTGAACATTTCTCACTAAGACTCGGTTTATAAAATCTGTATGATAATTCATTGTATATCCTCTATATTTTATACATTCATATTATATGCATAATAAAAACTTGATTATATATGGAACAGTCTACTCATGACAATAAAATGTTCATTTCATCCAAATATATATATAATAACATCATCTTGGGATAAAATGTATCTATTAAGATTAACATATACTTGATGTTTTCACGAATAAAGTGTAATTTAAACATAAGAACGTATTTTCAGTGATTTATTTTTCATTCTATGAAGCGTTGTGATGAATGGCACTGACACAATCTGAAATGCAACCGTTATAGCATTATGTATCATTACACAGACTGGTAATTGAATTAATCAGTACAATAATATTTTGTCTTGACTGGATTTCGTATGTACAGTTTGGTATGCCATTAAAATGCTAGTTTTGATGGTATGTTTGGTATGGTTTATTAAAACAATGGACTATTCTGATAAATACTACAAGATTTATGTCAAAATACGGTATAAATCAAGATGTGGTATTTTAGTTATGGTGTATTCTATTCGCTTTGGTATTTTATTCAATATAATGATTCTTGTGTTTATATCATTTGACAGACGATTTGCTATTATGATCATGTCAGAATATTAGACTGTTAATGGGATATCCACTGTTCCCAATGGTAACAGCCGTGGCTATTTCTTATCTTGATTTGAAAGTCCGATCAGAGTAAAACTTATCGTCTTTATCTGTGTCGTAAAATACAGGGTATCGTACTCACTAAAAGCTGTTAACATGAAGATTGACTGAATGCGCACGTCCTACTATATATATATATTAAACATATTAAAAGCATATGAAATTAAATGTAGCCTATTGTTACTTTTTGTCAATTGGCTTGTCTATGGTTTAATGACACTCTGATCACAAATATATTATGAAAAGCCGGGCTTGGCAATGTCGTACCGAATAATTATAGCCTAGTCACGGTAACATGATATTATGATGCTCTGTTCATAGTTATACACCTGATTATCTAGTCATTTCAACTATGGTAACAAGCACAGGGGTTTGGCACGATTTTCCAAATGATAGTCCATATATATATGTATATAGTATCAAGGGTAGTAACTACAAAGAGGGGGAAGACGAACGTATTTAAAAAAAAATAATTTGTCGTATTCTGCGGGTCAAAAATCTTAGTGACACATACATTACCTTAAAGAGAAATGTTTTATCTTTCCAATGAGTGTTCGATGAACAAAATTGGCCAAGTATTATCCAAGTTATGACCTGACGAATTCGGAAATAGATGCTGAAATGGCTAGGTCGGAATCTCCCTGTCCGGTTGAATAGTCGCCTCGCTTCTAATGGGTACCTCAATAACCATTCAGAAATCGAAAAATCGACGCATGCAGCGGTATACAGTAACCATAACTATGTCAATATAGGATGTCGGTTGGTTATGTTATCCGTCATGTGCCGTAGCCAATTCCATATTACATCACCGAGCTTACCGTCTTCAAAAAGAACCACCATCTTTCCCTAACCTTTCGTGACTTTGTTTATGTCGTTACAGTGGTCGTACAGCCAAGAAGCGTTCCGAATGAAGGGAAAGATGGTGGTTCTTTTTGAAGACGGTAAGCTCGGTGATGTAATATGGAATTGGCTACGGCACATGACGGATAACATAACCAACCGACATCCTATATTGACATAGTTATGGTTACTGTATACCGCTGCAAGCGTCGATTTTTCGATTTCTGAATGGTTATTGAGGTACCCATTAGAGGCGAGGCGACTATTCAACCGGACAGGGAGATTCCGACCTAGCCATTTCAGCATCTATTTCCGAATTCGTCAGGTCATAACTTGGATAATACTTGGCCAATTTTGTTCATCGAACACTCATTGGAAAGATAAAACATTTCTCTTTAAGGTAATGTATGTGTCACTAAGAATTTTGACCCGCAGAATACGACAAATTATTATTTTTTAAATACGTTCGTCTTCCCCCTCTTTGTAGTTACTACCCTTGATACTATATACATATATATATAGACTATCATTTGGAAAATCGTGCCAAGCCCCTGTGGTAACAAGGTAACAAACCACCAGTCCCGTTTGATATTGTTTCCACATTCTCTTCGGGAAAAACCATGTCTTAGGAATGATCCATAACAAGCTATGACACATGTTGTATTTCGGTAAAGATAGATTTGAAATATACATACATCATTAAGAACTGTCGTAAGTTTAAATAAAAAGTGTACAGGAAAGACAGGCAAACAAACTTATCTTCTCACAAATAGTGACTCGTAGACAGATAATGACGACGAGCGCAACAACAAAACAAAAATAGACAATGTGACATTTTAACGTATTTACTCAGTACACATGAACGAAGTATGAGTAAACGAGAAAATTACGAAAAAACAGAGGGGAAAAGGTAGGAATACATGTAATAATACCAAGACTTCTAGAAGTATGTCTTTCATTCATCGAAGTCGTATTTTGTAATTATTGGTCAGATTTGAAGTATTTTCACTATCTCAAAATAAGAAAACCAGTCGGTCTAAGTCAACGGAAGTATACTAACAAGGAAGTTGATATGCATACTGCACGTGAGCAAATTCATAATAGGGCAATATGGCTGACAGATCATGAATACATGCTACCGTCAGGATACGAAAGAGCTTAGGAAGCGAGGCATCACCTCTTAGGATATTAATTGTAATTAGCGTGTCTGTACAGAATAGAAAATTTTGGACCAAATATATCCTAACAGGCGTATTAGAATGTGTTATCTATTTAATATAGTAAAAATAAAACAACATGGAAAAATTGTAAGAAACATCATTGCAATTACTTCTTGAATGAGATGATTATATACGCTTTAACAATATTGCACTTTCATCTTCAAACACGAATCCAAATTTTGAATTATTTTTCAGAGGTAGAGCAAATCAACACTTACCTATTTTTAATAACGGTCAACTTAAACATAATTAATAACCAAATCAGTAAACCTAGTGGCCAGCACATAACACAAGTCCTGGTTGACATTTAAAATACGTACTTGAAAGTCCCTGATATTGCGTTGACAAGGCCATTGAACTTTGCTGTTTTTCAATTAAAGATTTTCTCAACATCTGGGGTCAGTCGTTTGAAATGGAGCGATAATGCATGCGATACCTGTTCGCTATGTAATCCTATGTAGAGCACAATGAACACGTCATTGTCAATAGTATTGGGCGTTACAGTGTGAAAGCTTTATACATATTGTCATTGATCTCAAAAGAAACGTGTCAGTACACGTTTTATTAGCATTAATATCCCTGATCGCCATACACATGCATGAATGTAAAGAAAATACGATACATGATGAAACATGAAAAAGTGTTTTTTATTCTCTGTCTATTATCGCTTGTACTGGACACTTCCTCATCAGGTGAGATTTCTTGTTTAGTATTTCTAATATAATAAGTTATTATTTCATGGCAAAAGCACGTTATGAGTTAGCATATTGTCTTACATTAAGCATTGGAGAGTTTTTCATCTTTACTCTCGCTACTATTTGGTTTTATTTACCGTAATATACATTATGGTAGGTGATGACTACCTCACTGAACAACATACATGATACCCGTCACTATTTAGACCGATTCCTGTAACATTTCTTGCAAAACGACACTGCCAATTACTAATATTAAATCATAAATTTATCTCTTTTTTGGTCACTGGCAAGCCTTGAATAGCACTGTATATTCACTTGTCATTTATAAATGCATATCAATCAGTATTATGTAATTATTTTGCCATATTTTATCTGAGATCAGGATAAACAAATGTGCAATTGCAGTCATTTATATACAATTATTTAAGGGTTTAAAATTTACTACTTTATCTACTAATATTATTGAATAAATTATCAGGACAGGTCATAGAGAACCCCTGAGAGAAAAGTCCTTCAATTTCATCAGCAGATATATGGTTAATATCAACCATGAAATAAAGGATATACTTTGAAATCAGACTCAAAGTTTTCGAGAGATGCAGGTTATGAAAGTGTTACGGTCAAGATCATGCTTTATTTTTTTCAATATGAAGTCTGACGTATTCGATGATATGCCTAGTGAGTCCGATAACAACTCACTATTTTCTATTTTGAGAATGTGACTTACGGTTTCTTTATCAGTTCGGTGTTATCTCGTTTTTGTGTCGCTTTTCCCTTCACGTTAAGTAGAGCATATTAATTATCATTTGTTTTCTTTTTAGTGGAAAATATAGGCTCAACAGGAGCCTCTAAAGTATCCACTGACCAGGCAAATGCTAAAGCTGTCGCAGGTAAGTTTTGCATGGTGTACTTCAATTACTAAGAAAAGGTGTTATTTCTAAAAGTCGGGTAGAACACTAATATTATAAATATGTTCCACTCGATTTTTATAAAGCTTACATTTAGAGTCATTAAATACGTACATGTACAACAACACTTTTATATGTTAGAGACATATACATGGATACGAATATTAATAAATATGTATGTAAGAGCAAAAGAGGGATAATCAGGGTTAAGCGTTTAACGAAGCCAACACATTATAAATTAAAGGAAAGCGAATGTCAAAACAAGTTTTTTTTAAACTTAATGATGACCTGGTTTACCGCTGATTATTATCTTTCTGTCCTAAACTATCCTTGTGAGTTTACATTAAGAATTGTCTATGACATTCGACACAAAGGCACGTCGGTGTGTATATACCTGAATATGTATTGTTATAAATAAAATAAAAAATAAATGTTATAATAGTTGTTAGACAGAATGTACGCGAACAAGACTTGTGTTTTTGTTTGTGGTGTTTCTCCCTTTACCGATTTCAAGGTTGAATTATGACATCGTAACTATTCTGTTTATAAAGCTAAATTCTCTCAAACCTGACCTTGTCAGAAGCTTCTGCTCCAGACAACTTACAGGTACTACGTCTTGACCAGTGTAAAACTTTATAGTGAACACGTATATCCATAGCTAGAATCACAGTAATCCAACGACAGCATACAACTTTTTCTTTGGTTGTAACAAGTTTTATCTTTTATATCAGTCTAGTAGTACATCTGACAGGAGCAAATCTATACGCTTTCAGCTCGCTTTTAATTTCTTGTTGCATTCTAAAAAAAATACGGAATAACAGGTTGGACAGGCTGGGGCCTTTATATGTTATATTAAGCCTGAACCATATGGCTGATACAGGGTGGGTATTATGATTATCTTGACTTATATCGAGTAATGGTTGTATTATTACATTTCAGTTAGATCAGCAAGCGTGAATTCCCCGGGAACTAATGGCTACGGTAACCGGGCTTTACCATCCCGATGACATCAGGGTGATATTATTTGTGTTTCCAAGCTTCTGGATATCTCCATATGGAATATTAACAAACCAATAATAATAGTTATGAAAGTGTAATGGAAATAAACATATCAACAAGTCTTTGTGGCTTTGAAAACAGCCTACAAGGGTCATTATTTAAGTAACTGGCTACAAATAACCAAACTTCTCTCTCTTTTTAAATATTCTGTGACGTAATCACTCGTTTGGATATTAATATAAATTCGGAAATAGTTTTTATCCTGCCAAAACGCTATTTTTTATATGTATAAAGCGTCTACATTGAAGCACAGGCTGTTTCGATAACATGCAATCCTTGTCATACTGTCTACAGCTAGATGCTGAATTTCGACGGAATGGAAAAAAAATGTTTTTATATTTCACCAATTTGTCACTAGTAGCTTACTCATTTTTGATTAAATAGTGACATATTCGCTATCCTTTTATGATTGTGTACATGGGAAGTTACAGTAATAGTGCATGAAGCATTTGTTATGAAAGCTATGTTGATTTATTTTGTGAATGATATTTTGTTTATAAAAGACACATATACACCTGTAATGAGCACTTTTATAGAATGTTGCCTATCTGACGGGTCCAGATTTTAGATAGCTTTGCATTAAATGATGTTTTAGGTCAATGTTGAAATTAATAGCCCAATAAAAGACAAACTAAGAAAGGTACGACTTATCCTGATTATTTTCCCTTTGATATGAATTAGGGCTTAATATAGATGATAGTATACTTTCAAAAAATGCACGCTATATAAACCAATACCAAGGATGGCAGACTAGCCAGATGTAAATGACAGTATGTTACGAAAAATGGCATGGCTGATGACACCCCGTCAAACAATCTGCCTAAGTTTATACATAAGTAGAATATATTACTGTGAAAAAAAGAGGTTTAGTCAGTGTCATAGTCAAACGTTAGTAAACTAGTTATACATATACGCAATATCAACTTGTCGGTCAATTTAGTTCAATCTAAAGTTACCATATGGTATTACTTACATGTATGTATTCAGTATTATATTATTTATTATTACTACTGCTAAATTATTTTTCGTATTATTTTTTCAAATATCAAAGATCTTAAAGTTATTCAAGATAATGTGTGTTCGAAAACATATGTGCATGTTCCTGACGGAGAGTTTGCATTGTTCACTTATTTTTACTATTGTTACGGAAGTACAACTACAATAACTATATATTTAACGTAATGTAACTTTAATGCGTTATTTTAAAAACATTGTTTGAAATAGTTACACTTCGAACCCTATCACCTTGAGAGAAGGTTACCATTATGGATCCGAGTCATTTTGTTATCTGGTTTCTTTGGGAGTTTTATTACGAAACACACATTAATAGTCCGCCATGGTACTTCGTCTGATTAAATACCCAAATTCTATCAATGTGCATATTATATCAGCTACTACCCGGTAAGTCGACTGGATATTCAGATTTCCACATATATCTCTCTTAAATATGTCGAAATCACGAAGGTCATTCAGGCAAACTGATATTATTACACCTTGTCAAAATATGCTGTTCGTTTTCGACACAATGTGACATATAAAATATTCGGACAGAGAAATTTGGTAACGCAAAAGGATGTTGATCAACCTTGGTCACTTCCATGAAGCTATGCTGAGGGCAGCACAAATGAAGATATTACAATACTAATATTAGTCAAATAAAATCCCATAAATCCAGCTGTCAGAGGAGTGCTATCGTTATATGTACGTTCAAGTCGTATATGGCCAGTTCTATATTACCAATACAATAAAAGTACGTAACTCAATCAATAAATAAAAAAATATTTTATTTCAGTGTCATACATTTTTACAAATTATTACATTTCGCACAAATATCTTAAAATGCCCAGCCATACCGGCTTACGAGACACTAAACAAAATTGAATATAAAAATGTCTTCACTTGTTGTATGATAAAAAGTAATCATTTTAAAATTTAATGTATCAAGTCATCACAGTTGTGCATGTTTGCTTATATGAAACATTTTTAACAGAATACATGATAAAAGTTTGCTGTCAGCAAATTTCTTTATTAGCCCTAACTTATATTTCCAAGCACATAACTGTCACAAGTACAATAGAAAACATAATGGTAGGCACAGAAGTGATGTGTGAAAGCGAAAATATATTTTTTTACAAGAGTGACGAATATTGGGAATACTCCTGTGATATCAGAGGAACTGATATCCACGGTAGAACTAGTCTGGTAAAGTATAACAATGACAGCCACTCACGTCAAAGGAGACTGATTTTTGGAGTAATCTCAACGCTGAAGGTTCATACCAATACGAGTTGAAAACATACTAAGCCGACGCTACGGTGAAATTTCTGTGTTGTCTGCATGTCGCTATCATTTGCTGATTTGGAGATTAAAATTTCGACTACTATAGTGTTGTCCATGAGTTTCCGAAAAGTATGCATATCGTAATCATCGGGAGATGGACATTTCGACTAATAATGTTGTACGTATTATCGGAAGAAGGAAATCTAGATTAATAAGGTTTTTTATAATTCCTTGATTTCGTTCCAAAAGATCTGATCGTTTACTAAAATATTCACCGAAAACGCCAAAGAAGACAATGCATTGCCATAAGTTATAGTCCGGCATGGCATGGGCGCAGCCATCTTGTGAATCACGCATGAAATCCTGGGATCGCGCACCTTGCTGCTCGCGTCCATGACCTACTTGGCCGCCATGTTAGATGACTAAGTGTCCATAGGTTTACACATTTTAAGATAATTACTTCGCATATATAATTATGATATATTGGGCATCATATTAAAGTCTGCGCAAATCAGGGTTATAACAATGATCACACTCAAGACTTCGCTTAACATAGACTCTCAGGGATATAAATAAATCTGATGGATACATTATATGTTTCTTGAATCAAAATTAAAATCAGAAATAATTTGTCAATTACATACAAACATAGTTTCGTGACTTGGACCTTTGGCACCTTCATTTTGACACTTCTAACCTGTGCATTAGAAATGTAGAAATGTGATATATTATTCATCAATGACTATGTAAATGATGCAGCCAAAATATTAATTTTAACTTTGCTAAAACCAATTAATAACTAATTACTGAGTAACATGCACCTTACGGTTTCATCCTGTTTCCAAAATGTCTTAAAAGGTCTTGGTGTTTTTATTGCGTTTACAGTGGTATGAACGCAATGGGATACAGACACATTCTATATAGCGATGCCTGCGCGTATTCAGCTACTGAGCATTTTTCACTGCTTTACGTTTATTTTAACGCAGCCATAGTTTATTAGGCTTAAAAAGGGAGGGATGTAAATATATTGTTTTATACACTACACCGAAAGTAAGTATTAACGCCGATATTGAACTGTTGGGCGAGATTTACAGTAACATACATGTATCATTGGTGATTGTGACCCAGTATGTTCTGAAAGTCAACAAACTCTTACTTTTATGATTCGGAGATATATTTATTGATTCATATTTATTGCATTCCTTTTTCACTATGCAATAAATTGCGCAGTTTCTCTCTGCTAGTGACACTTCAGTCCATGTACAATAATGGGAGTGGACGTTAATAACTGAAGCTAATAGTTTTTAAATATGACATCAAGATAAACCAGCGATTCCATTGTGTTGTAAATGGTAACAATACCTAATACAAATAGAGGTAACATATTCTACCACACCAATATATACTATGTATTCTTCTTTAGTGTCACATATGCTGTTTATTAATGATATACTTTACACAAAAGTACACTGTCTGGGATAACCACGGACATAGATATTGATTTTATTATCCTGTCAAATAAAGTATATAGCACAGGACGGAAACACTTTTACAGACGCTTGCTAACAGTCCCGACTTAAAGGTACCATCATGAAGCGACGGGAAACTGCTCTCGCCCTTGTAGTGATTGTCCTGTTATTGGAAGTACATGTTCACTGTGCACCAGGTATGTATTCATGACGTATTATTTTACTTAAAAATAAATTTGAGAAAATCATTCAAATGAATAATCAACGTAATTTCAAATGGGATGATGCCATGTTTATGATAGAGATGTTCCTGAAAATCAAACGTCTTCTGATAAACACCAATGCCTCCATTTAAACCTAATGAAATCCCGCTGATACCAAGTTATACATATGAGAACAAGGGGGGGGGGGGGGGGGGGGGGGGGGGGGGGGGCGCGCGAAACTTGTATCTTTAAAGAGTTTGTCAAACTTCACACCACAGAAAACATAATATTATGCTTCCCTAACATATTATTATGACAATCATCATTCATCGGGAAACGCTGTGTTACACATTACGATGGTACGCAAACCGCCATTAAATAAAATAATAATTTTATAAATGTTTAAATGCATAAGTAATAACGGTAGAAATCTATAGTTTAGTTTAACTTATTTGATTATTCATCTCACTATACTCCAAATGGAAATTGTTGGAATTCACATGGTTTCGTTGTTACGAAATTTTAATAGTGAATGAAGCATTTTATAACGGAGTAATCAAAACCATAAACTTATACTTAAAATGTATATCGCATTTCTAATGTGGCGTTATGTAGAGTGTTTTATGGCAAATTTGTCCGTCTGCCTGTCATAATGTCTGTCTCTATGTCTGTCCGTCTATCTGTCTCTGTCTGTCTGTCTATCTATCTGTCTGCCTGTTTCTATATCTGTCTGTCTTGTCTCTGTGTCTGTCTTGTCTCTATGTCTGTCTGTCTCAATGTATGTCTCTCTGGCTGTCTTTCTGTCTCTATATCTGTCTGTCTGTTTTTCTGTCTCTATGGCTGTCTGTCTTTATGTTCGTCTGTCTCTATATGTCTCTATGTCTGTATCTATGTCCGTCTTGTCTCTATGTCTGTCTTTATGTTGTCCGTCTCCATGTCTTTATGGTTGTCTGTCTATATGTCTGTATATATGTCTGTCTGTTTCTATGTCTGTCTTTATGTCTGTCTCTATGTATGTCCGTCTGTCTGTCTCTATGTCTATTTGTCTGTCTGCCTGTTTCTATGTCTGTCTGTCTCTATGTCTGTCTCTATTATGTCTCTATGTCTCTATCTATCTATGTCTGTTTCTTTGTCTGTCTCTATGTCTGTCTCTATGTCTGTCTTTGTGGTTGTCTGTCTCTATGTCTGTCTGTCTCTATGTTTGTCTTTATGGTTGTCTGTCTCTATGACTGTCTCTCTGTCTCTGTCTGTTTTACCATGTATGTCATGTAATATATAATATGTATGTTTATGTAGGTAGAAAACCAGAGGGTATTGTTTCGAATACCAATTACGATAGAACTGCGATACGTGTACGACGAGAAACAGATATTGGTATGTAAATTTAACACATATTTCAGTCATTTGCATTTCCTTTATTCCGCACTGATTTGATATTTACACTTTAAGTTGAAGGTGAATTTTCGTGTTTCTACATGTATGTTCGTATTTAATGTTATATTTTTCTGCTAGTTTGTTGTATGCATCTGGGTTTGTTTGAGGATATTTTGTTGGCTATTTTACCAAGACTATGGACTGTTTCAGCGAAATCAATTATCCATATATATCTTATATATAAATAAATAAACATTCTTCCTATCAAAAATATATTTTCGTTTACATTGCCGATTTACTTCTAATGTGTAGGTATAAAATGCTACTGAGCAAGCTTTCTTATTTTATTGTGTCTAAATAAATTAATTTGTATTTGCCATCAATATGAAGAAAACCCAGTGTAAAGTATTGATAATAATAATCGTTTCAGCATCAGCAGGTGTTGGCAGAAATGACAATGGTAGCAGTGGATTCGGAAACGGAGCTCACCCTGATCCTCCCTAACAGTTACTAAGCTCAGATAGCCATATACTACTCCATTTTTCTTGTTTTGATTGAAAATGAACTTTATAATCCATGCATGTAATTAATTAGAATAAACTGCCGCTTTAACAAGAATGTTTTCTTTGTTTTATTACCCCCTGTCGGGGAATCGGTCAGTCCGCCCATTTAGTTTTCCGTACTTTTCTCAAATATGCCTCAAGGTATGTTGTTGAAAATTTGTATTTAACTGCAGTATAAGTAGCTGCAGATCAAGTTTGAATTTCAGAGTTTTGGGGTCAAGGTCAAGACGGAGGCCGGTAGGTCACATCCTTTGCTTTAGCAGTACCTTATATAAAACATTAGTATGCTCAAAGAGTTCGATATCAGTCAGTTCAGGTTGTTCAATATCAATTATTGCAAGAAAAGTGCTGATTAAGACCGTATAACTAGTATCACAGAAAGCAAACCACAATGATCATTGTCTTTAGTTGTTAGACTAACCTCCTTGTTGTGACGTCATGTGATGTCATGTCGATTCATCAATAACACAGTTCTTACGTGTTAATTATAATTCAGTAATAAGATAATTTGGAGCTTTATATACCGCTTTATCAAAGCAAAATATCGGTCTCAAAGCAGTTCACAAACCATTGTCCGTGGTTATTGGGCAAATAGCGAGTGTCTTGTTCAAGGATACAACACAGGGCCCATCTCAGGACTCGAACTAACGACCCTTCGTTAACGTAGCCCTTCGTCCTTTCACTAGACCACCGTGTCTCCAAGAAATATCGATATTCAAATTTAAATATTGACCTGTATATAAGCAACCACAAAGCTTAAAATGACCCATTTCATTCATCACAGAAAATGGCAGCATGATATGATCAGTATTAACTTTTGTCGATTTTACAACTAATACAAACAAGTTATACCTATCAATGTGTGGGTCAGACACAATTAAAATAGCGCTGGTTTATTTCACGCGAATATATATTGTAAAAGAGGATTGAGGCAAAATTACATATCATCGATTCAATTTGAGATGCAATTCAAGAAGAAATCAAATATTAATGAAAAATTTCAATATGGTGGATCATTTACTTTATCAAACATTAATTTGTTTCGTTTTACTTTCCTTGTTATTGCTTGCTTTTTTGTTTATTGAAACAAAAACAAAACTAAACTTAAGATAATACAGAAGAAGGGAGCTGAGTTCTGTAGATACAGTAGATGTGTTAGTTCTTCTTTAGTGTGAAATTAAGACAATATGACGGAATGATGTCTCGGATTATGCTTTAAAACATCCGAAGGTCAATATCGCCTGCTTTGTGAAGTAACACCTCAAGCAGACAAATCCATGTAATAACTAACGCAAAGCCGATAATTATATCACATTGCCTTTTCATACCAATACAGGAGAGCAATCGTTGCAACGAAGGTTTCACATGAGTTATAAATATGGGATATCACAAAGTTTCAACAAAAGGCGCACAATGTTGCAATGTTACACACATAGATTCGAGACAAAATCAATAATTTCTTTGAAATATAGGCATATGCTCCATTCCAAACTGATTGAAGTGTTACATTACATAAATTTACTGCAAATGTCACCGTCATGAATGGACATTTGTATAATCACTGTCGTGTCTTTGAAGGAAGAAACAGTTGTATAATCACTGTCGTGTCTTTGAAGGAAGAAACAGTTGTATAATCACTGTCGTGTCTTTGAAGGAAGAAACAGTTGTATAATCACTCTCGTGTCTTTGAAGGAAGAGACAGTTGTATAATCACTGTCGTGTCTTTGAAGGAAGAGACATTTGTATAATCACTGTCGAAAAGACAGTATTATAATAAATGCCGTCTCCTGCACAGACAGTAGGACAGATGTTTTAGTTACCTGAACGGAAAACACAGCTCTGCAGTTACTGTTGTGTCCTAGAAAGAAGAAACGGCTGTATTATCACTGCCGTTTAGTGAAAGGACGAGATAATTGTTTAATCACTGTCGTGACTTGGAATAACCGTTGGTTATTTAGTTGTACATTAGTGACTTACACATACTCATATTGAAGATATAAAAGAAACATTATGTTCATTCAATAAAAGTGAAAGTGGAAGTTTACAATACAACCAGTGTACTTGTGGTTAGTTGTAACATATGTTTTTCGTTACGAATATATTACATTGTAGGGACGTTATCTTGCATATGAAGGTGTATTTATAGAAATATTGATTTGTATTATACTATAAAATGACCTTTATCTAAAAAAAACACTCTATCAAACTCTCTACATTGGTACTGGTCACATACTATCGTGATGACTCCGTGGAGACTTCCCGTCGTTCTCATAGCGCTTTTCTGTGTATTCATTAAGACGGGATATTGTGCGCCAAGTAAGTATATTGTATCATACACATAACTAAAATAATAGTAGAAAATATTTGAGAAGATCGTATGAAACAAAACAGTTTATTTTAACATTATGACACTGGCACTTAATGATGGTATTTGATCTGTATTGAGACACAAAGAATTGGTGTTAATTAAGAAGAAATTTACCATGTTTGTATTTTGCCTAACAGTATTGACTAATACAAAACTAAATAGATGTTGTATCACAGTCTGTGATTGAAGAAAAGCAATGACTCAAGCAAGTTGCAAATGGATCTTCAACTTACATAGAGATTCTTTGTGATGATTGCATTTTAATTGTTAACATGATATAATATGCTAGCGGAAAGAAGAAACACAAGTAAAGTTTCGATAGTTATTATTTATTTAGTATCTGCATGATTCTTTGATGATATGTTTATAGTGTGGGTTATCTCGATTATTTCGTCAATACTTAGTACATTTTGACGATTTTTGCTGCACTATCACAGACGATGTTTGCGTGAATACTGCTAAAACAGGGGAACCCTACACTGCTTCCTGATCCAAATCAGTAGCGTGTGTGCTCACCCCTGGCATAGCCGGTGCTTTTCCTTTCCTTAACATTGACCTTATGGGGATGTTTATTTCCTTTTTGTGGAATAGTCCTAGCCCTCCTGTCAAGCTCCACCTACAAATGTTGATTGGGATCATATCGGACCTGTATGGTGGCCAATCAAAATCAGGAACGTTGTTTTGAGCCAGAAAGTCTCGACAAACCCGAGCAACATGGATCTCGCGTTGTCCTGCTGTAACATAAGATTACTATGATGAATCAGAGGAAGCTCTGTAGTCTCAAGACCTGATCCCGATATTTTAATGTTTATGATCGCCATGAAAACCATGTTTTTTACGCCTTGAAATATTCTTGTCCATGCCATAACAGACCCTCCTCTGAATCTGTTCCTCTCCGTAACGTAACTATGAGTGCCGACAACTTGATAAGCCATCTCCGTCGCCGTCTGAAATCAGTTACGAAGGTGCTAGGGACGTATGCCTGTCTTGAGGTCGCGACATAATGTGCGGGCGTCCGCTTCAGGGACGGACACCCAATATCTCTGTGGCCCTGAGACGCCAAACTAGACGGGATACTGTTGTCTCGTGTAAACCTTATTGCTGGGCTACATGACGAAGCGAATGCCCCTTCATTATCAGAACAATGGCCCTACTCCTATCGACTTCACTCAATCGCGGCATTTCGCTGCACAGTCGTTTCGAAAAGAAATGTTGTTTAACTGATGTATACTGTTCAAATATGAGATGTAAGATGATTGTCAAGCACATATGGTGCAGAGTACCCCGCATACGCGCTTTCTTGAAAAATCTGCTGAAAATATGCATCGTCGAGCGGGGTGTCGACTTTTTAACTGAAGAACATTTTCACCTTGCACGAAGGTAGCTAAGTGTAAAATTTAAATGAATTGAGAGCACGTGTCGAAAAGTTCTATTAGAAAAACTAAGTTTGCGTTTTTTTCCGCTAACATTTTGCTATATGAGATTAATGAGTAAAATCTATATAATAAAACTAAAGATAAAATTCATGATGATGATACTCATGATTTGTAGGTAATAATGGAATACTGATTGCTTCAAACAAACACCAGAGACTGGATGTGATGCGAGTACGGCGATCAAGACATCAACGTAAGTAAGAAAAACATATCATAATTTATTTAATCTTATTCATTATTCCACATTGTCGCCAATTCTAAAAACAATGTTAAAACGTAATAAGAATTGTATTCATCGAGGGTAAGGAAATATGAAAACTATAACAAGAGGCCCATGGGCCTTAACGGTCACCTGATTTTTGAAATATTTCAGTAAATTTGAATGAAAGAATGAATTTAAAAACAAATAAAACAAATGATAGTCAAAAATGTGATTTCCCTATAACTATAGTAAAGTTTATCCCCTCCCATGGGGCAAACGCGAGACCCCAGGGCTAGGAAATTCACAATTATGGTAAAGCACCTTAAGACCCTTCGATCTGTGAAGAGTATTTAATTCTACCTTAAATGGGCTGTAAGAAGAAGATTTTTAAAATTTCTGTTAATTTGACCCTTTTTGGCCCCGCCCATAAGCCCCTGGGGGTCAGTCAGGGCCAACATGTACATACCATCAAACTGTCATCCCAAGCTGATAATGTTAACCAAGTTAGAATGAATTCCAATAAAAATTCAACAAATAATAGTCAAAAATGTGATTTCCCTATATAAACTATAGTAAAGTTTACCCCCTCCCCAGGGGCAAACGTGAGACCCCAGGGTCATGAAATTCACAATTTTGGTAAAGCACCTTAAGATCCTTCCATCTATGTAGAGTATTTGATTCTACCATATCTGAGAGTAGAGAAGAAGATTTTTGAAATTTTAGTCAATTTGACCCTTTTTGGCCCCGCCCACCAGCCCCTGGGGGTCAACTAGGGCCAACATGTACATACCATCAAAGTGTCATCCCATGCTGATAATTTGATACAAGTTAGAATGAATTCCAATACAAATCCAACAAATAATAGTCAAAAATGTGATTTCCCTATATAAACTATAGCAAAGTTTACCCCCTCCCCAGGGGCAAACATGAGACCCCAGGGTCATGAAATTCACAATTTTGGTAAAGCACCTTAAGACCCTTTCATCTATGAAGAGTGTTTGATTCCACCTTATCTGAGAGTAGAGAAGAAGATTTTTGAAATTTTAGTCAATTTGACCCTTTTTGGCCCCGCCCCTCAGGCCCCTGGGGGGTGGGGACCATATTATTCACACTTTTGGTTCACCCTCAGCCATGGAAGCTAACTGTAAAATTTCATTGAATTTGGTTCAGCAGTTTTTAAGAAGAAGTTGAAAATGTAAATTGTTTACGACGCACGACGGACGACGGACGACGCACGACGCCGGACAAAAGGCGATTGCAATAGGTCAACTGAGACTTCGTCTCAGGTGACCTAAAAAGCCGTTGGGTTGACCATCACAACGCCTTGTATCGACTATTTGGGGCTACCGGTTGATCCTAAGGAAAATTGACCTATTTGTAAATCTTTGTATCTTGTTCGTGATTGGCTGGCTTTCTTTCCAATCACAGGAGCTCCTTTATACTGACCTTGTTTGATAAACACCTCGCTCTATCGTACTTTGTTTACAGATATAAAGAAAGTGTGACAGGGAGAGATTGATCGAAATTCTTAGTACATGCAAATGAAATTAAAATTTGAGACAATCTGGGAGGTAAAGGAATATTATGTATTTTTGAAATGGTAAAGGGATTTGCAGATACATATTTAACTTTAGATAAGGTTTTATCATATTGATTTACATATTTAATATATATTCATGATAAACTTCAATGAAGAAAAACAAACAAACTCAAAAGCATACATATAGAACAATATTTATTTTGACTATTTGTAGGTAATGGTGAACAGCTTGTTTCGAACACAGCCCTGGAACGAATTATGAATCAGCGTAAGTTATAAAAACAATATCGTCAATACACTAAAACAGTAATTTTACATTTTGATTACTTTTTTAATCATTAGCGATCAGAAAAATAAACGAAAAAGATAATGTAGGTCTTAAGTTTCACTCGACAACGTGTTGTAACGACTTACATTAGGTTGTATCGTTTGATTCTGTGGCCTGTAGACGGGTGTTAAACTCCTCGCCAGTTATTGGCTGGTATGCGTTCTATTTATTCGCTCTTTTATATACATATCTCGCTAGATAAATATATCGTTTTATCGTACATAGAGTACTGATATAAAGTTACAATATGGTATGATAGAGACATGTTTTATCCTACTCTTTATGCCGGTATGAAGGAGCAATCCCTATGGACATAAAACGTTCGCAGAACGTCCGAAAAACGTCATATTCAGGTTACAACGTTTGGGATTGTCCCATGGTATTGGCAAAACGATTTTTAACAATATTTGTGCAACGTTAGCTTTTGACGTTGTAACAACGTTGTATTAAGGTTTTAAGGCACATCTTTTGTATTAGTTATCGTTTTAAAACTATTGCAAGTGTTCATAAATATCAATGACCTACCTCAATGTTACGATAAATTGAATTATTTCATTGGACTGGAAATTATATTTACCAATGATGCTGTTTACATTAGTTTAAAGGCAATCGAATTCGGCCTATAATGTGCCTTAATGACATTGCATTAATAATTGATAATGTCCTGGTCCACGTTGATGTTACAGCCTTTAATAAACCAGTAAATGTGTTTTAACTCGAACGAGCTTACGATAAGAAAACCGAGTTATCTCCCTTCGTATTGCTAAAGATATCCGCCAGAGGACAACAAAAGCACTCATATACATTAAACAATTGTATATTATAGACGACATTATAATCCTTTAGATTGCATAAAAAGTTGATTATCCTTTAGTATCGTTGCAATTTCTTCGGGGAAAGAAATAGAAAGGGAGAAGAAAAACACATTTGATATTTGCGCGGTAATTTTCACTTCCGGTTCCTGTTTTTGCTATATACAAAACAAATATGATATCGAGAGAGACATGTTTTATCGTAATTTGTTTACTGGTGTGAAGGAACGGCATGCTGTGATAGCGAGAGCGATAGAGGTTTCCCAAGTGGCTGTTGTATATAGTATTTTTTCACTCGAGTTAGTTATTTTTCGAAAGTTACAAAAAACGAGCTTTAGCGAGACTAACGAGAGTAAAAGACTTAGAATATACAACAACCATGAGTTTGTGTAACCTGTTAATATAACAATAGAAAAGCTAATAAGAGAATGAAATTACCTGTTTGGTGTCTACATTCTTTTTACAATATCAGGTGTGGTATAAGGATATGACTTAATATGAAATGCCGTTCATTTTTATGCAAAACTGACAAATTCGGAATTGTATGGAAATTTTACAATTCATTACAATGTAACAATTATCACAAAAAATAAGTATGTTTATCCTGTCAAAGCAATAAATTGATAAATATAAATATATATATATTCAAGAATAAAACAAAACAATTGCTGACTACTTCTTATGCGTTAACATCACCAGGACATTGTGAAGCGGCCTTTAAGTGCAGCCAATTAAATTGCTTTAAACTACGTGATTAAAAATTAGTCCCGGTCAAAGGTCACAGTTTCAATCAATCAAATGCATTTAGAGTTTATTCTACGTGCGGTATAAACTAAATGTTTTTCAACAGTTGTAATGGTTATTTCAGAGTTTGGAGTTGAAAAACATCCGCATATTGTGGTAGAAACATGTTTTATCGTGATTTTTAGCAGTTATTATTGCCTTAAAATATAAAAAAACTTTAGATTTCATTAATTACATTGCAATCTTTATAGTTTCAGTTCCAAGAAGTGTAATGTATAACGTGAAACATTCTTTTTGTATAAACTTGTCTTCGTGGTTGTTATTAAACCGCGAAAATAACAGAACAAAGTATTATTGTTGCATACATGTAGGTTAATCACCAACGTTTGTTCCCCGAAATACTAGTAAGCTCCAAACAACGAAAAAACATATTCGCAAATAACACCGGTATATTGTGGTTGAAACGGATGTGATAAAGTATACAGATAGTATATTAATCCTTCTTTCCTGACTATTATGCTCTATTTTATCTATAATTGTATATGTTATTCTAAACACATCACAGAAACATTGCTAATTATCATGTATGCCATTACTTTTCAGCATTCGGTAACCCGGCCCTTCCTCCATAGCTGTAACCAGGTTATTTCTTCTCTGATTTTAAACAAAAGTCCTTCCGTTTGTCATTCCTTTTCGTAGACAAACGAAGAAAAACGCAACGTGTATGTTACATACTGTAAACTGTGATTCACCACTCGATAGATGTAATAAAACCGTTGATAATATCGTAGAAAAGACATTTGCTTGTATGTTGATAATAAAGCAAAGACTACCAACTTAATACAAAACCATAATGATAAGTCAAATCGATGAAAAAGGCAAAATAATAACGAAAATCTATATTTTCATGGAGACTCTTGAACAGTTCAGGGAGATTAGGACCAGGCGTTACGATGAGGTAAGCGTCACCTGCATGATCGACGATATGTTAACATTTCCAAATAGTGTTACGTTTCGATTAACTGAGAAGCAGATGTGTGTACATATCGCTTCATAACCTTGTCTGATTTAAACTATTTCTAGTAGAAAACGACGTTTCATAAATATGTGTGGCAGTTATCGGAAATATTAAGAGAATGACGACATATTAAAGAAATCGATAAAACACTTATTGCATTATGCAGTATTTTGAAGTTAATAATGTTCTCCGACAAATTACAATTAGATTAATCTACTGCATACCTAAGGAATCACATGACCTGGATATTGGACACCTTTATATTTCAACTACATCGCATATATTTTAGACACCTTTTTGTTTCAACTTGGACATCGTTATATTTTGAATTGAATCCAGTCACACTTCAGACTCGAAATCAAGCAGCCGCTTGCCTCGATCTTAACATACAATGTACCAGAAAGGACAACGTATACCTAACCTAGTTGATGCGATATTCAACTGCTTGTTCCTTTCATCAAAGTCGTGGACATGGAATATAATAGAATATTGATATATCAACAAAGCCGACATCCGATAGATATATGTCGTATCCAGATGGTGTTTTGCTAATACAAATAACACAAAAACCACGATTTGAAAACGGGTCAACTGATTAGTTTTTTTACCCTTCATGCGTGTGTAGTCGACCATTGTTTTCTCGAATTGAGAGGCGACTATATATCGAGATATCTTGATCTTACGAGTAAACGAATTTTTTTGTCTTTTTTTTTGTATAAAATGCCATCCGCTCAGAAAGGATTGTCACGCTGATATTTGTATTGGTTGATTTCATCATCCGGTGATTCAAATTAAGGTGCAGAAAACTCAAATACACACGATGCAACAACAGTAAATATACCCTTAGTCAATAAACAAGCAATCTTAATTTTCACTTAAGGCAAGAATATGCATGTCGCTTCGTCGGAAGTGATCATCTCCATAGCCACATAGCATGTGCTATTATTACATGAGGACACTCTGGATTATAATTTCGTATTTAAGATTGTTACTCGCTAAATCCGTCTTCTGTGTAGCGTACGAAACGACAGTTACTTAGGCGGGTCTGTATTTTGTTTTCCATGATGGATCGTTATCAATACTACTATGGGCTGTGTCCTTTCTACAATTCGCAGACAGCTGTTCGGTCTCATTCATTAACTCTTGAGCGAAATCTCGCTTTGATATATATGTTGTAGGTACAAGATTATCTCTTAAACTTAGGGTGAATTTATGAATATATAATTGTTTAAGCAATATCATTATGAAACGCACATTGGCAATTATATTGGAATAACTCATTCTTAATCTTGTTGTATAACTTTAATACTATTTTCTTATGGTGCATCAATTAGCACTGAGTCACGTGTGACGTTTGCTTTCGGATACGATATCATTGTGCTTGGAAATGATTCGCTGACAATGAAGAATGACATTGTAGTAGCACACCAAGAAACATATGTCACCAACCACTTAAGAAGACTTAATTTGGTCAAATACTTTGCAACCCTGTAACATATGTTTCGTGTGAATTTGACAGAGGAGAGAAAACATATTCTAATAATGAAGACGGTTATCCTTTTTACTTTGTGGAGATTTATATGGTTCAAACACCCGGTTCGGTGTCCTCACAGATATTGTCTTCATGCGAGAGGACAATGCTTTGTTGGATTCATTTTGTAAACAGATGTTCTCCTGTAAATGTAATGATAACGAAATGAATGGTTAAGCACTTAGTCACCTTGTGCTATATGTGTCAGGTTTAGTTAAATAAATTTACATTTGTATGGCAAATCCACAATAAAACTGACTGGATATGGCATTTAAAAGACAAAAAATTACATCTAAATCATAAGATCATTCCACGGTAATAAAAATAACGAGGAAACACTTACATGTTGTTAAATCCATTGCTATTACCTGTGCACTATCTTGTTTAACAATCAACAGACTGCTCCAATTGCTGGGCTTATAGTGTCTCATCTGTCGCAAAGCGAGTATTATGAATTGTTATTCTTTATTGAAACTAGGTTTTTTCCTACATCAGAATCTGTAATCTTACACACGCAAGGAATGCTGATGAAACCATTTTCAAGACTTTCTTCGCCACTTATTTTTTTCATAATTATTATTCTAACGTAAGTATACATTGTGATATGGTTTATGTAACAAACTTTTGAGGACATCAAAATGTCATTTATGAAGTAAACTTTACACAATCAAATGTAATGTTAGTTAATAAGTAAAATGTATGTTAGATCGTCAGGTAGATATTTTTCAGGAGTATCCCATCAGAGTCAGAATTTATAAGAGATTAAATTTCAGAAGGCGGAGTGATGTCATTTTCAATTATATAGAATATAGTTAACAATTGCCTTGTCATAATATCTCAAACGTTTTTGTTCTATTCGCAGTAAATAATTTCCATTCAAAATATTTCACGAATACAAATATTTGACGATATCCCAGTGTTCTTACTCAAATTAGGAATGGATTGGTCATATTTTCATTTTGATAAATAAAACATGATGGCATTTATTGATCTGTTATGACAGGTAATTCATACAAACGAATTGTATAGCAAACACAAAATAAAACAGCACAAAATAATTATATTGATTTACATAGAGATCCTTGGGTACAAGAACAAATGAACCAGGTGTTCCGAAAGATAAAGTTTATTCTGCCAGGCCATTCTAGATATATCCACGCAATGACACATCCTCTAAATGAGAATCGAGAAGGAGGATTGGTTTGGTTTTTTGTTTTTTTTTTGTTTAACGTCCTATTAACAGCTAAGGTCATTTAAGGACGGTCTCCCGTGCGTGCAACATACATGCGTGTGGTGAGTGCGTATGTGTGTTTTTGGAGGCTGCGGTATGTTCGTGTTAACTCTCCTTGTGATAGGCCGGAACTTTTGCCGATTTATGGTGCTACCTCACTGAAGCATACTGCCGAAGACACCCAGCAGCACACCCCACCCGGTCACATTATACTGACAACGGGCAAACCAGTCGTCCCACTCCAAATATGTTGGGCGCTAAGCAAGAGTAGCAACTACCATTTTAAAGACTCTGGTATGTGTCGGCTAGGGGACTGAACCCACAGTCTTGCTCACAACGGCGAACGCTCAACTAAAGGCCAAAAGTGAGTCGTTGTCAAGGGAGACATTAAGAAGAAGAAAGTTGTTAAGAAAGAAGAGAAAAGATAAGATCCCAAATGTAGTCGCCTCTTATGATCATGCAATGGGGGCAGCAGGTACAATTCCTACGCCCTACCTGCAGGGCAGCGAGCAGGGGGACCATTTGCCGATATCAAGATGATAATAAACGGTCCAACAAATTCCTGATATCTTATCGATAAAAAAGTGACAATTTTACGTCATCAGTCGACTATGACGTTAACATTATAGAAGTCGATGAGAACATCCTCATACGTATCCGACAAAGAGATTTACATATGTACATGGCAAAGGTATATATTATATATCGGAGAACATAATATTAATATACAACAACATATAGGCTGGGACAGTTTACCGAGTGCAGATTTAATATACTGTTAACAAGAAGTGGTTTACACTAGTCACCATATGGTTCTATGTGACGCGGAGGGATTAGACAAACAATTGATATAACATATTGTACATGGTGTATTGGGCTAATGTATCTACGTCCTATTGATTTCTACACTGAATGGTTTCACTGAGGTCAATTTATGTCTCGCTGTCACATTCCCTGCTACCGTATAGGATATGTCATAGATATACATTGTTTTGTAAGAGTCATGTCGCGCGGCTTAATTAACCTTAATTCCTAATTGACGGCAAAATTAATTGCTCATGACGACAAGAAATTAAGGTGTTTCCATAAATAAGAAAAACAAAGAGGTTGATGAAGAGTTTTTATTTTTTAGAAATTATCAAGCAGCTCGCTCTTTCAGCCAATCAGGATCATCAATACAAAGTGCCACGTTGTTTCTAACTTGATCAACAAAAATAATTACGGAGAAATAAACAAAGCGGACATCACAATATTGCGTATACTGTCTAACCATTTCAAGCTAGACCTATCATCATTTCCGAAAGGTGATATTAAAACATAATACCAAAACAAACAAAAAACAAAACAAAAATCAGTCAGAAAAGAGATTTTCAAATTTTATTATCATTTGATGCAGAAAAAGTAATCGGTCAGTCAATCGGTTGTTCGTATTTCGAGTCACCACGCTAGAGACCCGTCACCGACATCTTCAGTCACCATCGGAAGGCAATGCCGGATTACCGAATCCGCTCCCATTGCCTGCTGAAAAAATAGCGGGATTATTAAAATACGAAATAATATAAACAACCGAATCTGGCCTACTTATGTAGTTTAAAGTAGATATAAAAGGTATTATGAAGAAGTGCATTAAGTTTTTTTCCCAATATTAGAAGTTAATTGAATATTACTGGAAACTCGCCTATTTTGGCTAGAAAGGTTTGCTTACACCACATTAGCAAAATAAATAATATTTCGGTGAGTAATTGAATATCTCATTTATTTAACAAATAAACATTTAAGATCTGCCCTTAGTATCAGATTCCATAATGTTGTTTCAGTTTGAATGCTACATAGTTTAAATAATGTATATAAACTACATCACATACATCAAATTAAATCATATATGAGATGAAGAAAGGATGTGTAAAGATTGCTTTACTAACTTCTTTTGACACGATGGTTCCCTACACTGTCGTCATTGCCCCCAATGATTCCGCTATCATGGTCAATGATACCTGTACATTAAATAAGTAAATTAGATTTTAATCTCAAAATATAAACTGTAATTGTCATTTATTAATTAACAACAGAAAACATAATATATGCAAATACACAAACATAGGCTGGTATTTCAATTCTAACATGCCAGTACAAGTTCTAAAACGCAGTAATCGTTGGACATAATTATTGAAGTCAATCATGAGATGAGAGAGGAGGACTCGCAGCATTTGACTACATTCTCTTCTCTCAGCTTTTAATTGATCTTCATTGAAATACATATGAAATGTCGAGTTTGCGTTAGAATTTTATTAAATTGATTGGGCCTTCCGAAGGATCGGATAAAGTTTCCTTCACACGATGTATTCTAACATGAAGACAATTTATGTTTCACCAATTATCAAAAATGCTGCACCACGGTATTATAACTCATTGGACAAAGAAGATACAATGTAGGAGAGGACACATGTTAACCTTACTACGTGACATTGGTTTTCCTGTCTACTCAATTCTTACATTTTTATGTCAGTAAACCCTGGACATCTTCTAGCTGTTCTGAAGACAGACCTCACCACTCACAGTTTGTGAAAGTTATCTATCAGGTCACCATATTGTAAACGAATTGCAAAAGTTTCTAGTTACATAAATGTAGTAACTACATTCAACAAACAATTGATAAACAAAATATGTATAAAGCTGCTGATAAAACGCGTCCTATGAATTAGAGAGCACTATTAGACTGGTAAAACGTTTTCTCTGACTTTTAAGAATTCAGTTTATTTCATTTTTTTTTTAAATATGCATATTTATAACCGGTAATTTGCGTTTAGTATTTTTCACATGACAAATTGGAGATGTAAATGTTTCTTACCTTCGTTACATCCAACACAGGCTAAGTTGGCGCTAGATAAAAGTCCAAACACCAGAAATATTGTAATGAGATAGACAGACTTCATTTTGAAGATTGTTTTCCTCTTACGCGACCTTTAACGTGTAATTTCTCTGTGAAGATTGAAAATTCACTCCCTTTATATATGACCAGGTCAAATTTACACATACCAGAAATTAATTAAATCTTCAGGGTCCACTACAGAATCGTTCAGGAACACAAAATGAATATTGTTCCATTCGAGCCAAGATGTTAACAGTTAATCACTAGATAGATTGATAAGTAAACATGCCTGGTAGACATTGTTGTTTGAATCAGATCCGGTACAAAAGAGTCAGCGTGGAAGGATTATGTTAATTCAATCTAATGTACCGCTATTCAGGGAAGCTGATGTCAAATTGTATGGTATATCCAGCAGATGGTCAAGACGGATGTTGTTTGTTTGCTAACGAAGAGCCAACTTCATAGTATCTTAATGTATCAGGAATCTCTATCTATCTATCTCTCCTTTTCTGTGTTTCTGTCTCTCTCTCTGTGGTTCTGTCTGTCTGTCTCCCTCTCTCTCTCTCTCTATCTCTCCCTTTCTGTGTTTCTGTCTGTCTATCTCTGTCTCTCTCACTCTGTTTCTGTCTGTCTGTCTCTCTCTCTCTGTCTGTCTGTCTGTCTCTCTCTCTGTCTATCTCTCTCTGTCTCTCTCTCTCTCTCTCTCTCTCTCTCTCTCTCTCTCTCTCTCTCTCTCTCTCTCTCTCTCTCTCTCTCTCTGTTTTGGTGAAACTTGGTGCACTCCCTTCATTAAATTAGTATTTACAATTAATGAACAAACGAAATAAACATCAATCAGCTTAAATATGATACTTTTTAATAAGCTTTAAGCTGACAGCAAACTTATCACTCGATAAGGCAAACAATGCACATTTTATAGAAACAACATGAAATACAAATGTAACATGAACATAACGTCACGTGGCCATGGAAGAATGTCATGTGACTGCGGCAGTGATATGACGTGAAAAAGCACTGTTACCTGACTAACGTCAATGACACAATGGAAACAAAATCACGTGACAATAAGGAAACTGTTATTTCTATTAACATTCCACACATGCCATGAATAACATTTAACAATTTAACGCTTGGTAGATTGTATTTATTGGCAAGATCAATGCAATCTGGGTGACAGATAAATAGAATGACGCCCGTTAATAAATGCAACGTTATTAATAATTGGTAGCGTTGTTTTTATGGCCTTTTACCGGCGCCTGCGCACCACTTCGCTCTGACACAAATTAAAACCATTAATAGGATAGCTAATCGCATTAATCATAGTTTTCCAAATCATTGGTTATTACAAAGATCATGCTTGTACTAAGTTCTCGAGCACTATACGAAAATCACAGTGCACATGAAAATGCCGCGTTACAGTAATACTTTAAGTATGGATATTCTGGGTTTTTTATGATTCTTGACGCACATAAAAGATGTCTACGTGAATAGGCTTAAGAAACATTTAAATGATTTTGGTGTTTATCTTAGACAACTAAATTGATAATTAACTTATTCATTGTGAGAAATCCGTTACGCTTACATCGCCAGTCAGATCGTTTGTTTGTTACATGTACATTTTGTATATAATGAAATAAATTATAAAATCTATAAATAAATAATCAATTATAAAAACAACATCCATCATGGTACTAAAATGTGTTTCTTATTTGTTTGTATGACGCCTCTTTGTTGTAAATGTCTAATTTTAACTATCATTAAACACATTCACACATGTACATATACCCTGTATCTGTTACTTCAAATACCATCTATTCTCCTTGAATCTATCTATCTATCTATCTATCTATCTATCTATCTATCTATCTATCTATCAATTTATCTATCTATCTATCTATCTATCTATCTATCTATCTATCTATCTATCTATCTATCTATCTATCTATCTATCTATCTATCTATCTATCTATCTATCTATCTATCTATCTATCTATCTACATCCGTTAATTCCCTGTCAAAGTCCATTTACATCACATCACAATGATTCAGTATGATATATATATATATATAGTACTTCATTCATTTTTATCATCTGCCATATTTATCGGCCTATAATCCCGACAAATTACGCCTAACATCACAATATTCATATAAAATAAAAAAAAAATTGTGTTTAAATCATATCCTATTGCATATGACGTAAATTCAAGTTATTAGTCAGCTCTTAAATATAAATTGACGATTTATGTTTTCATTTCGGATTTCAAATACGATGTACAGTATACTCGAAAGGTGACACTATTTCTTATTCAGTCCAAAATGGTGACAGAACTCTTATTCCATGACTGTTATGTCTTCTTGAAATCCGGAAAACAATTCCCGAAATTTAAATGACAATGGTACCTATAGTTGCAAGATATCACTTTTTTTGGTCCGATCAAGTAAAATGTTGAATACAGATAATAGCGACACTCATAATTGGATGTTCCATTAAAGCTCATCTTTCCTTGAGAAAATGTTTCTCAAACCAGGAATCTTGCCCAGTTCTTTCTCACTTAGGAGACCATCGCGATCTTTGTCACCTGCCTGGAAGGCCATTTGGACAATTTGCCGTACCATGAACTCGTCTTCAGGGATCGGGAACTCTTTCGTCTTTGATGCAGCTTTCAGCTGGTCCTCAAACTATAAAAGAGAAATAATATATTAATATCATTATGTAATAGCATTAGTCATTTCCTTCGTCTAATGCAGCATTTGAAGAAATCTCAGGCTTCAATGTTAAAAGACATGCAATTGTACATGACTAACCTTATTTCATACATTGCTCGTTATAGAAATATATATGATTACATGTAAATTAATGTGATTCAAACGTAGGAGATATTACTTCTGGCACTCACCTCGTTTGTATCAATGAAACCGTCCATATCCAAATCCAATCTCGAGAAGGCGTCGGACAGATGTATCCCACCCTGGATGTCATACAACTCCACCTCGAATATTACTGTCGCCTTTCCGGGTACACCACCTGAAATAGGTCATTTCCGATTTTAGTTTCATAACAAATCAATTTTAAACTTAATACTGTAGCAACTTAATTGATTCAAGTAATAAAAACAGATGAAAGTATGTAACTTCTACTGTTTGGTAGATTTTCATGTTAAATAACTGCTTTTCTTTCTACTGATGACACATATGGTACGTTATCTAACAAATATAAGAGAACCAAGAAATGTGTATACAAGAAGCAGAGGCGGATGAATCGAAGAACTTGTGAATCAAATTCAAACATGATATTTATTGTGCATGTACATTTATTTTTATTTATTTTCTTGATTTTCGATCGATATTGTTAATGTTTATATAACTGTTCATCGACCTCATCAAAACGATATAAAGGTACATGTACAATATGAATGAATCCTAGATATAGACCTCCTTTATATATACATGGTTGTAATACATAATAAGTAGGTTGTAATATATAACATAGTAACGCAATTGACGAAGGAAAACAACTGTATGACTCGTGCCCTCACCAGGCCTCGAACTCACGATCATCGGCACCCAATTGCCTAGCCAGAAATACCCGCAGCCTATACCACTACGCCACATCGGCGTTCTTAGAAAAATTATACATGGTTGTAATATGTAAACAATACTTATTATTATCTATTCATAATGGTAGAATACTAAAACAGAAAAATGAAATATTTTGATAGATAATCTTACCGCGTCCCTGTGATCCGTAGGCGAACCTTGGCGGGATGGTGAGTTTTCGCTTCTCTCCGACACACATGTCTATGAGACCGATGTCCCATCCCTTGAGCACCGTCTTACTGCCGAGCTGGACCATTATCGGATCGGCACCACTTTCACGACTGTGAAAACATCATTAGTTGAGAATGAGTGAATTGTGCATCTGGTACACATATATTTTGTTAGGTTATTTATGAACGAATTGGTCGTTCAGTATATATAACGGCAATGTACATTGCATGTTTAATGAACTTCGTGGTTAGATTTCCATAATGAATGAAGTGGTATAATTTCGTAAATAATCTAATTTCACTATTTTTAAGTATACCAATGTTTACCCGAAATCAAATATTATGAGGAAAACTAAAATATAATCATTACCCACCTGTAACAATCATCACAATAATTAACCAAAAATAAATTTTCATTGATACTGTAAAATGTAGATCGATTTGACCTATATTTTCTGCTTCACTGATTCTGAAAATATTTTGCGTTAAGCGGGAGAATACGCATATTATTCTAACATATGTCTCTGCTATTTTAAAAATGCTTTCTGTAATCGAGACGCTTCAATTTCTTAAAATACAATGTAAGATTTTAATTCTTTACCTCGAATCAAATTTGGTGCCGTCTTGTAAGTATCCGTCAAAATGGACTTTCAAGACATCCTTTGCTTTAGATTTCCGGGAACATCCAGCCTCAGACGGACCGACAATCACCTCAATTTCCACTTGCGGTAGATCACCCTTTTTATCGACTCCATCTTCTCCTGCTAAAGTAACTGCTATAACAACTACAAGTATTAAAGCTTTCAGAATTTTTTTAGGTCCCATAGCTACGTTTGAGTGGTCTGAGTGTCAAAATGAAACTGACCCCTACACCGATGTCCAGTCCGATATTGTTGACCGGTCATATTTGTCAAAATCAAGCGTTTCACTTCATTGACTTTCAGGTACACGTGGATCGCCTCTGTCAATCATGTCTGTTAGTACACCCCGGCCCGTGTTAGATGATCCGGGCCCCCGGGCAGACATACTAGGATCAGGACGTCCCGGTATATACATAGACCAATGCACTAGAGTCACACTTCCGTGTGTCTACGCCCTAAGGGGTATACTTTTAAATTCTTTTTAATAAAATTATAAACATTTGCTTCATAGCTAGTGGTATATATATACATATATGAGTTTAATGAAATAAGGAAAAGATATATCTTAAAGCCGATTCTTGACTACTTTATCAAAACTAAACATTCATGATACCATTTATTTTATCCTAGAAGATAAGTGTGTATTACATAAATTATCTTAAATCTTTTTGGAAGAGATTTGCCGGAGAGTAAAAAGAGCATACATCCTTAAGTTAATATTACATATCATAATATCGAAATATTTTCGAAAGAAATTCTCTGAAAGTCAAATAGTATACCTCCTAACGTCAATATTACATATGAATATCATACAGTCGAAATCTTTTGGGAAGAGATTTGTCTGTTCAATACATGGTGATAGGTCTATATAAGAGTTTCCGACACGTGTTTCTCATTCCAGTTGTTTTCACTTTTCATTGTAATAACACATACTTGAATGATGAAAAAGCTAGGTTCGACTAAATTACAAACTACATTCGTAACATCTCGGTTTTTACAGAGAGCCTTGTGTTCCGTCTGTCGGTTTGTATACCATGATATCACGTTCTCACCTTGTTTGTTAACCTTGAGACTACGTTCTCACCTTTGTTTGTGTAAATGAGATCTCACTTTTGCATTGTTTGATTACCATAAAATCATATTTTTTCGCCTTGGTCGTGTACAATAAGATCACACTCTTGCATTGTTCGTGTACCATAAGATCACATTCTTGCATTGTTCGTGTACCATAACTTCACATTCTTGCATTGTTCGTGTACCATAAGATCACATTCTTGCATTGTTCGTGTACCATAAGATCACATTATCGCCGTGTTTGTGTACCATAAGGTCACATTCTTGCATTGTTCGTGTACCATAAGGTCACATTCTTGCCGTGTTCGTGTACCATAAGATCACATTCTCGCCGTGTTTGTGTACCATTAGACCACGTTCTCACATTCTCACTTTGCTTGTGTACCATGAGATTACATTTTCATTTTGTTTGTGTACCTTGAGATAACATTCTTGCTTTGTTCGTTTACCATGAAATCACATTCTCGCCTTGTTCGTGTACCATAAGGTCACATTCTCGCCGTGTTTGTTTACCATGATACCACGTTCTCACTTTGCTTGTGTACCATGAGATTACATTTTCATCTTGTTTGTGTACCATGAGATCAACTTCTCACCTTGTTTGGTTACCTTGAGATCACAACCTCGCTTTTTTTGTGTACCATTAAATCACATTCTCACCTTTTTTGTGTCCCAGGATATCACATTCTCACCTTGATTGTGTCCCATAAGGTCACATTCTCGCCGTGTTTGTATACCATGAGACCACGTTCTCACATTCTCGCTTTTTGTGTACCATTACATCACATTGTCACCTTTTTTGGGTATCATGATACATGTATCACATTCTCGCTTTCTTTGTGTACCTTGAGATAACATTCTCGCCGTGTTTGTGTACCATGAGACCACGTTCTCACATTCTCACTTTGTTTGTGTACCATGAGATCAAATTCTCACATTGTTTGGTTATGATGAGATCATAACCTCGATTTTGTGTGTACCATTACATCACATTCTCACCTTTTTTGAGATCACATTAACGCTTTGTTTGTTTACCTTGAGGCCACGTTCTCACCTTCTCGCCTAGTTTGTGTACCAAAGGATCACATTCTCACCTTGTCCGCATTTTTTTTTTCAAATGGAATCCTATAGCACTCGACCCGAACTCTCTTACACACGACCCAGGAAGAGGTGAATCCGGTAATTCTTTGCGTATGAGGTTCGATGGCGCTTTCTTACATTATAAAAAAACATATAGTTGAAACTGATAATTATAAATAATAACAAACTGTTCAAAGTTAAATTTTTTAATCAAGAAGAGATACATGTACATGTATTTAGTGTAACATGCAGAAGATTCCGAGCCTTTATGGACTTGTCTGAGAACAGTTGGCTTACATCCTTTTTTCTCGGAGTTACCTCCCTTATATAGTGATTCCAGGACAAATGAAAATTGTCAACAATATTTTCTCCCGGTCGCACTTTACTGCTTGTTACAGATTGTCTGTACGGATATGCAGTATTCAAATTACTGTATATGTATAGAATGTATGTCTATTAAAATATTAAAGTCAAAGTTAGAGACTGTCTCTATATTTCTGTAGTAAGCTAGCCTTCTGCATTTGTTATATTTCGGTAACCAAACATTGTCGGGAGTAACCTAGCCCATTCAAAATAACGATGGACGTTTATTTGATATTTAAACTACACTTCCTACACTTTTAAAAGTCATTTGAATAATAATGGGTTTAATAGGCTTTGATTATTATTTTGTGAGATGAAATCCCATGAAAAAATAATATCGGAAATCAGTATATGATTAATATCATTTCGGTATTTCTTGTTAACATAAAACAGTGTTGTATTTTGCCAATTTTCATCTGTCCAAAATTTCTTTGGTTAAGCATCACGGATAACGCAAAGAGAAAAGGAATGCAACGCAGCAATAAATTACAATGACTAAACTGAAAGCAAGCCATTTAACTCCTTAACGCGGAAACAGAATTGGTCGAATGTCAAAGCCTAGTTTCCTTCCGTATTAAATTATATTTCATAACATAGCTAAACAAATCATGAACGAGCATTATTTGTTTTTAATACCGAATTTGCAAGACATGGTAGGACAAATGTTCATGCATTTTCAGTTTTGTATCGGATGCTGGTTGGTCTACTTCCGATCACGTGTCATTCAATTTAACATCGAACTGCACCCACCGGTGGTAAATATCGTGGAATAAGACGCAGTTTAAATGGCATGGGGTCATATCTTTTCCATTCTGTGCTCTGATTTTGATACCGAAATGTATTTAAACATCTATAGTACGTTGTTTTTCAGATAACTAATTTACCTATTTTTTTTAACTATGTGGTACTCGGACATCAAATATAAAACTTCTGTTTCAGTCTACAAACGAAAACATACTAAATATGAGAATTGTCATATGTAATCAATAGAAACAGTTATCGAATTTCTCTTAAACTTAACTTGACTTGATACAATTATCGTCTTTGTGGTAAATATGAATGTTTATTTATTAAAGAACTGATATTGCAGTCAATCTAGCAGAATGTTAAGGCTGTTTTACATAACCCCATACTTAAAATTTCAAAACGTAATTTCTATATTTTTGTTTTGTTTTTTGTTTTTGTTTATAACTAAAATTGTCACGGTTGACTCTGTCCGGTATTTTAAATGTTTTTTTTTTTTTTTTCTTTAAAGAACTCAAAAATTCACGTGCGCGTCTTAATAAAAAAGAACTCTACAGCTCTTCCTTTTTCGGTGTTTCGCTTTCAGCAGTCGCTTGCTTTTCCATTTTATCCATTTTAGCAAATAGTTTTTCTAAAGCGTCTTCGTGTTCAGGGTTGGCCTTGGAGACTAATGGGGAGTCTAGGTATTCTTCAAGGTCAAGACGACCATCCCCATCCTTATCGGCAAGTCTGAAAGCCTCCTGTATGACCATTTCCATTTGTTCTAGAGTGGAAACCATAGGAAACATCTCAAGCCCCTGTGCCGCTATCGCCATAAACTGAAAAAAAAACATTATACGGTTAATTTAATTTATCAATTTCAGTGTTTAAACACATTTGTATTCATATGGAAATATAACATTTTTGTACTTAACTTTCCCCGAGGAACTCGTCTACGCTCTGAATTCCCTTTGTTGTTTAATTTATGAATAACCGATTGATAATTAAATTCACTATATTCGACAAACTGTTGATATGTGATTAGGAATGGTCTCGTTCAAAGATAGATAATTTTCCTTTAATGTGGTATATGATTAAATATATGTCATGCAGTTGGACTGTCGGGAGAGATCGTGAAACACCAGGACATGATCATATTTCAGTTAATCGGACACCAAGCTGTCGACACATCCTGAATGGTTTATCGAAGACCACAACTTTCTCGAAATGGAGTCGTTTTACTAGGCGGAAGGAGTAACACACCTTGGTTATATATTGGATGTAATGACAGATAGGCGAGCAACAATAAACTTATTACATCTGGATCATCAAATCGTACGGCCAAAGTAAAATAAGCCACATGTGTCCTCGATGACCTTTGCCGCATGTACTGTCATCGAATGTTCAATTGTCGAGAATAATAACAATATGGTGGAACTATAGCATGATCTACGTAATTACCTGCGCCACAGACAATTTTCCGGATTTATCAGTGTTTAGTAAGTTAAACACCATCACGTGATCAGGGCTTTCCTGGATTTCCTGGAGTTCTACGACATACTCAAGCGTGGCATTGGCCGATACTTCGAACCCTGAAATCAGTAATGGAACAACAGCATTACACTGTATACGGTTCTCGTTAGAATCAAACGCTGGCCTTTTGGTCAATATTATTTTTAATTTCCCTGATAAAGACATGTAAGTAGTAGCAGAAATTAAACCCAAACTCTTAGTAATGATACAAAAGACAAGTAGCAGAGATTCAAAATACAACATTTTTACAAGTGATGGGATTGTGAAGAGTTACAGTTTCAGAAGTCTTCATGTACCACTAATATTAATAAAAAAGCACTTACCGTTTTTGGTGGTGAAGTTCTGTCGTCGACCTCCGCCTGGTAATATAATTTTCCTTGTCTCGCCAGCACACATATCTTCCATAGCGGTTTCCATTTGCTCATCGAGTTGACCTCCACGGTGTTGGAATATGTACGGCTGCTTTGCTTTCAAACTGTTTTACATAACAATTAACCAATATTTCATATACAAATAATTGAAAAGCAATATTAAAGTATGTAGGTATCATAATTATTGAAAAGCGATGCTAACGAAATCCAAATAACACTGCCAGGAAATCATTTTTATCTGTAAGAAAGAAGCGACAATTGTAAGAGAAAATTGAATTAGACCTCCAAACGTGTCCACGTTTGCTATCATCTTCCACTGCAATGCGTATGAAATACAAGCAGGTGCTGTGAGATTATAACACAGCTTAATCACGTGACCTCTATTGTGACGTCAGATATTATTTTGTCGAAAAGAAACAAAATGACTGACAATAAATAAGTGTTTTAACTAATTAAAAAAATATTATAACTAATTGACACGGAACTGCTACTGAAATGGATCACTGTCGGATGTGCCGACAGGCAATATATCACAATACTCGGAGCAGTTGAGCCTATTAAACAACTCGTGTATGGCAAATACGTCACATCTTGCCCAAACACCTTGCACAATTCCACTTGCTGAATAAAGCAGGTTTGAAGTGTATTGGTATTTCGGATAAATCAAGCTCGCTTGTCAGAGATAGAAATGTCCACTACGAGACCATGGCACAAGGTGGTAGTAAAACATTTAAAACATTTTGCGACAAATAGAACTCAGTATGTACAACATATCACCAGTATATAACTTACTTAGAATCGAACACCTCCCCGGTGGAGAAAATTTTCCCCTCCATTTTCATCAACATTATGTCTCCTGCTTTCACTTTCCGGAGACAAAATTTTGGCTTTTTTACTACTTCCATCTTCATTTCTTCCGGTTCCGGTAAATCTTCGGCCAAGGTGGAGACCGGAAACAAACTCCCGAGTAACATCATTGTTACACCGAACAAAACAAAAGAAGAGAAATGCTCCATTGTGATTCAAAAGTAAAACTTCAAGTCAAACTGCAATAGTTTCTTTGGAAAGATAAACTTGAAGCAACATTCAGGATTTTTGTTAAGTCTTTGGAGAGTGCTTTGCCGACGTTCAGTGTGCAAATGACGGTTCATCTATGTCGGAAAGGGTAGCTAGCCCGATATTAACCACAACCCACAGATAACACGTGTTTCTTAGATCAGACTTACACGTTTCCTTCGTATTTTTAGGGGTTCCCCATAGGGAATTTGTCATTTTCAACAAGGGAATTTTTAGCAGCGATTCTAGCATTGTACCCAGAAATAATTCTGGCAAAAGGAGAAATAAGCACAGAGTTTATATCATATGTATCACTGTAAAAACTAAAACGAACTAGGGCAGTAAATTATTAAACAATTCCTTAATGAAATTTCGCTACACGATTTTCTTTAAATAGTAAAAGAGAAATGTCTCTCTTTTAAGTAATATATTTCGAAATTCTATGACCAAGACACCTTTTTAATATGGTTTTGATGGGAAGCATTTTGTCAGAGGCATCCATATCAGCCCACTATATACATACAACGATTCTCTATGTATTTGAATATTTCTTCAGTATTTTGCAATTTTCTTTCCTTTTAATGACACACTATCAATTCTATGTTTTCCCTACTGTCCCCACGATCCGTATTCACCGATTTCCGTTTACATATTTTCGTAACCGTTCCATCATATAGTGAACTACCGAACGGACATCTTGTGGCTTTGCACTGAATACCCAATTAATCCGTACATACACTAGGCATGTACATGGTACCTGGTGCCTTTACGAGTCCACAATACATTAACCAAGATACATTTTATCTTCAACAAACAAATGCAATAATGACCACTATGCTACATAAAATTATGCTGACATTTAGAGGGAGATGGCTTGATATAAGCTTTAAGCTTGTTTCCAGATCCTTTTGCTAATTGTAAACTGATATTTTGTATTTTTGTATGCAATATCTATGAATTAAGTAAAATACTGTTTAAACTAAAAGCAATAATGGACACGAAGTGACCTGTCAGACCTTTATAGGTTCCAGTGTATTCTTTAGACAAATTAAAACAAAAACAAAAACAAAAACAAATAAGCAAATAAACAAACAAAACAAAGCCCTCCTCAATAATAGTCAAACTATTTGATGAAATATGTCATTGTCAGTTAGGTATTCTGATATAATTATGATAGAAATGACTTGATATCTTCTTTAAAATCCAGAACTCCGTGTTGTAATGTTCCGACAGTTACATATGTAAAGGAACAAGTGTAACGATATGTTTTTCTAACCTTGTGATATAGGCTGATATAAAAGACACTGCTAAAACACATTTAGATACGAATCGTAGTGGAACATAGAGCTGAATCATACAGCTGTTTCGAGGATGCTCAAATATAAACATATATAAACATATAAAAATTTACATTATCTAATTGCGAGTTTTTAGTGTGATGTCAGACATTGAAGAATATCTTTACAGATTGCGATCCTCCACGAAAACCCGTTCATTCCAAACAGATCTGCTTAAATGTGACTCATCAATTGCCATACATGTGTTAATAATAATGAACTTTGCGAAGTAAAAATGTTGATGGATGATAACCTATAATTAAAAAAATTGAATTCGGTCAGCAGTGCAAATGTTTAAATCCCATCTTTGCTGTAACATACAGACGTTGATATGATTAATATTATTACTTTGGAATAAATCTTTACCGCTTTTGATCAATATACCTGAACGAATATATTCTGATTGGGAAGTCATTTAAAATGACATTAGTCTTACTGTCTACATTGTTATCTTTTGGGATTTTCCAGATATGACATCAAAGACTTGTCTTTGTACATCTGTACTTGCAAATATAAATAGATTTATGTCAGACTGAAATTTAATTCATTTATTTCCAATATGGAATGTATACCTATTTTATATTGATCCTATACCCCGTTCACACGTAAACGACATATCTGTTCTGCCCGATGGACATTTTTTCGGAAACCAGACTAATCTTTGATCAGCGGGGGTATTTGAAAACGGTTACTGATCGGGGAGTCAATCAGTCAATCGGTGCATCTGTCTTTTTTTTAACAACCATACTGAAAACTGCTTAAAGGTTTTTCAATAATAATATATTTCCGTCCCTTTGACCTTAGCCAATTTTAATTTTTGTTGTTTAAATCATTGGGTTTTATTCCATTGGTTTGTTTACTATGTAATAAATAATCTTGCCTGTACACCATTTCTGATGTGTTGTTTACACACTATCAATTTGTTAAAAGTACATGTATGTATGTGCAATTGTCCACCCCAAATTTGCTGTTATGTACATATGAGTCTAAACTATAAAGTGTACTTTTGTTTGAGTTTGTGTTAAATGTTGTTCTAATTTTTTTTTTTATAAAATGCAACATAAAAAGGTCCTCTATTTGTAAATTAATGACGACCTTCCCTGTGTGCGAGATATTTGTGAATGATAATACGGTTGGTTTTGTTTTGTATGGTTTAAGGTCCTACCAACAACTATGATCAATTAAGGACGGCCTTCCTTTTGTGCAAAATGTACGTGTGTGGCGAGCGTGTTTTGAAAGTCTGTGGTATGTTCCTGTTTGCCCAATTGCGAAACACCAACAGGTGAAACATCGTTTAAGACGGGAAAAACATTATTGAAGACGGGAAAACATCATTGTAGACGGGTAAAACATCATTGTAGACAGGTAAACATCACCGTAGACAGGTAAAACATCACTGTAGACGGGTAACACATCACTGTAGACAGGTACGTAAAACATCACTGTAGACAGGTAAAACATCACTGTAGACAGGTAAAACATCACCGTAGACGGGTAAAACATCACTGTAGACGGGTAAAACATCACTGTAGACAGGTAAAACATCACTGTAGACGGGTAAAACATCGCTGTAGACGGGTAAAACATCATTGTAGACGGATAAAACATCACTGTAGACGGGTAAAACATCACTGTAGACGGGTACAACATCACTGTAGACGGGTAAAACATCACTGTAGACGGGTAAAACATCATTGTAGACGGGTAAAACATCACTGTAGACGGGTAAAACATCACTGTAGACAGGTAAAACATCATTGTAGACAGGTAAAACATCACTGTAGACAGGTAAAACATCATTGTAGACAGGTAAAACATCATTGTAGACAGGTAAAACATCACTGTAGACAGGTAAAACATCATTGTAGACAGGTAAAACATCACTGTAGACAGGTAAAACATCACTGTAGGCGGGTAAAACATCATTGTAGACGGAAAAATAGCACTGTAGACGGGTAAAACATGACGGGTACAGCATCAATGTAGACAGGTAAAAGTATCATTGTAGACAGTTAAAACATCATTGTAGACAGGTAAAACATCCCTGTAGACAGGCAAAACATCATTGTAGACGGGTAAAAGTATCGTTGTAGACAGGTAAAACATCACTGTAGGCAGGTAAAACATTATTGTAGACAGGTAAAACATTACTGCAGACTGTAGACGGGTACAACATCATTGTAGACGGGTACATCACCAATGTAGACAGGTAAACAAAATCAATGCAGGCAAGTAAAATATCATTGTAGACGGGAAAATAGCACTATAGACGGGTAAAACATGACGGGTAAAACATCAATGTAGACAGGTAAAACATCATTGTAGACAGGTAAAAGTATCATTGAAGACAGGTAAAACATCATTGTAGACAGGTAAAACATCACTGTAGACAGTTTAACATCAATTTAGAAAGTTTAACATCAATGTAGACGATTAATACATCACTTAAGACGGGTTTGCGTTTCTAGAAATCGTAAGTGATGCCGGGGGAAACAGAGATGTTCCGTAATTTTAGGAGTCATCATTGATGCTGTGGGCAACATACAGCTGTATAGTACTTCCATGACCAGTCAGTAATTCTAGAGGCATCACATAGCTGTTCCGTCCTCCTAGGACTCGTCAGTGATACTGGGGACAACATAAAGTTGTCCCATCATTGTAGGTGTCATCAGTATTGTTGGGGGCAACATACAGTTGTTCGCACTTCTTGGACTCGTTATTGTTGCTGTGGACAACATACACCTGTTCCACGATTCTAGGAATCGTCAGTCATGCATGGGCAAAATACACATGTTGCTCCGTTCCTCTAGAATTTGTCAGTAATGATTGGGACATCACTCAGCTGTACTCTCCAACTAGGATTCATCAGTGATGCTGGAGGGCAAACTGTGTTGAAGGGAGGTTAAGGGAATCAAGATTGGCCAAGAGAAACGCTATTAATGTCATTTAGATAAGAAGGAATTTATTTCCGAAATATTACCACTTTGGTATTTTGTGGATTATGGATATTGTTATAGAACACTGTGTATAGTCTATAAAATTAGAATTGATCTTAACAAATGATACAAAATAATATGGAAGGAACATATTTCCCATAATAAAACCACTTGGGTATATTTGGATTGAGGGTATATCTTTGTATTGTTTTTTTTTTATATCACTCTTCAGAGGATCGGCTGAGAGAACACTAATTTTGCTATCAAACTGATTATTCGTATCCTTTCCCCCATTGCAGCCAGTTCCCTTGTTATTGGTACCAAATAACACATCTTATATAAGTTGTCATCTATAATCTTTGTTTCAAGATGTTTGAAACGCGTCCCTTGGATCATCTCAAGATGGCCGAGTGGTTAAGGTTAAGGAATGAAATTTTAAATTGTGTTGAAAACCATAGACATTTAGGTGTAACTTTTAGTTCAGATGCAAAGTGGTCTCTACATATATCAGAAATCAAAAAAAGCTTGTATGAAACAAATATCGGTATTAAGAAAATTTAAATATTTGTTGAATAGAAAGACACTATTGCGGATATACAAAGTATTTGTGTTGCCAGTATTAGAATATGCATGCGAATTATGGGATGGTTGTTCTCTGACAGACGTAAACAAGCTCGAGCAAGTCCAACTAGAAGCAGCGAGAGTTATCACAGGCATGCCTTCTTTTTCTAGTAAACAATCTCTATATAAAGAATCCCAACTTCAACTATTATCAGAAAGAAGAAAATTAAAGAAACTTTCACTATGTATAAACTTCATAATAATCTAACTCCTTCTTATTTAAGTAATCTACTTCCTCCAAGAGTAGGGGAGCGTAATATGTATAATGTCAGAAATAACCAAAACTACACTGTCCAAAATTATAGATTATCCATTTCTTATGAATCTTTTTTTCCGTCTACTGTTAGGTTATGGAATAATTTACCAATCGATGTCAGAGAGCAACCATCCATCAATTGTTTTTAATCTAAAATCCAACACAACCTTGACGCGTTGCCTTTATTTTATCATGTAGGAAACAGAAAGTTAAATGTTTTACATACAAGGTTGCGACATGCTTGTAGCAGTTTAAAATATGATTTGTTTCGAGTTAATATAATTAATGATCCATCATGTGAATGTGGAAATGAATGTGAAAATGTGAAATTTTATTCAACAACATTTCTCAATATTGTAATGTCACAATCAATGTTGTTCTTTGTGGTTCTCCAAACCTGTCAGACGAGCAAAACGGATATATTTTTAAATCCGTACAGACCTATATTAAAAATAATAATCGGTTCTAAGGTCACTTAAGAATATTTCACTTCAATAGATCCCCCCTCCCCCCACTTTATTTTGTTATTCTTTTCTTCTTCCTGACTTTTTAGCTCTCCTCTTCTTAACAAATATCTAACTCTAGAAAACTTAATTGGTGATAGTGTATATTATTGTAGATATGTTATAGATATACAATGTATTTTGGGAGAAGGCGTTTCTAAGTTGAGATAACTTGTGCCTTATCCATGTTGTTATATTGAACAATAAAAATATGTTTAAATCAAAATAAGGTGTCCCGACACTTTATCACTAGCCCTCCACCTCTGGGTTGCGAGTTCGAAACCTACGTGGGGCAGTTGCCAGGTACTGACTGTAGGCCGGTGGTTTTTCTCCGGGTACTCCGGCTTTCCTCCACCTCTTAACCTGGCACGTCCTTAAATGACCTTGGCTGTTAATAGGACGTTAAGCAAAAACAAACCAAATATAGAGATATTCAAAATTTGAGGTTTGCTCAATCTAATTAAAATATAGATCCTCACTCGCACTCCATTACATGAACTGGAGATTTGCTATAAGTGAAAATTCAATATCAACAAAAACGAAAATTTGAATTTCTTTGACTTGTAGGATAGATGATTTGGTATATATACCTATTGCAAGGCCATCTATATTGTTTTCTTTTACGCCACCGAAAATACATTGCATATTACTATGCTCACGTAATGCTATTGTAATTTGTTGTCTTAACATCTCACTACTTGGTACATTTTATATCTTTATAATTAGTTCAGTCATTAATAAGATCTAATCGACGATACGTATTTAACGTTGTTATTGATATTAAGCCATGACAGAGTCGAATTTGCCTAAGGTTATACACGAGTTCTATCGCAGTGGTGTCGCTTTAGAATCTTTGTACACGTGTACTATTTAGGCATACCCGTCAATGATGTCTTCCGCCTTCCAGCGATTAACTCCCCGAAGGTACACTATGACAACGCGGTGTGTGACATGTAGTTCTTAAGCTGCCGAAGTGCAGGAAGTATTAGAAGTCTCTAATGATCTGTGATGTTCCTTATGGGAATGTGACGCGATAGATTATGCAAATTTATCTCCTAGGACACACCTATATTTCTCCGTCCGAAAATAAAATTGTAACACATTGACGAAAACGTCAGGAGTGAGATTTGGGACCTACCTCTTGTGCTGAGTGCGAAGATAAACATATTAGTTTTCATTCATTATATATGAGATGTCTTTTCAGTAGCGTATTCTATTGAAATTCCAAATTAATTTGGTGTTATATTTATTGAAAAAAAACCCAAGAAGGATTAAGATGAATGCCGGTAAACTGTTGATATATTTAATTTTTATTATGCTAATTGTGTGGTATACAGCAATTTGGTCACTAGTTTTTAAAGTGAGGGCAGATACCGCACTTTCTGATTTCACCGTAAAGACTATTACAAATAGCGGCGAATGTCTTCGAAAGACAAAGGTTGACGACAGACTTCTGGTTCGCTACGTCATAAAAATTCACGGAACCGACAACGTCATTGAGTCAAGGTTGGTATTTTAGATTTTGTTTCATGATTTTTCTTAACGCTGTCATGATAAAACATTGTGAAATTGATTTAAATTCTTTTCTTAGCAGATGTTGTTGATCCTATACAATTTTGTAAAAACTATCACATATGTCGCAACATATATGAACCTCAGTGTTACAAATGTAGTTTTGATTTAAAAAGCAATAACATTAGACTAACGGTTGATCTTGTTTTTCTGTAGAGGCAATGTTGATATTTGTTGTTACAATTTGTGTTTACTACGAACCGATAATGTGTACATTGTTTAATGTATAATCGAATGTACCAAATCTTTTGTCGCGCAACACCTGAAATCAGATGGGTTATATAACTTAACAATTGTGTAGGGCATTTTGTATGTAAAATACATAATTGATAATCAACTAAAGATATATTATATTTTTTATTATTTATCTTCAGAACCAATGAGGATTCTCCGTTTGTCGTTCACCTCGGTCAATTCGTTGATATCCCGACGCTGGAACGAGGCTTGTATGACATGTGTGAAGAAGAGTCAAGGTCAATGGTCGTCCCCCCGTTGCTAGGTTACGGGACTAAGGATAGCCAAACTAAAAACGGTACGTATACCTGTTAATACTTGTGTCGCCATATAACCGACAGTAGCTACATGAACTATAATCTAAGTCAGGTGACATCAACCGTGCGTTCCTTTATCGGGTTCGTACCAGTTGTACCGGTACGAGTATGCTGTAATCGCAATGGGTCGCGTTGTATCAGCGGAACCGATTGGGTTCTCGTGGATGTTTTTTTTTCAAACGTATCATTTGGATCCAAAATGGCGGGATTGCGATTCTTTATTTGTCATGGCAATGTCCTTTTTGTTAAAAAAACTCAACGAGACATGGACTTTCCATTTGCGATGAAATATTGACAAAGAAATAATTATATTATTATATATATGTATGCTTGACGGAACTATTCAGGTATTGATTTTACATCCGTTACGTTGTAAAAAAGAAAAATGATAACGTTTTATGTTTGTTTATTAAATTGCAATCCATTATGATTCCGTGCCTATTTGGTACAACTGGTCCCGAACACGATAAAGGAACACACGGTAAGCGTAACAAAGACAGACATTGGCCACTCATCCCTAAGGCAATGTCCATGACGTCAGACGTGTTTGTTGATAGGCATGAGGGTTATGTTGTCACCTAGTTATCATTCTGAGGATGCTAATTAACCCATATTAGATTTGCATGGAAGGTGTCGTAAAAGAGGCGGAAGACGGTTACTATTATGGAACATCTTGTCTCCATACGCTCTAAAAAAAACTGTTCATATTTTCACTCGTCTCATCGATTCTGTAAGCATGTCGGGATTTCCTGACTGTAGTAACTGTAGATATGATACTTGAAGTTGTGCGATACAGTTGAATTCATTTTGGCTAAACTATATCTAATTGTGAAAGGTATGTCTTTGTAAAACACTGAAACAAGTGTTGTACGCAAAGGCAAACCTTACTTACCAAAGAAAAACCTTTCAAAGGTCACCCGCTACTGTTCGATTTGTTAAATACAAATTTTAAATTACTTAATATAGATACAATATGCATATTAAGTGCACTTTGATCCATTTAATGTCTATCGAATGTAGTTGTTACTGATTATTTGTATTTGTGTATAATCTCGCTATATCGAACGCAGTTGAAATATTAATGGTTAAATATTAATTTTCAGGTAACTTGGTGCCCGGAAATTCTACACTACAATACGAAGTCACACTAGTAAAAATATTTTCGAAAGAAACTAACCCAACACAAAATACAGCAGAAAATTTCAAACGCAATGAGGGAATTGAAGAAAAGGAGGAAAAAGCCGCGTCGAGCGAAGACGACAAAACAAGAGAGGAAGGATCGAACCCCAAAGAAGGAACAGAGCCCAACAAGGCGGACGCTTCAAAGGAGAAAGACAGATTAATTCTTACAAATGTAAGTTGACAAGTGTGTATAATAAAAAAAAACCCACAGAAGTATCTGCATGCTATGCACATCGTAGTATAACCGAGGAACGAGATTGAGTAGATTAGATTATAACTCCCATTTTGATTTTAAACAGTGCTTTCAGGCGATTAGAATTTCCCTTACCACCCTTTCGGATCAGCATTAGTTACGAGTCTTGGGAGGACGAAATAGTTGAATATTTTTTACCTGCGATTCAATTACAAACTCATATTGGATGGTGATATTCACTTATATATTTTCATAAACCACAATGCAAATCTGTGTGGATTTACAAATGAGTCCAGGGAGAAAAGATCCTTATCATCATCTTAAATTGTATTTAAAGTAAAAATAACGATTTTTTTTTGTTTCTAATTCGCTAGTACATTTATTCATATATCGCTCTCTAATGATATTTGTTGTCAAATCTATTTATATTCTCAACTGTCGATAAAAGCAGTCAGTTAATAACATACCTTGTTTTACTAGATGATGGGAGATGCCATGAAAGCGGTGATCACAAGCAAAGAAGGCAAAGGAATAGCTGGCATGGCCAAAAAGATGATAGGGGGAATCTTTGGTGGAGGAGGGGGCGGTAGCAAAGGCAGTGGTATAGCAGGGTTAGTGAATCAGCTAGCGGGAGCCATGGGCAGCGGAGGATCAGGGGGTGGAGGCGAAGGTATGGCAGGGTTGATGGGCAAGCTAGCGGGTGCAATGGGCGGAGGAGGTGGAATGGATGGAATGATGGAGCAGCTCGCAGCGGCTATGGGAAACCAAGGGGAGGGTGGGATGGACGGACTTTTGGGCAAACTCGGTGAAATGATGGGGCAGGGAGATGGGAACAAGGATGGCCTAGCGGCCATTATGAGTCAACTTGGTGGGGAGGGAGGGGGCTTAATGGGCATGATGGGACAGTTGGGAGGTTCAAATGGAGGAAAAATGGCTGAAGCATTAGCAAAAATGATGAAAAACCAAAAGGAGAAAATGAAAAGAAGAAAAACCGAGTTATGAGGAAGATGAAAGACTTTATAGAAATTTAATATTTGAACGAATTTCTTCAGCATATAAACCAATTTTTTATTGATAATTCATCCATGCATATCATTTTTGGTGTGAAATATCCTTTGTCACAATAGAGTAACAAAATAATGAATTATGTACGATACGGTTTTGAAAGAAACGAATGTGTTAATCAATTTGAACAAATTCTTAATATTGACTCGGATTGCATTTTAGAGATATTCTTGTTAATGTTATAGATTTGTATATGTACGTTTTCTTAAAAGGAATTTAAAAGTCATGGTATTTCTCTCATTACAAATTACGTGGATATGATATAACTACAAAAATAGTTACAATCTGGATATCATAGCATGTACATGTATGATTACAAACACGATAAATACCATGTTGTCGTGGTTAAACATTAACTTATCACGAAGTCTTAATACCGAGCAATCTAATTTCCGAATACTGTAGAGGGAACATACAGGTTCATTATTTTGCGACATTTCTCTTCTCTATTTTGTGAGATGTTGTTATTAAACTTGCCGATATAATCTTTCTTCTCTAGAATTAATGCAGTTTTCTGTCGAATTTATTGTTTACCTTCCTCACTACACGCCCAATAGCATTAACTGTCTATGATCTAATATTTCATCTCATATGTACGTATATTTATATATATATATATATATATATCCAAAATGAATTTAATTCCTTTTGTGTATGCATATCTTGTTGTTAATATGTTTTATAAATAAACTTATTTAATTTGTACTTTTGTCGTTTTTTCGCAGTTTTTTTTTCAAATTGGTTTTTCAACCCACCTCAAATCATCTACATTTAAGAGGTCACGGTACATTAATTCAGCATATATACATGTACCAGTTATGCTTTCATTCATGTTGCCATAATGGCATAAAAATTAAAGTTTAAGAAGCCTAAGGTCAAGATGTTCATCCAGATATTAAATGTGATTTGGTAAAGCTTTATATTTCATTCGTCTCGACATATATTTTACAACATATCAAGTATTATTGTTGTTAAAGTATGGTAATTATATATTTATTTATTTCATGAACATATTTCATCAAGTCCATTAAATTACAGGAAATAATGTAATTTTGTAGAAACATGAAAATATCAATTAAGTCTAATTGTTTTATCACGTAACAATATACCGAAGTGCTTTAAGATGAGATGAAATGTGATGCAGGTAAATATCTTATTCAATGTCTACAACTGTTATAAGTAATAATATAGGTATGTAGAAAGTCATAGAGATAGCTAGACAATTAGATATGTATTTTAAACATATTATTAACTCGAATTGAAAAAAATTAAATCGGCAGAAAAAACATAACTAAAACAATTCTCATAAAGTTGGCCTCATTGTAAGACAGCAAAGGAAGCAATTGTGTTTTAACTAAATGATAACAAGTGCTATTATCGTAATGGTGAAATATTACATTATTATATTATACACTTTGCGTACATCGTACGTTTATCGTTGACTTGTAACAGGTAAACATGTTCCCCGGATGTGAGATATAATCTATCAGAGTTGAGATTACCCAGAAGGCATCTCTGGGTGATCGGTTGATGGATTATCTACAAACTTAAACTGTCAAGCGCATGTGACTATAATATATACAGGTGTCGACACTCCTGCTAAGGACAGAATATCCCCGGGTGTACAAAGTTTATATCTAAAGATATGTTTAATGGCTGCATGTTTGGTAAAGTCATATCCTTATAGTTCTTGTTGGATGTGCCAATATAAATACATTGTACATATATTCACACGTTTGCCTTATTTATGAAAAAATCAAACATTACTTGGTAGAATGAAAATGAATATCAATATAATATGTCGTCTTAAAGAACCCAGACTCGGATGCTATCTACTTAGTTTCGATATAGTATCTATACTATGGACGGACCTTTCTGTTAGATTTGGGTTAGCTTGGTTTGGTTTTATTTGTTTAACGTCCTATCAACATCTAAGGTCATTTAAGGACGGCCTCCGTACGTACTATATGCAGGCGTGTGGTGAGTGCGTATGTGTTTTCGGAAGTTCCTATGTTCGTGCTAAGTCTCCTTGTGATAGCCCGGAACTTTTACTTAGCCAAGACAGATAGGCTGGGCATGAACATTTGTACGTTTGTTGTAAGAACGACAACTCTTACATACGAAAAACGACCTTAATCGTAATAAGCAGGTAAATAAATCATAAAGCATGTTTCATATTTCATTGTAATTATGAGATTCATGTACATGTATATACATACTAAAAAAGTTATTTATTCGTTATTCAACACCTATGTCTGATTACATATAATTAAGAATATAAGTGGGAACTATTCGACACCAGCAGCCACAACATTGAATGTCTCATTTCAGTTTTTGGAATCGACACTGAGTTACATGGCAAAGTCCGCATCTTTCTTATGTAACGCTCGTTTTCCGCTCACGAATATAAGTACCGGATGCAGAAGGGAGATCACCGACAAACAAAAGAGGAAAATATTTACCTAAAAAGGAAAATTAAAACGTTGGTCAGTTATTTATTTCTATAATCCACGGAGCAATATACACTAACCGTTTATATGAGTATTTGCCTGAAGGAGGACAAATAAGAATAAAAAATAAAATAAAACCTACGGTATAGCTGAATTTAGTACTGTATGTAATTTTGCAAGCACGATCGTGAGGATCGCCACAGTTCTATCCCTGAAAAATTGATTATTTTTCACGCTTTTACGCGGGTTATCTTAACATTTAGGATCATAGAAAAACGCGTAGCTATTTCTAAACTGAAAGAATAGTCACTTTGTTACATCTCTGATGTAGATATATCGACAGTAGAGTGTAAAATACAAAGGTTAAGTGAGGAATCACACAGCTAAACCCCCTCCAAATCAATGATGTAATTCCGTGCAGGGATTTATGAAACATACTGTATAGTACACCATGTTCTTTTATTATAAAAATGGTAAGGCGTAACTTTTGACCTTTAACCTCACTGTTGACATTCGAAATGTTATTAGTTGTGGAATTATCCGTTGTGATTTTATGGTGGTAATTTTATGGTGTAAATATGAACTTATTCTGTCCGAATGTTAAACTATATCTTGTAGACATTGTTTTTATTTCAGAAGTGGTAATTATTAACCCTTGACTTCTAACTTAAAACGATGACAACCACAATATAATATATGTAGAACTTGATGGTGTGGTATTTTCGCGTTCGAATTAAATTTGTTCAAGTGTGTATGATATACCTTGTACAAACACTGATCACGGATGGTCGTACGCAAAGGGGAACGTATTACTAATAAAACAGCGACTGTTCCGACTTACGTGTTCAATCGCATCGTCGTACCGCTTTGTCCACGTGAACAAAGCATACTGTGTCAAGGTCAGAACACCGGAAACGGAAAACACCATTCCAAACAGGAAGCTCATGAATTTATGTGGAAAGCTGAAATGGGATTCAAATAAGTTTACACCAACAAGCACATGTAATTATTATTATGATAAACTAACTAATATTGCACTAAACTGTTAATTTAAACAAATGAGCGCAGTGTTGAATAGGCACACCCTCAATATTTAATTGCATATAGAAAATGTACCCAAAGCGAATGCTTATTTCGAGCATGCATTCGTAGGATAAGTGCTTATTATGTTGTATCGGCAGTATAACCGCTTAGATTTCATATATATATATATATAGAATAAAGTTAAAGTGTCCATATGACGGTAAATAATAATAGAATTAAAAGTCAAACATTAATCTGCTGTCTCCCAAGTACAAATGTACTTTCGCGGCCACACCGTGCCGCTTTTCAGGGGATTATACATTTTATTCGGTACATAATTTTATGATGTCATAGTTTTATGACGTCATGAAAGTAGAGTACATAATTTATAAAACATTTATTTGTCCAGTCTAAAAGGGTTGAAACAAAGTATATGACACCGTGTTATATATTTTGTTTCAACCCTTTTAAATTGGACAAATAAATGTTTTATAAATTATGTAATAAAATGATGTACCGAATAAAATTCATAATCAACTGACGAGCGTCACGATGTAGCCGCGGAAGTACTAGGGAAAGAGCAGATCTGTGTTTGACTTTTTTTAATTCCATTATATATACATTGTGCATGTATATATATATATATTTGCGAGTGATCACTCTAAATTTGGTGATTAAGAACATACAGATGTATCGTTGTTGATTTAAGAATTCTTAGTATATTTTAGTTATCTTAAGCTTATCAGAAAAATGAAAACAAAAATGAAATTCGTTACTCACGAGATGATGACGAAATCCATATTACAACTAAAAATAAAGGATCGGAAAAAAGTCAGCACAACGAAGTTAGCATACAGAGCTGTCGTCGAGGTCACAAAGGAGAGGGAGGATAACAGAATACCCAAGCATGACGTCACTATCAAGGGAATCACCGTCTTCATCATTCCTGTTTAAGATAATATATGTTTATAGTATGAAATACAATGGAATTCATAAATGTGAATTTCCGAACGAATCATGTACAAATGCTGATTTTACTACTGATCATTAGGAAATGTATATTCATGCAAATATTTTGCTCTATAGTTTCGTATGTGTGTCATCAAAATGTACAATAGCAAAAGATTTTATCACAATTTCCGAAGAAAAATAATCCAAAAATAAAGAAACGCTGCAACCAAAAACCAAGGGAAAGTGTAAACAATTTGATTACACATGTGTGTTGCAGGAAATTTGATAGAACAAAGATAGTAAATTTCCAATTAATACTGGTTGATCCTCTGAATTATTTGTATGAGTGTTCAAGGAAGTAATGGACACGATCTCTCGCTAAAAAGGTGCAAAGACGAGAATCTATGCATAAACGGCGCGGGAAGCAAACCAGATGCTAAGCTCGTCGGTATGCTACTTGATAGATTAGTTCAGAGATGAGAGGAAAGAAAAGAAATGATCAAGATTCAAAGTGTAACAATGGAAGCAGAAGGTCCACTTACAGTTGGTTACACAAGGCCTTACTCTAGGGATGTTCAATGTCAATTAAACTGATGACAAATACGAAACCACTTCTGACCCTGCAGAAGGATCCACTTTGAGTGGCATTTTATTCCCAAGATGGTGCATGGGTTCTTGTTATTGCTATCTAATGTTATTTGAATCGATTATGATGCGACCAAACAACAAGCGATACCGGACATGGATGTAGATTTACAAAACATGACAAGTCTTCAATTTTCACTCTGACATTGCAGTCGAGATTGCAGGCCAGGACCGGGCGCTGAGGCAGTGAAAATAACAGTTGCATGAATTATACTGAGTTACATTAAGGTCACGTAACCACTTAAAAAAACCATGACAATAATGACGATTCGGCAATTACGGCCATTTTTGCACGCAGCAGAATACTTTTAAATAAATATAAGAATGTAAGGCATTCCCTTATTTCTTAGCTACTAAAAACATGTATATATCTAATTAATACAAGAAAATGCGACAATGAGGTGAACTGGGCAGTTGTAGCGATCATCATAAAATATTTCTTATTTAATATTTTGCGTTGGTCGTGTAAATACGTGGATAAGAACTAATGCAAGGACTCCGAACAGTACCCTTCGACAAAGGGATACCGAATACATGTAAAAAGAGGTAAAACTAAGGATGAAAGCAAGAGTTGTTCACTTATTTAAGTTTATAACGAATCTTATTCTTGTATTTGTTAATTACGTTCGTCCAAAGAAGTAGTATAATTTTGTAAATAATGTTGATTTTAAGTATTTCAACGCTTACTCAAAAGCAATTGCCTTAAAAAAGAAAAACAAATTTAAGAGGTTTATCGTATACATAAAAAATGCATTCCTTCTTATTAAAGCGTGATGATCAGCCTCAGGCACTTCTTACGACAGGTCATTTAAGGAAGGCCTTCCGTGCGTGCGACATGCATGCGTGTGGTGAGTGCGTAGGTATGTTGTGGGAGGCTGCGGTATGTTCGTGTTAAGTCTCCTTGTGATAAGCCGGAACTTCTGCCGATTTATAGTGCTACCTCACTGAAGCATACTGCCGAAGACATCTAGCAGGACCTGGTTTTAAACCTATTTACCTGTGTAACACCTGATTATTATACAGCGTACCTGTATAACTCCTTACTATAAATCGGCAAAAGTTCCGGCCTATCACAAGGAGACTTAACACGAACATACCGCAGCCTCCCAAAACACACCTACGCACTCGCCACACGCATGCATGTCGCACGCACGGGAGGCCGTCCTTAAATGACCTTAGCTAGTAATAGGACGTTAAACAAAATAAACCAAACCAAACATCCTTACTATTATACTATATATCTGTATAAGATTTGGTAATAAAATCATTTTCCTGTATAATTCCTGACTATAATACCACTTACCCGCATATCATCTGATTATCATACCACTTACCTATATATCATTCCATTACCATTCATCTGATGATCATACCACGTATCTATATATCATTCCATTACCATTCATCTGATGACCATACCACGTACCTGCATATCATCTTATCCTTATACAATTCACCTGTATAACACCTGCTTATTATATCAACTAACTGTATAATACATAATTATTAAACGATTTACCTGTAAACCACTTATCCTGAATCTCAAGCAATTGTCCGGCAATAAATGATGAAATTATCCCTCCTAACATGGTATAGGCCATGACATCAGTAAAGTAGCTCACTTAGAACAAAGAAAAAATTGCAAACTAATGAATAAGCAATATATTCACATCTTTATCAAATGTTCTTGTAACGAATAAAAAAAGGAACACCAATCAAAGTGATTACAAAAATGTTATAACGAAATAAATACACACCAATAGAATGCTAGGTATTCTAGTATGCTAACTGTCTCGTGTTTCATCGATGATTAAAAGAGGTAGAACTGACAACTTACCTACCAACAAGGATTGCTTAGGAGGATAGTGAAAACTCAGGTGATAACGAAAGAATCGAAGGTCAGAGTGAAAAAAATGTCATATCTCTGGAAAACAGGAAATGCACGCAAGAGATAATGATAACATCACTACTGTATAACTTCAGTGTAGTTATATCTAGTTTGGTATTAATATAATAGGATAACATTTTTTATACAGAACGATGGGTCATGATTTTACCATCAGAAAAGGGAAAGGCCAAGTTGAATGTTTGCAGCTGATGATATCATGCAAGGGGGATCATTTATGTTTCAAAGAAGTGAGAGACTTTATAACATCCTTTTGCCTAAAATCTTAACCTTACAAAAAGAAGGGACAGCGCCTCAATGTTACATTTTCGCAATATTTGTTTCCATCTTATTACGTATTTAAAGGTACTGAATGTAAAACTAAAATAGGAACAGTCTAAAAGGTAAAGTGTTCATTAAACTCAGCCTTCCCTTAATTTCACTTCTTAAATTCGAAAATGCAGGCGGAGTTGATATAATGCATGTGCTTACTTTTTATTGTAATTCATTTAAAACTCTATGTTGATATTTTGTGATAATTGACACACATTGAAAAGATAAACTTGGATAATGCAGCATTTATATTTATTGCCATTTAATGAAAAACTGGAATACAATCTTCATATATCTACTTCGTAATGCTGACACGTCCTTAACATGGACGTCTAACATTGTCAACAGAAATTTCCTTGAAAATAAGCCGGTCTCGAGAATAAACCACGAAATCCTTACTAAGGGTAATATAAAGGAATTACTAATTTACCTATTGGCAGCTCATTCTCGCATTCGACAGTTGATGTAAATTTTTAATCATATATCATATAACGAATAGCTTCCACTGTATATTTCATCTTTCGAAAAACCAATGTAGATGTATTCATCTACACGACACGGATATCACAGCCTCCCGAAACACACACAAATACACAACATTCATGCATCTTGCACACAGAGTGAAACTAATACTTTCTAGTTTTCCTCGACCGTCCAAAATTTGTGAGCTTTGTTTTGATTTTTCGGACAAACGCATTTATTGATACATTGTCCTCCAATAGCATTTCAAACAATAAGTTGTCCTAAAATATAAGTAACAGCATTAATTCAGTTGAAAATAGAATGCTCTTGTGTACAATGTAGGGTTGTAAAATAGGGCAAGCGTAATACATGCAGATATCGATTGCCGCCTTTTGCACCGTCCGTGTACGTAGTCGTATTCAACTCCTGTATCTTGGTTAGAATTATTGTGTTTTTATGCATACATCCTAGCCGTTAAGTCGTATAAAATTAAAGCGAAGCGATTTTCAAATAAAACACATCAATATTTGTTTATTGGTATGCCTATCACTATCAGGACAGCCCTGAAGAAGTTTATATGAATGTGATTGTGGTAGCCATAACTATTAAGATAGATGTTCGTTGATTATCAAAACTAGGACATTCCAACAAGAGATATTATTTCAAATGTTCAGCGAATAGAAGTATCATGTAGAAGTCGATATAAAGGTTTACTCACCCTGTCCATCAATTTTCAGAGTCTGCACCAGCAATCTGTTAATCGACCCGATAAAATAGTACAACCGCAACAACAAGACGCTCATCCACAGCACGTGAAGGATGTATGGACGGGAACATATGATGGATCGAACAGAAGACGATGTGACGTCATTTGATGCATCAGACGCCGCTGTTATGTCCCTTTCAATATCTGCATCGGCGATAATGTGCTTGTATACTGATGCATTCAAATATAAATCAATAGAAGCAGACTTTCCCTGTTTCACAATTGTCATCAGAGTAGCCTTTATCTTAGTGTTAAAATACACCTTCGAAAATATAAATACCAAAGGGAAGAGTGCCAAATTTGGCCATCTGATGGCTATCACCGATAAGATTTATTTTTTGTATATACGTACTTTGATGTCTCTGACCTGACCTTAATTTCATGTCATATCATGACCACTTAACCTCCATGTATTTAAACTCATCGGTGATAGCCTCAAGAAGGCCAAAATTTATGTTCCTCCATTTATTTAAAGAAAAAAATTGTGTTGGTAAATGTTCATACAGTCAGAGGCCAGAAGAAGATTAAAAAAATAAAGAAGCAGAAAACAAACAAACTTTTCCCCAACTCTGTTTCAGGAACATAAAAACTCAATGAAATACATGATTGATCCAGGGGATTCAACATACCAAGAGTGGTATCAATTGAAATGAACTCTGATACCTAAACCTTTCCATTCTAAATGATATCCAAAAGGATTTTTTGACCATAAACACAATTGTTTCTTTTTCTAATTAAAAATGGATGTAAAAATGAATAGAAGTTCGGCTTCTATCGGGTCAATTAAAAGCTGTCATTTCACAATAAGTTTTAAAGGTCTGCAGTTATTTTCATTCTGATGTAGCAAGATTGCTTTTTAAACAACTACCTTTTCCCGCTGTAGTTTCCTGAGGGAGGACTTTCAATTCGTTTTCGTTGTTTTTGAAAGTTGTGCTAATATATCCTTCTGGATGTATGACGTCGTTCTTTTTTTCCACGCTATCGGATAATGTACTATTCGGATCAGGATGAAGTAAAGTGCAAAGACCGGATATGACGACACACAAAATGGCAACCCCGATATAAGAGTAGGAACGACTGATTCCATTCTCGTACAAAGCCTGTGTGAAAAAAGAAAGGAAGGTATACCATTTTATTTGTTTACAATTCTTTATAAGACTAAAGAATTGTCTTCCTATATCATTTGCCTAGCAACGCTATTAACATTACCTTGACAGCCATCTGTGTGACAACAGAGGAGTCGTAACAACCATTGATGAGACCGACGTACACAGAGGAACCCTTAGGTAAGAGAACAGCCACCTGGCGGTAAAACAAAGGAATTTAATTTTCTATATACAATTATTTATGAAACTGATCCTTAACCGTCATATTTAACTTCAAGCATTACTTAATTACATTAACTTAATTAAGTTAAGCATGACTAAATATTTCTCAAGTCAGGCGTGAAAGACAATAGATAATGAAGTTTAGACCTTCGGTAGTTTGCACTTTTAACAAAGATTTAATTAAGAAATACAACTCCGAGAATCTGATGAAAAATGGCGAGAAAACATTTACATCATCAAATGAATGCAACAGAAATTTATCATTCGCTCAAAATATCCCTTGCCTCGACAATTTCCAGTACAAGTAGGTTTGAAAAAGTGAAACATTTGAATACCGTGTTACAAGCAGTTTTTAAATATACTTATTCTTTTTTCAGAATCAAATATGTATTTGAAAATCTTCTACTTATGGGGATTACTTACCTGCATGTTAGATATAAGGAATGAAGTCCCAGCCACGCCCACAAACACTACACCAGGAAGTACAAGCCAGGGAATATCTGTAAAACGAAGGAAAACTATTAACATGTGATCATATTTGTTTCTGAATTTACCATCAAGTCGATGTTCGCTGTCGGAATATTATATTTAGTCCTTATTTTCGTCATCTTCCTCTAATTCGATGATCTTATTATTTAGCTAGTTTAATGAATGGTATGGTTTTGTCAATACAAAACATGAAGGACTTCAAATATGGTTTTTTTGTGTCAATGGTTTATACTAATACATACATGTACTGGTGAAAAAATATTTGTGTATCGTTTCACAGTCTATCAACAATTGGAGTCAACAAAGGCCAAGCACTAGACGAGATGGCTGTTCATAAGAACCACATTAAGCACATTAAAACGCACATGCTGAAATTTCTAAAAATCACATGGGGAACAAACAGATGGCAATTGCCGTTACATCTGATGCTAGAGGTATGTAGCGCGTCAATGATCATATGTAAGCGATGCTGAAAAGTTGAAATGTTTCAAGAGCCTTTCTGCGGCGGATAATTCAATTATTTAATGTTTGACAGTTAAATGTTAATCAAATGCATGACACAATGTGGAATTTTCCTTACTGGAGTGATATACGTAGGAACAATAAGCGGGCTGAAGTTAGCAGGGGATTCGTTATTCGTTATTGGGGATTCAGTTTTTTTTTTCTTTTTCTTTTTTATATTTTAATGATATTTCTTTTTATTGACATTTTTACGATTGGATTCAAATAACAAATCCGCTGCAGCAGTGGATTGGGGATTCAGTTACATTTAAGTATTTTTCTGATAATATTTGATTGGGGATTCAAATAACGAATCTGCTGCCAGCAGCGGACTGGGAATTTGAATATCCAATGATATTTCATAAGAGCTAGACATGTCTGTAAGACATAAATGGTCCCGCCTTCACATGAAATTAGTTCCCGAAACTTGGACAATATCTATATTTTGACTAATAAGGGGCCAGAAAAATGGCTTCCATGTATGTATTTATTTATTCATTTATTACAAAAATAAATACTGCCATTGTCTTTGTATAGCCAGACTGCATATAATACCAAATTTCATGAAAATCGAACGATATTTAAATATCAACTAATCAGAAATCTCTATTTGGCGGCCATCTTGAATTTGTTTTTAATTGTTTATAATGAGTTCCAATCTAATTAAAATCTAGATGGTCATTCTCACTACGTTACATGAACATCTAACAACATCCCATAAGGGGTCACGTCAGGGTGACCTCTGAGATGTGTGTATTTCACTTTCTGGGCGAATTGGCAATTCGTTCTGTCATGGTATCATCTCACCCATCAAGATCCATTAGAATCAATCAGATAGAACAAACGTTATTACAGGATATGTTTTCAGTCAATCATGGACTGTGACGGCCATCTTGGATGTTTGATCCGGTAAAAGGGTACGTTGCGCAAGTAGACATCATGTTTGTTATGTAAACAAAGATTGATAACAATCACAGTTGTAGTTATATAGATATGCTAGTTTAAAAATGAAGCGGGACGGGACGGACACGTGTAACACTATTTATTACATTTTTACCAGTGAAATATCGAGAATTATTCATTCTATCAAAGTGATATTTTGAAAAATATCAAAATATCACTGTTTTGATTTGACCACTGTTTACAAACGACAATGCGGAAAATAAAGATCTGAAGTTATAGGACGTTATAATGTAAGATAGAATACATAACGTCACGATTTTGCGTACATTTGTGAGCCGTTGACAAGAGACCGCAATGAATTCCGGGAGAGATTGAGCTGCCTCGGTATATTTTTCTATGAAATGTAATAAACAGAATATCTAACAGTATATTCAGTAATACCAAATATATTTCACTCGTGTTGCTAATATTTTTTTTAAAAATATCAAAATATTAGTCACACTCCTGAAATATATTTGGTATTACTGAAGACACTGTTAGATATCCTCCTCTATACTCCCATCCCCCACCATTTCATGGCGGGGGTATAAAAATAGCAATTGGACATAAGAAACTATCCCCAATCCGCTGCTGCAGCGGATTCGTTATGTGCAGCAGATTCGTTATTCGAATTTATTATAAGAAAAGATATTAATATGTAACTTAATCCTCAATCAACTGCTGCAGCAGATTCGTTATTTGAATCCAAACATCAAAATGTAAATAAAAAGAAATGTCATTTAAACATAAACAAGAGGCCCATGGGCCTTAACGGTCACCTGATTTTAGAAATATTTCAGTAAATTTGAATGAAAGAATGAATTTTAAAACAAATAAAACAAACGATAGTCAAAAATGTGATTTCCCTATAACTATAGTAAAGTTTATCCCCTCCCATGGGGCAAACGTGAGACCCCAGGGCTAGGAAATTCACAATTATGGTAAAGCACCTTAAGACCCTTCCATCTGTGAAGAGTATTTAATTCTACCTTATTTGGGTTGTAAGAAGAATATTTTTAAAATTTCAGATAATTTGACCCTTTTTACCCTTTTTGGCCCCGCCCATTAGCCCCTGGGGGTCAGTCAGGGCCAACATGTACATACCATTAAACTGTCATCCCATGCTGATAATTTGAACCAAGTTAGAATAAATTCCAACAGAAATCCAACAAATAATAGTCAAAAATGTGATTTCCCTATATAAACTATAGTAAGGTTAACCCCCTCCCCAGGGGCAAACATGAGATCCCAGGGTCATGAAATTAACAATTTTGGTAAAGCACCTTAAGACCCTTCCATCTATGAAGAGTATTTGATTCTACCATATCTGAGAGTAGAGAAGAAGATTTTTGAAATTTCATTCAATTTGAACCTTTTTGGCCCCGCCCACCAGCCCCTGGGGGTCAACCAGGGCAAACATGTACGTACCATCAAACTGTCATCCCATGCTGATAATTTGAACCAAGTTAGAATGAATTCCAATACAAATCCAACAAATAATAGTCAAAAATGTGATTTCCCTATATAAACAATAGTAAAGTTTACCCCCTCCCCAGGGGCAAACGTGAGACCCCAGGGTCATGAAATTCACAAATTTGGTAAAGCACCATAAGACCCTTCCATCAATGAAGAGTATTTGATTCTACCATATCTGAGAGTAGAGAAGAGGATTTTTGAAATTTCAGTCAATTTGAACCTTTTTGGCCCCGCCCACCAGCCCCTGGGGGTCAACCAGGGCAAACATGTACGTACCATCAAACTGTCATCCCATGCTGATAATTTGAACCAAGTTAGAATGAATTCCAATACAAATCCAACAAATAATAGTCAAAAATGTGATTTCCCTATATAAACTATAGTAAAGTTTACCCCCTCCCCAGGGGCAAACGTGAGACCCCAGGGACATGAAATTCACAATTTTGGTAGAGCACCTTAAGACCCTTCCATCTATGAAGAGTATTGGAGTCTACCATATCTGAGAGTAGAGAAGAAGACTTTTGAAATTTCAGTCAATTTGACCCTTTTTGGTCCCGCCCACCAGCCCCTGGGGGTCAACCAGGGCCAACATGTACATACCATCAAACTGTCATCCCATGCTGATAATTTGAACCAAGTTAGAATGAATTCCAATCCAAATCCAACAAATAATAGTCAAAAATGTGATTTCCCTATATAAACAATAGTAAAGTTTACCCCCTCCCCAGGGGCAAACGTGAGACCCCAGGGTCATGAAATTCACAAATTTGGTAAAGCACCATAAGACCCAATTAGATTTTAGCGATAATGACTGTCTGTCGGCCATGTCGTTTTCGGATTGGTCGCAAAATGCAATATGCATAACTAGGCACCAAGGGAAACCTATATATGAAATTTGAGAAAGATCCCTTCTGTACTTTCTGAGAAATAGCGATAACAAACTTCAATTGTCAAAATCAAAGATGGCTGCCTGTCGGCCATGTTGTTTTCCTATTGGTCTCAAAATGCAATATGCATAACTAGGCACTGAGGGGAACCTATATATAAAATTTAAGATTTAGCGATAATGGCTGTCTGTCGGCCATGTTGTTTTCGGATTGGTCCCAAAATGCAATACCAGGGACCAAGGGGAACCTACATATCAAAATTTGCGGAAGATCCCTTCAGTACCTTTTGTAAAATAGCGATAACAAACTTCAATTGTCAAAATACAAGATGGCTGCCTGTCGGCCATGTTGTTTTCCGATTAGTCTCAAAATGCAATATGCATAACTAGGCACCGAGGGGAACATACATGTGAAATTTCAGAAAGGTCCATTCATTGCTTTCTGAGAAATAGCGATAACAAACTTCAATTGTCAAAATCCAAGATGGCTGCCTGTCGGCCATGTTGTTTTCCGATTGGTCTCAAAATGCAATATGCATAACTACAGATCAAGGGGAACCTACATGTGAAATTTCAAAAAGATCCCTTCATTGGTTTCTGAGAAATAGCGATAACAAACTTCAATTGTCAAAATACAGGATGGCTGCCTGTCGGCCATGTTGTTTTCCGATTAGTCTCAAAATGCAATATGCATAACTAGGCACCAAGGGAAACATACATGTGAAATTTCAGAAAGATCCCTTCAGTTCTTTCTGAGAAATAGCGATAACAAACTTCAGTTGTCAAAAACCAAGATGACTGCCTGTCGGACATGTTGTTTTCCGGTTGGTCTCAAAATGCAATATGACAACTAGGGACCAAGAGGAACCTACATATGAAATTTGAGAAAGATCCCTTCATTACCTTCTCAGAAATAGCGATGACACTACAATTGTTAAAATACAAGATTGCTGCCTGTCGGCCATGTTGATTTCCGATTAGTCTCAAAATGCAATATGCAAAACTTGACACCGAGGGGAACCTACATATACAATTTGAGAAAGATCCCTTCATTACTTTCTGAGAAATAGCGATAACAAACTTCAATTGTCAAAATCCAAGATGGCTGCCTGTCGGCCATGTTGTTTTTCAGATTGGTCTCAAAATGCAATATGCATAACTGCAGATCAAGGGGAACCTACATATGAAATTTCAAAAAGATCCCTTCATTGGTTTCTGAGAAATAGCGATAACAAACTTCAATTGTCAAAATACAAGATGGCTGCCTGTCGGCCATATTGTTTTCCAATATGTCTCAAAATGCAATATGCATAACAAGGCACCAAGAGAAACCTACATATGAAATTTGAGAAAGATCCCTTCATCGCTTTCTAAGAAATAGCGATAACAAACTTCAATTGTCGAAATCCAAGATGGCTGCCTGTCGGTCATGTTGTTTTCCGATTGGTCTCAAAATGCAATATACATAACTACAGACAAAGGGGAACCTACACATGAAATTTGAGAAAGATCCTTGGGGCCCTTTCTCAGAAATAGCGATAACAAGAATTGTTTACGGACGGACGGACGGGCGGGCGAAGGACCACGGACGCAGGGCGATTTGAATAGCCCACTGATGATGGTGGGCTAAAAATATTAATATGTAACTTAATCCTCAATCCACTGCTGCAGCGGATTCGTTATTTGAATCCAAACATCAAAATGTCAATAAAAAGAAATGTCATTTAAACATAAAAAAAAACTGAAACCCCCAATCCGCTGCTGACAGCGGATTCGTTATTCGAATCCCCAATAACGAATAACGAATCCGCTGCTAACTTCAGCCCGCTGGAACAATTCGCAAACGTTTCAGGACAACTTCTCGACAATTTATTTTCCTTTACCACAAAAACCTACATTAGGTTGAGCCTAATGCAGTTTGTTTATTTTTAATGAACAATTACCTCGCCAGTTAAATTCAATAATCTGATAATAATAATTATGGCAGTTTGATATCGTTTTGCTGTAGGTTAAGTACTTTCTTCATAGGAACTCTTAATTAAAGAATCGAACTGCTTCGTATATAAATAGCACTATGGTATGTTTTTATTCTGAAATTCACAAACAGTTAGGTTTAGATAATAATAAGTCAGACCAAAATCAAAACGACGTATAGTTTGGGGGTAGAATGATCATGATGCTTGAACCCCTTTTGGATCATCCAACACGCATCATTAAATGTAGCAATAACAATTAACTTTACTACAGGAATAACATTTTGTGTTACATGTATTATGACATTTGACCGGGCAATGTGAATGCAACTGTCGAAGGACTGTGAAACAGCACAATGACAAGCCATGCCTCCCGAAGGCAGGAAATATTTTAAGAGTAAATGAAAATGGTCTGTATCTGGTGTTAACATACCTGGTGACGTGAAGGCAAAACAAAGCAATCCGGCAATAAGTATGAATCTAAAACAAAACATAGATTTGGAAATCGCAATTACAGGGTGCGGGTGTCTTAATGCTCTCAATAACAGAACGAGAATCAACAAATTGTATTGTTCAAAAATAAACAATAGGATAAGATAACATGATAAGTATATATAAATCTTCTCCAAATATATAGAGATAATTCGAAATATAAATAAATATAACAAAATGAGCAGATGAATATGTGCATATGATAAGGTTTGGTCAATATATGGATGTCATATTTGTACTGATAAGCTGTTACTGGTTAAAGGGAGGTAATACCTTCATATAGATTTGCAGTACATGTATGTATATCCAAAAGTAGATATCATTACATTTATTATTAAAATTTTAAAGACATATTACATGTAGCTGGTGGAGTGTTTGAATGGCATCGCGTCTTAAATATATCAACACAAGGATTTTGGGCTTAAATATCCTTTAACTCGTCCTCCTCTAGCCTTCCACCTAGGTATGCTAGATTCAGAACGGTTGTCCCAACATCCCAACAAAGCTTTCATAAATATTATAATGTACATTAACACAATCAAAATTTATAAGTGAATATTATCATGTATAAATAATGCAATGGTGAATTCATTAAATGTAGACACTTAGATCAATAATCAACGAATAAATCTAAGGACTAATCTATGAAGCCAGTTGGTACAATGACTATACACTACAAATTAAACTAACATTAAACAGCAAGAAAATTTCTCATAATTATTCGTACTATTATCCAAAATGGTTTGTATCTTTAATATATTCTTGAAGAGATTCCAGAATGTAAATATTAAAATCATCAGGTAGCTCGTAATTTCCGTAAAGTACATGGGCCAGTACTTAGAGTTAAGAGCTTAGGATTGTTTATGCTATGCCTTAATTGCTGCCTTTGTTGTTCATATAGATAACATTAAAAAGAAGTGATATGGAGGTCCATCACCTCTGTTACATCTGCACAATAGTGAATCTATCAGATGGTCTTTATATCTGTCAAAATTTAAATTGCTTGGATCATTTCGAAGTTGACAAAATATAATATTTTCTTTCGTTCTTCCTTTATTTTTAAGTACATCAGTAGTTTGAATAATACCCTGTTTTAAATATACTCAAAGATGGTGAATTAATAATTTAGAGTCTAAGGAATTAAATCACGCATCATTATTGTAAAAAGGGTAAAATAATTTTCAAATCTACATATAGAAGGATTGAACAATCGTTGTCTACGAAGATTATGTGAAGAGTTTTCAGTATCATTTATGAATTGATCCATAATAGCACTGAGGTATTGGGGTGAAGAATTATATAATATTTGGTGCATTGATGTAAGGTTATGTTTTCAACGGCGGTTTTCAAGAGTCTCCCATTCTAGTTCTTAGTGAGTTGTGTTGTGGGATGTTCCCTTCCCAAGCCCTGCAACAATCCGTGCAGCTTCTATTTGAACTGATTCGATTAATTGCTCACATGCATTATTACAAGTGTCTTCATACTCTAGTATTGGTATGATGAATGCTTTATACATAGTAATTAATGTATTTCTATCCTATTTATATTGCAAACTTTTCAGAATACGTTTTATAGAATAAGTATATGTTCAGACCATAATCCATCAGCCGTAAAAGTTAAACCTAGTTGTTTATGGGAATTATTTAAAGGAGTGTCCGAGAAATACAACCGATGGATAATTTTGTTTGATTCGGGTTAAATTTAACATCCCAGTTATCAACTTGGTTTGGTTTGGTTTTATTTTGTTTCACGCCCTATTAACAGCTAAGGTCATTAAAGGACGGCCTCCCGTGCGTGCGGCGAGTGCGTATGTGTGTTTTGGAAGGCTGCGGTATGTTCGTGTTAAGTCTCCTTGTGATAGGCCGGAACTTTTGCCGATTTATAGTGCTACCTCACTGACTTTTTTAGTCGATTGAAGTGTGGTGGTGTGCCGTTTCGCTCGTGGCGGAGTTGCCAACCTTGTGACTAACAGATTACACATACCACTGTCATAAAAAAAATGAAAATCACATTTTCTAAGCAAGCGCCTGTGGTTGTGACGTCACGTCTTGTAGGTTATTGCAATATGGCAGACAATACACTGAGGTTGATCCTAACGCTTCAATATGTTGGAATGCTGTAGAAATGTCAAAAGCTCCGCACTTATGCTTTACAGTTCTTAATTTTATGATACTTATTACTATTATATATAAAACCGGTTAAAAATGATAAGTAGGATTGTGACAGCGCAATATATTCTGGATTGTTACTTTAGTTACACAACGTCATATTGTAAATCAAGATTTTCCAGTCGGATTACTTTTAAAACTGTATCAAGTTCCCCTGATGGAGGTTACACACGCGAAGTCACGCTGTTGCTGCGGTATGTTTTAATTATATACTTTTATTGCATTTAAATTATTCTACGTGTAAGCGAAGTGTGACTAGACGGATTTTCACACGTACACAACCTTTTTCAGATGTCTGAGGACGAAGGTGAAGACATATGGGGTCGTCCCTAATTTACATTCTTGCACATTAGAAGTGTCATTTCGGCCGTTATATGTCTGTCAGGACACTATGAGAGGCTCATTAACACCAGAACAATAACTAAAATTATCTGGTACCTCTGTCCTCCCCCACCCCATCCAAACTCGATAAGTCAAGTCAATGATCCACACCCCCACTTTACTGGCAGTCTTATAATGGAAATTCTATTCTATAAGGTTATTGGACGATCCTAATGATAAATCGGGGCAATTCGATGCTGTTTGTGATATCCACAAAAACAGGTTTCTTTGATTTATTAAGTTTTTTACACACAGGTTTGTACACCAAATGGACATTTTATTCCTTATTGACGAACGATCCATTTTTCCTTTTCGTATATATATTCCTTAATGTCTTTACAGTTCTTAGTGAAGTACAATTATTCAGGAGTTTGCTCCGAAAAACTTTTGTAAAACGACAGCTAATATTGAATGTTTAAAGTATACTCACATGCTACCAATACGAATTTTCCGTGTTTCCGTGGCAAATTTTGTATACATTTCTCCACATATAAATCCGGTGATATTAAAAACAGCGAACCCAACACTAAATAATAAGTTAAATCTCTCATCTTGAGCATAACAACCATCGTTGGAACCACTATCAGAACCGGAAGATGTATTTCTATCCGTTACAATGCACAAATTTTTGTAAACATCTTCTTGCTTAAGAATGTAGATAAGAGATACCCAGCCATATTGTAATCCTCCAAAGAAACAGATCTCTAACAAACTGGTAAAAACCAGAATCGCCAATTTGCATTTACTTAAAGCCATGTCAATACTATAGAACGTCCGTGTACAAATAATCACGTGTTATGTGAAATGTTGTTATCTACATTGTTATATCAGATGGATGGGCCTTGTAAATTGAAATAAGAGATGTTTGCTATACATTCGTGTATATATTTCTGACCTACTTTGCAATGTATGTTTTATGTTGAAGTCTGTATTTATACATACGCGAATAATCAACTTTTTGTACTAACAATACTTCATATTTGTAAATTTATTTAACATTTTAACTTCCTCTAGCTGAGTAAGATAACTCATAGCCCCAATTAGCCCTTTTTATAAGAGTTGTAACGAAGCATATTAGCAAAATGAGTATTTATAGTATGTAGTTTATTGAATAACTGAGTATGGTATTTCATTCCGATATTTAGTGGACAAAGATTTCGGACATAAAACTGACCGTTGTTACAGGTAAGAGTATTCACACACAGTCACTGACCGCCATACCGGTAAGACGTGTCATTTTTAGGCCAGAACCAGACATAGAGTCGCAAAGACTTAACGGGGTAAGAATATTTTACTACCATCTAATTAACTCTATGCAAACCTATCTTACAATATTTTTCTATTTTCAACTGGTTTTAGATCATTTACAGTGTCCATGCATTAAACAGGTAAGCTAGGCTAGGTACGGGTGCGCGTCACTCAAGCGTGAATTGTTTACATGTACATTGCGCGATTGCTATTGGCCGCACTGAGGTATAGTACACGTTATAGTAATTGTATATCATACTACTATGTTGTACCTGTATTTTATACTATATAAGTTGTATAAATCATCATAATTTATTCTGCTGCGCAGATTTTGTCATACGTATACAGTATACAGTATTGAAGGACGGCCTCCCGTGCGTGCGACATGCATGCGTGTGGTGAGTGCGTATGTGTGTTTTTGGAGGCTGCGGTTTGTTCGTGTCAAGTCTCCTTGTGATAGGCCGGAACTTTTGCTGATTTATAGTGCTACCTCACTGAAGCATACTGCCGAAGACACCCAGCAGCACACCCCTCCCGGTCACATTATACTGACAACGGGCGAACCAGTCGTCCCACTCCTAATTGCTGAGCGCTAAGCAGGAGCAGCAACTACCATTTTTAAAGACTCTGGTATGTCTCGGCTAGGGGACAGAACCCAAAGCCTTCCTCACAGCGGCGAACGCTGAACTAAAGGCCAAAAGTGAGGCATAGTCAAGAGAGAAATTAGGAAGAAGAAAGTTGTTCAGAAAGAAGAGAAAAGATAAGATCCCAAATTTCGTCGCCTCTTACGATCATGCGATGGGGGCAGCAGGTACAATTCTTACGCCCTACGTGCAGGGCATATGCTCAGTAGAATTAATTGATTTTTATTGATAGACTGTTATATAATGTAAGTGTTTAGCATTTAATTTTACGTAACTTATACAGTTCTTCGAAACCAAGAGGTACAATACAAAAATATTTAGTGGGCTAACTGTAAGTCTTGCTGCTATCGCAATTTAGCGACCCATTTTTGAGGTCATTTATTTAACTGCGGCTGGTTTGATCGCTGCTGCATACTTGCACATTTTACAAAGACAGTGTGGGCAATATATCACTATCACACTTCACTGCGCACATAATCCTCTTTCATGGTCAGTCATGGTTACATGACCATGAAAGATGTGTGTGTGTGTGTGTGTGTGTGAAGATGACATTGAATAATACATACTTTACGAAAGGGGGGATAATGTTTTGTTTATTAAGTGGAAAGGATAATTGATATTTAAACAAGAGGCCCAGAGGGCCTGTGCCGCTCCTCTGGTTTATTTGAGCAAATACAAAATAATATTCATGTTATATTTGTTAATGTCTAACAATGCTACATTGTATATGTATGATTATGGGGTGAAGATATCAACTACTTGAAAGATATAACCTATAAACGAAGTCAAGACTCAACATGATTGTGTTTAAAGAAACCTATTAAGTAAGTCTCTTAGGGGTGGGGAAAGATCCCTGGGCTTATTTGTTTACATCAGGACTGTGTTCATCTCTTGATCTTACTTGTTTCAAAAATGCAATAATTCTTTTATAGCAATATACTCAGAAGTAAGAATGTTAGAAGTCGGTAATATCTTAAATATTGCCAAATAGACCCCTTTTGGCCCCACCCCTAAGGCCCCTTGGGTGTCAGCCCCATCATATATATAAATTTGAATCCCAGCCACCTAGGGATGCTACCACTGAAATATCAATATTGCCAAATGGACCCCTTTTGGCCCCACCCCTCAGGCCCCTGGGGAGGGGAGGGGAGGGGGGTCGGGGTCAGCCCCATCATATGTATAAATTTGAGGCCCATCCACCTGGGGATGCTTCCTACCAAATTTGGTTGAATTATGATCAGCGGTTCAGAGGAAGTCAATTGTGTTGACGGACGGACGGACGGACGCCTGACGCCACGGTAAGACATAAGCTCGCCTTACCAGGTGAGCTAAAAAGGAAATGAAACTTTAAAAGAAAATCAATAACTACCTGATAGAGTACAAATGAGCAAAGAAAGGAGTAACGGCAATAACACATTTCAAGTTAAGAAAAGTAAAACAAAATTTGAAATAATTTTTTTATTTTAAAAAGATTTCATGTAAAAGTTTCGATTATCAATGAGTACCAGTTTAATACTTTTCCTCGGTTTCTAAGTACGATGAACAAGTATATTACGTTTGTTTGTACGGCAAAATACGTTAATCGGGTGCTCTAGCAATATTTACTGAACAAGTGTTAATGTAGTCCTTCGTGTCGGTCACGTGACCACGGACGTCGAACACCTTGCATTCAAATCTGGTCGAGAAAACAAACAAAACAGACGGGCAAGTTATTAATAATAAATATATTTAAAAACTTTAATTAAATTAATTTAATTAGTTTAATTATAAATGCAACTTAAAACAATTGCGAAGCAAAAATGGATGCCAGTTGAAATCGAGCATTGGTATTTCTTATTCGCAGATTTTAATAGTCCATGAACTAATTAAATATAACTACTGACGATTTTAAAAAAATGTTTAATTGTAAGTGACGAGTATACAATGTATAATTAAGACGGAATATTTTATTAATTGTTCTGATGCCTGATCAAACAAGTGCAGAGTAATAACAGGGATGTAATAACCAGGGATGTAATAACAGGGATATAATAACAGGGATGTAATAACAGGGATATAATAAACAGGGATGTAATAACCAGGGATGTAATAACAGGGATGTAATAACCAGGGATGTAATAACCAGGGATGTAATAACCAGGGATGTAATAACCAGGGATGTAATAACAGGGATGTAATAACCAGGGATGTAATAACAGGGATGTAATAACAGGGATGTAATAACAGGGATGTAATAACCAGGGATGTAATAACAGGGATGTAATAACCAGGGATGTAATAAGCGGGATGTAATAACCAGGGATGTAATAACAGGGATGTAATAACAGGGATGTAATAACCAGGGATGTAATAACCAGGGATGCAATAACGGATGTAATAACCAGGGATGAAATAACCAGGGATGTAATAACAGGGATGTAATAACCAGGGATGCAATAACGGATGTAATAACAGGGATGTAATAACCAGGATGTAATAACCAGGATGTAATAACCAGGGATGTAATAACCAGGGATGTAATAACCAGGGATGTAATAACAGGGATGTAATAACAGGGATGTAATAACCAGGGATGTAATAACAGGGATGTAATAACCAGGGATGTAATAACCAGGGATGTAATAACAGGGATGTAATAACCAGGGATGTAATAACCAGGGATGTAAAAACAGGGATGTAATAACCAGGGATGTAATAACAGGGATGTAATAACAGGGATGTAATAACAGGGATGTAATAACCAGGGATGTAATAACCAGGATGTAATAACCAGGGATGTAATAACAGGGATGTAATAACGGATGTAATAACCAGGGATGTAATAACCAGGGATGTAATAACAGGGATGTAATAACAGAGATGTAATAACCAGGATGTAATAACCAGGGATGTAATAACCAGGGATGTAATAACCAGGGATGTTATAACCAGGGATGTAATAACCAGGGATGTAATAAAAGAGCATATTCTATGTACGATAATTCTGGAGTTCGAATGTCCTCAAACATTTTAATGAATTGTTGTAGACCCATGCAAAATACGGCAAAATTCTCAATGTAATGTGACATATAAAAAGGAAAACGAAATAAAAAAATCAACACAAAGCTGTATTGTGTTGTCAAGGGTGGCAATAAATATACTAAATATATGCTACTCCTGAAGAAGTAATTACGTATACTTTTACAATTTAAATAAGTTTGACATTTGATTCTATTGCTTTTTAGACTCCATGCACTGTCTTTCTGTGATTTTTTCTTCTATAAGCGCCTTCTTGACACCGTCCTCATATGACCCAGGCTTGGGAGGACGCTAAACCCTTAAAACACCACGGTACCCGGTACATATATAAGAAAAAATGTTGAAAATCCAATAAACGTATAAAGCCGTCCTTCCATGTTCATATTTATTGTCAAAGGTAACACCTATTTAAAACACCGGGATTACGCATACATACACATCGTACATAAGAAATATTCTATAGTTTAAGAAAACAAAATAAATAGTTCCTTAAACAAGATATACGACCAATACATACAATAATACATTGATAATTGTATATATTTTGCTGTTTTCGGGCCAGCAAGAAAACTGCTAAAAAGGACTGTCAGTAAATTATATAGTGTATCGGTTCCTATCTCACTCTTGAAATATATTGATATCTACATAAACATGCATGTTGACATGCAGTGGAAAGTAGTGTATATCGGTTTCTATCACTCTTGAAATATATTAATATCTACATAAACATGCATGTTGACATGCAGTGGAAAGGCATTAACGTAAGAGTAATAGTCCAATCTTTGAACACAATTGATCATAACTTCGTTGAATGTCCATATTTGTTTCTGGAATCCACACTGCATTTAATGATAGTGTCAACGTATTGTTTTCGTGGTGGCTTTTTCTGGCTCGTGAATATAAGGATCGGATGTAGAAGGGAGATAACCGATAAACACAGTAGGAAAATATTTACCTGAAAGAGAGCGAAACTTGTGATGTGATTAATCTTGACAAATCAAATGATTTTAAAAATTAGGAAAACACAATATTACCGTATACTGCTTAGTAAATTTTCAAATATGCAATCGATTATTTATACACTCTTTGATTTAAGCTTATGAGAAAGAATTGTTCTTAAATAGTTAAGACCTAGTAACCTAGCTATTTAGGTCGATTCAAATCAATAGTTCAGTATAATGTATTTCTTATGTATAATGTTAAAATGTTAATCGCATTTCCCCCAAAACCAAAATAGTAATGCATCATTATATTGTGGGATTACTTTTACAGTTTATTAACAAATTCAGTTCAAATAGTTCTGTTTACTGATAACACAGTAAGAACGTTTTGATTCTAAAATGACAAGTGATCAGTTTGTCTATCCTATATTTAAAAAAAAAAATTATTTCCATTACAATGAAAACAAATATATTACTTTTTATCGAAATTACATAATATAAGTATGTCAGCTTACGTGATTCATCGCATCCTCGTACCGCGTTGTCCATGTGAACAAGGCATACTGTGTCAAGCTCAGCATACCAGAAACGGAAATAACGAGACCATACAACACACTCATGAATTTCTGTGGAAACCTGGAAGAACGATATTAAAATATAAGCTACCCGATCTCAACGTCATGCTCAACGAATACGGATGCATTAAGGTATTTACTAGTGTTTACATGGTTTTAGCTCAAATAAACTAATTCCGGTAATCGATATCGGCCTTAAAAACAGTATACAGCAACTGCAGCAATAGTTTAGATCACTGTTTACAACGCTGAAGACGGTGACACATGGCTACCTATAAATCATTTACGTTTATAATCAATCGCTGCAATTATCGTCATATAACGAAACTATTTTGTTTTGCATCAGTTTTAGCTATTTTTGGCAACATTGTATTAAACGATAAGAAATGACAGTTCGGTACTCTCTCGGTTGTTATTTGTGTTGCTTCCACGAATGTACGTCATAATCTAAGTATACGACGTCCCTTTGGTTGGTTCGGTTTATTTTGTTTAACGTCCTATTAACAGCTAAGGTCATTTAAGGACGGCCTCCCAGTGCGTGCGACATGCATGCGTGTGGTGAGTGCGTATGTGTGTTTTTGGGAGGCTGCGGTATGTTCGTGTTAAGTCTCCTTGTGATAGGCCGGAACTTTTGCCGATTTATAGTGCTCCGAAAGCTAGACATTCTCAAGTGAGATATTATGAAGAAAAAAATTGTAAAGATACAGGAGAACAAATATTTCCAAAATTCAGTCGCCTCTAACGATCAACAAATGTAGGTAAGCAGGTACCGTTCTTACACCCTATCTGCATAGCAGCGAGCAAGGAAAACCTCGTCCCGGCAACTATCTTTTGGAAGGCGACAATTGACCAATCTACATACTGATTCCGTTCATTTTGTCATCGTAATGTTCAAAATACAGTTAGCCTATACACGGATTAAAATAAGTAAAATGAAGTTTTGAATGTGTTGGTGGAAGAACACATTCTATATAGCTTGAGCTTATGCAGAATATATTAAATCATTCGTAAGCCGACTTTCCAGGGCTGCAGCATCCAAAAAAGTCCTTAGAACCATCAGTGTAAAATTATTGAAAGTCACTTTATTTTGAATAGGTGCAAGAAAGATGAATAAAAATCTAGATTTTTTTTATGAAATTAAGAGGTAAATCTTCGGTGAATGTAAAATACCACGGAGGCATTTTTATTGTTAAAAAAAGACTACATTACTCACGAGATTATGACGAAATCCATGTTAACGCTGTAAACAAAGGACCGGAAAAACGTCAGCACAACGAAATCAGCGTAAAGAACTGTCGTCGAGGTCACAAAGGAGAGCGAGGATAACAGAATACCAAGACATGACGTTACTGCCAGGGGAACCACCGTTTTCATCGTTCCTAGTAAATGAATATAATTCGCAAAGATTCATTTAATATTTCATGTATTTATATTTAAGTACGAATTTAAACAATATAATAACACATGTATACTGATTATGTATATATCAGATGTATATACTAGAATATACATGAATTGTCTTCATTTACTAATGTAAACATATACCTGATTATACAACGTACACATGTACCTGTACAAAAACAGACTTTCATACCACTTACCTGTATAACAGAGATTGCAATATCACTTACCTGTATAGCAAATATTATAATACCACTTACCTGTATTACCGAGATTAAAATACTTATCTTAACACCTAACGATAATACTACTTACCTTTATAATTGGTTGGGTTTGGTTTGGTTTATTTTGTTAAACGTCCTATTAACAGCTAAGGTCATTTTAAGGACGGCCTCCCGTGCGTGCGACATACATGCGTGTGGTGAGTGCGTATGTGTGTTTTGGGAGGCTGCGGTATGTTCCTGTTAATTCTCCTTGTGATAGGCCGGAACTTTTGCCAATTTATAGTGCTACCTCACTGAAGCATACTGCCGAAGACACCCAGCAGCACACCCAAGCCAGGTCACATTATACTGACAACGGGCGAACCAGTCGTCCCACTCCAAATATGCTGAGCGCTAAGCAGGAATAGCAACTACCATTTTTAAAGACTCTGGTATGTCTCGGCTAGGGGACAGAACCCAAAGCCTTCCTCAAAGAAGCGAACGCTCAACTAAAAGTCAAAAGTGAAGTTTTATCAAGGGAGACATTAGGAAGAGCAAAGTTTAGATCCCAAATTTAGTCGCCTCTTAAGATCATTTCTCCTGCCCTGTACTTCGTAACCAACACCCGATTTATACATCGTACAACTGACCTCTATCAAACTTATCATACTTTTACCTGTATATCAATGATTATTGTACATTTATATGTACAATATCCTATTATTTTACCATTTGCCTATGCAGCATCTGCCAATTATACTACTGACCTGAATGAAGCCCGATTACTATACCATTCACCTTGATGACAACATCCGATTATTATACTACGTTCCTGCATAACAATGATTCATATACTGCTTACCTGTAAACCACTTATTCTGCACCTGAAACACCTGGCCAGCAATGAATGATGACGCCATTCCTCCTAACATGGTATAAGCCATGACGTCGGTGAAATAGCTCACTAAGAACAAATCGGAAACTGAGGAATTAGCATTCTATTGATGTTTATATTGGGAAAGATTATCTCATTATGTCTGTGCAAGACCTATTTTATGTTTGAACAATCTAATTAAAATATAGATGTTGATAAGATTGATGTTTGAGAGGTGTGAACCTAAGACATGATAATTTACTCACCCTGTCTATCATTTTCCAGAGTCTGCTCTAGCAATCTATTTATCGACCCGATAAAATAGTAGAACCTCAACAACAGGGCGCTCATCCACAGCACGTGAAGGATGTATAGACGGGAACATATAATGGATCCAATTGAAGGTGATTTGATGTCATCAGATGCAAATGGAGACACTTGGTTGTCGTATACAATTTCTGTTTTGAAAAGGCGTATAGCAGTAAATTTTTATTACAATTCAATGAATGTAAGATACAAATGTGTTTTTTTAATTTGTTATATTTCCATTTTATTGCGACCCGCGTTACATGTAACATGTAAAAGTTCGTTAGGATAATGTCATTAGCATTATTTGAGATATTCCTTTAACAATAGTATGGATAAAAGCCAATGTGTATCTCGATGTACTTGTAATGAATACAATTTTGGCCTATATATTAGTATGGTAGGAGTCTGACATAGTAGATCAATTTAAATAATTACCTTTGTCTGCTGTTGTTTCCGCAGGTAGGACTTTTAAATGTTTTTCGTCATTATTGAAAGAGGCATTAATACTTCCGATAGGTTTAACATTGTCACCCATGTCTTTTACGACGTCGTCTGCGTTTGCAGACGTTGATGATTTATTCTCTAATCCAGGATGAATTAGAGTACAAAGACCAGATATGACAACACACAAAATGGCGACACCCATGTAAGAGTACGCGTGGCTAATTCCGTTTTCATACAGGGCCTGTACGAGAAAAGAAACGTATCTTTATTATTTCTATATAATTATTTATCGATTTATAATTTCTCCGCCATCTACAAAACATTAACAACTATCCTTTCAATATAAAATGTCGTCAAAGAAATATTATTACCTTGACAGCCATCTGCGTGACAACAGATGAGTCGTAACAACCACTCAGGAGACCAATGTAAACGGAAGATGCCTTCGGTAACAATACTGCCACCTGTTAGTAAACGTAAACAAATGAAACAAAGCGTTAATATACATCATTTAAATTATCGCGCGAAATGTCAGTGCTAGGAATGTATGTATGTGCACGTGCAGCACGCATAATATTTATTCATTTACACTTATTTATTGATGAATTTCATAATTCTGTCCCCACCGTCTCCCAACTTCACTCTGAATGGTGAAACAGTGAACAATCTGGTAATTTGTGTGAAGTAGTACAAAGGTAACACTCATTTATTACATCGAATCATCAGATGTCAATTATTAAATTATGGGAGTGGTTTTGTACGTCTATTTACTCCATAGGTTTCTTGGGTCATTTCATAAATACAACAATCTACAAGGAACTGCATTTTGTAATATCTCATACCAAGAAGGCAGAGTAAGTTGTTCCATAATGGGATGCTCTTCAGTGAGATTCGATAATTCATTAATACTAGCCACTTTCGCAATAGGAACAAGCAATAATAGAGCCGTTAGATAAATGTGCATTCCGGCTTCCGAAAAAACATAGATTCCCTAAATTTGATCGGATGGGGTGTCCTGCTTGGTGTTTTCGGCTTTTCGCTTCAGCGGGGTATCACTATAAAGTCAGCATTAGTTCTGCGCTATCACAAGGAGACAAGCGCATACATGGTGCTTATCTCTAAACACACAGGGTTAGCCGTCCTTATATGACCTGAGCTGTCAAAGTACGTTCAGCAATACTAAACCAAACAAATCCCTCGATTAATTTTAGTACTGTTAACAGTCCTACGCACATATATGATCATTTAAAGACGGCATCACTTGTGTGTGAGATGCATTGGGTGTGGTTTGGTTTGTTTTGTTTAACGTCCTATTAACAGCTAAGGTCATTTAAGAACGGCCTCCCGTGCGTGCGACATGCATTGGTGTGGTGAGTGCGTATGTGTGTTTTGGGAGGCTGCTGTATGTTCGTGTTAAATCTCCTTGTAATAGGCCGGATTTTTTTCCGATTTATAGTGCTAACTCACTTAAGCATACTGCCGAAGACACCGAACAGGACACCCCACCCAGTCATATTATACGGACAACGGGCGAACCAGTCGTCCCACTCCTAATATGCTGAGTGCTAAGGAGGTGTAGCAACTAGCATTTTAATGACTCTGGTATGTCTCGGCCAGGGACAGAACCCAAAGCCTTCTTCTCGGGGCGAACGCTCAATTGAAGACCAAAAGTGAGGCATTGTCAAACGAGACATTAGGAAGAAGAAAGTTGTTCAGAAAGAAGAGAAAAATTATTGCATGTTTCTGGAATCCACTGTTTGTTGAAGTTTGTCTCCATGTGATAGCTAGGATGCTTACTTTATAGTTTTAACTTGCTGAAGCATACCGCCGAAGACATCCAGCAGATATCTTATCTGGCCACGTACCGACCAAGGGTGAACACAGTCGTCTTACTCCAATTATGAGCGTATAGCAGTTGTATAAAAATAGTTTAAAGGCTCTAGTATGTGTCAATCGGGGAGAGAACCCAAAGCCTTCCTCACGGGGGCAAAGTTAAGTTATTGCCAAAAATATGGTAGTCATGAGATTAAGAGCATGACCGTATTTAATAAGAAGAGAGCACCCCAAATTTAGTCACCTCTATCATACAATGGTAGCAGCAGGTACAATTATCACGCCTTACCTGCAGCGCATCGATTCCCTGAAGATGAATATGGTATCACATATTTGTTCTGACTTACCTGCATGTTAGATATGAGCAATGAAAGTCCTGCCACGCCCACAAACACTATTCCAGGAAGAACTAGCCAGGGAATCTCTGCAAAATATACAACACTTTCAATTGCAGTATAGCATTAATCACTACAGTATAATGCGAGTGTTAAATCCCATTTTACGTCGTCATCGTATCGTACGTGTTAATGGCCGTCTCTGATTTTGTCCTGGTACGTTTGGTGCATTTATGCCGTTAGTTGCAACAAGATGAAGAGAGCATTTCAATGCAACTCTTAAATGACCTTTGATGTTAAACAAATAAAACCAAACCAATGCAACTCTACTTTTGCAGAACACCATCAACATTTTATTTATTTGGACGCGGATAAACTATGCTTTTAAATTTTACAAGCTCAGTTTTTCTGAAAGTAGTCCTATTTAAATCCATTATATGTTAACATAGTGGTTTGTCCATCTTTACCGAAGATTTTGACAATTTGCCTTAATATCTGTATCGCTTCTCTAATTCAACTGGATATAAGTTATAGCAAATGCTGTATTATTTAACTGGATATAAGTTATATTATAAATGCTGTAATATCAGACAGGCCTTTGTCCTACTTCTCAGGAATTGGCATTTAAACGACATTACTACATACTACATAAACCAATGCCAAAAATCAAATTATTCTAATTCCTCTTGTTGATAACGTCCTGTTAAAAACAGCTATGGTCATTTAAGGACGGACTCCCGTGTCAGAGATGCATGCATGTTGTGAATGTTGTGAGTCTGCTGTATATTCGTACTTTATACTGGTTCCTCACTTGAATATACTGCGAGGTGTCTTAGTGTGGAAAGAAGAGGATGTACCAAGTAATAATCGACGAAATCGGTCAGGTGATTCCTATATCTTCGCGTCACGGGTGACTTTTGATAATATTTAAACACCACTACAGCAATACAATTTCAATAACATACCTTGGGATGTAAAGCCGAAACTGATCACGCCTGCAACAAGGACAGTTCTGAAACACAACACAATTAGAAATCAAAATTTTATGATGGTTAAGAGTGTTTAATGATCTGCAAATCCGTTTTAAAAAATAATACATTTTACAATAGAAAACGAAACAGTTTACTTTTGTGACAGGCATTTGTTAAATCGATGTGACGTTTAGGGAATATGTTACTCAATAAACATTTAAAAAAAATGGTTATACAGATTACGCCAAATGTAACAATATACTTTCGTTGCACAAAAATCCTATCATAAACAAAATAGTGATGAAAATGATAACAGGACGCTTGGATAAAAATACCGATTAACCGATTCATCGATGTATATAAATAATTTCACAGATTTTGAAAGGATTTTGTGACATTGTCAACGTCGAAATTTACGAAAAATATTTCATTTCACAATTTGTTCAAACGATATGATTTTAGACTTACCTGCTTGGTAAAGGGAAGTAGCGCAGGTCCTCTTTCCGGAGCGGTTTGTGTAATTTCCCTCGAATCCTGCAGTCTTTCACATGTTTTTCACATTACCATTCAGTTTATTTACACCTATTGGTTGAGTTAATTCCTTGGTATCAAATAATCCAATGTCAGTAGCTACCGTGTCACTATCTTCCAGTTCATACTCATACTTGTCTACGGCCTGTGATAATGTTATATCGTCGAGGTCAGTGAACACATCGACATCAGTGATCAGTACCTGATCCGTCATGGTTGACAGTCTCACTAGAAATGAATGGGCTACTGTGACAGAAAACAAAACGTGTCAGAAATTGGCGGGAAACATATCACAGTGACAGGTTCTGATCAATTTTATAGCTCCACCCCTAGGCACGTGAGTGACAAAACCTCGGCTGTCATTGGATAAAACAGATACAAAATGGGTACTCGTGACGTATCGCATATATCACACTCGTGCTACGCACTCGTGTGATATATCCGATACATCACTCGTACCCATTATGTATCTATTACATACAGCGTAAAAATGATAGAGGGAACGGTAGTTCGGAATAAACAAAATAAAGATAAAATAGGTTTGGTTTGTATTGTTTAACATCCTATCGATACCTCAAGTCATTTAAGGACGGCCTCCTCTGTGTTCGAGATGCATGCGTGTAAGTATGTGTTCAGTTATTAAATTGTTAAAGGATGATCATGGAGCAACGAACGGCTTTGCATCATTCAGAATAGCTACTGCCACATGGCATTGGTTTTTGTGTTAAACTCTGACATCGACCCATTTGACGTTTTGTTAAATTCTAACGCTTTTTTCTTACTGAAGTTAACCTAGTTGTGTGCAATCATCATTCAGTGATTCACAGCAGACGAAACATAATACTCGTGTACTTTTTTCTATTAAAACAAAAATCGTTTTACAACAGACTGCTACTGTTTACCAATAACCGTATAAACAAACGCTAAATAAAATTATTTGACGTAAGAAAATTGTAACTTTTTTTGGTGATTTTTATTACAAATATATTGTTACTTGTTTATGAGTGTAAAATATAATAATTCTTAGTGTATTTTGTGGTATAGATGTGTAGTTGTAGAATAAAGATGAAGTCGTAGATTGTTGGTTCCTCTGTGACATTGATGCATGTAGGTATAGGTTGTGTCCGTTCGCAGACGGGAGGAGCGACATTATCATGAATCGAAGGCTACTCTTTTATAATAATCATGATGTGCATCGGCCGGACAGATATATTTCCCCTAACTTAATATGGTTATGGGGTTCGTGACCTGACGTCTACATGTAAACACCACATTAATTAGAACTACAAGAAGATAATTGGATACAACCAGTATTACATGAACATGGTATAGATAGCATCCAAGTTTAGAGAACCGAGGTCTATCTACTTACTGGCAAATTAGCTAACATGTGTACATGTAGATATGATTATTTACAGGTTCTATGTATAATTATATAAACTGCTCCTGAACATATTACAGTACAAGTGTAGTGTAAAATACTTATTTACATGTATCTCAAATCTCATTCACCATTAGAACATTGTCATGGATACTGCACCCACATCTCTCGTCTATATTCCATTATCTTTTTACATCTATATACCCATTTAACAAATCGCTCCATGCGGAATAAATGGTATCTCACATTTCTTACCTCGGTGATACTGTCTGGAACATGAAGTTCACGTCACCACAAAAAAAAACACCTCCCGTGACCCTTTTGTAAACCATCTCCCTCGATTGTCATTATGCGTATGTAACACCACACCCCCCCTTCATTGTAGTATGACAGTGGCATAATATATAATGCCTACATAGTCTATATTGTGACCAGGACCCAGTTTCACTAAAAGTAGTAAGTCTCAAATACGGGTCATTTTCACGGAGAACAAAATTTGTTATATTCTATGTATTAGTAAGCTGTGCTTTCCGTTTTCATAATGGGTTTGGTTTGGTTTGGTTTATTTTGTTTAATGTCCTATTAACAGCTAAGGTCATTTAAGGACGGCCTCCCGTGTGTGCGACATACATGCGTGTGGTGAGTGGGTATGTGTGTTTTGGGAGGCTGTGGTATGTTCGTGTTGAGTCTCCTTGTGATAGGCCGGAACTTTTGCCGATTTATAGTGCTATCTCACTGAAGCATACTGCCGAAGACACCCAGCAGCACACCCCACCCGGTCACATTATACTGACAACGGGCGAACCAGTCGTCCCACTCCAAATATGCTGAGCGCTAAGCAGGAGTAGCAACTACCATTTTTTAAAGACTCTGGTATGTCTCGGCCAGGGGACAGAACCCAAAGCCTTCCTCACAGGGGCGAACGCTCAACTAAAGGCCAAAAGTGAGGCATAGTCAAGGGAGACATTAGGAAGAAGAAAGTTGTTAAGAAAGAAGAGAACAGATAAGATCCCAAATTTAGTCGCCTCTTACGATCATGCAATGGGGGCAGCAGGTACAATTCTTACGCCCTACCTGCAGGTATGGGACAAATAATTTTGTTTTCTGAACAATCAAATAGCGTAGGTAATGGACAAAACATTGGACTACAGAAAGAATACAGAAGTAGTATACTGTTCTCAACTCGACCAACACTCGCACCAAATAGAAATCAAAAGGCTTGTTGGAAAACTTTTTTCCATATACACAAATTTAATAAAACCAGTGGCCACTCCTTATAAAACAAAAACAACGAAAAATGCAAGAAAAAAAAAAAAAAAAAAAAAAACAACTTCAGCTTCTTAATAGTCGATCTTTGGCACAAACTGCCACAACATTATAAATACAGAAACGTTTTTAAAATGTTCCTCTAGGTAAAATATTGGTATAGATATGGAGGATATATAAAACTGTCCATATCCTTACAAATTGTAATAAATGAACTATAGGGGGGAAATATATCGTTTTACAAAAGACTGCTACTGTTCACCAACAACCGTATAAACAAACACAAATAAAATATATTTGACGTAAGAATTAACTCGAAACTTTTTTGGTGATTTTTATTACAAATATATTGTTATTTGTTTATGAGTGTAGTGTAACATACTCATCTACATGTATCTCAAATCTCATTTACCAAATTAGAACATTGTCATGGATACTGCACCCACATTTCTCATCTAAATTCTATTATCTTTTTACATCTATATACCCATTTAACAAATCGCTCAATGCGGAATAAATGGTATATCACATTTCTTACTTCAGTGATACTGTCTGGAAAATGAAGTTCGTGTCACCACAAAAACACCTCCCGTGACCCTTTCGTAAGCCTTCTTATTCGATTGCCATTATGCGTATGTAACACCACACCCCATTTCATTGTATACTATGCCAGTGGCATAATATATAATGCCTACATGGAGTCTATATTGTGACCCGCGATCTCAGTATTGTATCTGTTTACACCCCTGTTATAGTCATGTAATTGAGGCATAGACAGAAAAATAAAGTTTCAGATCAGGTAGAAAGAACGGACATACCACTCATATTCAACATACATAGAAGATATAAAACAGGGTCTTCAGTAATACCAAATGCATCTCGCTAATGGGGCCAATAGTTTTAGGTCACCTGTGACAAGTGACCTATTCTAATCGCATTTTGTCCAGCGTCGACCGTCGTGCGTCCGAAAACAATTCAAATTTTCGACTTCTTCTCCAAAACCACTAAACAAAATTAAATGAAATTTGGCATGAATCTTCTACGGCTAAAGGTCAACCACAATTATTAATTATATGGTCCCCACCCCCTAGGGGTTTGGTTTGGTTTGGTTTATTTTGTTTAACGTCCTATTAACAGCTTAGGTCATTTAAGGACGGCCTCCCATGCGTGCGACATGCATGCGTTTGGTGAGTGCGTATGTGTGTTTTGGGAGGCTGCGGTATGTTCCTGTTAATTCTCCTTGTGATAGGCCGGAACTTTAGCCGATTTATAGTGCTACCTTACTGAAGCATACTGCCGAAGACACCCAGCAGGACACCCCACCCGGTCACATTATACTGATAACGGGCGAACCAGTCGTCTCACTCCATAATGAGCGCTAGGCAGGAGTAGCAACTACCATTTTAATGACTCTGGTATGTCTCGGCCAGGGGACAGAACCCAAAGCCTTCCTCACAGGGGCGAACGCTCAACTGAAGACCAAAAGTGAGGCATTGTCAAGGGAGACATTAGGAAGAAGAAAGTTGTTCAGAAAGAAGAGAAAAGATAAGATCCCAAATTTAGTCGCCTCTTACGATCATGCAATGTGGGCAGCAGGTACAATTCTTACGCCCTACCTGCAGGGGGCCTGAGGGGCGGGGCTAAAAAGGAATAAATTGACTAAAACTTCAAAAATCTTCTCTACTCTCAGATATGGTGGAATCGAACCCTCTTCATAGATGGAAGGGTCTTAAGGTGCTTTACCAAAATTGTGGATTTCATGACCCTGGGGTCTCGCGTTTGACCTTAGCTGTTAAAAGGACGTTAAACCAAATAAACCAAACCAGACCAAACCAAGCCCCTGTGGAGGGGTTAACTTTACTATAGGTTATATATGGAAATCACATTTTTGACGATGATTTGTTGGATTTCTATTGGAATTCATTTTAAATTTGTTGACATTATGATCATGGGATGACAGTTTAATGGTATGCACATGTTGGCCCTGACTAACCCCTAGGGGCTGCCCTGCAGGTAGGGCGTAAGACTTGTACCTGCTGCCCCCATTGCATTTCTTTCTTAACATCTTTCTTCTTCCTAACGTCTCCCTTGACACTGCCTCACTTTTGGCCTTTAGATGAGCGTTCGCCCCTGTGAGGAAGGCTTTGGGTTCTGTCCCCTCGCCGAGACATACCAGTCTTAAAAAATGGTAGTTGCTGCTCCTGTTTAGCGCTCAGCATACAAGGAGTGGGACGACTGGTTCGCCCGTTGTCAGTATAATGTGACCGGGTGGGGTGTCCTGCTGGGTGTCTTCGGCAGTATGCTTCAGTGAGGTAGCACTATAAATCGGCAAAAGTTCCGGCCTATCACAAGGAGACTTAACACGAACATACCGCAGCCTACCAAATCACACTTACGCACTCACCACACGCATGCATGTCGCACTCACGGGAGGCCGTCCATAAACAAAATAAACCAAACCAAATTATTGCCATAAAGTTTCGTTGAAATTCCATCAGTAGTTTAGGAGTAGTCGGTACATCGTTGTGTCTACAGATGGAGAGACGGACAACCTGATTCCAGTATACCCCCTTACTTCGTTGCGGGGGTATAAAAATCCCCCATATTTGCATTATCTCAATTTTAAGCTGTGAGCTTTTGTCATACCGTAGCGCCCGTCGTCCATCCGTTGTCAACAATTTTACAAAAAAAATTCTTAATTTCTTATTGAAATCAACCTATTTTGACTGGAAGGATCTGTAAGATGTTGGAACTCCTAATGGTTCAGAAGGTGGGGGTACACCCCCAGGGCCAAAAAGGAGCAATTTAGCTATATTGCTATAAACTACTACTTCTCTGGAACATAGTGTATTTTAAAAACCGTTGCTATCCCCATTCCATAACCATATATAGCATTGCTGAGCATCAAGAGATGAACATAATCCTGTTAAAAAATACAACCTAAGGTCTTTTTCTATGCCTAGGAATTTAGTTTCCTGGATATATTTTTTAACTGTTGGGATCCCCATCCCATAACCATATACAGGGTACAAGGGAGACATTACGAAGAAAAAAGTTGGTAAGAAAGAAGAGAAAAGATAAGATACCAAAATAAGTCGCCTTTTACGATCATGCAATGGGGCGGCAGGTACAAATCTTACGCCCTACATGCACAATCTTTCACTTTGGAGTTGTGTGACTACTGAATAAAGCGAGTTGTTTTATCGATGTTAATCCATTCTTAGATGTCTCGGCGTTTACACAGTACATGTATGTTTCGCAATGGCAATCAAGCGACTGAGAGCTAATGTAAACGACGCTGCCGGGGTCAAGGTCACTGCGACCGATTTCGTCAGTAATATTACGGAGATGACCGATGGAGATGTTGTAAAAGGCGTTCTGAACGTTTCGGACAGTGTAGATGAAAAGAAAATAGAGACAGGAGGAACATTCCGTAATCAGTGGTGCTACGTCGAGTGGTTATTTACACGAGACAAGGCGTTTTCTGGAGTCTCAAAATAATACGTCAGATGTTTTTAGTACATTAGTACACACTTGCCTCACGCGAAGTTTCGGCAGAAGGTTATAACTGACTTAAAATAATTACAGCGCTTTTAATTTGTACTTGTTTGTTTGTATTTTGATTTCAATATTTTCATACAGCGAAGTTTTTATAATTATAAAAAAAAAACAATAAAATTCGAACTACACGTAATACGAACTATCAATGAAACGAACTGATTCAGTTGGTCCCCTCGCTATAACCTTGTTTTACTGTATATCAAGTATTATATGTTCTGTAAGAAGAGTGAAAGAAGAAGAAAAAAAAAGAGAAAAGATCAGTCTTTCAATTGACTGATATAGATCACTCAATGGTGTGCGGCAAGATCCATCTGGGATCTCTTGTTAATTTTCGTTTTAACTTTTTTTTCAGCAAATAAATTTGAAAACTTGATAGTATTAAGGCTGTTGCAAACAACACGTTTAAAGGTATAATTCATAGATCCACAACAAAGTATCGTAATAAGGTATCGTAGATCATCTTTGCTTTCAACCATGCAAGACGACATAATAATTAAAATATTTGCACTGATTCAAAACGATCATACTATCTGAACAATGATGATATAAAGCGTATTTAAATATGCATTGCGAATGCAAAACATATATTAATGAAAATAAGATATCGGAACTTTACACAAGATTTTGAAAAACGAAATCACTTCAAATTACATACTCACATGCTTAGTGCCCTTACTTTCTTCACACCAAATTTGTAGTAAAGATGTCCCGTTAGTGCAGATATCAAGGTAAACACTGCTATTCCAATACTGAAAACTAAGTTGAACCTTTCATCCTGAGGCAAGCAAGTTTCATCGGAAGTACTGAGACTTCCATTTCCGGAAGTGACGTTGTTACTTTTAAAACAGAGGTTTTCGAACACTTTCTCCTGTTTTATTATGTAAAGTAAGGATACCCAGCCATATTGTAGTCCGCCAAACAATAAGACTTCTAGTAAACTGAGCAATACTACGGCTGCTTTTCGATCGGAGGATATGGCCATGATGTCGTCGGTAAAATGAACACGCTGACGTAAACACGTTCAAGGTTTGAAAATGAGATGCAGTATACACTTAATAAATTAATAAGCAGCAGGCAATAAACAGCTGCCAAGTTCCAACTTCTGTGGTGTCAAGCTTTGTACTCTGCTTTTAGATTTGTAAACAATACAAAGATGCCTATACTCATATATGTATTTTTAAAGTTATTAAACTATTTTTTCCCCGCAGAATAAATGAGTTATAAGCAATAGCTTGCAATTGTAAACAAAATTATCTGAAGAATTACATATCCATACAGTTCAACCGTGTCCAGTCGAAGTTAAAACAATCCGTACATATTTTTCTCCAGGATGGAGACAACTTTTTAAGCAGACTTTAAAGGAATTAACCGTTTCACTTTCGTCCTCTTTCTATCTGTAATACACACCTAACGGAATAATGAGACAAATTGACCGTACGCATGATGCGGACTAGTCCAAATGACATTTCCTTTGACCCATGGTTTTTCATTCGTGTTGGGTCAAGCATGTCCGGTGGCCTTTCTTTGATTTATTATACTTTAGTACCCGTGTTTTAGGAGCTACACATTAACTATTTTATGGCCATTCGATGTATCTATTTACTACACCGGGGTACAAATGACATTAGACTTAGCATTGTCAACTTTTCTTGTCTGTTTGGATTTAAAAGGGTTTGGTGATCTGCCCGTCTTAGGTTAGGTCCTCCATACATATGGCATTCTTACTTAATGTAGTGTGAAGACAGGCTTCACTGCATCGCATGTTTATTGTAAAAAACATTTGCATTGAACAACAGCCAACAAGAGATAGTTATTATAACAGCACATTTAAAAACTCAACAACATACAACGTTTTGATCTACCTAAAAGGTAACGTAATTTCTTGCGTATTGCCCTCGGGCTATACGATTTTAAACATTGAAAATTGCCTTCTGCGGGCTATCTGATGAAGCGGGCTATCTGACGAAATGTTTTCAAAAACCATTGAAAACTGCGGGCTATACTACATATATCAAAAGCATGATATGAACACATACAGATTTTCACAAAATCTAATCAAAAAATGAACATACATTGTAATTGTCCGTCCGGTATATATAAGTAAAATATATAGTATGTCCTTGTAATTGGTTGAAAATATTAAAAATAAAAACAGTAAAACATTTCTGCTTTGTTCCCGAGCGCTTTCGCAGCTCTTGTTGTTTATTTGTATATATATATATAGTAAAATAAAAAACCAACTCTCCGTTGTTTTACTTTTATAATTCGTCCGTAAGGATAAAAACAATTTATTATATATATATAGCAGATAACCCGCGGGCAATGCGACGGAGCGGGCTATCTGCAGAATTAAAAACATAAATACCAAATTTTGGTCAGTGCGGGGGCAATCTAACGGAGCGGGCAATACGCAAGAAATTACGGTATTGGTCTGTGCCAAAGGATATGACTAACCATAGCAACGATTTTCATTTCAATGTATATGCGGGAGTGTAATTACACATCTTTAAACATTTTAATTACTGGATGTTACTTTGTTTCATAACCGTATTTGATCGCCATGTATGGCCCCTATCACATTATCAGTGCTAATAGGCCGTAAATAATGTTATAATTTGTAATATTTTTTCTCCAGTGTGTTCGCATTAAAAACAAAACTGACAAAGCCCATATTCGATCATATATTGATAATAACAACGTATTTTTCAGTAACTTAATGTAATTTTTATTTTGATATTTCGCTGTAAAATGTGTTACTTTGAATCTATCTGTTTACATTATGACCCCATATCTCTCCCAAATATCTAGTTTCCAGGGATAAAAAAAGGTATGCGTACTAATGTTATCTTTTCATTAATATGACTGAAAAAATCGTTTCTAGTTGAAAATTAAAAAAATGTTATTATTCGATTAGTTTGTAAATTTAGAAATAGTGCGGCGGTAAGAAGATAATCAAAACTGACAATAGAAAAAAAGATTACAAAATTGTTCACAGTGAAAGATTTAGCTGCTCATACCATTGATGGCCATTTTTGTAAAATATTTGAAGTAAACAGTTTATGTATATCTCCCTCAGGACATACTGGCCGGTAATCAACACCTACCGTTGGCCATATATAGACACGTTTTAATGGGCAGTATATAGGTTTGACCGGTACAATGTGTTAATTAAAACGTCTTAATGTTGCTTTTACGATGACCCAAAGGTTAGGCAAATGTTTAAATCAAATAGCCCACGGCGGTAAAACCTATTGATACCATCAATTACAATAAGATATATAGTACAGGTGGTTTAACACATGGACCGGAAGCGTCAGCTGTTTTCCGTACTGAGGTGACCTATCATATATGTGTATAATGATGATATTCACTGCTTCACTTTATTTACTTATCAAGGAATAAAATGATACTGTAACCAAAATAATGTAATTGCTCCAATATAACACAGTACAATACAATTTTTTTTTTAGTCTCGCATGTCAATTACAAAAAATTAAAATTGACATCTTTACCACAAAATAAAGACTTATGACACACTCAGAAATACAAATCAATATCAATAAGTACGTTTTCAAGTAAATAATACATATTTTACCAAAATCTCATTCATCTACGATACATTCTACTGTGCTAGCTAAAAGATATTGTAAATTGCATTCATTCATCAAAATCAGGTTTTTTTTGCTCACTCTTTAAACGGCTGAAACCTTGATACAATAAATCTACAATTAAAAAGTGACATTTAACTTCTTTACAATTTAAATCGTATTAAGTACAAAACCTATTTTCTAACAGTATTTTAAGACAAGAATACCGACCGTTCTCAATATTTAACTTTAAATTTGCACTACGATATTTTTGTTACCGACTGTCTATATCTAAAGTACATCATAATGGAAGCATAGTATAATATTACGTTTCGGTTTAATTACCGGTTTTATACAGCCTTAATGTCTTAAGTTTAATACCGTTGTTACAATTTCTGTCATTTTACAGCTATTTTTGTTGGTTATTCTAGATTATTGTCTCTTTACAGTTCAATAGCCCTGTTATCCCAACTGCGAGTGATTGACACGGACAATCTATGAATACTTTTTGGTAACCTGTTATCATCTAATTGTTTTAAATTTACGCAGTCTACATATTTAAACGCTCTGGTTCACTTCACAGTAGTTTCCTCCTTGGTCATCTCGTGTGTCGTATTGGAACCGTTTTACCTATTGCCAGAAAGTATCTACAAGCCATTTTATGCACCATATATGTAAACATCGAAACATCCGTTTAAGTGAGACTTCGTCAGTTGCCAGCAGTTGGATGTCATCTGCGTACATTAGAAGTGAGATCATATTGTTGTCATATTTTAAATGTATACAACTCTATAGCATTAAAATCGCTCGCCAGGTCGAAAACAACGTTGGAAATGAGAACAGGCGAACTATCACTCCTATTTTACGCCATGCGCGACGTTGAACAAGTCGGAGATGCAACTATTTAAGCGAACTTTACATCCGACGTCATTTTTTAATGAGTTTATGGCATCCATGAAGGCTCCCTCGATACCGATTGCATAAAGTTTATACCACAAACAGTATCGGTTAACGGTGTTGAAAGCGTTGCGTAGATCTACATATACAAAGATGCAAAGTTATTTTCACTTTGTTATCGTTAACGATATTGTAAAATAAATAGATATGATTTAAGCAGCTTCTTTTCCGACGAAATCCATTTTGACTTCGTTTGCTTGTATATCGTGAATTTCTTAACATTTCATCAGTCTTTGACCGAGTATATCCGTGTAAATTTGCAAGGAATAAATAATAATGACATTCCAGGAAAATTGAGAGAATCTGTCTTTACTTTGGTATCAGACTTTGGTATTGGTTGTATTTTTCTGGATGACACGTGGTATCTCTCCACTAGCGGTCAATGAGTGACAGAATAATTGTTACCACCCAAGTCTGGTGCGGTATACTAGATAAGCGGTCATATACTATGCCATATTTTCCTATTTTTCTTCATAATTCCCGCGTTACTTGTGCAGTCGGTCACGATATATATCGATTAACTTGACTAGGCATCACCAAAACAAACCATCAAGGTCATTTCAAATTAGATAAAGGTTAACAGTAAATGGCGACATCAAATAAACTCGTAAACAAGTATCGGCCTTATATGCTCTCACTGAAAACGTAACCAGCAACAGTGATTTATCAAGAGTTAGACTAAATTTAAATATGGATAAAAATGCATGTGAGAAGTTCACTTTGCGTCATTTGTGGCCTTGGTATGATAAGGTGACTAAAATGCGTAAAATGTCAGTTTGGAAATATAATCTAACCTATAACTTAGGAACAAAGTCATTGAACTTAGTGTTTTTTTGGATTCCGGAAATTAAGGTGCATGCACTCTAGCTCGATACGCCAAATATTAAAACGTGAAACAAGTCCTCCGTTTACCGGTCATTTATACCTTAGAATTATTCAGTTTGGATTTGATCTGCAAACAGTTGAGTGCGAATATCAAAGAGAATTCATCAATCTCATATCGAATTCATGTCAATTTTGTTTACATGAATTTGACATGAAAATTATTTCATTTTAATTTCATATTATATGTATTCATTCATAGCAACTACTTGGGTCCTTGCACAAAATATTTCTTTTTAAATCATGAAATTAAATTCGTGTTACAATGGTGCATGCATATCTTTTAAAATGAAATGATTTAAAAGCAATGATGGAATATGTCAAAACATATTGTACGGTAAAGGCCCGAAATAGGCTACATTACACATATCATGATATAGACTACAATATATACGGCTATCAGGTTTTTAACATCATACGACAGCCTAATTAGATTTCAAATGGAAAAAGGGTTCAAACCTGGGACAGCCGGCACTCTTACCAGACACACTACTGACTGAGCTACCTGGTAATTATTCATGATCAACCCAGTCCAGTCCATCTACACAACCAAGATTATTCCTTTTTACCTATCACAAACAACATACCCGGTAATACTTTCATTTTTCATTTCCAGAAGGTTTTTTTTTCACGGATTTTGATGTTCCTGATATTAACATGCATGCTGTTAAAACAGATTTTTAAACATTAACCAATGGTAAATTAAAAATTTGATTCATATGACAAATTTGCAAGAGTGAAGACATTATTGATGATCAATAATTGAAAACCAAAGCCCGAGCGTTTGTCGCAGATGGTCATATCCAGACCACTCAATATGAATCGGAAAAGGAAACCGGTTATTGCCTCTTTTGTTGACAATAGGTATACATACTCTATGAGATACAAATTCCTCTGGCTGGATGAGTCGCACAATTCAATATATAGTTTATTTATTTATTTGTAACACGTACACAGAGTGTAGAGGAACTTCCTTTGTGGTTTTGATTGACAAATTGGTTAATTTTGTTGTTTATACATATACCATCAACTGCAGAAGTTTAACATGTGAATTAATAGTATACAGTTGAGAGAATTCAACCTCAAATATTCTAGTATTTAACATATTAACATTTCAGGAAAATTTAACATCATTACATCATACCATATATCTTTCACGTCGTTACCCCTCTAAACATCATACCATATATCTTTCACATGCATAATGGGCGGTGGTAGCCAAGCGGTTAAGGTGTCCCAACATTTTATCACTAGCCCTTCACCTCTGGGTTGCGAGTTCGAAACCCTGTGGCAACTACCTGGAAGTGACCGTAGGATGGAAGGTTGGTCGTTTTCCTCTGGGTACTCCAGCTTTCCTCCACCTTCAAAACCTTGCACATTCTTAAATGACCCTTGCTGTAGTGTATAATGTAAAATAAAATAAACCAAACCAATCCCATGCATAACATAAAATATATTAGACTGTACACTAATCATATAAGAGGTATCAATGGAACAAGGCACAATACAAAAAAGATCAGTCTTGTATTAAATATGGCATGAAGTTTGTCAACAAACTACAAACTAACCAAACTTGGTTTATACAGCCAATAAAGATAGGCTTATTTTGTCAGACAAAATCTTTAATTGCTTGATACATGCAATAGCTCTTTCCACATGAACTCTGTGTTTTGCAATTTTTATAGTTTTTGAAACATCCCCTGGCTTCATCTTTGCTCCACTTGAAGCAAATGGTGGAATATTTAATTTAAGTCCAAGTTCCTTCAGTTCATCCTCAATGAGGAAACCCTTGTCAGCCATGATACCATCACCTCTGTTTATTTTCTGTTGCTCAATGAGGTCTGTCAGAAGGTTAAGAAAACCATTTTTATTTGGTTAAAACTTTATCCGAAATAGATCCAGAAAAAAGCATTGAGGCAAAGATACCCGATCCTCTGGAATCAACACCAAGTAGAGCTTTCAACGTAGTACAGGATTTATATTGAGTTCTGTTCCATCGATGATAACAATCGTGTCAGGGAAATCCTCTTTGTACTTTGATGGCATATTCATCACTATCTCCTCTCTTTTGGGCCAAATCACAAGTGAACAAAGTTGAAAAACATGTAATTAATCCAATTGGAAAATATTGTGCTGCAAGCCTGAGAAGAAAACATGAATAGGTTACTTAAGTGTACAAAATCAAAAGTTTGTCTTAACTTCATCAGCACAAGAAAAAGCTGGTCTTCCAAGGAACTATTTTTTGTTCCACTCACTGTTTTTATAAATGTAAATGGCTCTTCGTCTCATGGGATAAAAAACTTTACCAAATTATGAAATCTGTCACTGGAAAATCCGGTGTAGTACTGGTCATCTGATGGTTTCAAATTACTACAGCTGAACATGGCTTGGGAATCCCTATCAACCTCATGGGAAGTTGTCTTTCGACATAACTGTTCATATTGTAGTATCATTTTTGAATAACCCTCACTTAAACGTGCGTTGTTTGATACAAGTTTGGCATGCTCCTGGTCTAATCTTCTGTTTTAAGCAACCAGAGCCAGTACGTCCAAAGGCTGTTTTATTTCTGAAAAATAGGAAATATCTGTTTAAAACACAAACACAAATTAATAGCAATTTTTCCTATGTACATGTAGCAAATATTACACAGATAACAACTGTTCAATCAAAGATAAGGGAGGATAATATACATAAAATGACAAAAATTCAAAGTATTTCTTTAAATTATTGATTTAATTACAGTGTATCTTCTCTTATTTCAATGAAATACTTGATATCAAGGGCAGCTTTTGGTCACAGGTGCCTAATTTTGTGACATTGTAACTTACACAAAACAGGACTTCCACATTGACAGAATCCTTCCTCATAAGGAAACCATGAAAACTCTGGTGGAAAAACTTACCTATTTTTATGTTGATCATTTTAAACCCTATTTTGCAAAGTAAAATATGGGGTATTATAAATAATTACCTTCCATAAGCAAATTGTCATCTTTCTGCATGTCTAATTGCACTTCAGATGGCACCACGATGCTCTTCATTTCGATGCTGTAATCAAAATCTTAATTACTAGTATTTGTTTTCATTTAGAGTTACATATCGAGTTGAATTCATAGCAACAAATTAAAATGGATCACTTCGTCCCGAGTCTCTCCAAAGTATATAAGACTGGAAGTGTCAGTATTTTGATTTTGTTATACATGTACTGTATGTCCTATTAACTAACAGCTAGGTTCATTTGAGGATGTGCAAGGTTTTTGATGATGGAGGAAATACAGAGTAACAGGAGAAAAACCATCAACCTATGGTCATTTAGGGATCAATCTAGGCCTTCTTATTACTGCTTCCATCCCCCCCCCCCCCCCCCCCCCAAGATTTTTGTTCCATTTTCCCACCCAGACTTAGGTGAAATTCAAATATTTGTTTTAACACTACCTGCCAAAATGCCTCATGTGGCCCCTGAACCATATATATATATACAAAAAAATATTTACCTACCCATTGAAAAAAACATGGCCCAGGTTTGGAAAAACAAACAATATTTCAATTAAGGCCTGATCTGTATAATTGTTTTGATACAAACAAATGTAGAAATAACTATGATTATAAATTGATGTGTTTAAAATTAATTTTTTTAAGTAGAAATAATCAACATTGCTAACTTATCGTTTTCGTCCATGATGTCCAGAATTCTTCGTTTTGTACTTTTTGTCAAATCAGGTCTTGGCATTGGTCTCTTTCTTCTTGGTGTTATCCTGTCATAGGGAAGTGCAGACCTTGGATTTGGATACAACTCTTAGCTTCCCATCAACAAAATGCTATAACGGGAAAATGAAGATACTGTAAATGAAAAAAAAAAAATACAAAATTTGATTCCCAGTAAAGGCATGGGTAAAAGTCATTTTATTAAAATAGTATAATAAATTATAGTAAATAGTTATATTTTTGTGGTACTATATGTGTAAGGTGCATGCAGAAAGCGATTTTATTTCATTTTTTTTGTATACATGTCTACAGGTGTCATATCCATCTAAAAATAATTCATTTTGATAGATCTATAGATTAGACAAATGCCGGTATGTCTGACAGATATTTCTGTTATTTAACTGAATTTATGTCAAAGTTGTAGTTGTTATATAAATCATGTAGCTGAACTGCTTTAGCCTTTAAAATAAATCTTTGTTGTTTACAGCTTATGAGTGTATAAAATATGATATATATAGTCATAACATGTAAACAACAACTATTTATCTTAAAGCAGTCAATCACATGGACATGTCTAGTCTTATATTAAACAAATAGTCAGAAATACCTATATCATGGAGGACTAGACATGCCCCTGTGTTTCTTGAAATCGTGGCTTACGCGTGTCCCTGTTGCTGAACCCAGCAAGTATATCATATTATATTATTTTTATAGACACATGCACTGTGCTTAACATGTAAATGAAAGCTGAAACGAAAGCCAAAATTTTAGGTATATATTTGTGAAATATCAAGATAAACCACTTTACAATTCGTTTCGTTCGTCCCCCCCCCCCAATACACATGTACGTATACGCTATATATAACTTGTTCTGTGAGCATGGCAGTCATCTACAGTAGTGGATACAGTATCATTTATATAAGGAGGATATGACATTGAAATATCAATATTTAAATAATACCTTAGAACAGACAAACAAGTGTTTGGTTTTACTACGCTCACTGAAGATTGCTTCGTTGTGATTGTGGTCTGCCACAGTCTTATCCATTTCTTGCATTTCTCCAAGTTCCTGCCGGGTTTAGGAAAGGGTATCAAGTATCAATGTCATCCCACCTTCCAGACGGTCGGGGAACCTACTGTCCGTGTTGCAGGTACCCCAGCAGCATCTTTTCACCATTGTTGTCACACTTCAGAAATGTCAGATAGTGACGGGCAAAATGGCGGCGGTTTCACGTGTCGCCGAAGTTATTTGTAACGCGTCACGCGATTGGTCGAAATGACCTGTCAATCAAAATATTGCGATCTCACAATTGTACATGGTCTGCTGTCCCCAATGCCTGATCGTAAGAGGCGACTAAATTTATGATCTTATATTTTCTCTTTTTTTCTAAACAACTTTCATGTCTTTCTCATGCCTCCCTTGACAGTGCCTCACTTTTGATCACGAGTTGAGCGTTCGACCCTTTGAGGAAGACTTTGGGTTCGGTCCCCTGGCCAAGACGGACAACTGTTTTTGAAAATGGCACTTTCTACTCATGCTTGGCGCTCAGCTTATTAGGATTCGGACGACTGGTTCGACTGTTGTCAGTATAATGTGACCTAGCTGCGATAACGTAGCTCTGGACGACGGACGGACAATTTCCGACAGATGGTCGTCGTCAGAGCTACGATTCCCTCCCATTGCTCGTAATGTAGCAAAACAACGAACCTCGAAAAGGCTACAAATAGCGGATATCGTTTAACTTTGGAGTAATAGTTCGTATAATTAAACATTTTTAATACAATTTTGCAATGTATTAGCCTACCGTCTAATCTAGAAATCTTTAATTCGCATATTCTGATATCATACTGCTCGGAGTTGTCTCCGTGATCCGCCATGATACTTCTCGAAGAACTCCGAGAGGATTCTAACCCAAATATGGAACCCGTGATCCATATATGGATGAAGCTACTACGATAAATAAATACATAATCAGAGATATTTAACCACTCTTTTGTAACTCTTGTGAAGAAAGCGAATCTTACTTTGCGTAATTAAATAATTTCAGAATGAATTGACCTTCCTTACCGAGATATATTACTCCGAATTTGTTTTTCTGTTGAAATCTCGCGGGAAACCTCATTAGCATCAATTTATTTTGATTTCCTTATAAGGAAATTGACCTTTACACTTGTATCAAAGATGGCGGTATGTTTGAACAGATATCTCCGTGTGTCTTGCTCGTTTTGGATTTTACTATTTATTGTCAAACAGTTGAAGTAATGTGCAGGTTTGTGGTTTGAATATTCATAATAGATACCAGAATCATCGATTTACATGTGTTTTTTTATCCGAGAAAAATTTTACCACTGCTAATACTGCCCGATGTGAATCGCATCGGGGCTTGCTACACTATCGGCAATGGGAGGGACTTCATACCCTGCCGGAGAGCAGTGTAGGCAGGGTATGAATATTCGTTCTAAAGGTGACCGGGTGTGGTGTCTTGCTGGGTGTCTTCGGAAGTAAGCCTCCGATAGGTAGCACTATGCTACCTAGTAACGTATCCGTGTAGATCATACTGTACAGTATAGGGAAAAGTGGTGTAACACTTTAACACTCAAACTAATCCATATGAAAATACCTTTGCTAAACCACAGGTCCTTGCCTCGTCTGTCAATACATCCAATATATAATCAAGGTCAATAACTCGATCGGCATAGAGAAACCACATAATTTCAGGAAAATTGTTATTGTAGACAAACCATCGAAGATATGCCGCTGGTAATGGTCTCAATCGACAGACAAATGTTTTCCCATTAATTTGGTATATGATTCACTATATATGAAGCCATAGAACTATCACTAGACTTCACAAAACATCGGGAAATAGTCAGATTTCATCTAGTCGGACACTCATCTGTCCAGCGAATAACACGAAATGTCTCTAGAGAGTAGCTTCAAAAGTACCGCATGTCAGCACTCCAGTCTCTAAACGAGGAAACTTAAGCAGGAAACAAACTTACTTGCACATGTGTTTCTATCTAAAAATTACCCTGTTGCTCGCACCTGGCCTTTGTTGATAACGCATCACTGATTTTATGCCTGAAGCCGCCATGTTTTCCGCTGTGTAAAAACGCTGATTGGTTCGTTATTTTCAGATAATTCGACCTTCACATTCGCTAATTCTCTCGAAACTCTCGGGGTTTTTCATATTACAATCGCTAAACGGAAATCGTATCCGAATTATAACAACAAACAAGCAGAGGCAGCATGTGCGATTTGTATTCCTCATCAGTCTTCAGGTTTATCAACTTCAGATACGAAAGAATTTGCCATTAACCATGGCTTTGTATATGTATGGTTCAAAATGTTAGCATCCTTACACTGGAAAAAGTAAGATGCATCGTAAAAACTCCTTTTAGTAACACGGTACACCTACTTTCCGTGATCTAAATATAGATTTGCACTGTGACGCTGTTCTCAAAAATGAATTTAAAACAAAAGGAAGCCTATGATATTGCCATCGCAGGCCATATTTTTAAAAAAATTTTACATAGGTTGATCAGCGGGAACTGGCAAGTCCTTTCTGATTTCAGAAATAGAAAACGGACTCCGTAAGGCAAACAAAAGTGTTCATATCACGTGTACAACAGGGATAGCTTGTGCGAATGTTAGCAATGCGATGACAATTCACAGATGGGCTGGCATAGATGACGGTCGATATTCATCCAAAGAAATTGCTACATTGATCAAGGAAACCCCCAAACACAGGAATGTTGGGGACTCATTATGTGTACATATGCATTCAGCCCCAGGGAATGATTTTGACGGTGAGTGATGCATGACATTTTTAAAACTTTGATAGTACATAATGTATATGTCACTATTTATAGATAAGAATACTGCATGTGCTTTTGTTCCTAAGCTGAACTTAGGTTGGTATGTTTGCTGGTTTTATCACCACACATATGGTTCAGTCATGCAGGATGATGTTGAGGCTGGGTCTCCTTGTAGTAGTAGTTGGTGACTACCTCATTGAACAGCACACTAGAGGCCCTGATTTTGACATCATATGGTATGCATTTTTTAATCTTTGATGGCATATGTCACTATTTATCGATTAGAATACTGCGAGTACATCTGTTACTAAGATGAACTTAGGTTTGTTTGTTTGCTTGTATTATCACCACGTGTATATGGTTCAGTCAGGATCATTTTGAGGCTGGGTCTCCTTGTAGTAGTTGGTGACTACCTCATTGAACAACACACAAGAAGCACTGAACTTATGCTTGGATAGATGCTTATTGATGTCTCATATTCAATTAAAGTGTCATATTATAAAAAAAAAAACTAGAATTGTGAGAATTATTATTATATAGGAGGTACCAGGTATATATTATATAGGAGGAATATATTGGTATAGGAGGTGACTACATCATTGAACAACACACAAGAGGCCCTGAACTTATGCTTGGATAGATGTCAATTGAGGTTTCATAATCAATTAAAGTGTCATATTCCAGAAAACTGTAGAATTGTGACAATTATTACACTGGTAACCCCAAAACCTTCAATTTCCCTGCGCCAGTATTAACTTTTAAACTTAATTGAGGGCTTTAAATATTGCGCGAATAAAGTAAGTGCAAGTGAGGAAATTAAATGAAAGTGAGGAAATTAAGTGCAAGTGAAGGTATTAATGCTAAAGGAAGGGAATTTATTTTTATCCGTCTTTCATGCTCAAACAGAGTTATCGCCCCTCACTACACTTCATTCTTTCTGTGACACTTCTTAAGGTGTCAACCTACTAGTATGATATAATAGTCAATTAAACTTTACACACTTTATAAAACATTCTTATTTTCTTATTTCAGAGTAGAAGTTGACTGTCGCAACATATTTAAAGCTGGTCAGCTAGGCGTTGCCATGGGAAGGGTTAGGAATGCGACTGGACTTCGTATCCTGAATTTCAATCCGAGTGTTTGTATTCAGCAGCCAGATATTGCCCAGAATTTCATTGATGACAGTCTACACTGTTGTATTGCTCTCAGATATTCAAATTGCTATAGATATTATATTTACACCCATTACACTGTCACTGATACACACTACCATATTCATTTCACATTATTTTGGGGGCCTTTGTGGTCGATTGAAATATCCCGACACTTTATCACTAGCCATCCATCTCCGGGTTGTGAGTTCAACACCCACTTGAGTATTTTTCTCTGGGTACTCCGGAATTCCTGCACCTCCAAACCAGGCGAGTGCTGAAATGACCATAAAATTAAAAAAACAAAAACAATTGTTTCGCGGATATGTTGCACTGCACATCTGATGATACAAAATCGTCAAAAATACACCATTCACACATCAATATAATTACATTCTGATAATTTCAATTTTCTGTGAATCGCCTGGCTTGTCCTGGTTTTTCCTTTTTTGGGTCTTCAAGGGATTTGGATTTTGGAATGCATATGATAATGCAGCATTGCTTTTGCCAGAATTTGCTTTCGTAGATACAATATTTTGACCAAGAATGATATTATTCAGTGTTCTTCGGTATTGTGGGGCATTTGGGATTGTGTTTGCACTATTGAATGTTGATCTCTGCTGATTAAACTCATTTTCAATAGCATCTGAATTGACTAAACATGGTGTTGTAGATATTGAGTCACTGCCTGATGTAAGCTTAGAACAAAGTTCTACAAATCCAATTACACATGCCTGCAAATCTTCTATACATTGTGAAGACATTATCATATGTGCCTTGGCCTGTTTTGACAATGACGAATCGGAAGGTATTGTAGATTTCTTGTCAATAAACCAGCTGAGAGCTTTTTGAAGTACTTTAAGTCTCTCATCATCATCGGTTTGTATTGGTCTTCTATCCCGAAATATGCTTATCAGCTTAGAAGTTTGTCAAATCAGCTGAATAGCTCCGTTCAACACTTCTCTTTTCTTGCCAAGAGATGCTTGGTACTGAAGAAAAAACAGATGAAGCATTTCATTATTCAGCACTTCCTCAGCGAGATGGTTTCTCATTTTCATTTGTGAGCTTGGAAATATGTGTTCATTTGTTAGACTTCTGTGGAGAGAGAGGCCATTTTGTTGGTCCCATCTGTAGCACTCTATCCACATCTGCCATTGAATTTGTGTACCATCTTTGAAGTGTCAATAATCTTGTTGACTCCTTAGAATTTCCACTTTTCATGATGTTATTTCTGATTTTCTTGATAGAATGAGAGAAATCCATCATAAAAATAACAGATGTATTGAATCTACATGGACTAGGAACATATACAGATTCCTCAACCAGGCGATCCTGCAAGTTTATATCCATGAATGATCTGTTGCATGGTGCTCCATCCATGCAAGTATAGCCAACTTGGATCCCATACATTCCTAGCCAATCTACAGCATCCCAAAATAGGACATGAAGCTGTGCTGCTTTACTATCGTTGATAAGAAATGTGCAAAAGGGAAGCGAAATCCTGTTATACCTAGAAAAATCAGCTGAAGTACATGAGTTCCCAATATCTTTTCTTTCTTGCCTGATTTGAGGACTTCACACATGTTTCCTTCTTGACCTAGGTCAGTAAATCCAAGGAGTTCCACGACATCACCACTCTTGGTTATCTGAATGTCACTCTGTATAGCCATCTCGTCTAGTATAACACCACCAATCATACCAGCGGAAGAAATATTTAGCCGCTTTGCCTCACTATACATCCAATGAAATATCTCCTCTTTGAACCCTACTTCATCATGCTTCACATTGTTGTTTTTTTTTTACAAAATCAGTAGGGAAGGTGATGGAAGCATTAATATTAAAATGCCACTGTTTCTTAACATACAGTATCCGCTTGGACTTCTTGTGAAGAGTTGAAGGCAAATTGAAATCAATACTTGACTCTATCTTCTACCACGGGAATCCTTTCCATAGTTATTGGCTTGACTGATTAAAAGTTCAAGCATGTTTTCTGGTGCATTTGGAATTAACTTTTTAAATTGCTCCCTTAGAGTGGGAGTAAGTTGTGGACTTGAATTTTCTTATGTGGTATTTCTGTTTGTGACCCAAATGTCATTTTTTGGCATACTCTACACACTTGAGATCTGTTAATGAATCCAATTACTTTGACACAATTAATTGATCTTAAATGTTTCTTGCATTTGCCATTGCTGTCTTGCCATGCATCAAGGATGTGGAAGCGGCTACATACTATATTTTTGTCAATAGCGATTTCTTCACACAGTCTAATTGAAGTCACCTGTTTACAAAAATATCTTAAGTACTCTCACACTCGAGATAGCTTAGAATTAAATTGAGTTTTGGATTGTGTTATGTGTATAATTCTGCTATCTTGAATGCAAGATACGTCTTAGGCTAAGGGTTGGGTGGGTGCGGAAAATTATCTCCTTGGCACAGGTAGAAAATGATCCAACTGCTCCCCGGACACTGGCAACATGTCATGTCATGGCCTAAGCTGCATGACTCTCAGTACGCTTCTTCAGAAAAGTGAAGATCTCGCAATCTCTCGCGTGATTTCACTTAAGATACAAAAATATCTTAAGTACTCTCACACTCGAGATAGCTCAGAATTAAATTGAGTTTTGGATTGTGTTATGTGTATAATTCCCATGTTATAGCAAATTAATATTAAAAAATAAACACCATATACTTTATACAAACATAAACACCACCAAACCTTACCCAAACTAACTCAAAACTCAATATAAATAGGCAATTACCAAATCAAGATAACCAAGCATTAGCTTTACATCAGAACAAATTTATTCAGTTCATGGGAAATCATAACAGTATCAATAAACACAATTTACAAATTGCATGTGGCCTCAAAGAGTATATATGTACTGAATACCATATATGTTGAATACAAATATAATGAATACCAAACAAGACTAGTTGTATACAATTACACATCCTGAAACTAACATGGCACTTGCTAATCCATCATAAAATTATTATTACTGGAGAATTGATTCCTTAAGGATATAATTAATACAAAAATAATTCAACTATACATAGCCAAAGAAATAACATTCATCTTGCAGCCCTTTGCAAGGAATATGTCATCAGGATACTGAACCATAAACCCAAAAAAGTATGTGTACATTATACATTGTATTAAACTGAAGATGTGCTCACCGGCTCTCGCTCACTCAGACACATGCTTTCGCATAATTATAACCCATTATTGAAGAAAGGCATTAGGTAAAGCTGAAGATTCCCCCAAGTTTTGGAATATGTCTGTGGCCCCACTTGGGTTAGTTACCAGCTGTTTCCATCATATTGCCCACACCTTAACTTGTCATTTTCTGCATTCTGGAGTATCTGTCGAGACTACCTTGTGAAAACCATCCAATATGTTCCATTATATCATTCTTACTACCACAACCCAACACTGACATGGTTATTCCACAGCCCCCTCGAACACCACGGATTATCTCCCCTTCATCAATACCAAGTGTGTTAAGATAATACTTTAGTCTACTGTGCATTAGGGGGTAGAGACAGGTGCCCTGCAGGTAGGGCGTAAGAATTGTACCTGCTGCCCCCATTGCATGATCGTAAGAGGGGACTAAACTCTTATCTTTTCTCTTCTTTCTTGATAACTTTCTTCTTCCTAATGTCTCCCTTGACAATGCCTCACTTTTGGCCTTTAATTGAGCGTTCGCCGCTGTGAGGAAGGTTTTGGGTTCTGTCCCCTAGCCGAGACATACCAGAGTCTTTAAAAATGGTAATTGCTACTCCTGCTTAGCGCTCAGCATATTTGGAGTGGGACGACTGGTTGGCCCGTTGTCAGTATAATGTGACCGGGTGGGGTGTGCTGCTGGGTGTCTTCGGCAGTATGCTTCAGTGAGATAGCACTTTAAATCGGCAAAAGTTCCGGCCTATCACAAGGAGACTTAACACGAACATACCGCAGCCTCCCAAAACACACATACGCACTCACCACACTCATACATGTCGCACGCACGGGAGGCCGTCCTTAAATGACCTTAGATGTTAATAGGACGTTAAACAAAATAAACCAAACCAAACCAAAGTATCTGTCGAGACTACCTTGTGAAAACCATCCAATATGTTCTATTATGTCATTCTTACTACCACAACCCAACACCGACATGGTTATTGCACAGCCCCCTCGAGCACCATGGATTGTCTCCCCTTCATCAATACCAAGTGTGTTAAGATAATACTTTAGTCTACTGTGCATTAGGGGGTAGAGACAGGTTGGTCCAGGACAACTGTATTAGAGTGATCAAGTGGTCTAAATAAGTATCCTGTAGCAAGGTTAACACCCATAGTGGTCACTCTCTAAAATAGTTCTCTAGACCTGTAACTGGACAAACTATCTTGTCATCCATCCTCATCAGAGCAAACTCATTGCATTTCCCATTATCGAGTTTCCCCAACACTATGGACAAAGATAAATCCCTCATTATCCATCATACGTTTTATCTCCTGAGTGACACATCTACCTAGATCTCCTGCTCGATCACCACCAAAAAACTGAACTTTGAAAAAGGCTTGATAACGAAGGAGTACATACCTTTCTGCTAAACTCAAATGATTACAGTTCAATTGACTATCAATTAATTGCATGATCTTGTAAAGCTTGTCAAAAAAGAGGGGCTTAGCTTGTTTTACCTGTACCAGAGTCTTTAAAAATGGTAGTTGCTACTCCTGCTTAGCGCTCAGCATATTTGGAGTGGGACAGCTGGTTGGCCCGTTGTCAGTATAATGTGACCGGGTGGGGTGTGCTGCTGGGTGTCTTCGGCAGTATGCTTCAGTGAGATAGTACTTTAAATCGGCAAAAGTTCCGGCCTATCACAAGGAGACTTAACACGAACATACCGCAGCCTCCCAAAACACACATACGCACTCACCACACGCATGCATGTCGCAAGCACGGGAGGCCGTCCTTAAATGACCTTAGATGTTAATAGGACGTTAAACAAAATAAACCAAACCAAACCAAACTTTTTGAATAGCTTTAACATACGCTTTAACTGTTAGGCTGCAGGCAGGTTTACCGTGTCCTGTCAATTCATCAAAAGATTTCCCCGTCCACAACCTTCGAAAATAGTTCTCAACTGACCAACGATTGACTGAACAGTTCCCGAAGCCATTCGCGTTGGACATTCACAACCATGAATGCCGGTTCTCCCCAGAAAAGAAAATTTACAATGTGGATTTGAGTTTCCCCTTTAGGATCTTTTGCTACCAAAAAATTACATATATCTGTATATCGGGGAAACTAGATCAAAGTCTGTTGCTGAAGTGGCATTAATAAAGGACAACAATTCCCTTTCTAAAAGCTAGCTTCTTTTTACTGTATGGGGTATTATCCACGAGACTGTTCAAGTACCTTATCCTTTCCTCCGTAGCTCAATCTTCTAAATTGCTATTTTTCTTACTCTTGTTCTGAGGACTAGATCTGGTGTGCGACCCACAACCCTGGCAAAACCTATCACCCTGGTCATTCGGGTATTTACATCCAGGACATGGAAATGCTGGAACCCACCGTCTAGGTACAAAAATGTACACACTGGGGGCCCTGCAATATCAATGGAATTTCAGTTTAGCCACATATAGATCATGTGCTAACACTCGTGGAAAGAAACCCTGTTTGGAGGGTCCCAAAATGACGTCTCTATCACCTTTTCTACCGAGGATGAACATGTCCTCACCGATTTCAACAGTGGACACCAGGCTTGGACTGGAGTACTTTGAGGAAAAACCATTGAACAAGATTGTGGTTTCTGCTCTTTGAGAAACTTCAGTACAGCAGAGATGAGACAGAATGGGGGGAGGGGGGGGGGGGGGACATATGGTGCCTTTTCCTTCGATATATCTTGGGCAAAAATGTTGACACCATCTGAATGCATGGTGGGATAAGGTGTGTAGTGTTTTAACCTGTTTGTTAACCATGGCATTAGAATCTAAGGCCATCAAGTCAACTGAATGTGGACCAAACCTATTTTGAACTACCTCCCAAGCTAAGTGGGACAATGTACAATCCTGGAGAGATAGCCTACGCGATTCTGCATCAGCTGGGTTTTCACTAGATGGAATATATTGAACTTTAAGTTCAATATTGTTTCTCTGTGTTATGTCAAAAATCTTTTTGACGTACTTGTTCAACTCTGAACATTTACAGCCCTGACCTTCCCATGCTGCTACTACAGCCTGATTATCAACATGTGCGTCTACTCTTTGATTTTCTAGTTTACTGGCAAGCATACAGATAGTTTGGTAGAGAGCGTCGGCCTCTTTCAGGTGAATAGGACGGGTATCGCCTGTATCGAAAAAATCCCCGAGGGCCCGTGTGTTCCCTACTACCGCTCCCCATCGAAAGTTGGAAGCATCGGTGGCTAACTCGATTTGCAGGTGTTTCTCCTGTCTCCAGGGCACACCACAAAAATACTCCCAACAAAATAAAAATGTTAAACTATAAAAGTTCTACAAAACATCATATTTTGCAAATCAAAATTCAAATATATGATCTACTGTTTTTTGTACTTCGGGCATTCATTTAGTAAGTGCCTTAATTCTTTACAGAAAAAAGCATGGACCCTTTTCTTCGGGGTTTTATTTCTTGGTTTACCACCAAAAGCAGGGGGGGGGGATGGAACCCTGGTCCAAAAGGGCCCATTTGAGGTCCGAAATGGCCCCCAAAATGTGGGACGGCATAGGGCTGGGGGAAGTAAGGCTGTATGGGAAAACTCTGAGGCTTCACAGGTTCTACCTTTTCCTCATCAGCCTCTTTCCCGCCATCTAGTTTTCTAGAGGACCTAAGCCACTCGGCTACCCCCGTAGCAATCTGTTGTTCATCGCTAGACCCCAACAATTTCAGGCACAGACCACATTTGGGTGTTCCTCAAACTGCCTGCATGCAGTAAGTGCTTTTTTTGAAGTAGTCCCTATCAGGATGCCCTGCTAAGGAGGCGTTGTCTGCTAATTGCTCTAATCCTACAATTAACTCTCCCGGGGTAATTAGTTTTGGCCGCCCCGCTAATGTCCTCACATGATTCAAGGAGTCCTCCACAGACTGGCGATTGTGGGAGGCCCAGTCGTCCTCCAGCCTCTTCATCCTGTCATCGAGATCGGGACCGTTGCCGCTAGTGCTAACACTGCTAACCACATGTACACCTGTCGATGAAGTGGTGGCTACTGTAGTCGGGGCCACTGATGTATGCACCACTGTTAATGTTCCAGCGCCACTATCAGTACTACATGTAGTAGCCGTAGCTTCAACGGAGGGCTGACCCCTTGGTGCTCCAACACTATTAGCCTGTAAAGAGCATATATCATTGTAAACATGACAAAACAGCCCAAAATTCACAACTAAAAAGAGTTTCAATGGTGTTCTATAGGATCAAACATAAATTTAAGTCATGGTCAGCGGTATGCTAATGAAATGTGAACATTAGATTAAGAAAAACACCATTTTGATAACATGAGTGTTATACCTGTATAATTGCCAGGTGCACAGCATGTAAAGCATTAACTGTATCGATCCCTTTACCTGCTAAAGACAGGGCGCTGTGTAGGTCTTCCCATGTGAGTTTCCTAAACTCTGTTTTAAGTTCGTCAAAGTTATAATGGTCGAGGGGGTGATCTTTCTTCAGTCTCGCTAGATCAGACGGTGGTGGTGGCTCTTTAGACACTCGCAGTTCCATAACAAGGGGCGGCATGCCCCTCCCCACCAGGGAGTGTTTTTCTTTTAGCACAGACATCTGATAAACAGTAAATTAAAAAATATGCTACAAAATTGGTATCAAATATGAGAACAAATAAAGCATCATATAGCCTCAAAAAAGAGATGACATTCTAAAGTTTTAAACAGAAAAACATGAATCATCATGCTCATATTTCAAAACATTGGATCCATCAAATGACCTAGTGGAAAATTAAAAATAAAGATGCCGTTTCTGACACCACGTGCCACGTCCGTCTATAGATACGACATTATAGCGTTCCTATAGATTGCATCACAATGCCATTACCAAGAATAATATACACTGCCAATACGCAAAATGCACTTCAACTTTTTTTTTTTTTTTTTTTTAATGTTGACCTGCAAAACAACACGTGTCATAAAATAGGTCACCCTCATAGGCTGACAAAATCACAAAATATTGGGTCGCAATATGAAAATACAGGATCAACGGTGTGAACAAAATGAAAATGGTGTCATACCAACACATATTCCGAGACACTTCTCAGAGAAATTGTAAACGCTACCACTGTAGTCACAATCGTTATGTGCCGCTCGGCAATTTAATGCATGACACACTGTCATGGCCGCCAGTAGCTCCACTGAGCCAACAAAAAATATGCCACAAACTGGCAAAACAAATATAAAACGAGATCGGTATAAACACATGATATCTACGGTCGCACCTTCAGATATCGCACAAACATATTATACCGCAGCTCACCCAAAAGTGTGAAAAAAGTACATACCAGTGCTCACCGCATGAGCCAAGCAGCTACGGTGGAACGCTTCTTCAGAAAAGTGAAGATCTCGCAATCTCTCGCTTGATTTCACTTAAGATACAAACCAAATCTAAATCACCATTGAAACTATTATCTATTCCAATGCTTTTCATCCCAATGACCATCTGCCAGCTTCCGTCTTTATTGAAAGTTATGTCTTTAAAGACAGTGTTTCCGTTTGAAATGTGAGGTGTTGGATATGAATATGAATTTTTTTTGTTCTGTTTTTTTTTTTTTTTGTCAATATAAAACCAAGTGGTAGGTTAGTAACTAGTTCTTCTGGTGTTATTTTTCTATCCCTTTGGAAAGGGTTGGTAGATAACGATATAAACAGTTTGTTTCAAAGATCCAATATGTTGTCCCGTTGTCGGTATAATGTGACCGGGTGGGGTGTCCTGCTGGGTGTCTTCGGCAGTATGCTTCAGTGAGATAGTACTTTAAATCAGCAAAAGTTCCGGCCTATCACAAGGAGACATAACACGAACATACAGCAGCTTCCGAAAACACACATACGCACTCACCACACGCATACATGTCACACGCACGGGAGGCCGTCCTTAAATTACCTTTAGCTGTAAATAGGACGTTAAACAAAATAAACCAAACCAAACCAAACCGTATTTCTTACCACATATTGACTTTCTTTCTATGTTAATAAAATTTGTTAATATTGAAGTTGAATATAGAAATGATAAAAGTTTGTACAAAATTAAACATAACTTTTGGTTTATATATAGAAATGTTGATTTTTTTTAACATATTTACCCCTGTAACCTTCAAAATGGTGCAAGGTCATTTCTTTCCTCATACATTCATAGGTTATCCAAATACCAGGATTTAATGCATTTTTGTTAAGAGATTTCAATGGAAAAGGTTCACCTGGCATACCTTGGGGAGTCAGACACTTGACACTTTAAAAATATTATAAATGCCCAAATCTTACTGTTAAATTGATGATAATTATCACAAATTTTTATTCCTTTTAATTTTTCAGACAGGTGTCTATGGATTGGCAGACCATCTTTGGGCCGGATGAAGACGACAATTTCATCGTTGATGGGAATCTCGAATGTGAAGGTGAAGGTGAAGCAGAAACAGAAGAGGAAGATGAAGATACTTTTGATGATGACTTCAACAAAATCATTGTATGTGACATTGTATTCTCAACTGATGAACTATCTGAGTATACTTTGCCGGCTTCATTTGGCCCAGGGACTCTCCTTCAAACAATACGATCAAAGCATGAAGCCACAGCTGTGCAAAAGGAATCTAATGAACTGATTGACCAGTTGCTGAAATATGATGTTGAGAGGGTTGTAGACTTCGTGCATTTATGGAAGACCTCAACGTCACTGCCTCTGGTCCAGTAAAGTCTGAGGCTCTTTGTCATTTTCATGAAAAAATGCAATCAGCATCAAACAAGCCAGTAATAACTCTTGACTACAATGATACTGTTTCAAGACCTGCCCATACATTCTGATGCCCGAGCCCACATCTGCTGCAAGTTGACAGTGGAGGTAAGGAAGTTCTTGCTTCAGGAGAAGGTTGACCTCTTCCAGACAATCAAGAAATCCACTTACCAGAGGTTTGTGACCAGTGCATCAAAAGCAAGGATCCGTTATGTTGGTTGGTATTGCATCAGTTAGGTCAGATATCGCAATCTGCAGCTTCAGAAGACCAGAGCAACCAAAGTCAGCATTGAAGACTAGCAACAGTATGAGGAATCAACAATGGCAATCAACATACTGGATGCTTTAAGAGAGAATGAGGTTGTGTTGGAAAAGCATTCTGCTCTTCCTGAAACATTGATTGATGTCATCAGGAAACAAAATGTAAGCAGGGGGTTAACTTAGATCAGAGATGAAATATTTTTGTTTTTCATGAAGCTGTGTGAACATTGCCTTACAAACCTGACTGATCAACATCTTCATCAACACGGTCAACATCTCCACAGTCAATGCCTTGATGTAATCATGGGGAATAGTCAACTTTACGAACAGTTGATGGAAGATGTCCAGACAAAAGAATTTCCGCGAGTACATTGGTATCATCAGGTAAGCAGACTGAGTGTCAGACTGTTGAGGGCTCAAATGAGCTACAGGTCGAGAAGAGCTCAACTGAGCTACAGACTGATTGTCGGACTGTTGAGGGCTCAAGTGAGCTACAGACGGAACAGAACTCGATTGAGCAACAGAAAGGGATGAACTCGACTGAGCAACAGAATGAGAAGAGCTCAAATGAGATGAACTCGACTGAGCAACAGACCGAGATGAGCTAGACTCGGTGACAGAGTGTCAGACTGTTGATCACTCAAATGGGCTACAGACTCGGAAGATCTCAACTGAGCAACAGACTGAGCAACATCAAACGGTTGTGAAGTACTGCCCTGCAGGTAGGGCGTAAGAATTGTACCTGCTGCCCCCATTGCATGATCGTAAGAGGCGACTAAACTTGGGATCTTATCTTTTCTCTTCTTTGTCAACAACTTTCTTCGTCCTAATGTCTCCCTTGACAATGCCTCACTTTTGGCCTTTAGTTGAGCGTTCGTCCCTGTGAGGAAGGCTTTGGGTTCTATCCCCTGGCCGAGACATACCAGAGTCTTTAAAAATGGTAGTTGCTGCTCCTGCTTAGCGCTCAGCAAATTAGGAGTGGGAGGACTGGTTCGCCCGTTGTCAGTATAATGCGACCGGGTGGGGTGTGCTGCTGGGTGTCTTCGGCAGTATGCTTCAGTGAGGTAGCACTCTAAATCGGCAAAAGATTTAATTTTTAATTTCAAAATATTTTATTAACAATACACATATAAAATACAGTATTGTCAAAAGAATAAGACAACAGGCTAGGCCTATATAAGTCTTCTTCTGAAGATATTCCGGTTGGACCTGTCAGAAAGATGTTATGTTCCATATTTAGATACTAAAATTAATGATATATTGCTAGAAAAAGCACTATTGGTTACTGAATAGACGGTAGTATAGTATTAGTTATATCAAAATAGAAATAATTACAATTAATGGAATAATTCTCCAAAATAGAATTGGTCAATAGTTAAGTGGAACCATAACATATCAATGCCAGACCCAAAAATGAAAACTAGTATGTAATACATAGATACGTATATGTACACACTAAGAACTCACTCACACATTCATTCACACATTTGTACTAGAATGGTATGATGTTACAGTATTAGAATATAAGGATAAGAAACTTGCTGCAAATTTTATATGCATAATGACGTCGGAATTTTTACTACATGTAGTTTATCATGTATACATAGAAAAACGCTTTGAAGATTTAATATATAGATTAACATGATAAAGAATAGAATTATTTAAATGATCAGGTGCATTGATGATACCAGATATTAAACAGTGAAGATTTACATAACCTAACAAATTATAAATGGATGTAATATGATGTCTTGAAATGGAATATAAAGAACATTGAAAGAAAAAATGCACTGTGTCCTCTTTAGGAGCACCACATGGACAGGAAGCATTATCAATCAGGTGATCTTGGAACCTATCATAATTAAGATCACTTTTAAAATTTCTAAGCTGGCATAAGATTATATTAAGTTTTCTCGGAACAGAATTAATACAAAAATCAGATACAGTAATATCAATAGTTGTTTTTAGTTTACGTTTAAAGGAAAAAATTGAGACAGAGTCCCTTAGGGAACTATCAAGTGCATTCCACATAGTCATAGTTGCTGGAAAGAAGCTTTTCATATAGCTATTAGTTCGTGCTTGAGGTACTTTAAAGACTCTGTTATTTCTGAAGGTATATATATTGTTTACATTTAGAAATGGTTGTATTATATTGAAAAGATATGATGGAGTGTAATTATTAATAATTATAAACATAAGCATTAGTTTATGGTTTCGTCTTCTTGTACTTAAAGACTCGAGTTGCGTTTCATTGTATAGAATGTGATGAGAAGTACCTCTTCTGAGACCTGTTAAAATGCGCATAGCTTCAAGAAGGTCAGATTCAGTTTGAGAACAATTGTCCCACACAACATCAGAGTATTCTAAAAATGGTCGTATATATGAAGTATATAAAGTTTTTTAAAGTTTTCCTATCAACTAAATTTTTTAGAACACGAAGTATACTTAGCCTAGAGTTAGCTTTATGATAAATATTAGAAATATGATCCGCCCACGTACCTTTACTATTAAAGGTTAGACCTAAGTGGTTGTGATTATCATTTTGTACAATTGGGTTATTGTTAAAAAAAAAGATGAGGGTGGTCAATGTTCAACCTACGACTTCAATTCATAGATATTGTTTTATGAGGATTGAAGAGAATTTGCCATTTATCAGCCCATTCAGAGATTGAAACTAAATCATCATTAAGCATTTTAGTAGGTGTATCTAGGTCATTATCATCATGTACTATTACATAGAGGGAGGTGTCGTCAGCAAAGAGTTTTATATTAGAGGTTATATTATTGGTGATGTCATTAATGAAAAGAAGAAATAGAAAGGGACCAAGGACAGATCCCTGAGGGACTCCTGCTGATATAGGTTTAGTGCTAGATTTATATCCTTCAATGACAACCCTTTGTTTTCTGTCGGATAAGTAAGCCTTGAACCAATCATATAGTCTACCTTTTATTCCATAAGTTTTTATTTTTTGTAACAGACCTAAATGCCATACTCGATCAAAAGTTTTACTTATGTCACAGAAAACAAAGCGTAAATCCTGACTTGAAATATAATTGTATGTGTATTTAAAAATAATCTTTTCTAACATTTTAATAAAGATAGATGTAACTGCAATAGGCCGATAATTATTTAGATCACTAACTTCACCCTTTCCTTTATAGAGTGCAGTAATATTAGCAACTTCTGGGATTTCACCAATAGATATTGTTTTATTAAACATCAATTTGAGTGGATATACTAAAGACGGCGAGATATGTTTAACAATAATTGGTAGGATACCATCAGGTCCAGCTGGTTTATTTTTATTAAGAATGTGGAATTGATCAATTATATCTTGATCAGTTATATTAATATCAGACAGTTCAAAATGGGACAAGGGAGGTAATTCTAGTAGGTTATTAGTGTCTACAATATCAGAGGCAATATTAGTAAAGTAATTGTTTAATGCTTTGGCTTTATCTTGTGAATGAATAAGAATTTCATTGTTATGTTTCAGAGGATAGGATTGAGTGCTGTTATTATAAAGTTTACCCATAGTTTTATCTATTTGCCACCATTTCCTAGGATTAGTAGATTTATCAACAAGGGAACTCTGTAACTTTTTCATGTAATTATCCTTAGTTTGCCTAATCAATCCAATGGTCTCATTTCGAAAACTTCTGAATTTGGCCCAGTCTTGTTCTCTATTTTTTTCTTTAGCTATTCTATGTAATCTGTTTTTTTGTCTCAATTTATGCCTTATTTCACCTGTCATCCATGGTTTATCATCGGGATGTACAATAATTGTTTTATGTGGTATATGCGTATTAGTAGCAGAGTTTATTTTCTCTAAGATAATAGAATATAGTTCATTCATATTAAAAATATTATCCCAATCAACAGTGTGTAAATCATTGTTTATATCATCCCATTTGGCTTCACTGAACTTGAAGATATTTTTTTTATAAGGTTTGCTTTTTAAAGTTTTAAAACATATATTAGCTACAAGGGGACAGTGATCACTACAAAGAGGAGAAAGTACCTGTGTTGAATTAACGATATTGACATTATTGGTTATAAAAACATCTATCAATGTAGCAGTAGTATCTGTAATTCGTGTTGGAGCTTGTATTAGATTTTTGAGTTGATATTTAGTAAGGAGTTTAGAAAGATGAAAAGAAGTTTTCATCTTTAGTAGGTCAACATTGATATCACCAGTAATTATAATATGATTAGTATTGATGAGGTTATCTAATGTTTTATCAAGTTTGATCCATTATTCTATTGGTGTATTGGGAGGTCTATACAAGGAACAAAGGAGTATTTTTCTATAAGAAGTATTGATCTCCAAGATAATATGTTCAATATTTTCGGTTTCTAGATCATTTCTACGATTGATAATAAGATTACTTTTAGTATAAATCAATATGCCACCGCCTTGTTGTAACTGCCTATCTCTTCGATATGTTAGGATGTGAATCTATCTTTAAATCAATATTAGATATATCAGAGTTCAGATGAGTTTCAGTTAGACACAAGATATCATTATCACAGAATTCAGTTTCAACTAGATCAATTTTGTTCCGAAAAGACCTAACATTTAAGTGTAGTATTGATAGATCACAGGAGAAATGTTTTTGATCAGAAGAGGTTGAAGATGGACCTGGATTGATATGTACATTACCTGACATAGTAAGTAGTATTTTAATTACAAAAAGATAAAACTTCAAATTGGAAGTAATGGAATATAGAAAGCAAGTCATATAAAATCTAGTACATTCATACTCATTCATACTTACAAAGAACAATAACACTAAACAAAAAGAACAAAATAGTAGTTACATAAAACACAATACAAATCTATGGACAGGTAGATGGTATAACCGGTCTCCTCCATGTATATATATTATCACAAGAAAATTTTAAGTATTAGAGTAAAGTAATTTGATGTGCATGTATGAAAAGTAGGATTTCATTGAAGTAAATGAGAAAAGGGAGAACATCACCGACATCATTATAGGCAGGGGAAGGGAGGTAATTTATATACATGTTTTTATTAGGAGTCTGCGAATTACTATAATTTCAACACAATGACTTTCACCAGCAAATGTTTTTTTTTTTTCTTTTTCAAACAAACATTTTATTCACTCAGATTTATAGCAATACACATTACAATATTTGTCCTCTCACAAGAGGGCTCTCACTCGTCATACTTCATTCACACACCAATTTAATTTACTAGTTTCCATATTGTGTACTGTACCTTATATATCTATTGACTAGGCCTAAAAAAATAAAAATAAAAAGCATATTACACGGTTTTTGTGTTTTTTGTTTTAAATCCGCTTATCCGACGACCGTATCGTTGTATTACCCGCCATGCTTACATTTCCGGTTTATATTGGGCATGTGGATTACGTATACGGTGGTGTGTGTGCGAGTTCGATGCAACGTTATTTTTATTAACTTCATGGTAAGTACTTACTATTAAAATTAAATTTGTATCTTGACAATATCTGCGTATTGAAATTTGCTAATGTCTGTTTCCTTCACGTGTGTGTTTTGTTTTCTCACTCCACGTGGTCGTGATCTGCCGGTGCCTGTGATTGTGTACACGTTGTTGGTCATGCTTCATTTATAAGGCATATTAGACTGTACTATTAAAAATATTCAATATTCAATTTTACATTTTGTTGAAATATTTGTAATAAATTTTTTTTAAATTTATTTTCAGTTGGGAAGTGTTGTGTTCCTGTGTACAGTGTATCTTACTACAGGATGCAGTTCAGTGTATTGAAATATTCTACTCAAAACTGGATTATTAGAAGTCAGGATTCATTATCTATTAAGGATGAGACTGAAGAACAGTTTTGAAGATTGGTGTAAAGGATTTATTTCTGTATTTATTAACATGTTCTGTCATTAATAAGTACTGTTTTAATATAGAATGTAGATTTATCTGTTTTGTTTTTGCTTCACTTACACAATATCCTTTGTATATTGAAAAACCTATGTATGTTAATATCCTATTGATATCATCATATTTAGGGTATTGTATTTTATAACCAATGACAAAATTGTTTAGTGTGAACATGTTTTTATTATATCCTAATATCGAAAAAATGTCATTCATGATTCTTTGGAAGTTTGCTAAATATGGACATTTTATGAAAAAGTGTTCATAATCTTCAATAATGTTTTGACACAAATTACAATGAGGGTCTGGTGTTATTTTCCATTGAAACAGTATTTGTTTTGTTGTCAGTATTTTATTTAATAATTTCCATCTGAATTCTTTTAATTTGTTGTCTTCGAATTTATAGAATATAAAGTTACATGCACTTTTAAGATGATTTTCTGTTATTGTTAAGTGATTTAACCAATATAGATAGGCAATCGGTTTTTCTGATGTCATTGTTACTAACTGTTTGTATACATTTTGATTCTTGCATTTTTTGATGTCTAGGTTTGATTGTTTTAACAAGGTTAATGTTACTTTCTTTTGTTTTTTAACAGTGATATTTTCAATATTAGTGTTTGTATCTTTTATTTTCTTTAACCATGCACCCGGTATTGATTTTTTAACTTTGTTAACTTCACTTATCCAGTTAGTTTAAATTTTTAGTTTTTGAAGTATTTTCTGTTCACTTATATTACCATTGTTGTCCAGGATGTCATGGATTATTATAATATCAGATTTTATCCAATTATTAAAACGTAAGAATTGTACCTGCTGCCCCCATTGCATGATCGTAAGAGGCGACTAAATTTGGGATCTTATCTTTTCTCTTCTTTCTGAACAACTTTCTTCTTTCTAATGTCTCCCTTGACAATGCCTCACTTTTGGCCTTTAGTTGAGCGTTCGCCCCTGTGAGGAAGGCTTTGGGCCCTGTCCCCTAGCCGAGACATACCAGAGTCTTTAAAAAAGGTAGTTGCTGCTCCTTGCTTAGCGCTCAGCATATTAGGAGTGGGACGACTGGTTGGCCCGTTGTCAGTATAATGTGACCGGGTGGGGTGTGCTGCTGGGTGTCTCCGGCAGTATGCTTCAGTGAGGTAGCGCTATAAATCGGCAAAAGTTCCGGCCTATCACAAGGAGACTTAACACGAACATACCGCAGCCTCCCAAAACACACATACGCACTCACCACACGCATGCATGTCGCACGCACGGGAGGCCGTCCTTAAATGACCTAAGCTGTTAATAGGACGTTAAACAAAATAAACCAAACCAAACCAAACCAAACCATAAACATTTTCCTTTGAGCTTTATATATCTGTTTCCCCAAATTATTTGAGACAGAATGTCTTTATAATCTTTTGGTTTCTGTGGGTTGAGTTCAATTTTATTATAGTTGATATTATTTCATAGTAAAAAGGAGTAATATCATCTGTTCTTTCTAAATTTTTCAAATTATCTAGATTCATTTTACATATAAGTAAATTACTTCCAAACTTGTCCAGTTGAAATTTAGGGATTATTTTCCAAAGGGCATCATCATCTGCTGTCAAAAATCTTCTTATCCAACTTATTCTTATTGTGTTTATGTGTGATTTTACATCTAGCATATTTAATCCACCTTCAGTATAACTTCTCATAATTGTTTTTCTTTTCACTTTCTCTCTCTTTCCCTCCCATACATATTCATGTGTTAGTTTTTCTACTTTTTTAATTATATGTGGTGGGGCATAGATAACTGAGTAAAGAAATGTTAATTTTGGTATTAGGAGTGATTTTATTATTTGAACCCTCCCAATAAATGATAACTTTCTTCGTTTCCAGATATTTATTGTTTTCATCACACATTCTATTTTTCCTTCCCAATATTTTTTCTAGAATATCCTTAACATTTAAACCAAAATAAATTCCAAGGGCCTTTATCGAAGTTTCAGACCATACAATTCCTTCAAAATTATCTTCTATCATTACTTGATTACCAAGTCTTAGACTTAGATTTTTCTCGATTTAATATCAGACCTGAATATGAACCGAAAGTTTCAATAATATTAAGTGCTTTTTTAATATCTCGCTTTGAGCTTAGAAATAGGGTTGTGTCATCAGCTAACTGTGAAATTTTATATGCCCTTTCTTGTTTATTGTTTATTTTTATACCATTTATTTCTTCATTTTTTCTTATGTTTATTGCCATAACCTCTACTGTTAGCACAAAAATTAACGCTGAGACAGGACATCCTTGACGAATTCCACGCGAAATATTTACTGAATCTGATATCCACCCACTATTGCATATAGCACACGTAATATTTTGATATAGTAGTTTTACCCACTAATAAATGATTCGTTAAAGCCAAATTTTTTTAAAGTTTCAAAAATAAAATCCCATTCAATTGTGTCAAATGCTTTTTCGAAATAAAGAAATAAAATTGCACCATTGATATTAAATTTTCCAGCATTATCAATAATATCTTGTATCTGCCTGATGTTATAACCAATATATCTATTTTTGATGAACCCATTCAGATCGGTACTTATAATTTTTGGTAAAATTTTCTGAAGTCTTTCCGCTAAACATCGAGCTATAATTTTATAATCAATATTCAATAGTGTAATCGGACGCCAGTTTTTTAAATTAAGTGGATCATTTTTTTTTTGTATAGTAAGGAAAGGATTCCCTCCCTTTGTGATCTGGTCATGATTCCCTTTTTAAAACTTTCATTAAAACATTTAGGTAAAAAGTATTTAAGATACATGTATTTCCAAAATTTCCTGTCAAATTCAACTGTTAATCCATCCGATCCTGGTGATTTATTCAATTTCATAGTATTTATGGCATCAGTACATTCATCTATAGTAATGAGACCATCACATGATTCACTTTCTTCTCTATTTAGGGTTTTTTTAAAAACTGTTCTCTCTATATATTGTTTTATTTCTGTTGGATCTATTTTTTTGGAATCATACAATTTATCGTAGAACTGCTTCAATCTGTTTAAAATATTCTCTGGGTCGTTTAAAACATTTTCATCTTTTATTTTTGTTATTGTTTTTTGTGTTTGTCTTTTATTTTCTAATGATAGGAAAATTTTTGTGTTCTTTTCTCCTTCTTCAATCCAATTGGCACGTGATCTTATTTGTGCACCATAAGCCTTTACTGTATATAGATTTTCTAATTTTTTCTCAGTTTCTGAAATTTCTTCTTCGTTGTTTTCATTATTTTCATACATTTTTTTCAAGTCATTCTCTAAATCTTTTATTTCATCTTTTCTTTGTTTTGCTAATTGTTTGCTAAATAATATACTTTTTTCTCTAATTTCAATTTTGCACAATTCCCAAGCTTTATCAATTTGATCTGGATTTTTTTCCGCGGTATCTTTACATCTAATTATTATTTTTTCGATACATTTTACATATTTTTCATTTTTTAGTAGACTGATGTTAAGTTACCAGTATCCTGGCCGTCTGTGTGTATCTTTAATGTCAATTATAAGTGAGACCGCTTGGTGATCTGTTGATTTTATCATTTCTGGCCTTATGTCCGATTTTAGAATTTTTGGTATTAATTCTTTCGAAACTAAAAGGAAGTCTATTCTACTTGCTTCTCTATTTGATTTTTTCCTACGCCATGTGAATTGCTGTGTATTTTGGTTTAAAATTCTCCAAGGGTCAAATAAACTATGTTCCTTTTTCAATACCTTAAGATTGTTTACTGGTTTTTGTACCCTATTTACTGATTTTCTATCAATATTTGTGTCTTGAATATCATTCCAGTCACCGCCTATAATTACGAAGCCTTGGGAAAAGTCTAATAAATGGGTTTTTAGTTTTTGTAAAAAGGCATTTCTGTGTTGTCTGTCATTTGGTGCATACAAATTTACTAGAGTGTAGACATTATTATTTATTTTTGTATTGATCATTAGTATTCTCCCTTCTTTATCCGCCCATGTATTAATTATTTCATAATCAATATTATTTTTAATGAGAGTAGAAACTCCTCTGCTCTGACTTGTGCCAAAAATGTGTTGTATATAACCATTCCACTCTGTGTTTACATACTGTTTTTCTTTTTCTGTGAAATGTGTTTCTTGTAAGAATACTATGTTTGCTTTTTGTTGTTTTATCCACTGGTGTAGTCTATTTCGTTTTTGTTTTTCTCTAATTCCTTGTGTGTGCAATGTATTTTATCTAGCATAATGCTATATTATTTATGTAGGTTATATCTGTGCATTATAAATATCTTATAGTTTCTATAATAAAATTTCTTAAACAACATAATTGGAACATTATGACCTATAATTCTATAATATGTATACTTAGTTGATACACCTTCTATATGCACATTTATAGTGTAAGTATATATTACTAAGTTACTAGTGCCAAAATAATATCTTGCTAAATACACTTGAAATATCACTACACTAGTATAATTTATGTAGTACAGTTCATATATTAATGCACTCATATTAATATTACACACTTCGTACATTACTGCATTAATAATATGTATGCACACTTCAATAACTTGGTACATTATTTGATGCTTTAACATCATTTTATACTTCAACATCATTTGATACTTCAACATCATTTGATACTTCAACATCATTTGATACTTCAACATCATTTGATACTTCAACATCATTTGATACTTCAACATCATTTGATACTTAAACTCATATTAATATTACACACTTCGTACATTACTGCATTAATATGTATGCACACTTCAATAACTTGGTACATTATTTGATGCTTTAACATCATTTTATACTTCAACATCATTTGATACTTCAACATCATTTGATACTTCAACATCATTTGATACTTCAACATCATGCGATACTTCAACATCATTTGATACTTCAACATCATTTGATACTTAAACTCATATTAATATTACACACTTCGTACATTACTGCATTAATAATATGTATGCACACTTCAATAACTTGGTACATTATTTGATGCTTTAACATCATTTTATACTTCAACATCATTTGATACTTCAACATCATTTGATACTTAAACTCATATTAATATTACACACTTCGTACATTACTGCATTAATAATATGTATGCACACTTCAATAACTTGGTACATTATTTGATGCTTTAACATCATTTTATACTTCAACATCATTTGATACTTCAACATCATGCGATACTTCAACATCATGCGATACTTCAACATCATGCGATACTTCAACATCATTTGATACTTCAACATCATTTGATACTTAAACATCATTTGATAATTCAACTTCGTACATTACATTAATAGTATGTATGTACACTTCAATAACTTGGTATATTATTTGATGCAATATTTCATACTTTAACATCATTTGATATTTTAACATTTCACATATTACTGCTTGATACCTTATTTGATGTTTCAATATTTCATAGATTACTGCCTCTATGGTAATCGGTGTATAAACTTTGTACATAATTTGATATTTCCACATTATTTGATACTTCAAAATTTCATATATTACTACACTTATGATAAGTGTACACACTTCATATTGCACTAGTGGTAAAAAGGTATACTTATGGTACATTGTTTGATGCTTCAATATTATTTGATATTTCAACATTTCATACATTACTGCACTGATGGTAGTTGTACACACCTCGTCCTTCAATACTTCATACATTACCATTAATTGGTATATTATTTGATACATTCCATATACTGCATATTTGTGCAAAATTTATATACATGATACTCTATTTGGTCCTTCAATATTTCATCTAATACAGAACCTTGGTATATTATTTGAGAATACATTACGGCACTTATGATAAGAATACAAATTTGGTACATTATTTGATACTTCAACATGTTATATATTGCTGTATGTACATTGGTACATTTTTTGATACAATATTTCATGCTTATGATAAATGTACATATTTGGTGCATTGTTTGATACATTTCATAGATTATTTGATATTTCATTATTTCATATATCAATGTATATATAATGAGTTTTTTTTTTTTTAACTTTACTATATGGTTATTGAATATAGCGATTACAGTATATAAAACGCTAATAAGAGTAAATTACATAGCCAATCCTCCTAGGAAGAAAGTTGGTAACCAGTTCATATCTACCAGCCACGAGTTGCAGGCAACAATTGTCCATTGTGTCCACTGACACCACTTTGCCTTTAAAACATGGCAAAATATAGACATGGTCAAGTCACCAACAATCATCCCATCATGATTAGCTTAAATATAGAGGACTGCAGCAATGATTGCATGATGTCGATTTTATATTTGCAAAATATAAATATAGACAAGGGAAACATGAAGTAAAAAACATCTGAAAGCTGATTTTTTTTTCTTAAATCATAATTAAATAACTGACTCGTTCACAGTTGGATGCCAGTTAGCCTAATGTCAGGTGATCGAGATCAGAGAAATACAAAATTGAAATATAAGAATAAGAAGCAATTCTGGATACAGTCATATCGCTTCGGAGTAATCAATAACAGGCATATTCATTTAATATATAACATACAGTATTAGTAAAGCAGATCAAACTTACACCGTGATTCTGTCAGTGCACCATCCACATGTTTACTTCGAATTCATAACACGAGTAGTATACGCACTTAGAACCGTCAATACCGGAAACAGGTTATACTAGTCAAAAATAATTGTTTGTTAATGATCAGGTTAAAATATCCGATAACCAAATACAGCAAGGTAGAGCGTTGTACGTAATGTAAGTGGATAGCTTTTTATAACACAGCAAATACTAAGCTGCATTTATACAATCGCTGATAATGAGAAGGAACTTATATTAGTATTGTCAAACTGACTACACTATGATGATATCAGAAGACATGTGAATAATATGTTGTTACTTTAGTAAGATGCAGTCAGATCCCGAGAATGTATTTAAAAGCTAATACACGGTCAGTCACCAGACAACTACCCCAAGTACATATATGTATATTTACATTCTGTGTTGCATTTGCCTATATGTCGTTAGTAAACCAAATTGTATTCATCAGAGTGTATACTACAATTTACAGTGATTCGGTCAGAGTAGGGATACAGCCACAGGTGTTGCTGGTCAAAACAATGGTCCCCAGTTACATTCGGCCAGGAGAGATTTCGAATGCTAGCATTTATCTACGTAAACCACCACAAAAAAAGCAACGCAAGTTATGAGAGTAAAATTTAATAATAGAAAAAATGAAGTCGACGGACTCGACACAAAATTATTATAAGCTCTATTCCTGATCTATAGGAAGTAATCAAATTGTCACTGTCGTCACACAGGGGCTCGTTGTTGAATTGTCAGAAATGCTAGACACGACAACATTTAAAGTCCAGCAATTTTTTTTTAAACCTACGAAAAATCGGCAGTATCGACATGGTTCTGGTTGTGTATGCATACTGAATTATAGTTATGTGGTTATTCACTGATGTCAAAGGCCTACAGTACCTTACTCCAAAATCGAGCCCCTGTGAAGTTGAACCTCGTCTGCTAAGTAAGCGACACTGATGTGACCGGTTAGACTGGATTCTGTTTCTAATGAAATATCCTTGGAATCGTTTTCACCTACTGTCAAGACGACGTTCATTTAGAATTTAAGAGATGATATTCCTCTGAAAATAACGTAAATCCAGTCGATAGAAACATAAGTGTTTCCGAGGAATCGAGTCTGTCTTGTGCAGTACCCATTCAACGCCGCATCACTTCTAAATGTTTACCGTATATCATGCGCCGAAAAACGGCTTTATTTTTAAACAATCAGAAATTATGCAATTGTGAACAATTTGAAGATATCTACAAACGTTTATAAAATACAATATAAAGCCAAATTGTGCAAAAAACATTTCATGTGATTGCTATTGTTAACGACATGAGGGACTATATTATTCCTTCTGGAAATTTCGGCTGTTCCGGTATTTGAACTTGATGACGTCAGTGATAGGAGAAGCGGCAAATTTAAACGCGTCTTAAGCTACAGTAAATAAAATAAAATTATGAATGTAAATATAAGCATTGAACTGTTACCAAATGGTAGTATACAGTCGATATGAATACAATTTGGGTGACAGATAAATATTTCATGTCGCCCTAACGGGCGACATTCTATTTATCTGTCACCCAAATTGTATTCATATCGACTGTATACTACCATTTGGTAACAGTTCAATGCTTAAATGTAGAAAGAATTGAACAATGGCGTATATTAATATGCACGTCTTTGATCTAAACAATCTCGGATAGTTATTCAAGATCTCAGACATTATAAGGTCAACACAAGAAAGCAAGTTGAAGAAACTGATATATATATATATAATATATAATCAGATATAATCAATGGAAAAAAATATTGAAGATAAGAAAATGGACTATATCTATCTGATAAAGTGTCAGAATGTAATTATGATACACGTGTGTATGCCTATACATGTATCATATATTACTAACTCATATACATGTATACTGACAATGCACTACCTATAGACATACAAGTTTACTTAAAGATGATAAATCATTTCTTAGGATTATTATCAATGTTCATAAGTATAGGGTTATAGGTCCACGTCAGCAACACTGTCAGTCTGATCACATATCTAGTCTCTTGTCACAAGCTTCAAGAATGGGGCCTCCTTGCTGTAAATTAGGCGCGTTTTTTTTCTTTTTCTCTTGGGGCATTAATGCTCTTTGCTTCAGTAGCTCTCCTCTACGTTTAGATAACTCTGGTGGCAGATCCGATACTACTGCCAATCCACAACCAGCTTTGAGAATTTTCAGGGCCTGACTGAGAACCGTGTCCCTGTCAATAAGGGACATAAATCGCACTATAACATTCCTTGTGCCCTCCTCACCTGATGGAAGTCTATGAATAGCTTGTATTAAAATTGACTTTACATAACCACGTTCAAGCTTTAGCTCATCAATGAGGAAGTCACGGAGTTTTTTTATCTGTGTCTTTGGGCAGTTCTCTAATATTTCCAGATAACCCCCTCACCACGAGGTTCCACTTCCTCCCCCAAAGTTCCAAAGCAAACCGTTCGTTCCTTTCATCATCGATTTTGTCTCTTATGGACGGAAGATGTTTGCTGTGAATATCATTAATTTCTGAGTTTACCCATGTAGCAGCTGAGTCAAGGACATCAACTTTTTCCTTCAGTTCACTCAGGCCCTTACGGACATTTGTCAATTCTTGAGAGAAGGAGCAGTGGAGATTTTTAAAACACTCAGAAATATAAGAGACGTTTTCGCACTTATAGTCTGGCATAGGGGTTTGACTTGTCTCCATACTGGACATAATAGTACGTACTTGTCGTATTCAGAAAAGCGCACGTACGGGTGAAAGTTATATATAGCACACTCTTTACAGGTATTGAAGGTGTCCAAATATCTACTCGAATATTTTTTTTATCAAACCAGGCAGATCATCACATAAGACAGTTCTTTAGTAACACACTACATCAAAAATTATGCTAAAATACTTGCATATAACTGTAGTAGAGTTGAAATAATAACGGAGGCGATCCTCACCACGACTGTTCACCTGGTCGTCATACCGGAAGTTGTTAAAAGGTTGGCAAAAGATCCGGCCTATCACAAGGAGACTTAACACAAACATACCGCAGCCTCCCAAAACTCACATACGCACTCATCACACGCATACATGTCGCACGCACGGGAGGCCGTCCTTAAATGACCTTAGCTGTTAATAGGACGTTAAACAAAACAAACCAAACCAAACCAAACTTGTGTAACCTCTAACTGCCCATAGCTGATTTTCCCGATGCTGACGATGAAATTTTCAAAGTTCGTATATTGAAAAAAATATAGCGTGTCAACTTACATTTAAATGATCAACAGGGTCCAATATATATTTCTTTCCATAAGCCCATGATTAAATGAGAATAATTTCGTAGCAAACAGACAAACACAAATTATGAAGTTTTCTTCTTCCGAAGCGAAGCAGAGCTCAAGCAGACAATACTGCCGGTAGTGATAGTAGAAATACCACGTGATTTGCCGGTTAATACAAAAATGGATTACAACCTATGTCCTACAAGCGGAATACAACTAAGTCCGTATCATTTCGTTCCGTTTGAAATAACAATCTATTTTGTATCAACCTTAAGGCAGCCATTTTTAAAAACGACTAGAAAAGTGTTACAACGACATGGACATGTAATTTGTGTGTTCTATACCGGATTATACTATATATTTGTGTCTGTGACATACATATAAGATATATATTCCATACATGATGCGTAGACATCGTTATAATGACCTGTCAACCACTTAAATGTTTTTTTAAAGCATATTGCGTTGCGCCCGTATTTCGGGCGGAAACTGCATCAAAGAATTAGTGCTTCGGAAATAAGAGGTCGCAGTCGGCAAAATAATATCCGATAGAAAAAGAGCCGACCAGCGGCCTCTTATGTTATAGGAGTAGGGTGGGGTGTGCTGCTGGGTGTCTTCGGCAGTATGCTTCAGTGAGGTAGCACTATAAATCGGCAAAAGTTCCGGCCTATCAAAAGGAGACTTAACACGAACATAACGCAGCCTCTTTGCCTTCTGTTTTATGTCAATGCAATTCATTTCAGTTTGGTTTATCTTGTTTAACGTCCTATGAACAGCCAGGGTCGTCCAAGGATGGCCTCCCGTGCGCGCGACACACATGGGTGTGGTGAGAGCATATGTGTTCTGGGAGGCTCCGGTATGTTCGTGTTAAGTTTCCTTGTGATAGGCCGGAACTTTTGCCGATTTATTGTCACTGAAGCATACTGCCGAAGGCACCAAAAGACTGGTATGTGTCGGCAAGGGTTTGGTTTGGTTTGGTTTATTTTGTTTAACGTCCTATTAACAGCTAAGGTCATTTAAGGACGGCCTCCCGTGCGTGCGATATGCATGCGTTTGGTGATATGTGTGTTTTGGGAGGCAGCGGTATGTTCCGTGTTAGGTCTCCTTGTTAGACAACCTTATAATGAATTTGCACAATCTAAGAAATTATTTTATTTCGATGTGGTCGTTATAGTTTCCGTATTTCCAAGATTTTTGTAAGGAATGTGGGTCACTGAAAAGTTCTGTTGCATTTGATATAGATCTACAAATACCGAAGTCCACACTCATAAGTTTGAATCTGTTTGAAATATATAAATTGACACTAAAAATTGTATCTGACCTCTGTCTATATACTTTAGAAAGTCCTAATTCGGATACACTATAACTATAGGTCAAAACTAGCAGTCCTGACAGTCATTCATGAATCTTAGAGGCAGAAATTCCAACTATAATAGCATCTCAAAAGTGTGAATAAATCTCACTCATGTAATTCAATCAATGTTTTGAAATGACCTGATTTAGATTTTATATCAATTCTCTATTAGCAAGAGTTAAACAGGTCATTTGACATCTTTTCATAATTTTTGCAATGAAAATCATGTGAACAAATCTTAACTTTGATTTGGTTTGATTTCGGAACTCCGTAATTTTGCGCAATGAAAATTGTATACATGCTGACAAGTTGTATTCGTCATGGCAAGTTCCGAGATCAGCTTCGTATTTTTCTCTAAAAATGAAATATAACATTGTATTGAAAATCAAGTACCAAGTAAGTTGTGTTAGTTTACCATCCCTAAGTACACCTGTAACATGGTTGCAATACTTATACTGATGTTTAAGATCATTTATTACCGTTGAATTTTATCTTCAATCATATTTTTTTAAACGCATTTCAAAGGACCTCTTACAAGAACAATATAACTTTGCCCACGAACTAATTCTACCAATACCAGGTGTCATTTGTACCAACCTAAGAGACAACCTACGAATTATGTTTTAAAGCATTCAAAAGGCACCATGGGCCTGTACTTTGGCCTTACTTAGTATTGTCTATCCGAGGTGTATGAGGATCATGATTTCATCCAAAACATTAAAATATTGACTATCAGGACATTTTTTCTCTTTAAGATTGTGCAATATTTACTTCCATATTTGAGCTCTTTATTTACAGCAAATCATACTCATGAGAATATAAGACAGTTTGGCAGCATACAGTATTGTTACGAGGGTGTCTTAGATGAAAAGGTGAAATGCACACGAACTTTTAAAGCAACTCAGGACTATAAACTATTTGACGTTTTTTTTACAATTATATTTTTACCAGTGTGTGATTTTCTAACACATCCTAGGGATCTGATCTTTACATGTTTTCAAACAATGTATAATATGACAGCTAACAATGTCATGGTGGCATTGAGAGGTATTACATAGACGTCAACATCCTGAACTTCAGTTTCTCATCTGGTAATTTCAGGAATGATTAATCGTCTTTTAAGGTAATCCGTCAAGGGTTTCTGCAATAACAAAAATATATCTGGAGTGTTTGAAATATTAAGTACTTTCCCATACTATCAAGATGACAACGAAACGTGAATGAGCGGTTCGAAGTCCTCATTTTTGTTCTACTTGCTGACCTTAGAGTTTAACATGTGTTTTCAATATGTTATTTCAATATACACTGAAGTGACTAAAACATATTTTTAGTAAAATTTCCATTCATTAATATAGATATATTTACAATAAAATGAGCATGTATAGGTTAGTTAAAGTGTCTTATAAAGAGGAGTTTGGTTTGATTTATTTTTTACAAGCTAAGGTTATTTAAGACGGCCTCGTGCGTATGTGTTTTGGGAGTCTGTGGTATGTTCGTGTAAAGTCTCCTTGTGATAGTCCGGACCTTATAGTGCTATCTCACTGAAGCAAACTGCCAAAGACACCCAGCAGGACACCCCACCTGGTCACATTATACTGACAACGGGCAAACCAGCCGTCTCACTCCCAAAATGCTGAGCAGGAGTAGCGACTACCATTTTTCAAGACTCCATTGCATTATCGTAAGAGGCGACTAATTTAAGATCTCATATTTTCTCTTCCTTAACAACATTCTTCCTAAAGTCTCCCTTTTAAATGTATCAATTTTGGCCTAAATTTGAGCGTTTGCTCCTGTGAGGAGGCTTTGGGTTCTGTCCCCTAGCCGAGACATACCAGAGTCTTTAAAACTGGTAGTTGCTTCTCCTGCTTAGCGCTCAGCATATTTGGAGTGGGACAACTGGTTGGCCCGTTGTCAGTATAATGTGACCGGGTGGGGTGTCCTGCTGGGTGTCTTCGGCAGTATGCTTCAGTGAGGTAGCACTATAAATCGGCAAAAGTTCCGGCCTATCACAAGGGGACTGAACACGAACATACCGCAGCCTCCCTAAACACACATACGCACTCACCACACGCATGCATGTCACACGCATGCATGTCACACGCACGGGAGGCCGTCCTTAAATGACCTTAGTTGTTAATAGGACGTTAAACAAAATAAACCAAACCAAACCAAGTATCTATTATTGCTCTACAGTTGTAATAATAGCATATTATATGTCTAGTGATGTTGATATCGGGCAATATTAACTAGATTTAACCAGAGGACCGATGGGCCTTAACGGTCATCTGACAAACACTTACAGCAGGGACACACCCCTCAATCCACAGGTTCCTGCTAATTATGAATGTTATACATTTACACATAGGTTTGTGTTTAATGTCAAAATATAAGAAAACAAAATTGTTAGGCTGTGAAAATTAATTGTAGGTGCAAATGTTGACGTTTTTCTCTTGATACATAGAAAAAATCAAACATATAAAGTTCCCTTTTTTGTATATTATACTAAAAACATATTCTCCTTAAATACATACAATGGAAGCTATCAACTTTTGTATTTATTTCCAAAGGAGCATACATGTGATAGTGTTTTTCATCGACGTTGTCAATATTATAGCAATCATATAGTATACATCCAGTCAAAGTAGGTCTAGCGTACCGAATTGTCTTCACTGTCGGTGGTTATGGACAACTGTAAGGTCTACGCATGCTTTTCTATACGTTGTGCAAAACGAAGTGCAAAGACCGTAACCTTTGTTTTTTTTTGTTCTGTATAGCACTGTTCAGTTGTTTGGTTCGTTTTTTGTTGTTCACAACCAGACATTTATCGATCGTTTAACAATAATTTAGCAGATATGTATCTGATGTATAGCTTGTCGTAACTGTAAAAGGAAAACAGTTTACATACACAATGACAATCCTTTATATGCTTTACCTGTCAAGATGCTGCTCCCGTACGTAAGTTTACGTTCCATCATTGGACTATACGCTTTATAATCAAATGATTAAGACTTTAAACATGCTACATGTATTACGTTCCATGCGAATGCATCTAGGGCAGATTTAGAGATAGTCTATACAGTTTTCGTCACGAGCTCTTTCCTATCTATCTCTGTGAGTCTTTACTCTTCTCCATTACTTTCATTGTATCCTTTAACGAATAACGAGATCGTAGATATAATTATCACAATAAAGAACACCAAGAAACACAGAAAGTCAATCGCTGACGTAACATCTGACCACGTGATCTTGTCTTTCGTACATTCGTGTTTCGGTGTAGGAGACAGATTTTGATCTGCAGACATAACCTGGGTTTGGATTTTTATTTTCTTCACTCCATTCCACGCTTGTATCTTTTTTGTCGACCGCCGACATTTCACCCATTTACAGAATCTCGCGAGACCTTTCAGAAAGTGTGGTATCTCCTTAGCAGAGTCCCTGAAATGTAGACGTAGTTGGATCGCTGTAATTATGATGATGGTCGTTCCAATACTTAGAAGTACTACAAGGTATGTTGACAATAATGACATTGTCGCGCTTTTCGGAAGTGACGAACTCACAATGGTAAGAAAAACAGCAAAAGCAAGATACAGAGTCATCGCGTAACTGATCTTTTCACCACTCTCTATCGGGATGATGAAGGTGCATACAGATAGAATCGACAACATCAGAATTGGCAATAGAACGCTTACCATAATATACTGAGGTTTTCTCTTCATCGTTATTGAAAACGTGACCATAGATTCATCATACTTAGATAGAGAGGCCACAGCAGAAGTATTTACAACATCCCATTCCCCGTTCGTCTGGTAATCGTCCATTTGTATACCTTTCGATCCCACCTCAACATCAATTTCGTCCACGGTACTGATCCAGACTCCTAGGATGATGTCACATGTCTGGCGATCGAACGGAAAATATTTAATATCAATAGAACATTTTGTGTCAAAAACCTCGAATGGGATCCATGATACATATCCGTCATACTCCACTGCCGATAATATAAAATCATCCCCCAGATCCTTTAGTTTTGTGAATCCATTTTGAAGCGCGATGTCGGGTTTCCAGATATCAGACTGAGGAGTAAGGATGTGTTGTATGCCATTGAAAACAGAAGGTGTCCATTGTAAGTTATCATCGTACCATCCAATAATCAGATACGCCGTTGTTGACATTTTTTCATGTACTTCGTCCACGCTGTTGATTCCTAAAAGATACAAATCCACATACACTAACAATACCTCATCCTGGTATTCAACGGGTCGTATTTTCTTATTGTAGGCTTTATCGGTAAACAAATACTTGTGCAGTTCCGTAGTGTCATTATAGGAAGTTGATTCCACAGAAATCGGTAACAAGGCAAAAACCAACGAAACATTAACCAATGTTAACATCTTGTTCATGTTGTCGACTTATTTGGATTTGATTTGAACGGTTTTGTTACAGCTAGACTTATAGCAAAATAGTGTAAGATCAGACAGTTCATGTATGTAACCTTTCAGATTCAGAACATTCTGCTTTAAGGCTGAAGCTTTTATTGAAATTAAAACATTGGTCCAGGTCTTGTCTAGGGAAATATCATAGACGAGTTCGATGCCATTTTACAGGGATTCGTTTAGCCGCGAGCAATACTGTCATTACTGCGCGGCTAGCAAACTGACGTTTTTAAAAATATAATTTTCATGATGATTCCGTGTTGGATACGTGTAGCGCTTCAATGACCTTGTTTTTACTTCTTGGCAATGCTCATTACTTAACTACAAATATATACAATCATTCTAATCTGTCATATCACCAAAAATTATCGACGCAGTAAAGTTGGATGTTACACTATTTATGAGGGGAGTCTCTTTTAAGAGGTTGGCTTTCTAGTAATGTTTATTTCCCATTAGGCTGGACATCAAGCATTTTTTTCACTTTGATATCACTCACAAATACATTGGTTTGTGCCATCTAAGCAAGTTCCCTAGGCTATAAACTTGCCATCAAAGCGAGTTCCCTTGCCTATAATTAACCCAAGAGTAACCGATGATGCACTTGCCTAATTAACTGATTACGGAAATTAATTACTAAACTAAAAACGACTATCGTCACGAAACGGATAAAAAGTTAATATATACAGTGGAACTTCGTTAACTCGAAGTCGACGGGACCACGAGAAAACTTTGTTGTCCGAGTGTTCGAATTAAGCGAGTTGTCATTTTTGGTGAAAAGTTTGGTCAATATTTGTCAACATATAATCAGTATAACTCCGCTCTGTCGCTCATCAGTTTAGTGTGATCTGGTCAATATATGTAATGTTTCGCTCTGTCACTCGTAATTTGGTGTAGTTTTGCGGATATACAGTCACGATAAAGTTTCTTTCGCTTAGTCACTTCAATAACGATCTGATGTACATGTCATGTTTGCTTTTGGTTTGGTTTGGTTTATTTTGTTTAACGTCCTATTAACAGCTATGGTCATTTAAAGACGGCCTCCCGTGCGTGCGACATACATGCTTTTGGTGAGTGCGTGTCATGTTTGCAAAAGGAATAACGATAAAACGGAATTCAATAGAATAACAATTTATTCGTGTCAAATCAAATAACCGTTTAGATTTTAACACAGATGATATGTAAAACGTATCAGAACCATTACCTTATATTGGACATATAAAATACTGTTTGATAGACTAGGCCTACTTACGTTTTACCGATAACCACGCCATTTCCATTCGTATTAGCACAGGAAGTTGGGTTGCGCATGTGCCTGTAAAATGTTACTGTTGCTGAGTTGGTGTGTTATCCGATTTAATAGACAGCGCTGACCTTTATAGTCGTACTCTGACAGTAATTACGCTATAGTTTCAGCTGTTTAAAGATTTAATAGGCACCGGTGACTGTTTCATTTCTACGCCTGTAAAACATCATCCAAGTACCTGTGTCAGAGATCAGTTCCGCTTGAGCGAGCGGGTAGATGAGTTGTCGACTATCGTGTGTACTATTATCGGCGACCGCCTCAGGAAATTATCTGATGTAAGTAAAGCAGTCCTTTTTATCACCAAGAGTTGTTATAAGATTCCGCCGACAATTTCTTTAATGAATTAATGAAACACTTATAATAGCATGTAATAATCGGTAGGTTTGTAGTGCCGATATCTTCAGTATTACAAACGGAAATTCGCTGTTAAAAATGTCGGCGTTTACCACCTATCGTTGTTGGACACAAACATTATACTTCGAGTTATTCGAACATATAGCCATCAAAATAAACCGTAACTATTAAAACAAATCACGTTTGGCAAAGACACTTCATCCGGTTAACGAGAGCTAATGTCGTAAACCAGACAATGTCGTGATCGTGTGACTACAGTTTTAAAAGCTTTCATGATAATCTCTGATGCCTTTTATTTGGAAAATTGATTTAGTGTTTATTCTAAATCATGGAATTTATGGGGAACTTTATTATTCTCTTCATTATTCTGTTTATTTATCAGTAAAATCTCAATGTAGTATTTGTTATGTCTTATTCCGTTTTCATACTTATGTTTGTCGCAATAATAGCTCGCATGAGCTAGTTTTCTTTATTTATATTATGTGACGTTAAATAGTTTCTTGTATCTTGTAAGTACTTTGGATTTTAAAAAATAAACTATAATCTGCCGCCTTCGAAAAGCAACATTGACCTGACAACGCGATATGCCGGCTTTGTCAAAAAAAATATAAAAACACAGGTTGGCCTTCAACGAAGTACAAGATCGAAATCTACCTGATTTTTGATGTTCAATAAACCAAACCAAACCAAACCCTGACATGATCATTGTGGAAGTCGTCTGTAAGATGATATGAATACCTGGATAGCAATGTATTTATATACATGGATACGAATTGTACATATATTATAAATATTTCTCCTGGTACAACTACGACAGGAAATTTAAATCTATATCTTCGGATCACCAACACATAGTGTATATGATACATTGTGCTAATAAATAGGTATATAACATAGTAACACAAATGACGAAGGAAGACAACTTTTTGACTCGAGTCCTGACCGGGCCTCGAACTATATTATATATATGTAATATTTATATATATTTAAGAGTCTATATCTCAGCACAAAAAAAAAAGATATCTATGTCAGATATCATTAGCCAGAGAAGTAATACCGAACACTGGATTTAATAACATCCTATACTCAAACTGATTAACGTCTCAACGGTCTGGTGCAAGACAATGATGAGATTGACGACATTATTCGAGAACTGGATATGGATCCTATTACTAGTCTGACTACTCAAGTTTCATCAGGGTCTTACTGTATAAACACTTCTATATCACAGCATCTGACTTTTTTTTAAACTACAAAACAGAGTCAATAACAATATTTACACAAAACAGCGAACATCTTTTGCTATTCCAGAGACTGCGATGTCGGTTTGAATCCCGATCTATGTGATAACAAGTTAATCTCCTTTACCTGTGAAGTTTTAATAAATAAAATGTTATCAAACAATATTCAGTTTTATTTAAAGAAATAACATTATTGTTACGCACTTGATCAATTATTTTTTTATTTTTAAAGATGAAGTTAATTGTCTTGATTATATTTGAAAAAAACCCTCAGAAGTCAGAACTAAAGTTTGTTATTACACAATGATATTAAGAAATAAACTATAATTGCATGTTGGATTTGATCGCTGCATATCGATCCCAGGTCAGCGATATCGACCGAGGACTCTGTTGACAACGCTGACCTGAGATAGATAAAAAAAAAAAAAAAAGCATGCACCAACGTAAACTATGTATGTAAACTATTTTGGTAGGGTCTTAATACTATGACGACCTGAATAATGCATGTTCACTGTCTAAGCAGTCTTAAAAAACTAGTTAAGCCATTAATAATATATAGTCAATCGAGTGCAAAGGCGCGTAGCGGGGTCATTCAGACGTGAAAAGTGAATTCTACAGGTAACGGGAATTAGCATGGCAGTATATGTTCACGTGTCACGTGACAAAACTGTCTGTATAACAGAAATTCCATCGCTGCATCTCAGTCAGAACTTTACGAACCGCCCGATTAAGCAATCAATACTCTTACGAAAAGGCACATGATTGAAATTACTGTTCCTTTCGTGGACTAGTTTGGTGATCAATATGTTACAAATACAGATTTATGTACTATTTTTCACCTTTGTTTCGCCATCACAATTTGTGGCTTCCCAGTATTACGATGACCTCACGACTCTCTTGGATGATATGCTTGCTGCGAACGTCTACGATAAAAGAGTGCGACCGATTGTAAAACAAAATGAAAGTTTGATTGTTACTATCAGCCTCTCACCAGTAGCGATCACAGACATTGACGAAGTTAAAGAGTCGCTATCCACGGCAGCATATTTAGATGTTGTTTGGAAAGACGAATTTCTGAGATGGACTCCGTCTATGTATAATGATATTGATCATTTCTACATATCACAGAAAGACATCTGGATACCTGATATCGCTCTGAAAAATGGATTTACAAAACTGCAGAACTTGGGTGAAGATTCTCTATTAACAACGGTGGAAAATAATGGAATTATTATTTGGAAACCGTTTGAGGTGTTCCAAACACAATGTCCCATCGATACAAAATATTTTCCTTTCGATCAACAGACATGCAACATCACATTTGGAGTCTGGACAAGTGCTTCTGTTGAAATTGAACTTAGACCAGAGGAAGGTGAACTATGGTTGGGTGAATATCAGACCAACGGACAATGGGATATGGTAAAGACATCGGCACATAAAATACTATCTATTAACTCGCAATCTGTAGTCACATTTTCACTCAAGATTAAGAGAAAACCCCAGTACATTATGGTTAATGTAGTTTTACCGATTATCATGTTGTCGATTCTCTCTGCCTGTACGTTCCTTATTCCTGCAGAGAGCGGTGAGAAAATGGGCTACGCCATGACTCTTTATCTGTCATTTGTTGTCTTTCTGACCATCGTGAGTTCATTACTTCCAGAAAATTCGACAATGTCGTTACTGTCAACATACCTTGTGGTACTTCTGGCTATTGGAACGACCATCATAATAATAACGGCCATTCAACTACGCCTTCATCATCTGGACAGTTCTCGTGAAATACCGCGATTTGTAAGATGTCTTGTGAGAATGAGTAGTAGGTTGCAATGTCGACATTCGGTACAGAGGATGAAAAAGTCTAACAGGGTGGAAGAAATGCAAACTGAGAGAGTATCGGCGGGGAGTGACATTGAAATGCAAGATCTAGACGATAAAACAGAAATCCACTCTGGATCATCAAATTCGAAATCCGAAATAGCGATAGACGATTCCAGTTGGGCGGATGTAACGTCCGCGATTGATTTTTACTGTTTCTGGTTGTTTTCCATTGCGATTGTTATATCAACAGTCGTGCTGTTTGTCAGTGGTGTTAGCCATAGCAGCGAAATTAAGTAATATAGGTAGAAGAAATTTGTGATGTCTATGTTTTTACCTGTGTTTTCTGAAATTTTGATGTTTTATCGAGGTTTTTCTGTAATTGTATGTTTTTATCCATGTTTTCTGTCGTTGTATGTTTTTTTTATTGGTGTATTCTGTAATTATATATATTTATCGGCGTATTCTGTAATTATATATTTTTAGCGGTGTTTTTTTTTATGTTTATCGATGTATTCTGTCCTTGTATGTATTTATCGGTGCATTCTGTTATTATCTAAAGTTATCTGTTAATTCTGTAATTATATATTTTCAGCGGTGTTTTCGGTGTTTATCAGTGTATTCTGTCATTGTAAGTATTTATTGATGTATTGTGTAATATAAATATATATATTCATCCCTTTTTGTTCGTGTTTTGCGGAATAATCAGTAATTGGTTTTTTATCGGTGTAATTTGTAATTGCATGTTTTTATCAGTGTTTTCTGTAATTGTTTTTTTATCTGGTCACTGTAAATGTATGTTTTTATCGGTGTTTCTGTAATTGTATCATTGTATCGGTGGGTTTTTTGTAATTGTATTTTTTGGTTTTTTTTTGTAATTATGTTTTATCAGCAGTATATATCATTGCGTTTGTATCGGTTTTCAATCGAACTATTTATGGTTTTTTTTTGCTTTTTTTTTTTTTAATTTGTTTCTATCGGTGTCTATATAAGATAAATTAATCAGTATTTTTTATGATAGATTTTTATCTGTGTTTTCTATGATTTGTATCCTAGAAACGTTGGTCAGCTGCCAATATTAGGAAAAGAAAGATAATACAACATTTACAGTTATAAACGGCAGAGTGAGAGAAATAATGACACTGCGATAGCAAGTAGTTAGGGATATTACATTAGTAATAAAAGCGGAATGATAAGTTGATACGACCAATTGAGCTTGCAGCTAAAATTTGATATGGATCAATTTGTTGCTGTCGATGTTGTGAATTAATAGTATATTCTCCTAATATTCTCCTTCTCCACTGCAAGTGTCATCGGGTCATCTGTGTACATGTTTTTTTCTCAATATGTAACTTCTAACTGAAGGTTTTTGGAAATAAACATGCGCATATGTAATGGTATAGCTGTATTGGTTTTGTTTTTCTAACGTCCTATTAACAGCTATTGCTATATATGAACGGTCTCCCCTGGAGGTTGTGGTATGTTTGTATCCTTGTGATAGCACGAATTTGATGCCGACTTATAGTGCTACCTCACTGAAACTTACTGCCAAAGTAATCCAGCAAGACAACTCAACCGGTTATATTATACCGTCGGTATATAATGCCACGTATATCAAATATTTGATAAAAATACAAGCCTTTCATGTTAAGTGCATACATTGGCTCATTGTCAAGAGCTTCATTTGCGAAAAGGGATGGTCGTGATGTTGGCAAAACTAAGTTTAGCTAGATTGATTTTCTAGTTAAAAACAAATAGTACCAATAAAGAACAGGGTCGCGGTGGCTGAGTGGGTAAGGTGTCCCGACACCTAATCACTAGCCCCCTATTTGGATCGCGAATCAGAAACCTATGTGGGGCAGTTGCCTCGTTCCGACTGTAAGCCAGTGGTTTTTCTCCTGGTACTCCGAATTTAATCCACCTCCGAAACCTGGCACGTCCTTAAATAACCCTGGCTGTTAATAGGACAATAAACAAAATAACCTTAACTAAACCAATAGAGATTTCTTTTCAAACTGTTTCAAATGAAAATAACAGTGATATTTCTTTTTACTACGATTAATTAAAATTCTATGAATACGCTTATAACTGTAGATTGGATTCGATATTGACCATAACACGGATTTTATTATTAAACACGAAGATGGTAAATATTTGAATTCCGTTAACCTGGAAAGGCAATCGGTCATTACGGCGGACCAAACCATACCTAGCTGTGGTGACCTTAAAAATAGATATATTGACAACTGTTTATTGACCCAACAAATGTTCGACGTTTTAGTATAATTTAGATGATATGGACCACAAAATCTGTTGACTCAAGCGCAGAATACGAATCACCAGTGTTTGAATAATGTGTTTAATTTTACTAAGACAATACAGTGCAAAATCACGACAGAACACTGAATGCATTCGACAGGAGAGACTTAACTGTATGTTATTACTATAAATGTACAGTATTATATTGTTAAAGGGGCATTCCATTGTTTGAATGCGTGATGTGAGTTGTACAGTAATGTATACGAATTATAAATGAAGCTTAACCTCATATTTATGACTAACTGTGATGGAATGAACAGCACATTTGTACTGAAAATCCGCAAAATTCTGCCGCTCTGCATCTGCACTTGAATATTCAACCACGTCTCCTACGCTTTGATCCCGATCACGTAGTCACCATCATCGCTCAGGTGCTCTCTGATGTAGCCAGCTGCAGTCGCATCTAGTTTGACAAATAGTGGCTTTGCCCTTCTGGCTCGTATTTCACGCTAGGTATTGTGAACAAAAGCGCTTTCATTGGACGGAAGGGAGTTATGATAAGAGGAAGAAGGAGCCAAGTTATGTTTAAAAAAACAGCCATTGCTTGAATCGTGTGTGTTATGACACTACCTATCTGGATTAAGTTGTAGATCCATGAGAGTTGTTAGCTTGTAGGTAGTCATTTTGAGTCTGCCCGAGTTTAAGACGGCATATTTTTGTCAAACAACGTGATTCCTAATTTGGCAAAACATCCCTAAACCCTCCATCAACAACGACATGATCTTTTTTACAGCCTGAAGAGAATATCCATTATGGTTTTTGTAGTCTTCGCATCATTATTGATTCAATGACAGGATAGGGCTATGTTCACAATCTTCAAATAGCTCCGCTTCTTCTATGGGAGTTTATATGGAGCATATGAACAGTACTATCAAGTATGATAGTCGTCGATCGCTTGCCAAACAATGGTGCGGGGAACAGAAAACTTGTGCTCAAGGAAGTTTTCTTGCAGATTTCTAGCAGATTTGTTGGTTTTAATGTCACTCCTAAAGAAAACTTCACAACCCGCACATACACACCTATATCTCATTGTATCGGGTGTTAAAATCTCCGTCAGATGTGTTTTTATAAACAAGAACCGCTTTAATATAATATTTCAAATCATGGACATATTACTTTAGGAAAATGTAAAATTGATATATCAAAAGAACAATGGTGATTCGGACATACGTGGTATATTGTTGCAAGATTTGTTTTGTCAAAATCGGTCATTAGTATATCATGTTTAACGTCCTAACTATCATTTACAGCGACGGTCATTTAAGGTTGTGACCTACACATGTCGGCATAACTTGTACGCGTGCTACGCGTGTTTTTATATATTGGAAAAGGCGATTTCGTGCATTAAGGTTTGGAGTACTACAGGGTGGTCTCGTATGTTCCCAATCGTTTAACAAGTCATTGGGATGACACACATCAAAGCCAAATATCAACCCTGCACAAATGTTAAAGTTTTGATCTTTGGGCAGGATTATTGTAAGTTATAAAGCTCTATATACAAATGTACGTTAACAGTTTTGAACGGACTGAATATGGAAAGCATTCAAAATGTCATTGGTTCACAAAAAATAACTTTTTCACAAAATGCTTAAAATACATATTATCGGCGATATACTTGTTGTTTAAGTATTTTGGTATATAGTTCATGGTTCAAACTTTAGTTAGTGAGGCAAGTGCATCATCGATTAATTTGGATTAAATATAAGGGAACTTACATTGATGGCACAAAGCAATTTATCGTAATGTATCGTTGAGTGTTTTCTTCAGGCCAAGCCCTATGGGAAATTAACATTACTGGAAAACTCACCTTTTACTAAATTGTCAATTGTGTTCATTTTATATTTGAAATTGCTCTGTATCGACGAGATGATTTTATGAGATAAAACGCTCATTAGAAAGACAAGATAAGATAAGATCCAAAACTAGATACCACTTATGAATTAAGCATTAAGGACAGAAGGTACAATTCTAATGTCTTATATACAATGTACATTTATATCCCCAAGAAAGCGATAAAAAAAAAGCACAGTGAGGGTAGGGTAAACTATTGACACTGAATTCTGAAATATTAAGCAACTTAAAATGATTTACATCTTTTCCAAAACACCGACCATAGAACCGTTGTAATAGACTGTAAAATAAATCTAATATTTGCGTCGGTGTGAGTAGGTGAGGTGCTTTATTAAGATTGCTATGACATCAATCGATTGTTTTTTTTCCTGAAGACGGTGATTTGATTCGGATGTTTAATATGGAAACAAATGTAGTATATTACTTAATCTCTAGTGATTTGAATATCAGTCGTTTTAGTGCAAAAATAACGAAAATAAATTGAATGTTGACAAAACATGTGTGACACATTTGCTCCTTTGGTTCAATACAGGTTTGTTTAATTCGAACTATGAATATTTCAACACACACTCTATTTTTGTAGTCACATATGAATATATAGAGGTCATTTATGCTCGAGGTTTATTACAATCCAAATAGCAAAGTTGTTTTGAGTGTCGAGGGAGTATCTGCAATAACCTCCCAGGTTATTGCTGTTGATGTAAGGATTCTGTATAACGACCCATATACCAACAATATTCTGATACCAAAGTACACTTGTTTCCTGATTTACTTCAGGATTGATCCTAGCGCTCAATATGATATGTTCGTTGTCAACTGCGGGCATTCTACCGTGTACTCAGTCAAAATGAGGTACAATTCTTATATTTACATCAAACAAATCGTTTAAATACAGTACGAAGAAAATAAAATTCAAGGTGTGTTGCGACGTTGGTAACTACGGCAGCCGTGGTTGCTAAGATAATACAGTTCCAGTGAATCTACGTAAAGATACAAGTATTGTTAACAAATTAAAAGAAACAACTCAACATTTTTGTTTAAAACTTTTTACGTTTAAAATTAAATAACATATTCACAATGCACAATGTTCGTCTCAGATTAACTATAGTTGTCAGGCATAGGGTATATTGACACAGATTAAGTAGTTACGTGGTCAAACGTTCTCTTGGAACTTCACACTTCAGAAATCTGTTAATAGCTTACCTCGTGGAGAAGAAGAAAATATACACTTGATATTAGCTTTTTTTTTGCAGAGTTCATCCGGTAACAGGAGAAAACGCTAAAATTGCGTTGATCACACCTTTAAAAATGGCGCCGTCTAGGTGACGCTCCGGAAACTTTACAAATAGACGACGTCATAATTATTGTTCGGAATCCCGCGCTTATTAATCCGCTGAGCCTTTTTTCCACTGCGTATATGCTAATTCATTCGCAGTCAGAGTTTACTAAGCTGAAGAAGGAAGAGTTGTAAATATATTGAAATGTATATTATTCAGTTCTAAATCATTCTTACCTTATAACAATAATGCCAACATTTATTTCGGATTTAAAAACGCTCTTCCTTCCTGGTCTGTTCGTAAATAATTGTTGCTATCGCTATTTCTTAAAAAGTACATCTAGTTTCTCTAGTTGTACTTCAATCTTGAGTGGCGAAGAAACTTTCTGAGATAAAAATTCATTAGAAAGGCCAATTTAGATATAGTTCAAAACAAGATACCTCTTATTAATCACGCAGAGGGTACAAAAGGTACAAATCTAACGTTCTTAAATATCTATCCCAAAGATGAAGCTGAAATTAACGATATTATATTGACAATTAATCAGACTAAGTGCTAGCAAGAAAGATTACTTGTAGATCCTCCCTCCCCGAGACAGTTCGTCTATTAGCCACGACGCTATCACTGTCTATCCAATTGCCGTTAATTAACACCAATTTATAAATACGTTCAAGTAAACTTTTTTTTTGTTTTTTGTTTTGTTTTGTTTTTTTATTGTAAAAACATTGCATATTTCATAATATTTCATAATAATTATCGCTGTGGCCGTTTCTTGAAAAGTACTCCTAGGTTTTCTAGATGTGCCACTTCAATTTTTAATCTAATTTTGAAAACAAAATTGCCAACAAGAGGCTATCTTTGATTTTTTTTGTAATTTTGTTATCGCCATTTCTTCAGATATTTCTTCTCAAACTTCATATGCAAGTCCTCGTTGTTCCTCGGGAGTGGTAGATTTACTTTGAGTCTGATCACGAAAATAAACACGCCGATAAGAAGCCATCTCGCATTTTGACATGTAAATTGGTGATCAAACAAATATCAACGTACAAGGTGAAATTACGTGCGAACTGTGTACAGATTTGATTTTTGTCATTTTGGGGTTGATCAATGGAATTTTCATTGTGACCTTTAAATTTTGAGAACTGAATTTGTTAAAACCCCAATACTTTCCTTTCAAAGACTAAAAAAATCTTTATTTTTACTTCAATATTGAATTTCACAAAAGAACATTAGTATTTTTCTTGTTTTGACCTTTTACCCCGGAAAATTCTGTGAAACCACAAATAATAGCGTGTTCAGCAGCATACCACCCGAAGCTGAATTAAGTATCTTGATTAACAATTGTGCGTATCACTGAGAGGTCGCAGATGACAAAATTGGCACCTCTCTTTGTTTTAACCGAGACAAATGTTCTGAAACTGAAAGACAGAAAATCATCACAGAAGTGACCAAAAGGTGCGTGATGCAAGCCAATAAGGCCCCATGATTGCATTTGATGTTCACAACACTTATAGACACTATTGGCATTGCCGGTGTTCACTGACGCTGAACACGGAGAGCATTTGTATCGCTTTCCAAATATAATTCAAATTGATTTCAATCAATTAATGAATCAGCGGATGGTTTTGACGACTGACATTATGTTCAGATATGACATTAAAGTGTGATAGAACTGCATTGATTTCTTTTACGGCCTCACAAATTGTCTTGGTTATGCACCAACCAGAAATAAATGCTAAATGCATGGAAGGAGAGCTTCTTTTGACAAAAGAGCTGAACGCTTGACGTATATTGTTGCCACAATACCATGCTTGTTTATATTCGTTGTTATTTTTTTTCATCAATCATGTTTGGTGTGTCATTACCATTATAATTTGCTCCAGTTTGCCGAGACCATCTGGGATTTGTTTTACGTATTTCTATACAGATGTTCCGAAACAAGGAAAAGCACATAAAGGAAAATGATGTGTTCAGCTCCGATAGTCAGATTAATAAACTTTGTTATGTAGATACCAATATTTTGGCAGACACGCAAGAATTCCATATTGCAATTGTATGATCAACGGTAATATCATTACGTTTTGATCATCATGAAACCATCTATTGCAGATCGGAAACATTACAACGTCCCAAGCTAATATTATATATCAATTATCAAACAGCCATTAGGAGTAAATGGCATCACGTCCTATTTTGGTTTGCAGAGCTAATTACCTGCTGTCGTTATGCCGACTTGGGAGCCCGTAGCTTTGTGAAGCAGAACCAAACGAAATGCAAACATCTATTATTGATAATGCTTTATTGCCTGATAGTTCGACAATAAAACATGGAAATAAAAAACTAGCAATACATAACTGTAAAGTATGAAGTACAAAGGTGTAGATATCCCAACTATTATCAGTTAAATCAACGAAAAAATGTATCAAATATCACAACTAATCATCAGTGATGTTTCAACTATTGATAACCCCGAGGAAGCTTAATTGTCCTGATAATATCATTTAGCGATACACAACACTGGGTGTTTTTCTTAAAAAAGAATCATTTATCTCAGCATGTTAGAAACAACCAATGTCCTTCGTCCCGTGAGTTTAACGCTGTGTTGTATTCAGCTTCATTGTACTATAGCGCAGCACATCCACCAATCATATTTGTACGTTTTCATTCGGCCTATTTTGTATTTGTTACTAGACATCAACACTCAAGGCCTTTAGGATTATTGGCGTATCATTCAAGGACGAAAAAGCTTTATATGGTACCCTTCAAATTATTTAAGGTCTACTGTATCTTATCCAGGCTGTCTAAATCTGTAATGAAAAGTCCAAATATATTTTATGTCATTGTTACAACCTGTATACAAGACTAATTTAATAACAAACAAATACATTTTCCAATGTCCAATTAATTGCTGGTTTAGTGGTACAGGTAAGTTTTTGATACAGGTTAGTTTTCGGCTTATACTGTATCTAATGGTTACTTGATATGTATAACTTCCTACTCACTTGCGTTTCATTTGTACAATTCTCTCTTTTCTTTTGTTTTTGTCCTTCTGAATAACGCTGACGTTCAATCTACAATAAACTAATTCTTTTTAAGCTAAATTGAGTTAGGCCTAGAAAAAAAAATGTTGTGTTTCCCCTTTCCCGACCGACCCTAATTTTAGGCCACCGACCCTAATTTTTTTTTTTTTGAAATACTGAAAATCCGGAAATTTTCGTAAATTTAGCCCGTTTTCCGTTTTATTATTATACACACCCAAGTCTTATAAACGCTTGTATATGACGGGCACTGGTTTTAAAGCGTATTGATGACCTCGATGTTCAAAAAACATGGCGGCTTTTTGCACGCCGTCGTCTGTTTTGGCACTGACGATAAAAAAATGTAAACACATGGACGAAAAGCGAATTATGACATCACTGCCGCATACAACGCTATGTGGAGATATATTTTATTTTATTTATTTTATTTTGTAAAAGGTGATTGTGTTATATTGGGGAGGGAGGTTGGACAGTGTTATACTGTTCTGCCCGTGTGTCTAGAATGTCTCGAACATGAACAGCCTCCATGTTATCGTCCATACGGAAAAAAATCGAAGAGTGGAAACTCTCAATAAACTGCGTTTATAATGACATGGTTTTACTGTTCTGACTATTAATATGATGCTCCTATTTGAGATTATCTGAAAAGAGATAACACTGCAAATAAAGTTTGATATACTTTTAATATCATTTTCATCTCCCAATACATTGCATTTCAAAATGAAGTTAGGTAGAAGAATGATCAAACACTGAAATATAATGATATTGAAATGATATATACAGCATATATAAATATTCAAATATGAACATTTGATTATTTATTTAAAAAAAAAAAGATAAAAAAAAAAAAAAATCCCTACCTACCTACCCTAATTTTTTGAGAGACGAAAGGGGAAACACAACATTTTTTTTCCTTGGCCTTATCTGATATCATCATTGCAGTCTGATACACTACTAGTTCTTACGCTATAGAACGGAATAGAACTAGTTTGTGATGCATTTTCTCTTCCTAGATAACTTTCATATCCCTTACCTCTTGCTTGACAGTGACCTGCCCTGCAGGTAGGGCGTAAGAATTGTACCTGCTGCCCCATTGCATGATCCTAAGAGGCGACTAAATTTGGGATCTTATCTTTTCTCTTCTTTCTGAACAACTTTCTTCTTCCTAATGTCTCCCTTGACAATGCCTCACTTTTGGCCTTTAGTTGAGCGTTCGCCCCTGTAAGGAAGGCTTTGGGTTCTGTCCCCTAGTCGAGACATACCATAGTCTTTAAAAATGGTAGTTGCTACTCCTGCTTTGCGCTCAGCCTATTAGGAGTGAGACGACTGGTTGTCAATATAATGTGACTGGGTGGGATGTGCTGCTGGGTGTCTTCGGCAGTATGCTTCAGTGAGGTAGCACTATACATCGGCAAAAGTTCCGGCCTATTACAAGGAGACTTCACACGAACATACCGCAGCTTCCCAAAACACACATACGCACTCACCACACGCATGCATGTCGCACGCACGGGAGGCCGTCCTTAAATGACCTTAGCTGTAAATAGGACGTTAAACAAAATAAACCAAACCAAAATTGACAGTGACACTGCCTCACTTTTGGCCTTTAGTTGAGCCCTCGCCACCGAGATGAAGGCTTCCGGTTCTGTCACCTGACGGAGACATACCAGAGTTTATTAAAAAGGTATATTCTAATAAGCTTTAAGCTCAGTATTTTAGGATTTGTGGCGGTTTAACGATCTCGCAACAGCCAGAGCACAATAAATCAAAGAAAAGGAAGAGAAAGCAATAAGGAAACAAAAGAAAAGTAGATTCTTTTAAATATCTTTAAAACCTTTCAGATCAAAAAACAGTATTCATATATAAAGCATTGCTTGGCATCAAGTGATAAACGTAATTATGATTTTAAAAAAGTCCTGTGGTCTTAATCCACCCGCATACATGTACAATGTATATATCGTTACTAGTCATCAACAGTTTACACAATCGTGATGAAAATTGGGTCCTGGGGTCTTAGTGAGGATTTAGTGTAACGATCATATCATTCTACAATACATATGTGGTACCGGTGTTACTACAATGGATTATTATATATATGTATTTGTTTAATTAGATCATTTGTATATATTCATATATTTCTAATATTCGTTGGGCAAATAATACATGTTGTACATATTTTTATCAAAAAGAAAATATTTATTCATATTGTAAATTATAAACATGTGTGAGGTATGAATGTCCAGTTTAGTACACACGTTTATAACGTACGGTAAAGTAGGTCACCATTGTGGATATTTTCAGAAGTTAATATTTACCTATAATCTTGTTTATACGCGTCCAGAGTTAAATGCTTCATTTCCTGGATAACCAATACTCATTAATATTGTATGAGAGAGAATTACTTCTTTTATATGTATAATATAATACCTTTTCATTGTGTGAGATTCGGTGCGTGAGCGTTGAAGAAGCCCGCCAAGTTTTGGAACTATTTTGTACCGGAAGTGATTTATAGTAGTTCACGAGCCGGGCGGGAAATTCAAGGTGCGATAATTCCGGATAGTATAAAAAGGGCAGAGATCGTCTGCTCTTGGCAAACACTCTGCACCTGATGGAGCCAGAAATGGTAAGAGTGACATTGTTGTATCTCTGCTCTGTACATTGGGCAAACTATCCGGATTTCTGTGTACTTGAACAGATGTAGTGTGAGTGTATTGAGAACTAACTCATTGTAAATATCATATTGAAGTTTTATTAAATTGTTGAACTTAAAATCAAACTCTTTGTTCCTTGTTATGTTGGTGAAATTGGTACCAAAACGGATTTCTTTTAATGTAACAAGTCACTGCAGACAACTGTAGCGACCGAAATGTTACATTAGTGTCTTGGTTATATTTACGAAACCTAAAATATCCACGATATAACTGTATATAGCATTGCTTGGCATCAAGATATAAACACAATCATGTTGGAAAAATTGACACCTTGGTATTTCCCCAACACATTCATGTTGTAAAATCAATCCCTGAGGTCATTTCACACCCTTAGAGAGTCTAATCTTGGTTGTTTCTTCTTAGTTATAACTTTGAAGTAGTTGAGATCCTCATCCCATAAACAGACAAGGGGTCCGAAAGGGATCTTGGCGCCTAACACCAGTCAAATGAAAGACTGATCTTCTCTCTTCTTTCACTCTCCTTTCAAAACATTTAAACCCGTTTTATAACACGATATAGCAGGAGCAACTGCAATTCTCAAAATCCAAGATAGCCGCCTGTCAGCCATTTTTTTCCCCTGATCGGTCCTTAAATGCAATATGCACTACTAGGGACCAAGGGGAACTTACATATGAAATATGAGAAATATTCCTTTAGGACTTTCTGAGAAATATCGAAAACAAACTTCAATTATCAAAATCAAAGATGGCCGCCTGTGAGCCATGTTGTTTTTCGATCCGTCCCAAAATGCAATATGCATAACTAGCAGTCTAGGGGCCTTACATATGAAATTCGAGAAATAGCGATAACAAACTTTCATTGTCAAAATCCAAGAAGGCCGCATGTCCCAAAAAAAGCATTATGCACAACTAGGAGCAAAAGAAAACTTACATATGCAATTTAAGAAAAGTCCCTTCAGTTCTTTCTGAGAAATAGCGATAACAATCTACACTTGTCAAAATCAAATATGTCTGCCCTTAGGCCATGTTGTTTTCCGGTCGGTCCCAAAATGCATCATGCACAACTAGGGATTAAGGAAAACCTGCGTAAGAAATTTGGGAAAGATCCCTTTAGCACTTTCTGAGAAATAGCGATCACGGTAATTCTTTTCTAGTTTGCCCGTTGTCAGTATACTTTGACCGGGTAGGGTGTGCTGCTGTGTCTTCTGCTGTATAAATCAGTGAGGTAGTACAAAAATCGGAAAAGTTCCAGACTATGACAACGAGACTTAACACAAACATACCGCAGCCTCCCAAAACACACATACTCTCTCACACGCATACGCACTCACCACACGCATGCATGTCGCACGCACGGGGGGCCGTCCTTAAATGACCTTAGCTGTTAATAGGACGTTAAACAAAATTAATCAAACCAAACCAAACCACACGCACAGGAGGCCGTCCTTAAATGACCTTAGCTGTTAAGTAGCAGTCTGCCTAAGAATCATGCAAAATCCTAAAAAGGTGATTTATGACATGTCTCAGAATTGCACGATTTTTAAAAAAATAAAAGAATACAACTTTCCAAATCAAAAGAAAGTGTTTTGATGTTAGTGCGTTGGTTGTTTTTCCTTAAATCCTGATTTTTTTCAGTAATTGGCCGAGCTCTAGGCACTATATGTTCCTATGTAAAAAGACATTTTTAATTTTCAGATAACTCCTTAAACCAGATTAACCTCGTGAACATTTAATGTCACTCGTATAAAGAATATTTTTTTCTATTATTTGTGCAGAAAAATTGCTTGGGATACTTTAAAACATAAGAATAAATTTACATTTAAAAAAGAAGAAACTGACTAATATTAGTAAATTGGAGTTATCTCCCTTGGACAACGGAAATCTGTAAACAAAAGTCATATTCCAAATGTAAGTAAACGCATGTCAAAGAAATAACAAAATACTTATAAATCGTATTCATACTTGCAAATACAATATCAGAATAAATTTTGTTCAAATCTAACAGACAGTTGAAATGCAATTCGATAGTGACTTTTTTAGAGAGTCGCTGGTTGACAGAGAAAACAAATATGGCGGCATATACGCCTTTCAGAGGGATGGCATGTCAAATGTCTAGGTATTTCAGTGGAAATTGCGCATCATCTTATTATTATCCCAACGACACGTCTTTAGTACAACTCTCAGATTGCGTACGTGATACCTCCGCACATTTTCGGTCTTTAAGACTTGGATTTGACGAAATTGTTCCGGAAGGAGTACTCATTTCGTTAAGAGCAGGCCTCTTCAACCCAGACTTAACCATGACTGTTTGCCCTAAGCATCGTTATGAGAATGGAACGTATTGGAAACCAAGTTCTGTTCGGAAGTGCATGCATCCAATGCACCCTGAAATTTCCAAAAGTAGGGCAGATCGTTCCATCACTGCACAGACTTCTTTCGGTCTGCTACTTTCCTATGGCGAACGCATCCCTCTTGGTTCAGGTAAGTCATATACTGGTGTATTAGAAGATAATTATGAGTTTTCAAGCAAATACTGAATTTTGAAAATGCCAACAGTATAATCTTTAATGAATTAATGTTATGTACGGGCGCATGTATTACAGGGTACGCCAAGTGCTATCGTACGTATGCAGGTATATGGATTATATCCGATGATTTATAACCTCTGAAACGGGAAGAAACACAGGTTATAAATAGTCTTATAACTAACCACTCAAAGGCATACGATATTGACATGGCGTTGTGATTGATTAGCAACGTTTCAATAGTATGATTTCGATGCATATGGTAGACCGATATTTATTGTACTTGCGTTGTACATCTAGATACAACATAGGCCTATCAACTTCCGAACACAGATGGCAAAAAAATGTAATAATTTGGGGGGAAAGCGAAAAAGGTGTCACATTTATTTTCTTAGTTGTTCAATTATTCACTCACAAGCACTAAAACCAAACAAAAGAATTCGAAACTCCATGTCTCAGAGTATATAGCTAGGCGAGTGTGTACGAAGTATCGCCAATGTTTACAGGTCTTCAAAGAGGTGCGAGTAGTTGTTAAAAATAATTATTTTTATTTAGCGCACGTTGAAAGTTAGGTCAACAATGTTTCAAAAGCATTTTAGAAGAATTCTTCCAGGCGTTTTAGAGGAACTCTATCAATGATAATTTATTTTCAATTTAAGAAAGACAATTAAATGATATTAATAAATTGGTGTTTCATTATGTCCAGTCCTGGGGATATCAAATTCCCAGAGAGTACATATAATCAAATAATTTTTCATGGGTGAGACTCATAAATTATCACCCACAACCCTGAACAACATGTGTATATATAAAATTATATTGATGTACAATTCATATGAAAATAACTTGTGACTGGTACATGTACTTGCAAATCAATATTACAGTACATGCATGTACAATATATATTTGTAACCAAGTACTTTTACACTATGCAGGTATTTGCCGCAATTGTAGGACAAAGTACAAAGGGAACTTGGCCAGTTATCAACCATGGAAAACAGTAAGTATCTTTTTTGGAAGATGAGAATTGTCCTTCTTAAAATAATTAATATAAAGCACAAACTTCCAGGATAATGTACATTATAAAGTATAATGATATTGTCTGCAGTGGCACAAAGAGAAACTGACTATAAGTCTGTTAGATATGAAACCTAAAAAAATATTGATACACAGCAAATTATTAAATTATATTGTAATTTTGCTATAAATTCATTGTTATAGTTTTCAATTACAATATATAAGGCAGCTTAGTTTTTGATTATATCAAATATACATAATGTATTATATTGTATTTATTTTTTCATTTATTTACATGTAAGATGGCAATATCTGAAGATGAGAATGATGATGATGTGTGTATGGTCCCTTATGTCAGCTCACAACTCTCAATGGATCAGGTAATAAGAATATTGTGACTTTTTCACTTACCAATAATTTCAAACAATTAATTAATGTGTACATCTTGATTTACTTTACAGATTTTTATCAATAATTCATCTAGTAGAAAATGCTGTGCAAATCTGTAATATGCAAATTTGTTGTTCCATTTTTAAAAAATGGTAATGTAATTGATGTTTATTCTTTTCAAAGATGTCGCTTACTGAAGTGGAGGAGGACAAATGTGTGAAAGCTACCCAGAACTCACAACTCTCCACAGAACAGGTATGGGTTTCATCAAGGTCACAAATGTAATTTTAGCTCACCTGGTCCATCCGTCATCTGTCAACTTTTCCTTTAAATCACTATAGTCATAGAGGACTGAATAGATTTTGGCAAAATTTGGTCAGGAGCATTGATCCTTTTTGGAAAGAGAACACATTTCGCATAAATGGTGACTCTGGCCTCCCTAGGGCCAGAGGAGATGGGTCTTATATGAGAAATAGATATAAGTTCTTTAAATGGCTACTAGTCATGAATGAGTGAATGGATTTTGACCAAACTTGATAAAAGCCTTATTTGCTGAAGAGAAACAAATTTTGTATAAACTGTGGGTCTGGCCCCCAGGGGCATGAGAAGTGGGGTCCAATTGAGGAAATATAGCAGAACTTGTGTATCCATTTAGACTCATGGGCCTCTTGATTGGTTAAGATTTGGTTTGTAAAATTAATCAAATTGATTTTTATTATTTTCCAGGCCACAACAGCAAGCCAGTCATCACAATATTCTTCATGGAGTGAGGAAAACCAAAACACACTTGGGGTTGTTAATTCAGCGTTATCATCGTTGTCAAATGGGGAAATAAGTCCAATTAAGTTCCAACTTCAAAGTCAGGTCAGTGAGCTGGGAAAAAGTTCAAAGAGGTATTTTAAAAGAAAGGCAACAGAGACTGTTGAAACAGTCTTAAATGCAATTGCCCCTGGACAAGCAAATGACCTCCTTAATTTGGTTACTCCTACTAGTTCATTGCTTATCACTGATCAATTGGACAAAGTTAATTCGGAACTTTTAAACACTATTATCAAACTTTATCAGGAGACCGAAAACAACACTGTAAAATGCCAACTTTTATCCCTTGTGTCAAGATCCATGTCAAAATCTGAGCTTATAAGGTGTATTCCTGGATTGACATATTATAAGATTGACCAGGCAAGGCTACACTCTACCTTATATGGACCTGGAAAAATGCAGAAGAAACTGACAAAACAGAAAAGACAAAGAATGGATCCTGCTAAACTAGAGCATGCACTTAATTTCTTTTGGAATCCAACACTACACCAGGTTGTTTCATATGGAACAAGGAATGTCAAACTAGAGTCTGGTGAAACTATCACAATTCCTGATGTTGTTCGGACAGCATGCCACTCCGCTATAATTAAAATGTATACCACATACTGTGTTGAAACAGGCTTTGAACCACTTTCAAATGCTACACTTTATAAAATTTTGAATGCATGTGCTGCATCAAAACGCAAAAGTTTGAAGGGGCTGGACAACATTACAGCAGATGGTCATGATGCCATTGACAGTATAATCCATTTGGTTGAACAGCTGGAATTAAAAGGACAGATTACAAAGGAGATGACAAAAAACTTTATTTCAAAACTAACTGCCAGCAAAGTGTATCTGAAAACTGATTTTAAGGTGCATGTAACCCAATCGTCCAGTTGTGCTGACCACTGTATTGCATATGCCTTAAGTGATCCTTTGGATGCTTCATTCAAAAACACATGCAACCATCAGCACCAATTGGAATGTGACCATTGTCAACTTTTCAAAGAAGTTACAACTGATCTTAGACAGTACATCAATACAGTCTTTGAATCTATTTGTGAGGAAGCAACTGAATTAATTACAGAACTGGATGTACATGTAGCATCAGTTGAAGCCTGGAAAGCTCACATAGTCCGAATAGTCAACCAGGATTTGTGCAGAACTGATATGCTAGAACATCTAGAACAAAATCAAACTCTTTTGATCCTAGATTGGGCCATGAAATTTCTCCCCCTACATTTTCGGGAAAAACAAAGTGACTGGTTTGCCCAGAAAGGAATCAATTGGCATGTGACAGTGAGTGTTTTCAAGGATGACAATGGAGATTTAAAGGTAATTATTTTCAAAGTACAATTAAAAGTTTATGGTTACATCATCTTTACATGCAAGAAATGTACTTTTTTCATACAGTAGCTAATTTTTTAAATGAAAAATCTTTAGATTTTTAGTTTTGTTTACTATGGGGTTAATCAAATCCAAAATAATAATAATAATGAAATGTATAGGTATAATGACTTTTACTTTTTTTAATTAACAGGGTACATTTGTTCACAGAACACCACAAAAAAACATCTAAATAACCAGAAATTATTTTATTGGATTAAGTAATTAATCAAATGTATATGTAATCCTTGTGCTAATTTCTATATTCAGCATAAATCCTACACCCATATTTGTGATGGAACAAAGCAGGATTGGTTTTCTGTATGCTCGGTGTTGGAGAATGTGTTGACAACATTGAAGAAGGAGCGTTCATGTTTAACTGAGGCCTTCTTAAGAAGTGACAATGCTGGATGTTATCACTGTGGACATATGTGGTTAGCACTCAATGGTGTTAGCAGAAGAACAGGTATTACAAGACATGTATATAATATATATATATATTTAATATATATGTTTATATAGATATTATTATGTATCAATTCAATATTTAAGGAAAGCAAAAAAAAAAAAAAATGTTATCAGTTTAACATAGAATTATCTTCTGAATAAGATTCAATGATTTTCAAATTCACAAACATTGATAAAAAATAACAACTGTGAATCTAAACATATATCTCTGTTGTAGCTCACATTCTTCCTGAATTTCACTGGTTTGACTGTTTCCCACTGGGATTACAAAGTCTTTATTTTGCATTCATGAACCTTTACTATTTAAATCATGGATGTCTTAAGAATTGTATTTTGTAATTTCAGGTGTGAAAATCAGAAGATTTGATTATAGTGAAGCCCAAGCAGGAAAATCCTACTGTGATTGTAAGATTGCACATATGAGAGCAAAGATCAAAGTCTATGCAGCATCAGGACACAATGTGACATCAGCTTCAGATATGAAGGAAGCAATTGACTCTGGATCAGGTGTAGTAGGTAGGCAAAAAGTCCCTACAGTCATAGATAACACTGTTTTTGTCACTGTCTTGTTTGACAAAATACCATTCTGAAACTTAATTTATACATTAGTGTAGGTAACAATCTTAGGTGGAATATAATAATTCAGTAAAGATTCTGATTGCAGTGATTACATAACAGATTTTTTCTTTCCATCCTAATGAAATGATCAAGAATCTTCATTGTAATATAATTTGCTGTTTATACCACTATACTAAATACTATGCAAGCCATGGCCCTGTATCATTGATTTCTTTAGTATCATGACAATTTAAGAGTAGTATTTAGTAAGTAACTACTAATCCATCATAGAAGATGGTTGTTGAAAAAGCATGAACAATGCATATCATTAAATATTTAAGCCACATTTTAAACTAAATGCTTAATTTTGATCATTCGGAAATTTGATTAATTGTCAATGCCTATTACTGCACGCAGTACATCATAATGAAGTAAATCAATAGGTTAACATTGAAACCATGCACTTGTTTCATGGCAAGTTTTATGCAAGTAGATATCTTTAAAAAAAATACCCAATTCGCATACAACTGTATATAGTATAGTATACGTAATTTGTACATATTTTCAGGATGTCAGGCAGCTGTAGCCTCTGTAGATACAAGGAACCAAACCCTTACTGCCCACAAGATCAAAGGTGTGACAAGTTTCAACAATATCTGTTTTGAAGATGACAGCATCAGATTTTTTAGATATTATAGAATTGGCGAGGGAAATGCAGTGCCATTAACTACTTTCCAAAACATGGGAAATTGTCAACAGGCCACCACAAGTATCCGGATAGAGGAAGATTTCAAAATACCTCAAAATTCCATGGGTAAAATTACACAACCTCAAACATCTGTACCACCTAGTACAAGCCCTTTAGTTAGTGATACATCTGAATGTGCAGCTGAGCCAGAGAACAGTAATGTGTTTTTTTGTACTGAGCCAGGATGTGAGAAAATGTTTCAGACAACCAATGGTTTAGACAATCACCTATTTACAGGGAAACATGTATACAGTCTGCAAAAAAAGTCTACTTATGATGAAATCAGATTGAAGTGGGTTGAAAAATGCAATTCCCTTTTGAAAGATACATTACCAGCAAAGCCAGATGATGATGAACTAAAATTAAGCCTATGTCAGACAAATGAAACTATAGCAACTGTTTCAATTGGATGGGCAATGAAGAAGAACAGGAAGGTTGCTAGATATTCTGAGGCGATCAAAAAGTACCTAACAGATATATATGAGGAAGGGGAACAAACCAACATCAAGTCAAATGCTATAGATGTATCCAGAAAAATGAAATCCATTAGGGATTCCAATGGCCACTTGTTATTCAAGGCAACAGAGCGCCTACAACCTTCGCAAATTGCTGCATATTTCTCTAGGTTAACAGTACTTTCCCGAAAAAGAGGACAGGGAAAAGGCGAAAACATTGAGATAGATGATACCCAGCTGGATGCAGTTTTACAGGCATTAGAGGAGAAAGAGTTGAGAGACGAGATAGAGCACATGTAATTCATTAATACAAACGTGTGAGATGTAAGTTACACGACATGACATATGCTACCTGGTGTGAGATTATGAGATGTTAGTAATTTACATCATGTGAGATGTAAGACTTGGTTAAGTTACATGGTGTGAGATGTACGTTACATGGTGTGAGATATGTTACCTGGTGTGAGATGTACATTACATGATGCGAGATATGTTACCTGGTGTGAGATGTACGTTACATGGTGCAAGATATGTTACCTGGTGTGAGATGTACATTACATGATGCGAGATATGTTTTTACCTGGTGTGAGATGTACGTTACATAGTGCGAGATATGTTACCTGGTGTGAGATGTACATTACATGATGCGAGATATGTTTTTACCTGGTGTGAGATGTACGTTACATAGTGCGAGATATGTTACCTGGTGTGAGATGTACGTTACATATTGCGAGATAAGTTACCTGGTGTGAGATGTACGTTACATGGTGCGAGATATGTTACCTGGTGTGAGATGTACGTTACATATTGCGAGATAAGTTACCTGGTGTGAGATGTACGTTACCTGGTTTGTAAATATATTAAAATACACAGCTCATTGATTTGCCTGATCATGGAACATACTCTAAAACAGCTTCTTCAAAAAGTGTATTGGAGTACATTGTTTACACATGGTTGCCATAGTAACAGAGAACTAAACACCTCTCTTTCTGGTTAAATACATGCTCATGTACATAATGATAATGATAGTGTTTGCTTTTATTTGTTGTTATGATGGTAATAGTAATTATATATATGTAACAAACATATTGATTGAAAAGCACCATGCTTAATTTGAAAGATCATATTGAGTCAGTATTTTTCAAATGTTATATAAAATGCACATCTATGTGTTAATCATGATTAAAAATCAAGCATATATCTGAAAAACAACTAATTATTAATAAATAAGGTTAATCTGTCTCAAATACAATGACAATAAATTGATAATGGCCCTTTGATGTGATTAAACATATCAAAAAAAAAAATTAACTATCCTTTTTATTTTTTTTATGTACCATTTACATATATATGGTTACCATAGCAACAATCACCATAAAACTCTTAGAATACTGTCTCTTGTATATCTTTAAGATTTGTATTCTGAATGGTAATCATAATCATATTATAAGCAAGGATGATTGAAAATTCTATCAAATTTTTAACATGATATGCACTGTTGGCCTTGCCTACTAAATAACAATAGTGAAAACTCTGCCAAATGCCAATAAAAAAAATTCAAAATTTTGCAATTTTGAATGCTCTGTAAAAAATTTGTTTTTTAAAATCCCACGGGTGTTTTGCTATTTTCTTATTATTTGATATGTCCTCTTTCTAAATATATCAATAGTTTTTCTTTATTGATCTGGTTATTGATGATAAACTCATTTTAAAAAACTCTTTTTTTTTCATAAATGAACTTTGGAATTTTTGCATGTATTCCTATGCAGTTTCCATGGCAACCAATATTGTTTTTTTTCTAAGTTAGATATTTTGTTCAAAACTCTATGTTGCACATATACACAAAACAATAAAATAATTGATCATATCATTACCTAAAGGAAAGAATTTTTATTTCAAATAATCACAGATTTTTGTTGCATTTTCTTGCAAATTACCATGGAAATCTATATTCCATGGTTACCATGGCAACAAGCACATTTTCATAACATAAAAGGTGTTTTCTTCAATACATCTTAGTGATATACATATAGGATCTAAAAAAAACTGAATCTGTGACATGTCATGAATCACCCCCTGCATGATTCTTAGGCAGACTGCTACTTAATAGGACGTTAAACAAAGAAAACCAAACCAAATCAAAATTTGTCTTTTCATGTGCAAAAACGCACTGGGTCTTCATCAACATATACACTTTCATTATAAAGTTGATATATATGTATGGGCGTTCATACCAACAGCAGGGCGCGGGGGATAACGCCACGCTTTGCGACTCATTGTTTAATATTTAGTACAGGACATTGCTAAACTATCAGTATCTTCGTGTCTACTGGGTAATCATTCAATGAGGAACCGAAAACATGTCAAAATCGACACACTTCTTTCATATCTCTTTCTCAAAATAGCCATCTAATACCTCTCTATTGTTCAATTTCCCCCTGTTTAATTCAAAGGTACATACAGGTACTGTTATGGGAAAACAAAGAGTTATCTCCCTTACAACGTCTCGAATCACTCCATGGTCGTATGCAGTATATAGCTAACTTGATTAATCTATACTTATTAACATTCTATTGATGACTTCATACCGTTTAACGAACTTAAACGTTTTATCGTTTAACGTTAAAACAATAAAAAAATATTGCAACGGAGAGGATCGATTTAAACAATTATTGTGTTTTGATTTCTAGCCACAACTTACATTACATTATACGAACACCCCCACCTCCCCTCAACTAATGTTGATTGTTATTAGTTACGAAATATTAAAATAAGTTTCATTATGATTGGTCCGACTATCTACAAATGCGTAGGGCGTATCCTACCGTGTTCCTCGTGAACAAATTGCGTGATAGTTATGATTAATACATTTCCTCTTGTAATATAACTCCTAACGACTTTTGTAGCTCGTGATGAAAGGTTGTCAGTTAACTGACATACTTACGGACAGTCAACGTAAGTTAGTATGTCAACATCAATTGTTTTTGTCGTTGTTGTCACAAAGTCACGTGTTCGTTTGTCATGTACCTCGTCCATGGTATTGGGAGTTGCCGCAGCATGGGGGTATGTCATGCTCAGTTAGGCGTGTAAGCAGTCACACTTTTAAAATAATCATTTGACAAGTATGTACACTATTGATTGATATCAAAGAATTAAATTGTACCGAAAGATTGGACAATGACATCACAGAGTTTTTGGCTGAGTATCGCAGCCGTTTACGTTACAAAGGCGATATAAATAACTCCTATGATGTCGTACTTAATCACTACGATAATGACTTTTGTTTCTTAAAATACTTTTATTGTTTAAACAAGTACAAAGAATGATACTTTGTTTCTTTAAAAATCACGTTAGGAATTTCGATATTGTTTTTAGCGTTTTATATTTTGTTTAAGTTCAGTCTTTATTATAATTACGGGGAATCACCGGATAGTTTCTGGAGATGAATGACGTCATTATGGAATAACCCAATCACAATAGGATGACTTGACAGCTTCTATTAATAAGCTTATGCTTCAGCTTTCTTCTTCTATAATTATACAAATTATGTAGACTAATATACATATCATGTTATATAATCAGGACATGTTAAGTGTATCATAACTTTTCAAAGATTAAAGAAACCAAATACACGATCTGATGAATTTTGAAAGTATATTATATTTGTTTATAGTTAGCTATTGTCGTATTATACACACAAGAAAAAATGTTTATATTTATATCACATAAATATGAAAGACCAACATATCAGAAGTGAATATATATTATATTTCATCTATATACTTTGTATACCTCCATTAGCTGTTAATAGGACGCTAAACACTACTAAACATAAACCAAAGCTTTAGACAACTCCCATCAATCATACGGACAAATGAAATTGGTATCCTTATTTTGGTTAAGAAAAAAAGGAAATATTGTAATCATTTAGTTTCAAATTTTCAGGATGTGACATTTGACCTTGATTCACCTTATGTATATCGTCAATGAGCAGATTATACCTTTTAGAACCCTATTATTAGTTTACCTGCTCCGAAGGACAAGGTGAGCTTATGTCATACCGTGAGGCCCCTCAGGGCCAAAAGGGGTCAATTTGGCTAAATTACTATACAAAATTAATTGTATGGAAGTAAGCGACGAATATCTATCATATTCGACTGGTAACATCCCTAGGGAGTAGGGATTCAAAAAAGTATAAATGCTCCAGCTGACCCCTGGGGACTGAGGGGTCAGTATATGTATATCGTTCATATTTGATTGGTAGTATCGTTATGAGGTAGGAAATGATGCAAAATTGTGGAGGCTTAAGGGGCGGGCCAAAAGGGGTCAATTTGGCAATATTGATATTAATGACTTTTCTGGAACTAAGCAATGTTTGACATTGATGATTTTAGTGGCAACATCCCCAGGAGGCTGGGATTCAAATTTATACAAATAATGGGGATGACATCCCCCTACTCTCTGGGGTCTGGATTCTTTCCCCACCCTTGAATCTTTTGATTTATCTTTGAAACATATCAGATCCCCGCCCCATAATCATATATGCTGGGCATCAAGAGAGGAACACAATCCTGATGTAAAAATAGGCTCAGGGGGTCTTTCCCTATCCAAAGGGAATTATAGTTTCTTTAAATACAATCATGTTGAATGTTGACTTTGTAGCTGGGTCATATCTTTGAAGCAGTTGAGATCCCAGCATAATCATACATCAACACATGAAGTTATTAGCAAATGGAACATGAACATTATTTTGATGTTTGTTCAAACTAACCATGTGAGCGATACAGGCCCTCTTGACCTCTTGTTGTTCTTGCACCTTTCTACAGCTATACGTTATATTTTGTTCTAAGTTTAACATAGGTATCATTTACATGGCGGTGTGTTCTTGTTCACTTTGTTTGTAGGAATATTGTTTCTATTTTTTTTTTTATCTTTTTGTATTCTTGTATAATTCTATTATATCATTGCTGGTGCATTGATATTGTTTGTAGATCAGGTGGGTCTCATGTGACCTATTCTCATCGCCTTTTGTCCGTCGTCGTGCGTCGTCAATCGTGCACCTGTAAACATTTTACATTTTCGACTTCTCCAAAACCCCTAAACCAATGTCAATGAACTTTTGGAGAGACCTTTAAAAAGCCAAAGATTAACCTGAATTAATTGGACACCGACCCCAAGAGGCCTAAAAGGCAAGAAGGGGTAAATTTGAACTGAAATTTAAAAAAAATGTTTTTAAGATCGAAAAAGTTACAACCAAATATCATAATAAACGGTAGGTTCATAGGATGCTTTCAGTTTACTTTAGTTTATATAGAGGAAATGATATTTTTGAGCACCATCTGTTGTATTGTTATAGGAAATATTAAAACAAAAACGTGTGGAAATATCAGAGATGGCAGTTTCATGGTGTGCCCTAACTGGCCCCCAGGGGATGAGAGGCGGGGTCAAATTGACTAATATATTAGAACTCATGTGACCGTTAAGGCGCATTTGCCTCTTGTTAGGGTAAATAAGTGGCGGTTTTAAATAAAAGAATTTCAAGCCATCAACCAATATCGTCGTTCAGAAGATAAATACATTAATACCAACCACAAAGGTAAGACAAAATCAAAGTACTTCAAAAATATTGAATTCACAATAACAAGTGTCGAGCTGGACATTTTGTAGAATTTGTTATGTAATTTGTGATTGTTTTATAATTTGTGTGTGCGGGTCTTCGCAACAACCAGGGTTATACTATACCACGGCGTTGTCCATGAATGGTTTGACAACTGACGGACGCTTTCATGTTTCAAAGGAAACATCATAACTATCCCTGCAGATATATGAGATGAAATAATATGCTTCAGTGAGGTAGCTCTTTAAAGTCGGCATCAGTTCCACGCTATCTCAGGGATATAAAACACAAACATACCACAACACATTCTGCTCAACGGATTAATGATGACATTCTTAATAAAATGCATAACCATGATTATTTGCATAGTAAAGCCTTAAGTTCTGAATTAGAATCCGATTGGTGTTATAGTTGAGTTCTTCTCAAAATTAGGCATGCATGTTAAACTGGATTATTTAGATGAATCTGTTATACAATGTTCTCTAAGAATACTAAGGAAATGTGGAAAAGGATCAAAGACTTTTTACCTAGTAAAAATCACCGTCAACTGTTAATCTTATGTTGAAGGAAGTACTGTTTCTGAAAATGCAGATTTTGCTTATGCTTTTTTTTCTTCAATATTGGAACTGAGATAGATAAAACCCTTGATGACAGTTTACCAGAAGTAAGCAGTTTTGCTACTGATAGTCCTTATTCTATACCAAATATTACACTATATTTTGTTCTTGGTGAAATTAAGCAAATGGCCGATGCTAGAGCTACTGGTGTAGATGGTATTTCTGTGAAATTATTGAAATGTGCTGGTGATTCTATTGTGTTGCCCTAATATGTTTGTTTAACATGTCCATTTCTGAAGAGGTGTTTCCTTCTGAATGGAAAAAGGCCAAGGACGGTCCTATTTTTAGTCCACCTTGGTCTGTAACGTTTCGGTCGCTACAGTGGTCTGCAGTGACTTATTACATTTAAAAAAAATCCGTCCTGGTACCAATTTTACCAACAGAACAAACAACAATTTAATAAAACTTCATTATGATATTTACAATGAGTTAGTTTTAAATATAAACTCACACTACATCTGTTCTAGTACACAGAAATCTGGATAGTTTGCCCAATGCACAGAGCTTTAATATAAATTTACATTACTGATATCCGTTACTTTAAACACTATGCCTCAATACAAATGGGCTAGAACAATATCCCTGAAACTAGTCAAGGGATAACAACAATGTCACTCTTACCATCTTTGGCTCAACCATTAGGTGCAGAGACTGTGGTAGTTGAGTTGATATTCCAACTGCTCTCGTCAACAGCTCAACTAGATATGGCCAAGAGCAGACGATCTCTGTCCATTTTATTCTATCCGGAATTATCGCAACTTGAATTTCCCACCCGATTCGTGAACTACGATAAATCACTTTCGGTACAAAAGAGTTCCAACACTTGCCGGGCTTCTTCAACGCTCACGCACCGAATCTCACACAGTGAAAATGTATTAAATGAATCATTCAACTCTGGACGTGTATAAACAAGATTATAGGTAAATATTAACTTCCGAAAATATCAAAAATGGTGACTTACTTTACCGTACGTTATACGTGTACTAAACTAGACTTTCGTACCTCACATTTGTTAATGATTTACAATATAACTAAATATATTCGTATGTGTATAAATATGTACAACATGTATTATTTGCTCAACGAATATTAGGAATAGATGAATATATACAAATGATCTAATTAAACAAAACACATTCGGCATCATTCAAACGTAGTGACACCGGTACCACATAAATTATGTACAGCTAGAATGAAATGATCGTTACAGGTCAATAACTCTAGACCTGTTTCTGCATTATGTATTCTCAGTAAGATCTTAGAGGAGCATGTTTATAACATGATTTTTTAAAAATAAACAAAATTGAGTGATTGTCAATTTGGATTTCGTCCAAATCATTCCACCGATACAGCTTTAGTCAGTGTTGTAGATAAATGGCTTAAAAATATTGATAAATGTTTTTTTTTTTAACTGGTGCAGTATCTCGTAAAGGATTTGATAGTGTTAATTATGCTGTTCATTTACATAAACTTAAATCGTATGCTGTATCACCTCATTCATTTTTTTTCTTATCTGTCAAACATATCACATGCAGTAGTAAGTTACAATGACATCCTGTCTGATTTTAAACCTATGAATATCGGAGTACCACAAGGTTCAATACTCGGGCCTCTGCTGCTTATTTAAGATATTAATGACTACCCTAAATGTCTAAATTCTACTGTAGTGTGCAGATGGTACATCACTTAATGTAAGAGATAAAACAGTAGACCTTTTAGAGGAACAAACTTTCTACAACAAAATGGATGAGAGAAAACAAACTGAGTCTGAATTTGAACAAAACTCTGTGCATGCTGATAGGATCAGCACAAAATTTATCTAAATGCCGTGAGTTGAATGTAAAGGTTAATGATTTAACTATTGAAAATGTACAATTTGCCAAACTCCTTTGAGTTTTTGTTGACCGTTGTCGTGGAATGACCACATTGATTTTTTTTTTCTGAGAAAGTATCTAAAAAGATTGGGTGTTGGCCATTTATGTCTAATGGCATTCTGAGCAGTGTATCAAAGTATAGTTTTTCCACATTTTATCTATTGCTCTGTAGTCTGGAGTGAGGCCATTAACAATTCCTGTTTATAAATTCTTCAAATTGCAAAAAGAGCAGCAAGAGTTTTACTGAATGTAAGACATGATTTAACCCCATCTAAATAGCCTTTTACACAGTTAAAATGGCTGTCAATTAAAGATTATTACAATTTTAGGAAAGCTGTTCTCGCTTACAAAATTTTACATGGGGTTATTCCAAATGTCTTAAGTAATATATTTACCTATGTCAGAGATGTTAGTGTAAGTAATATGTTTACCTATGTCAGAGATGTTAATATAAGTAGTACAAGGTCTTCAGCCTCCAACAAGTTTTTATAATCCAAATGCAAGAACACGTTATTTTAAACGCTCATTTGTGTACACATGTTCGAATTTATTGAAAAAGGTTAAATGAAAATATAAGAAATGCCAGCAGTGTTGCTGTTTTAAAACAGATATACATTTGTATTTAAATGATGTCTTTTAATAACTTTAGATTTGTTCTTAGTCTAAATAAATAAATAAAATATATTATTATTACAGCACCCCCACCCAACTCCCAAACCCCTCAAACACACATACAGCTCACGGATGCATCTCGATAACAGAAGCCGTCTTTAAATGACCATAGCTGTTAATATGATGTTTTACAATACAAAACCCAACCAAACATTCCATATCGTCGTCCTTAAAGGACCTTAGGTTTTGATATCAAAAGACAATAATAGACCAAACGTAGCCAATTATACAATTTCCCCGCCCCTTCATGGGTTGTTCCACATATTTTTAAGATCCTTTATTTTTACGCATAGTTATAAATATATATTCTCAGAAAGTGGACGTTATACACATGGGGTTTTCCGTTTCTCAGGAATAACAATATGACTACTGTATAAAAGCTATTTAGAAATGCTAAACGCATTCATTTTCAGTTTTGTTACTTTCCGAAAATCGTGATATCTACCTAATCTCTAGTGTCCTTTAAGCATGGACTCGTGACCAGTTTTGTCTCGTCAGACAACATAACGTCGCCCGTACCGCTCAATAATCAAAATTATATTCGTGCAACTTCTTGCCTACGGGGGAGTTTTATGACAGGTGTTGTCAAATATAGTGTATAAGTATATTGAAATTAGAAAATTACAGACGGCGAAATGCTGGTGAATATATAACCTTCGTAATATATACACCTGTATATGCTAAATGATAAACGTATTAAGTAAATGCAGATGCGTCTGATTAGTCCCGTGTCTGTCCAGCGACGTGAGTGACGCTAGTTATAGCATTTGGTTGGTTGTTAGTCTTCGCTCTTGTACGTCTCTGCATTGATTTAATGTACGACAAATTATAGGACATTAAAGGTATCTTTTATGTCGAGGTACATGTAGTTTCTCTTTAATGACATTTGTTAGTTCAGGTCCAGTTACAACACCGTTATGTAATTTAATGTGGAAATGCCCGGGCGCAAGCACATTGACATTGTATCTCTTCGTGCATCCTCTTCGATATACCGATCTGTTGGGACAGAACTCATATCGGCAAAAGTTCCACAAATGCCAAAAGTTCAAGCAAAGAAAAATGAGATATTAAATATAAGGAAACTACAATTGTATCTAATAAAAATAACATGACAAATTTCTGCGGGGAACATTGTTCACGGGCACTTGTCCCTATGTTTCCCCCACCCAGTTTGATAGATGTTGCCAGGAATTCTTCGTAAACCCGTCATGCTTAACTCACTGTGAAACATGTTTTTAAATTCTTATTGAGTACGCTGAACCTTGTCTTATACTTAGATAAAATTTGCAATAAAAATAGAAATGAGGGGATATGCATTAAGCTAGTTTATACGTTGTGTTTGAGTATAGGAATTGTGAAATTAATGCTGTGAGAATTGTGAAATATGTACCTTTACATTACTAATGCTGTGTTTTTACGTTGTGTTAAATGTTGTTTTCCCCGAAAACAAACACCAATACATCACTTAGGGATTCCCGTATTCTTAAGTGTTACACATTAATATATCCTGTTCCTATAAATAGATAATAAACTGATCACATGGTAGTTTGTCATATCTAAATACAATTTATATGTAATCAATCCTGTCTTGATCTGTACAGGAAATTTCACTCAAATCAATGAATTGTAATAAAAAGAATAAGCTATATAAATATACGCCATGTTGATATCATTTATTATACGGACTAGAGGAGATATATGTTTTGGCAGATAGCATTAAAATTCTCCCGTTCACGGTGGTGTTGGGTAATCCGGTCGCTTCTTGCTATGTTTGTTGTTTTTAGTGGTTAAACGTCCTCGAAACAGCCGAGGTCATGTGAGAACGGATGTTAGAGCAAAGTACAGAAAGACAGCAGAAAATAAAGAAGGGAACGATTTAGGATCAAAAGTCTTGGCAGAAGGTCTATTTCTGTCTTTTCAATGTCCTCTTTAAAGAAGACACGGAAGACATCAGATCGAGGAACCTCCTCGACCCAGCCGTCATTCAGCGAGATACAGTAGGCATATTTTCTCCTGCTTCTGCATCGGTTTCTTTGTAAAATTTCTCATATTGCCTTTTGTTTGAAAAGGAGCGGATACATTGTACAAAGTTGGTGTTTGATACTACAGAGGTTATAAACAATGAAACTAAAGATTGTAGAAAAATATTCTTCAGTCTACGCGAACCTTATTGCTTTAACTACCTGGATGAGTTTTTAAATGTCATCTAGTTTAATGATAGTATCTTACTCAAGTAATACTAGTTTATAATAAGAGGCCCACAGGCCTGAACGGTCATCCGACTACAAACTTTCACAGCTTTTATACTTACGATAGTTGTGGTCAGCAGTGAGAAACTACTTGTCTGTACAGTCATCAAATCAATTTCTTAAAGCCCAATTTGAGCAAATTTTCCCTATATTGGGACCCCTTCTCTTGATTTGCCCTTTGCCAATGATGCCTTTATAATCGGTTGTGGAAGTAGTGTTTTACAGCAAAATTTTAATACTTTCCACTATAAGGCAGCGCTCCTGTATCCATGGTGTGATGTCTTTGAAATAACGCTTACGAGTCGAGACTGAATGAAAGTATTTTTTCTCATTTTTCTTACTTAAGTCAACACAAAGGTAAAATTCCATCCAGCAATTAGGTTTATGGTTCAATATTAATCGTGTGCTCAGATATGTAATATTTCATTAATTTTGTTTGTTGATGAACTTGTTTTATGGAAATAGGAATCAACATGATCATCCTGATGTTGTACAATTGGGATACCTTGAGAGTCTGAACATATTTATATAAGTAGGACAAGGAGGCATCGAACACCAGGTCATCATCTGGATTATGTTATAATAACAAAACAAGGATATGAACAAGGCATAGAAAATGAAAGCATTTTATTTAATTAAAAAAAAAATCCAATATTACAATTGAAAAATCGGGACTGATTAAAACGTTATTGTTGCAGCATATACATTATCAATAAAGCATGCAAATATCTCAACTCTATTATTAGGTAGCAAAACAAAAACAACAGTTATACATATCATATACACCTGCACATTGATATCAAGGTTGCCCTGCCACCTAGATAATAGCCTTTGTCACGGACGACATAGTAAGGGACAAAGACTACCAATCACTGTCAAGTTGGGCCGTAAAATCTATCGTAGAGACCAAAGGTTGGTCATTAAACTGCATTTACGGAGGAAGCACTATCTTGTCCTTGCTAGAGGGTATCTTTTGGGTGCGAAATTTAGGGCTAACATTTCACTATAAATTTTTGGTACTGCTCATAAAACCCCAAGGTAAACACTTGATGAAAAAGAAATATCAACTTGCGTTAACCTAAAAAGACGCAATTTTGGCTGATGCCATTATATTATAAAATTTTCATTTCTTGAACAAGTCCCTTTAGTTACTTTGAAAGCAGAAAATAGTGACATTCGAAAGTATCACATTGATCAATATAGATATCGATTACGTACTGAGGCTTTGTATCAGTTAACGATTACATACAACTCCCTGTTATGTCCGTGAGGTTAACGTGAAGTAAATCCAAACAGTTACAGTGCTGTTTCAAAAGTCGATGATTTAATTGTTCTACATATGTATAAACATTGTCAGAGACATTGTATTCAAAATTTAGGTATTCATTATTACAATAATTTTTTCCTGTTATTTTCAGTTCTGTTTGGTCCTTTTGTCCTGTTTTTTTTCCTATAAAAATGCACATTTCAAATACGGACATTGTTTTTGATATCTTTAGTTCTATATTTTCAAATAAAAATTGAGGACTTTAAAGTTTATGTTGTGTACTTTGGACCAATCAAACAACACGGTCATTAGGTTCGGTTATATTTTGTCTCCGATTCATTAACACACCGAAAATCTACAATGCTTGCCCACATCAACAATACAGGTTTATACATTAAGTAATCAGAAATCATCAACACAGGAATTATATATTATAATACTGTTAGTCCAAAACAGACACTTTAGCACTATGTTTTTTAAATACAATATATAGTCAAACTAATTGTTCCGTGTGATGATCGAATTCTCATTTGCATATTATTCGTATTTGTCCAAGAACATCCAAGTCACTGTTTAGGATCCACGGGTTTGAAACACTTTCTGTAAGTAAGTCAGTCGAATGGTTTTGATCAGTTCCGGTTTCTCGCTTTTCTTACTTTTGATTCCAGCTTTAGACAATACTTGTTTGTAAAATTTTTCATCTTTCTGGAATAAGCAAGAAGAGCATTCTCCGGCTTTTTTCAGCCACTCCGAGTCTTTCCTAGCTGTGTAACCTGGAACAGAATGAGTATTTAATTTAATTAGTTTTTAGCGTCTAAGCTAACTTTAACATAATTCGTCACTGCTTTTTAAATATAGAAAACTGTTTTAATTTAATATGACTTTGTGGATTATATTCATTGTGTAAGTAAACGATTAAGATCGAATATCACAATAGCTAAAATTTATTAACAACTACATATTTGACCCTGATACCAGTAACAATTTTGAAAACTTAAATCCGTCGACATTTTTTTATTCATAATTCAAATTATTATAGAGTAGAGTTATGACTATTGACCCTTTCCTTTTGAAAAATGTAACCTACAACCCTTATGGAATGCAAATTTACATTTTTATACGACTTTAAATAATTTATAGTTTTATTTTATTAGAATATCTTGCGTTGCTATAAGTGAAGGCATACTATTAATATTAGCTTGGCATTTGAGGGTCACAGTATAATACTAGTAATAAAACGAATTCTTATGTAGGCATCACATATTTAGATTTATATAACATGAATAATTCATGAATAAAATATGGCCTTAAAGAGTTTAATAACACTGAAAACGGACCTACTCTGATCCCCTGTAAATCAGACTTATTGTAATGACAGGTACACTAACATACATGTATATGAACTGATCACGTGTCATAAGTGGTAGTACCGCATGGTAAATTAGAAACACGTGTTCAGTTACACTGACACGTGCTCGGCGGAGGTGTTTATAGTTTGCAATAAAAAAACGTTTATTACCATGTGACATTACTGGATTGAATTGTGGGTCATGTTTGTTTAATCGTCCCATTTATGCCAATTTTAGGTATAGTTTTCATACAGAGTACATGGTCGACGAGATGGTTGGAAATTCAACTAATTTTGTTTTAGGATTTGGGTTGGTATTGTTTAACGTCCTATCAACAACTAAAGCCAAAACCAAATTACATTAGTTTAGGTAATTTCTTCTAGAATTGCACAATCTACATAATCATGTTAACATAACGTTATTTGTTTAATATGCATTGCTGCCATACAGACAACCTCGCAGTAGCGAAATTATATGTGTGTAGCAACTAAGAATGTACAATAGGAAACTTCGTATTCAGTGATTTAATAAGAATTAATAAATAAAATCTATCGTGGTAGAAAGTTATATTTATTTTTTGTACTGTTGTCATCTACGTTTTCTAGTTAATATGTATTTTGCTTAATTTTCTAATTATGATAATAAAGCAGTCATTTGATGGATTCACTACTTAGTTATTGGGTTACCGCCTACGAGGTTGCCTATTGGCAGGTTTCGTGTCACTATACACATATACAAGCCTGGTAGATGACGTCTTTGTCCGTATTTAATTGTGTAGTACATACCTGATTTTAGTATTTTCCTGGCAATGTCAAGTGTTTGGAGGTCAGTTGCATAAGTGGCGAAGTGGAGTGCTGAGTGACCTTCAAGGTCAGTCTGATTGACGTCACATCCACACTTCAACAGATGTAAACATGACCTCTCCGACCCCAGATGTAAGCCAATCAGAAACGCAGATCGCCCCATGTGGTCTACGTCGTTAATTCTAGCTCCTGTAATGATTAATGGTATATCGTAAAAAGTAATTCGTCGACTGTCCTCAAAAAGATATAAACCTGTCAGTCGGGGAAACACCGGGGTTAGCAGAACATTACCGCAGGAATTCCCAGTCGTGGGAAGGCAAGAATTGTATCGATATATCATCGAACTTTCATCGGACCTTTTTTTCTGTTTCATTTTTTTCTCCGTGACAAATATCACTGCCATTACATAGATAACGTGACTACCATCGTTGTTGGTAACTAATAATATACATTGTTTTTTTATTGGATGGGTTTCTATTCAATGTCCATCGGTTATGCTGTCGTCTAAATAAATTTGATCTTTTGCGCAGGAGTTTTTTTGTATATATATTTTTTTTATTATTGTTTAACTTCCTAATAACACCTATTGTCATTTAAGGATGGCCTCCCCTGCTCGTAATAAGATGTATATGACCAAATATTCAACAAATACATATACCTTAATCAATAACTTAATCGTTGTAATACTCTTAATTGTAAAACTTAAATAACAATAATCGTTCACTTATACTTTCGTTTGAATTGCTCTGAATGAAATTTTTGATTTCCCTTGCTATTAGTTATATTAGTTATATTATACAATCAAATCACGTTTGTCATTTTTGAAACAAATCAAAACTTCTTTTCAAAACAAATAGGTTAGGGGTATCGATGTGCATGGATATTTTAGAAATTATATTTCACACCTACCTGACTTAATCAGCAACTTTGTCATCTCGATATCGTCCTTTATGGTAGCATACATCAGGGGAGTTTCACCAGCTTTATTGGCGGCGTTTACATCACAGCAACCTTCAAGGGAAAATCAAATCGCAAATTGAAGATAATTTAAAATTCTTAAATTACGATCAGGTCATATTATTGTTCGAATTATGATGTTGAAACGAAACGTTGAACAGCCTTGATTCGGCCGTACGTTTTCATACTTTGTTTCAATGTCACTTTTTTTCTTAATTTTAGAGCTGTGAAATTTGAAAATTAATATAAAACCATGTTTAGCTTTCGTTAAACAACGATACATGTCTGCTCCACTGACTACATGCAAATTCATAACTCATTTATTTTCGGAGGAACACATTCATCATGTATTGCTGCATTGTGTGTAGGTGGCATGTTCTTCCTAAATTCTATGTCTACGAAGTCATGACCAGTGTCCTATGACACATAAAGAATGACTTTTTTAATCAAAGGAGTCGCACCCCAACCACAAAGTCACGGCATACACACTAGCTATTTTATTGACCTTTTGAACTACTCAATTATTGGGTCAAACCGACAGACAGAATAGGCCCAGATTGTCTCATCACACGGCAAATTTATCACACTATATCACGACAACATCATTCGTTTTTGGACATGTCTTGGTAAATTAAATTACCATTACCTCGAGTCACTTCCGCATGTGAATTTTATTAGCAGATACATTGCTAGTTTAGCACTGTTTCAACATGAAGTTATGTCAATTGTTAACGTTATTCCCGAGGTGTATGTCACAACTCTATACCTTGCAATCACAGCTGATATTTATGTCATTACTGGCATCTATCCTACACAAAATCTTAGTCTGTCAGCGAACCTTTATATTTACATGTATTTATATTGCTATTTTATTTCTGACAATACTGAATGCTTTACAACATAAAAATGGACATTTGAATAATGCATACCTTAACATCTTATAATTGTTTGTAAACAGCAATGACTATGTATTGATTTCAAAAATAATGTGTCCATACACTGTATACCTCACTATACCTTAGCAGATATTTTTTTCTCTACCGTCTCCCCGAAATATTTTTACTTACAAGATTTCTTATCCAAATATTTCAATGCATAGTTTACTATCTATTGTCGAAAAGTTTTAGATATCGATGCATACTTTACTTTATTGATTTGGTTTTGTATGGCTTAACGTTCTATCAACAGTTCGTAGCATTAAAATACGACATCCCCTGTGTGCGGGATGCATGCGTGTCATAATTATGCGTGTTTTAGGAGGCTGCAGTATATTCGTGTTTGTCGGGCACGAGACCTACCTTGTTTGATAAAAAGTTTCAGAACATCGTTGCTTCCGGCGTCTACTGCCTCATGTAATGGAGTAATTCCTTCATTATCTCCCACATTTGGGTCACATCCGGCAGCAAGAAGCTGAATAGCAACTTCCGGTTGGTCATATTGTGCTGCATAGAAAAGCAGACTTCTTCCATGGGAGTCAAGTTTGTTAACCTCTTCACAACTACATTTATGCACATGTGTAGACTTCTGTGAATCGGAACATTTCCTCCTGCGTTTAAGCAAAGGCGTCGACCATGACAACAAACTCCAGCTCGAACCTGATGACGTGATAGTCATAGCGAATTTACACAGAAATCGTTATAAGACCTGAAATAGAATATTAAAAAACTTATTTTCGTAAAATAATAAATAATACGTTATCGATACATACTTATGTTAAGAAATACAAATGAAGTAAGATGTACCACAGAGTGTAGTTATAGTCAATTAATTTTCAATTTAAATGCGCCGTTTCTCTCTTTCTACCATTCAATGGCAAATTAACTTTTTATTTTAAGTCATTTGCTAACCAATAAAAAAAATCAAACAAAGTCAGTAATGTCATATATTACATAATAATTATATCCAAGGGTATGCCATAATGATCTATACTGTGTTAAAGATCGAGTTATGTATCACTTACCTTCACGTGTGGAACGAAGTCTCTCCTTTCGCAGGACTGACAAAAGTGATACACAGGACGGACTGAGAAACCCTAAATATATTCCCGTACTTTTCCTTACCTGTCACGGCTGTTCATCACCGACACGGTAAATCCCGCCTCTTTTATCCCCAGGGCTTCCAACATTCCAGAACTATGATACGTCATTGAAAGGTGTGTATATATATATCCTATTGTCAAGCATTTACACCTGGAACCCGACTGTAAAAAGTTAGAGGGAAGAATTTAGAATACAAAACTGAGAGTGATTATTTATACGAATTGGTAAAAAGAACATTGATGGATCCTAAATAATGACATAGGGATTTTCTCTGAAACTTGAAACTCGCAATTTTCCCAAAAAGAAATCGCGTCGGATTTATAACAGCCCAGGGCACTAATGTCGTTTTTACGTCAATCACTCTATGTATAAAATATTAGCCCCGCCTACAATGTGCCAAAGGTAGCCTGTGGAGATGAGTATTTACGTTGTTTGTTGTGCCCGTCACCATGAGGGTCCGGTAATTATGAGGCTTGACCTCGCCGACCGGACAGTCACGTATTATATAACTATATATATTTGACATCCTTATGCCAAATGTTATAGCAATGTTTTTGTGCAATAAAAACAAAACAACCTGTTAGTATTTATACTTCCTAGACACTTTCTTCGCACCTGGACAACCTATCATCTCAAACATTTTCCTGTTTTCGTTTTTATTAGTGATATGAGGAATTGTTTGCTATGTTTTCGTTTGTTTATGTCATTGTAAGTTAAGGCCATAGATGATGGGCTGACTGAATAGTAATTTACAGCGACATCGCGCTTAAATATCATTTTACTTTTTGTGTGGACAACTGCATAACATATCGATCGACAAAACATATCTACTTTGGTAACACAAAACAGCTTTGTAATACAGTAAGTATACTGCAGCTTATATGTGTAAGGAGGTCGGCTACAAACAGTAGTCGTAGATAATTAATTTTGTAATTTAACAACAAACATTGCTATTCATCACACTTTAATGAAATGAAAACGTAAACTCATATGTCCTTGTATAAAAAAGTCACACGACACCAAAATTGGATCTACGTAATATCTGCAAGGAAAAAATATAGAGATATAACACGTGCAGATAGAAATCATAAAAGTGTAGGGACTGACACCAATGTCGTATTGCAGATTAACATATCAAGATATTTTAATTAAAACCTGCACCGTTAATCTAAGTCTCAAAGTAATTGTTTTCCCTAGCACCTGTGTAATAGATGAGGTGCATAAGGCTGGTCTATGTCTTTTAATACAATGATGATTCTTATAAACATAAGAAATTAATTAACATAAAATCATCGGTTCGTTATTTTGTGGTGATTAGGATAAAGCGCTTCTGGTAATATTGATTATACTTATAATATATCATCCTCATTTCCATGCATGCTATCGTAAATAGAGCATCCTAGCGGAGGTAATGTATTGCATTGTTTTAGGGCCAAAACAGCAAAGCATTGCAGCAGATACGGAGAACTTTAACAGACACAAAGTACACCAAACTCAAACGTTAAAAAGTGAAAATCTAAAATTCACCGATATCAAGTTGCTGCCATATTAAATATGATTGCATAGTTATATTGCATGATAATAGAGGGAGAATCTTCGTAAAAAATGTAAACGTTTGAAATGTGTGTATGGCATATGCGCAAACGGGAGAGGAAAATTTCCTCTACTTTTCACCCAATTTGTCCACATTAAGTGGAATATCGCTCAGTGCGGAGATGTAATGGCCGAAATATTGGTTCTGTCACGACAGGACGCTTTATTGATGTTTTGATGTACATACAAGCATTATTTATACATTTTATTTAACGTGTTTACGCCTATCTCTTTTTCGATAATTCGTTTTTGACAAACGCAGTACACTTTAAACTCCCATCATGAAGAAGAATCCGAAACACCTCGAACAGCTTTCTGACCAATCTCGGTATCATTTAGTACATATGTTACAATGACGTGTATTTATTGTGTATAAGAAAACAGTTGACCTTAATCCCGTACCAACTGACCTAATTATTTATTCCATACCTGTCTGGAGTGCTAAGCTGCGTCACACAAGATCACTGCTGACAGCTATGTGACTACTAAACTCATCTGTCACATTATATAAGCCATCACATGTTTCTGCCTCTGATCGTTTTGATGTCACCTAACAACTGGTACAACATAAGAGAGAAAGGAAAAGAACGTATGTCAGTCTCAATCAAACGTTATGACTATATTATCTGTCGCCTACTTCTTGCTTTTGCAGTTCCCGAAGACATAACTTATCTCGGATCTTTAGTTCTTTCTGTCAGTATCAACATAATTTTTAATAAGTTGACCTATAAAAAATAACGAATCATTGCCACTATCAAAATGTGTTGATATCTGCCTTCGGCGTTTGTGTAGTGATCGAGTACGTCTTTTACCATTTTTTAAAAATGTTTCTTTATTACCTCTTAACCCACAATTTATCGGCTATATTGATATTTTTATTCTGCGTTTATGGACCGTTAAGAGCATATACTTCAACAAGTATTGATATCATTATCCTATATCAAATGTTATTGATCGTAGTGAATAAACAATGAATGATCTGAATACATGTCTGCTTATTTTGATTGATATAAACAAATTTAATATTTTCCCTTCCAACACATTTCTGCCGTAAGTGATATAGTTCCGAGATTATGACAATACGTCGTCCGGTTCGCAAACAAGACACTATTGTTTATAATGTATTGCTGTTTTTGGTTAACGGGAACATGTTTTAATCTATAAATATTACACATCTCTTGATTTAATAATATCGTGTATTGAAATATGCTTAGCATTGGTAAATACAACTAGGTCAGTTTCGTAGCTAAGGAATCTTGCACTTTATATATATTCATGTCTCCATAGCCGAGTGTCAAGTATCGTACAGGGATTTCAGTCGATAAGATTCGTCGCCTCGGGTTCAGTGTATCTATCATTATTTCATTCCTTTATAATTTTTACTTAGTTCTTTTTTTTGAATTAGTTGTAATTAACAAAAGCCAGATTTTCTAACATTAATTTCTATTTGATCCTCTTTAGCTCCATTCATGCTGATTTATTTTGTCAGTAGTAGTTTGGTTTGATTTGGTTTGGTTTGGTTTATTTTGTTTAACGTCCTATTAACAGCTAAGGTCATTTAAGGACGGCCTCCCGTGCATGCGACATGTATGCGTGTGATGAGTGCGTATGTGTGTTTTGGGAGGCTGCGGTATGTTTGTGGTAAGTCTCCTTGTGATAGGCCGGATCTTTTGCCGATTTAGAGTGCTACCTCACTGAAGCATACTGCCGAAGACACCCAGCAGCACACCCTGTCAGTAGTAGAGATTAGCATTGTTTTATTTATAAGCAAACACAAACATTGTATGTTTTTACCAGTCTATTTATTTATACTTTGAAAAAAAATTAAATTAACTGTTATTAGTGAAGGCCACTGGAACCAGCCAAGCTAGTATTTATATCCGTGTCTTCCGACTGATGCTCAATTTTGTCGAACAAAACCACAATGTTACATTAATAGTAAAAAAACTGTTTTAATATATATTTTTTATTTTGAAGTAATGTAATTATTGGTTGACATGAATGCTGTAAAAAATATTTTACAAAGTGGTAAATCAATAAGCTTGGCGGAACCAGTGTTGTCGACTTGACTAATCTCTGGAAAGTAAACCGTTTTAGTTATCCCTCGCATGCCAGGTGAATGCTTTCCTAACCTCAAAGCCTATTCTGGAGATAGATGAAGCTGCATTTTAAATACAGTGATACATTTTCTTTCTTAACAACTTTCTTCTTCCTAATGTCTTTAATTGAGCGTCTAACGGCCTTTAGTTGAGCTTTCGCCCCTGTGATGAAGGCTTTGGGTTCTGTTCCCGGGCTGAGACATACCACAGTCTTTAAAAATGGTAGTTGCTACTCCTGCTTAGCGCTCAGTATATTGGGAGTGGAACGACTGGTTCGCCTGTTGTCAGTATAATGTGACCGGGTGGGGTGTCCTGTTGGGTGTCTTCTGTAGTATGCTTCAGTGAGGTAGTACTATAAATCGGCATTGCCAATAATGTAATGATATCGAATCCCTGTTCTAAATGAATATTTAACGAAATAACACAAAGCAAACGAAAATGTATAAAAATGTGTGGTTTCACTCAGTAATTTGAAATTATGATTGATTGATTGATCGATAAGAGGATTAACGTCACATCAGTATCTTTTGGTAATTTAAGGCGTAACAAAAAAGTAAAGCGACACCCAACAAGAATGTAATCTTTAACAATAAACACTTTATAATATAGATTTCACTATGCAAATCATAGCTTTTGAATGAGAAATGGGGCTAGGACGACCTGCAAACTGTGTACATGTTAACATTCGAATAGAAGTCTCATGTAAAAAAACAACTGTTAAAAAATTAATTCTCTGTTGTAGATCAATATCATCAAGTAAAATATACTTAATGCTAATAACAGCTAGTTAAATCCGTACCTAAGACGACAAAATGCATGACACGTCTGCAATATGTCTTTTATATATATATATTAACAAGCAAAATTGATATCTCCTACCGGTCTTGCGAAAAAAGTAACTGTGACCTTGACCCAAAAAACCCGAAACTCGAATTTGTCAGATATAGTATGGTCCCTTATTATAGTGAAGTTTGAATGTAATCCCTCAAGGAATGAAGCCGCTAGAGAGCTGCAATCTGTTGCGTTACATACGTACAAGACGGATGAAGATGAAACCTAAAGACCCTGCGGTTTCACAGGAAGAGGACTAACAATAAGACACTTGTTGCAAAGTGATAGTAACACCAAAATTCCCAGATTTTTGTTTCTGTTATATACCGCAGCCTCCCAAAACACACATACGCACTCGCCATACGCATGCATGTCGCACGCACGGGAGGCCGTCCTTAGATAATCTTAGCTGTTAATAGGACGTTAAACAAAATAAACCAAACCAAACCAAACTATTGCTCGCATATTACAACAGAATATGTAAGTTAGTTGAGTGACATCAGACTAGTTATAAAGACTAGTTCTTGCTTGATAAATACCTTAAAACGTTTGCATTTAAAGTATAATGAAATCTGATAAAACTAACTAGTTTTGGCATAATTGATCAAACATTGGTGAGTTGTATTTTTTTTTGATGAAGAGCCTTTTTATGCAATCGGTCGTGTTTAATTCTCTGTATGGTATTGTTTAACGTCCTATCAACAGCTAAGGCCATTTAAGGACGGCCTTCCTTGTGTGGGATATGCATGCGTTTTCTCTGAAACAGTTTTAGTGTTTTTATTGCTTCAAGTTCGCAATGATGATTGAAGTGAAACAATAGATAAGGATAAGGAAGCCATACTAACCAACCACAGTCAGTTATTTTATTACGACGAATTCTGCACTCCCTTCCCGACATTTTACTCGAGCCTATCAGTGCGACGCCCCTTTCCGGTAGGTATTGTGAAATATATCTTTTGTACAATCTCCGGCATATCTTTTCAGGTAGGTGTTAATCAAACACATTTTTTTAATATATATAATACACCAATAATTGAACAAAAAACCCGCCACATTAGACCAAACGAAATATAAATTAAGCGCAGTTACATTGAAACTTGATTTTTTTTTTCAATTTTATATGTATAGTGATATCTTATTTCATTATGTGCAATGCATTATTCTGCTATTGCAAAGCAGGACGGTATTAAATCAAGAATTGTGCATGTAATATACCACAATGATTGTACAAAAGTCACAGAAGATATTTGGGGACACACTAGAGAAAAAATAAATTATACTTTATCATACACTACACCATATATAGCCGTTTCCTCTTCAAGGACTCGTTTATAATGTCCTGGCATTTTTTATGAAATTAAACATCTGGATTGAGATGCACAATAAACATAATTCAATTAAATTTCTTATTAAAAATCATATCTTTCAATATTGCATTAAAAACATTAAGTAAATAATTATGTATCACTTATTCTGTTGTCACACAATCAGTATCTCCGAAAACAAGTTATTTTTTGTGAGGTTTCAAGATGTTGATGAGACATCTTCTTGTTAGTACATCTTGAACTGACAAAATATGAGCCATTGAAAAAAAATATAAAAAATAGAGAATAGGAATTACAGAAAACAGCTAAAGTCATTTAATGACGGTCACCTCTGTATGCGTGTGTAGTTTGTGAGGATGCGGTATTTTTGTTTTTGTTACTATGTGATTGCGTGGAACTGATGTCGACTTTTATAGGGCTACCTCATTGAAGCATACTTCCAAAGACACCAAGCAGGACACTCATTGTTTTTCTTATATAGTTATTAACACACATTTGACCTTTCCTGTCACTCTTAAATAAGAAAATGATCGTGTTTTTCTAGTTTGTGATCAAATATTTCTGACCAGGGTAGAGCGGGCCAATAATCCAGATAAAAGAAACTCTTTGAGAAATAAACATTACAAATTGTTTTAAACATTATTTTTAGGTTTTCAAACACAAGTAAATCTGTTTTTTGTGTGAACAGTGTAAAATCTCCGCTGCAACTTATATATTTTGATCTTTTCGGATAGCGAGAGGTCAATACATTATATGAGTTTGAAAGCAGATGAAAACAGATATTGTATATTTGCGATTGGAGAAACATTTTATGAAGGTATAATACCGATGTCAAACCGAACATTTTGTGTGATGATAGGGACTAGGGCAAAACATGTTCAAGTTAATTTGTTCGGCGCGTTTATAGTCCTGAATTATATCAGCCTGACATAAAGATCAAATGGGAACAATCCTGATTTGAATTAGGTGCACTCACGGATCGCTGCATTAACACCCGATTTATTATTTCCGTTTGCAGACATTTAAATGATCTGCTTTCTAATATATTAAAAAAATATATAATTTAATTATGTTATGTCCCTAAAACCTGGCCTGAATGGGGCCATTTAATTCAATTCCATACGCCTCAACATTAACAATAAACAATTCATCTGTAGTCAACTTTCACCGAGATATCTTAAAAGGTGTGTAAAACAAGTTTCAGACATTCTCAGACAGGACGAGGTGCGAACAAATCTACAAAGGCAAGTTGATATCGCCGGTGGCTGGAAAGTCATATCCACGTGGTAAAGATAGATCACGTGCTGCTGAGTGATAAAAATATAACGCCCACGTGTCCGTGCGTAATTAGTACGCCCTAAATGACGTTAGAAGTGATTGAAATCAGCACTGCAAACATAATTTTGCACGCTGTAGCAATATTTTGTGTTGATTGAAAGTAATAATGTAAATGAAAGTACTTTACAAAAGACAAATATTTAATGTGAAAAAAACGGTCATTATTGGTGAAACTAAAAATCTTTTTTTTTGAATATCTTTAAACCCTTTTAAAATTATCTACAAAAAAAGGTATTTATGTTTCCTTTGTAAATTCGAATGCTTATTTGTATTTCTTTGAATATTTTCTTTTTAAACATAATTACCTAAAGGCGTATATATAATTCAAGCATTGAAAATTGTAGTTCCTCTATGTCCCGTAATGTCAATATCGGGTGAAAACATTGGCTGCAATACTCCATTTTAGTTAGAAAAGTGCGAACCAGAAGAGATAAATAGACCAGCTTAAAGTTAAGTATTTATATTGGGTCCTGTCTTCTGCATACATGTGCTTTATAATGATGACCAAGATATATCGGGAGTTTTCGGTTTTGTATTGTTCAACGATCCATCAAGATAGATTTTGGCCCCAAACAAAAGGGATATGTACAAATATTACAGCCTAATGGCAGAACCCTCAACCCGACGCTACCATGGGGAAATGGTTCGGTTATTGATTTTCTTCCATCCAATTTAACTGATGACAAGCCTTTGTAATTGGGTTACATTGTTAAACGTCTTGCTTAGTGCTATGGACAAATGGGAACCGCGATATTTGTCACGATGAATATAGCATCGGCTTTTTAAATAATAATGACTGGCGATTGGAAGAACATTAATTGAAAACTTGATAGAGCAGATGCAATCACTTAAATGTTTTACATTGTTTTAAATCTGATGAATATTCTCTTAAACATTTAATCTAAACCGAAAACTATAGTTCAGTAGCAAAAATCCTAGGAGTTCCTTGCAAATCTATTAAGGAACTTAATTTGTAATTATATAATTGCTAGAAAGGTCTATGTTTCATTTATTAAATACCATTCCGGGGGCATATTTGCTTTGTATTGATGGCTGTGTGTGCATGTGCATATACGTATTTTCATAACTTGTGTTTTCTGTCAAAGCCATTTCAGTACGAAAGACACAGTAGACATCCAAATCATCATTACGTACTGGAAATCATCAATGCTTTCCTCAGATTTGCTTACAGTGGTCACTGTGGATGAAACAAAACCCGAGCGATTCATAAAAAAGTTTGCGTAGACATTTCCGTGGATTTGTAGTATTTTGAACATAACTTTCCACTGAAGCTTCATTGCGGTGGCCAGAAACAGTCATTAGGTGACGGGATTCAGCCCAGTTTAACTTGAAGCTGTAATTGCTAATGCACGTATGCAATGATTACTATAAAAAGTAGACAGCCGTGTTTTTTTTACATCAGTTCTTGCATCATATTTCCTAGATTTGTTTTCCCCAACAGGTCTGTTCTTGTACCAAAGAACATCGTCATCAGTAAACGAATCACCTGGTATTTGAAGCATATCCGAGCACTTTGGGTTTCTTTAGTCAGAAAACGTCCATAACCAGCGACTGGGCACGTGTCTCCACCCATTTCATACATGCGACCATTGCAATCTTGACTGCGCACACATTTCACCCTGGTGATTCTTAGAAATTTCGGATTCGACCTTACAAACATAAAGTTGGCCTTTTTCATCGGCTTTTGAAGCGAACATAGGTGTGAGGCTTCTTTGGTTTTCCTACCACGTCTACATAAATGCAATACAAGCTCAAACCGAGCCTCGTTCAGTAATCCAGTTGGATTTTTTGGAGAAAATACATACGATGGATTTGTGATCAATATTCCTTTCCGGTATTTGTACACATCTTAAATACCGAAGTGAGATGTTTTTCCGGTAGAAAATTTTTCCTTCAGAACTAAAGATTTTAACAGCATATTTCGTTGCTTGTTTTGTATTCACCGAAACCTTGGCATCAGTAATTATTGTGAGGTCGGTTTCGTCAAAGGACGCAAATTTTATCTGTCGGATATTTTGCTCTCTGCGAACTGAATAAAGAACACGCAAAATGAGATTGCTATCTCCTATAAAGACGTCACATATATAGCGACGGCCCGTTGCCCTCGACTCCGGGCCTACATACTAAAACGAATTCGGTATAATATAGTATTATGTATTATCTTGTATTGAGATAACATAAGGAATGATCACATTATGAATGGTTTGATGGCATAAGATATTGTAATTTTTTTACGACCCATCGACAATTGGAGTCTTTTAGGGCTAAATGACGCGAGATTTGTGTAGCCTAAACTATGTTACGTATATCATGTTTTCCTGATACAAGTTAACTGCTTTGATACAGATTCTCTGTAGTAGAATAAAACAGATATAAGTGAAGACTCAATCTGGCACACTGAACAGTAACTCCTGCATGTTGTTTACTATTGATGATGTCCGTTGCTAACGTATTATACCTAACATCATTTTTATCTGTGTTGTAGCTACGGTCTCAATACAAGACACTTCAATTTGTACATTATACCTGAATGTTTGTATTTCAAATTTGTTCAGATGACGACACGTCTTAATGTCTTAACTTGTCAAGAATTAATCTATAGCCGAACCACCCAGCAATACGTCGTTACGGCCATCTCTACCTTTTGATTTATCTACTAATGCAGTGGGACTCTTGTATTCCTTTAGGAAACCGTCTGCTGGTGACTATCATAAGGAGACTTAACACGAACATACCGCAGCCTCCCAAGACATGCTCCTTCGGTCCAGGTGAGCTAAAATGAAGATCTCGAGACAAGTAAAAACTTACGCCGGACGGATGGCGCCACATAATATCTCATCAGAAGTGACCATAAAAACATCATTATTGCATCTGCTGTTACTTCAATGCATGTTTGATACGGAAGGACTTGTAATGTTTAAAATCTTCTGATCTTTCTTTCCAAGAACTTTCATTAACCATTACCATATTGTGCAATTTTAAGATGAATAATACATTCAGGATGCAGGAAGTGGCAAGTGTTATAATCACTCTACCGCGAGTTTTCATAAGTTTAAAGTAGTCTGCTATCAACAGGTCCTGGAACCATTTATTATGTCCTGGTCCTTGTGGTTATTGTGGTTAACCATTTATGCCACTGATATCCGAGTTCCTGCTCTTCGGACAGAGGGGAGGGTTAGAAGGGTTAGATCCAATCCATGTTTTTTCGAATTTAAGATGGGCATTTTTTCACTATTGAACTAATTGAAACTTGTAAGAATTTATTTATTCATGCAATATCACATAAAGTGTTTATCGTAGAAGACGACAAAAAGTTGGCCCCCGAAAATCGAGGATTTGCTTGCGTGTCTTCCTTTTAGCAGATTGAAGAGATCAAAATTGTTTTACTGTTCTTTGCAACACTTAGGATCTCTTTCCTCAATGCCCTGTCTTTCTGTGCTTTTCTCTAAAGGTGTCTCTTAAATAGTCATCTCCATATATCCTTAGACGTTAAACACCTTTCGATGATTAAATAGTTTTCCCACGTATCGCAGAGGACTAATTGTTCTGCTCTGCATAATCCTTGATTTTCCTGCTTAATTTTACCGATACAACAATAAGCAAATCTACCACAGCGTTCCAGAAAAAAATGAAATTCGACAAGACCTATATGTTTGGTATGATGGGGAAAATGCTAATCATCTCCAAGATTAGAAGACCTATTTGGTATCAACAATCACTTAATTGTAGTTTGTTTTAAAGACCCATTACAGAAAGCTACAACGTAGGAAATCTAGCAGAACAAATTGTTATTTCATTTAATTTGAAATCATGTGTTGATTTGTATTATGCAAGATTATATTGATGGCTGCTCAATGTTAGAATCGTCATAATACCTAAGGTCATATCAATCAAAAGTTTTCATTAACGATGGTACCAATTACTGGCGTTTCAATAGTGCCATCGCTACTAAAGAGCCGCACCTGTACATGGGAGCCCGACACCCCAACGTGTCACGTTATCATTTGTTAACCGATTTAAAGTCTTCCACCAGTATTATAATATTCTCTCTATATATTGTTCATTCAACATTCGACTGATATAGTTGTCAAATTTAGCATACTAACATGACAGATTTAGATGTTTCACGTCTTCGGACTATTTCAGCTTTGCTGTTTGATACAGGATGATTCCATAAACTGACCAAATGAATTTAAAAGACGTCCATTCACTATATAAATGGATAGAATTTACAATCACCAACCTATATTTATTGTCTGGTAAGAGTATATACTACATAGTAACACTATACGAGAAACGTATTACTTTGTTGTAATTTTCCTTAATACTCATTTAAATGATTGCCGCAGGCCACCACACTGCACCTACTGTAGGTAAACTTAATAAATTATATGTGACGTCAGCACATAGAAACACTTTGTCTGAACAGTCTATTTATTCAAGTAGCGACACTTGTTGTCTGTTTCCATTTTTCAAATAAGACAGAATATATTAAACGTATTATTTATAAACGTTTATGTCAATAGGATTATACGTCTGTAGACGTTCAAGCGTAAATAAGAAACATTTCAATAGACCACTGTATAAATAAGACTCATTTTCAAGTACATTGGCCGTCACCTTCATCTTAATTATGACTTATTTTGTTATATGTGTTTAAGCATCATATACACGATGGAAAAGTGATTTTATTCCGAGGACAATGAAGAGACAAAAACAGCTGAAACACTTGGTATCTTTCCTCAGTCTGTTATTCTGCGCTTTTTTTATGTAGGTATCTCCTTCACACCCGTTTTCATATGACCTTGGTCGGTAGGGAAAAAACAACCATAAACAATCATTATTTTTGAATCGTTTTGTTTTAAGGTCCGTTGCGATTATATAAATACAATATAATAATGATTTGGGTTGTTAATGTGCAATCCAACCTTATCAATATTGGAAATTTACTTCACTCTGGAACAATAATAGCTATCCCTACATCATCACGTCCGAGGAAACACTTTTTTCATTTTAATAATATCCCTACCGGGTCAAGTAACTAACGATGAGTTGACATATTATGAATTCAGCAATATTTCAGTATAGAAACGCTATGATCAGTCACAAGTTCTAAAATAGTTTGATAAATTGAGGAAACGTAAAAATGGAGAGTTTTTCATTGTTTCGAATTTGATACAAATGTGTTATTTAACACAGGTAAATCACCAAGATAATAAACGAGTTCCTATTACGCCTGCCTGTTTTAGCGTTTACTGATCGCTGTTTGATAAATGTACTTTTTATGGGTGTACAAATTATCGTTGAGATGACAATAACATATTTCTAAAGCTTTTCGATGTGGGATTTAGGCCAATTGATCCATCAAGGTAAGTTTGCAACAAACATACTTAAGAAACTAGAAACATGTCCAGAAGATATTGGCGTACAGGATTGGTTTATTTCAACAAGTGGTTTCAAAAAGGTCATCAACCAATTACCATTTAATAACAATGTATTTCTATTGTAGATAAGGATACACCTGTTTATGATTACAAACCAGTAATTCCATAATTTTAAGGGAATAATCCCGCTAGCAATGGTTTCATGATAATGGCATGGGTCCTTCATAAGAATGGGTCAATATCTAGCAAACGACAGTTCAGGGGAATGTTACAATGTTTATGCTGTATGTATTGTTAAAATACTTAAGTAGTCTCCTCCCTAAAAACGTTGTTACACGCATATGCCACAGTGCAGTTAAGCATGGGTTTACTTGTCAGATCATGACAAGAAAAATTTAAATTCTTGTGATATTTGTGTAATTTAACAAATACGTAGTCAATTATAATTAAGAATGGATTGAGCAAATTAACACCAATCTGTTTGTTCTGTGTTTGTTTTCTTGATCTTTTATTATTATTATTATTATTATTACAAGCTAACCGGTAATAAGTATTTATATATTAAAGTATTTAAACGGTAAAAAATTGTAATCCAGACGATTCTGCCGTTGATACATTTATTATGAGGTGTTTACAAAAGGATACGATATTAACGTGGCCCTGTGGTCAGGGTCAGCTGAGGGAGTCAGATCAGACCTACAGACAAGTCAATTTTAAACAAAGATGCACCCTGTACATGAGAAGTACAAATATACTTGATAGAAATATCCCGCAATTAAGTAATTAGATCGACTATGGTTCAGAATATGAATTATTTTTATGACCATATCCGTAAACTGTAAAACGAAAGTAGGTCTAGACTAGCCCAACTACATAGGTTACGATACGATAGCTATGAATTAAATCTGTGTTACTGTCCGTTGTATTTTAGCACATTGGTGTCTCAAAAATAGCGAAAATAATCCGGGAATGTTCAATGATCTTCTGTTTTTAGTATCGTTGTGCTTTCCGTGTCACGTTCTAATAACCGACGCCACGAAATATCATACAGCTAATGGACCGAAGTGTTATCCACTCCAAACATCCATTTATCGACTATAGATGCCTGATTCTATAGCCTGTGACGGGTACGTCATCAAATGCATTTCCCGCGAAATTATTGGGAAATCTAAAACAATTCTTTAAATGATATGAAGCGAAAGATATAGAAAATGTCTAAATAAAAAACATTGTGATCAGTATTGAGTACAACGTTAAAGTACATTGTAAAGAATTGCTACGATTCGCTAACCTAATGCATAAGTAATTTAAATCAAATTATTTTAAAATCCATATTTCGTTTCTATTATAATCTTAAAATTTGTAACACAAGATCATTTAGAAGCTTTGCAGTACTGACTCTTTCAAACGCACAGATGTTTTGATTTGAGCAAAGATGGCGACCCGAAGCTGTGAGGCGGTTTGGATTGGAATTAAAATGCGTATATTTCGGCAAGTAAATATCGTACAATGTCCCCGTGTGGTCAGATCATCTAATTTTGTCATAATGTATTCAGAACAGTTGTTGTTTGGTCGCTACGGTCATTAAAATAAAAATTCGGATTATTATATAAATACTTATTTAATTAAAGTTCATTCAATTTCATTACCACACCGATTGCTACCTATAATTTGTTCCAACTTATCAGCATTTTATTTTCCAACGGCAAAACAGTTGTGGAAAGTTAAATTCTTCTAAAATAATTATTACTCCGAAGTCATGGCTTCCGTAGCTGGCCGTGAGACCTAGTCTTTTGAACTCACGTGTGGATATTTGGTGCGATAAGTTAAATTAGTGAGACATATCGCGGAACGAATTTTTTTTTTAAAAAAAAAAAAAAAACTGGTGATTTTTTAATGTTTTTAGCGGGTGCTACTGTAGCCGGAAGTATTTAATCAAGCACAGGCTAAAGGTCCACCTAATTCTTAGTCTCGTGAGATCTCGCTATGGCGTTGGGTGTTACGACAGGTGTCCATTTTCAGTCTCACACACATTTATTTATGGTTTCGGTATCCTGTTACACCGCATAAATGAATTATAAAACAGAATGTCTGGTTGATCAGACATTAAAAACATCATTTGAAAAACAGCGGCAGTAACTTCAACTCAAATACATACGACGCACTGATTAAAACAATTAAAACAAGTAAATCAACACTTTCAATTGGCTACAAAAAGACCAAATAGCTGTTTTCTGTTACCATACCAACCCGAGCGTCTTGTGATTAACCTTCACTTACCTGTCATAGGACAATATTTAATGACATGATCATGGTATTGTATCGGCCTAATTAAATATTACTACATTTTTTTGTATCGATTTACCTTCCTCGGAATCGTATCTTGTTTATTTAGAGTTTTACAAAAATTTTAGTTGCTACTCGTACATAACGCTAAGCATTGCTGCTTTGGTTTTGTATTGTTAAAATTCCTAACAGCCATGGCCATGTAAGGTTTGGTTTGGTTTGGTTTATTTTGTTTAACGTCCTATTAACAGCTAAGGTCATTTAAGGACGGCCTCCCGTGCGTTGGACATGTAAGGACGGTCTTCCTTGTGTGCGAGATACATACATTCTGTACGTGTGATGAACGTGTGTGTTTTGGGAGCTTGCATGTTTGTCTCCTTGTGATAACGCTCAAATGCTGATGGCCTGAAGCTGCGGAGTGAAACGACAAATTCGCTCATTGTAAGTATAATGTTAATGCGACTGGGTGGGATGTCCTGAGTGTCGTCGGCAGTATTCTTCTTTAAGGTAAAACAAGTCAAAAAAAACAAAAAAACATGAACATACCACAACCTCCTAAACACACATGCTAGCTATAGTATCGCTAAAAACGAAAAACAAAAACGATGCAGATTCCAAATGTTGGTTGTTTTACCATTCCCTGATATAAGTAAATGGTTTGTTAATTATTAATGTGCTGCTAAACAAAACGAGATAATATTAAGGAATTTGACATTTTCAAACCAATTTAAAATTGATTTGCTTATGAAAAAGTAATACTGATTTTTTAATTATTTTCTTCATTTCCTGACAGTTTGGCCAAGAGGTAAGGCAAATCAAAGAATATTGTCCTAATTCGCAACCAAAAAAACTTTCTGCTGTTGTTTCGATCCAGTCACTACCAGTTTTTCAGTTAGTGTATGTATGTTAATGTTCTATTTTACTCACCAAGATTGTGTTGTCTAATGTTATATACAGTAGACTCGCGTCCGAGATGCCGATTAACGTCTCGTTATTTTATTCTATGATACCACAATTAACCCCGTCTGAATCAGGGCTTCAGCTTAGATTCCAACCTTAACTAATTATGTCCCAGTTCTGTGTCATTCGATACGACGACAAGCCATATCCAGGAATCAAACGTAAAGTTATGCACAAAACCAACTTGGAGATATGGTGCCTGATCGAAAACGATTAGATTATCAATCGAGCAGTATTGTAGTACTATAACTAACCTGAAACGTGTTTTATTGTTGGAACCAGACTATGTATTTTTTTTTTTTTCTTTTCTTTTTTATTTATTAAAGTTCAGTTAGTATGTTTTAACTAGTTACCACACCGATTGCTACCCATAATTTGTTCCAACTTATCAGCATTTTATTTTCCAATGGCAAAACAGTTGTGGAAAGTTAAATTCTTCTAAAATAATGATAACTCGGAAGTCGTGGCTTCCGAAGCTGGCCGTGAGACCTAGTCTTTTGAACTTACTCACGTGTGGAAAATATTAATATTTGGTGCGATAAGTTAAATTAGTGAGACATATCGCGGAGCAATTTTTTTTTTAAAGCTGGCCGATCCGAAATTCAAGATGGCCGACATAGCCGCCATCTTGAAAAACACATTTAATCTTCTTCTTAAGTTCCACCAGTGCTATCGAGTTGAACTTACCATAAATGATCCTGAGATGATCCAGACCAAGCATTGTTATTTTTCGGGTCCGTCCTAAATCCAAGATGGCCGCCATCTTGAAAAACACATCTTAAAGTTCTTCTCAAGTTCCACTGGTGCCATTGAGCTGGTAATTGGTGAGGATGTTAAGGATTTGGTTTGGTTTATTTTGTTTAACGTCCTATTAACAGCTAAGATCATTTAAGGACGGCCTCCCGTGCGTGCGACATGCATGCGTGTGGTGAGTGCGTATGTGTGTTTTGGGAGGCTGCGGTATGGTTCGTGTTATGTCTCCTTGTAATAGGCCGGAACTTTTGCCGATTTATAGTGCTACCTCACTGAAGCATACTGCCGAAGACATCCAGCATGACATCCTCACCCGGTCACATTATACTGACAACGGGCGAACCAGTCGTCCCACTCCTTGTATGCTGAGCGCTAAGCAGGAGCAGCAACTACCATTTTTAAAGACTCTGGTATGTCTCGGCTAGGGGACAGAACCCAAAGCCTTCCTGTTAATAGCACGTTCAACAAATTAAACCAAACCAAACGTCCTCACAGCGGCGAACGCTCAACAAAAGGCAATAAGTGAGGCATTGTCAATGGGGACATTAGGAAGAAGAAAGCTGTTAAGAAGAGAAAAGATAAGATCCCACATTTAGTCGCCTCTTACGATCATGCAATTTTGACAGCAGGTACAATTCTTACGCCCTACCTGCAGGGCAGGGATGTTAAGGAACGGGAGTGAACAAAGTGTTGTCGTTTTTCGGCCTCTTAAAAACTTTGACATATGGTGGACAGGGCGGCCATTTTGTAACGTGATTGCGCAATCATGGTTTTCTTGAACAACACCAATTTCAAACTTCTTAAGTTCCACCACTGGGATTTAGCACTAACTTACCTGGAATGATCCCGAGATAGTCCTGACCCAAGTGTTGTTATTTTTCAGATAGGTCTGATATCCAAGATGGCTTCCATGGCCAACAGTGCCACCATACTTGCTACTGAGTATGAATACTACAACAGTACAAGGGTTTTAAGAGTCAGATGCCCTTGGGGCTCTTGTTTTTATTTCAAAAAATCTATTGTTGATTTCATTTAACATTGGGTTGTTTATGTTGTTTTACAGCAATGCTATTCATTTCATTTAAGGATTAATACGTATTTTATTCATTTAAATAAATATTACATAATCTAATTAAGATTTTACATCACAACGACGATATCATGCTAATTAAATACGTCATTGCTAGTTCGCATCTTAACTAATGTCCACATTTCACCCTGTACTGAGTTCCCGACATAGACCACCGTGTGGCAAATACCACTAATTAAGGTTTAATTTATTCTAGTTATTTGAATAATAGCACATCTTGGAAGACTGAATAACAGTTCATACGTAGGTAAAAAAAATTGTCGCGTCATACATAACTAGGTCGAGTATTACACAAATCGTGGTCAGTTAGACAAGGTATATCTTGAAAAATATCGAAGTAAATCGAAAATGACTACCCGACAAAAAAATCATAAAATGGTAGACTATCACACATAGTCAAAGATAAGAGCATCGGTAAATAGTAGGGATACATAGTACAACATCGGTCAGTGGTATAGAGGAATATTAGTAAATGATCAGGCTACATCGCACACCGGGATGACCAAGCCATTGTTATGATCATAGCTTTGTTGATAGGATGGTTAACAAAACAAAAATCTTGTTGGTAAATTTGTTTTGGTTTTAGGCGTTTGACGTCCTGGCAAATGCCAGTGTAATATGATTTTGGGTGTCAAGGTAACGCCTAAGGAAGAAAGCAAAACAAGGGTAAGAGGCCCAAAAGGCCTGTATCGCTCATATGGATATTTCTGTAATCATGACATAATACTTTGTGTAAGTTACATTGCAATCATTGTTCTACCTTTTTGCTGCCTGAACATCATTTCTTACAAGCTATCCCACACGGATCTTGGCCACGTATCATTGAATGATTTGTTTTTATGTAAGACTGTTTCTCTCTCTATTGCTTCTTTTTTCTCTTTATCGCTTTATCACTCATCTGGTTAGATTTGACCAAACGTCAGCATAATGTAAGGTTCAATTCGTTAATAGCTTTATTTGTCGATGTCGAGCAATGCTATACAAGGTTACGAGGGATCAACTGCTTCATAAATATAACCCAGAAAAGTCAAGTCTCCCGACGGATGTGAAAAGGCCCCAGGGATTGTTTTTACAAAATAAATTTAGTCCTTAATTGGGCTGAGGAAAGACCCTTGTGTCTTTTACAACCTGGTTGTGTTTTTATCCCGTGTTGTCCAGCATTTCTTTGTATGATTACAAGATGGAGATCTCAATAAATTCAAAACTATAACCAAGAAACATGGGGTGGGAGAAGCCCCCTGTGCCTATTTTACATCAGGATTGTGTTTATTATCCCTTGATGTCCAAACCATGCTGTGATACGATTATGGGGTATGGGGTCGTGACCTGGGGGAGGGGATGTTCAGCGAAGAAGTTGTTTATGGCAATTTAGCCGCAATGCTTAATTTTTCGTCCAAACGAAGCTAGACCCTCCGTTTATCATGCTCAAGACCAATTTCAATCAAAATCCATTCATGCTTTTATGGAAAGAGAGGATTTAAAAGTTTGACCTAAATTTCATCTTTTCACCACCCATTAATACCCTAAACGATATGTCATCGAAATCTATTCAGGGGTTCAGGACAAGAAGGTATTACCTCAAATTCACCTTTTTAGCCCCGTCAATCCGTCCTCGTGGTATCGATGCTTCAGACCAAATTTCATCGAAGTCCTTCCAGGAGTAAAGGACAAGTGGGAATTATAAGGAAATGTTGATTGTCACGAGCCAGGTGAGCAAAAAAAGAGAGCAATGAACGAGAAAGGAAACAATTAATATACCAAGAATCGCGATTTGAGCAGAAGATTCATTTTGGTGTCCTCAATGTCTCCTGAATAAAAAGACATCGAAGAATATCGTCAATGTTTTAGGGGGCAACTTTCTGTCTAAGTAGTAGAGTAACCGTGGAGAACATTGGCGAATGATAGAGCTACATGGTTGAAAATAGAATATGGTAACGCTTCATGGTAACACATAACTGTGTAACATTGGTGAGTGGTAACAGTGTCGCATACATTAGGAAATAGGTAAATGACCACAGGGTCTCGCGATCTAAAATTGCTAAGCCAAAACATTCTACAAAATGGAACCTATACAAATGTATGATGTATGAGATTTTGAACAATTTCCAATTGTGTATATACATAACTATATTTCTATTGTGTGATCTTTGCAAGCACTCAATTCAATATGCAACCCGCATACGTGCACAGTTATTTAAGTTAACTTGGGGAATAACCCTTTCATATTATGTATGAAATCTAATATTGCATGTCCCGTACAGAATATATTTACATATAATGAGATTTGTTTTACAATCATGTTAAAGGTAACAACCACAGCAAACAAATCTCCCCTTGACTGTCAAACATGACAGATTTGTTATACAATCAAATACAATGTACCATCCCCAGCTAAATTAATCTCACCTTGATAGTCAAACACATGGCTTTGCGGTGAAGCATGTTGTTGTCACATATGCATATATTTCGACAAATGAATCAATCATTTCGCAAAAATAAATTAAGCTGTAAAAAAAGAATTCAAAAAGTTTGCTAATGCATACATGATTTAAAGCCCAGTAACAACAAATTAATATTAACTAGACGATATTTCTTCTAAACGAGAACAGTTGACGGCAAATTAACATTAAAAAAGGTAATTAGGACCATCAAATGGCGAGTAGAAATGGACCAAAACGGAAAGTCATCTAACAAATGATACGTGTAGAGACGTAAATATATATTGGTACACACGCATACGGTTTAAAATGAAGAAAGTAGCCGTCGTTACTCAAATCTTGTGATACAAACCAACAGCTTTATAATAGTTCAAAATATCGTTTATGTTAACAGTTTTGAAAGGAATTTTTTGACTTGCCATGCTATTGTAAAAACTTTCTCTTGTAGGTTGTGAATCAATGTTAAATGGACAATTACATTATATTATTGCAATAAGTGCTAGAAGTGACATAGATAACAGTCTTCGTTAAGGATATTCTAGGAATCCGGTGCACAAAAGGCAATACATTATACATGAGTATTACACATGTTTTGTATATTTATGCATATACAAGGTCGTTGGTTGCAATCTAAAGGCTATTCAAAACGTATAGCCTGTCTAATTTCCTAGAATTTGTTTTATTGCAGGATTAATTGTTTCTTTTACATAATCTTCAGATCATAGCCTACCGGAGTGATTCCAGGACACTAAATTGAGGTGTCGAATATATCCAATGGTGAAAATATTTACTTTTAGTTCAATCAATTAGAATCTAGATGGTCATTCTCACTACGTTACATGATCACGTAACGTAGTGAGAATGACCATCTAGATTTTAATTGGATTGCTTTTAGATTTGAATATCAAAATCCAGATGGTCATTCTCACTACGTTACATGAACAAACGTAACACAAACATGCAACATAGTGAGAATGGCCATCTAGATTTTAATTAGATTGTGAATAGCAAGACATATAACTATGTTGTCTAGCCTCTGGGGTAATGCTTTGTATCATTTTACTGAAATGCCACGTCACAGGGACATTGGCATGGTATCTCTTAGTTCATATTTTAACACCGAAAGGGGTTAGCACTTCCAACATATCATTATTCAATGTAGGGAATTATATATATCATATTTATGTTCTTCAAACTAACTATTTGGTTTGGTTTGGTTTATTTGTATATCTGCTGTCCTCATTGCATTATCGTAAGAAGCGACTGCAATTAGAATATCCTGTTTCCTCTTTCTGAATTGTTTCTCTTCTAATGTCTTGCTTGACACTGCCTCACCTTTGGCCATCAGTTGAGCGACGTTCGCCCCTTTTAGAAGGCTTTGAGTATTGCCCCCAACTGCGGGCATACTACTCTTTACGCATTACGTTTGAGGTACATGTACAATCCCTATATTTACATCAAACAAATCGTTGAAATACTGAACGAAGAAAATAAAAGTAAGGTAAGGTAAGTGTTGTGATGTTGGTAACTACGGCAGCTGTGGTTGGTAGTATAGTTTCAATGAATCTACGTTATTGCACAAGTAAAGTTAACAAATTTAAAAGAAACAACTCAACGTTTTTGTTTAATATCTTTTACGTTTTTAATTAATGGATATATTTACAATCCACACTATCCGTCTCGGATTAGCTATGGTTGACAAGCACAGTGTGCATTGACACAGATATAGAAGTGACGTGGTCGAATATTCTAGGAGCTGTACGCTTCAGGAATTTGGGGGTAGCCCAACAACTGGAGAAGTAAGATATGCACCCATACATTAACGCAATATTCAACTTAGCGTTAGCTTTTTGTACGGAGATAATCAAGTAAGGGAAAACGCTCATATTGCGTTATTAGTCCCTTCAAAACTGCGCCATCTAGTTGACGTTTCGCAACGTCACGGAGACGACGTCATTAATTAAATGTTACCGATTCCCGCGCTTATTAATCCGCCGACCCTTTTTTCTCTGCGAAAACGCCGATGTCTTCACATTAGGAGTTTACTTAGCTGAAGAAGGGAGTGACGGAAATATAACTGTACGGACACTGTCTCCACATTGTGTTAGTAGGATGTTGCCAATGAAAAGGCAATATAAAATCATTTAAGAACAATGCAGCATAAAATGCAACCTTTATCCATGTTAAAACGTACCTGCGTAAGAATTGTACCTGCTGTCCCCATTGCATGATCGTAAGAGGCGACTAAATTTGGGATCTTATCTTTTCTCTTCTTTCTTAACAACTTTCTTCTTCCTAACGTCTCCCTTGACAATGCCTCACTTTTGGCCTTTAGTTGAGCGTTCGCCCCCGTGAGGAAGGCTTTGGGTTCTGTCCCCTGGCCGAGACATACCAGAGTCTTTAAAAATGGTAGTTGCTGCTCCTGCTTAGCGCTCAGCATACACGGAGTGGGACGACTGGTTCGCCCGTTGTCAGTATAATGTGACCGGGTGGGGTGTGCTGCTGGATGTCTTCGGCAGTATGCTTCAGTGAGGTAGCACTTTAAATCGGCAAAAGTTCCGGCCTATCACAAGGAGACTTAACACGAACATACCGCAGCCTCCCAAAACACACATACGCACTCACCACAAACATGCATATCGCACGCACGGGAGGCCGTCCTTAAATGACCTTAGCTGTTAATAGGACGTTAAACAAAATAAACCAAACCAAACCAAACCTAATTAATCAATGGGTATATGTCCCTATATTAACTCTGTCACACAGACTGCTGACAATTTAGGTCATCAGACAATATCATTAATAATCATGTCCGTCTTACATCAACCCTTTCCTTGCAAGTTAAACAGATGTATACAATTCAAAGTATAAAATACATACAGTGCGATACAAATAATGTTAAACACGAATACACTACATACATAACCTGTAGTCAACGGACACATCAAAGACACTAAGTTTTGCCTATTTAAATTTTCTTGTTAAGTTATGCAGATTAAACAATTAAACACTTGTTATATGACAATATGTAACATACATCGGTGACACATCATCAACAGCATATTACGGTGACTGAATTTGAAATGTATATACAATGTCTGGTATTATTTAATATCTCATTGATTACAATTTACGAATGGTATTACAGATTATTAATAAGCAAATAACTGAAATTCCTTAAAGTTTTGCGAATCATTTGAACGCAAATTCCTTAAGCGTTCTCGTATTGTCCCTAATATATTCAGCACAAATTGTTATGCGTTTATTTCACTTCCCATTCTCAGACGCAAGGGTGAGTATCATGTTACTTTACCTGTGAGACAGTAGTCTACAAAATGTCTGCACACTCCAAACACAGTACACTGTCTTCTACTTGTTAACTGATATATCTGCTGTTTGTCAGGTTGAAAAGTTAATCATGAAGTTGCAATTGTGGGCAGCATATCTGTGTTTGTCTCTTCAATGTCTCCTAAATACAAGATACAGAAGAAAATCCCTTATTCATCAGTCCCCCAATTAGTATCCATTTATGACATACATCGAGATAAAGAAAAACCCTGAAGACATAATCACTAATTGTTCACACAAGCAGGACAATAAAACTAAGCGAATTTCTATATCAAGAAAAAATAACGCCTTTCTTTGCTATTGTTATGAAAATACCTTAACGTTAAAGTTCGTCATAGTAATACAAATATTACAAAATAAACATAAATAAAAAAATAATCATATATAAATCGCACATAATCGTGATGTAAACTGTTCCCGAGTTATGACATTTCATTCCGTAACTTTAAGTATAGTTTTATAGCTATAACCTATCAAAATAGTCCGTCATCCTCCAATTCTCAGGAAAACGGCAGAAGCTATAGCAGCAACTTTAGCGAATTTAGCGAAGTTGTTGTTTGGTTTCGTATTGTTTAACGTACTTTTAACAGCTAAGTGTGTGCATCATGTATGCGTGTGGTGAGGAGTGCGTATGTGGGTTTAAAGAAGTTTTTGTATGTTCGTTTTTAGTCTCCTGGTGATAGTTCGGAAATGTTGCCGATTTATAGTGCTATCTCACTGAAACATACTGTCGAAGACACCAAGCAGGACAACCCACCTAGTCAGCTTATACTGAAAACGGGCGAACCAGTAATCCCACTCCCAAAATGCTGAGCGCTAAGCTAGTTGTTAAACAGCTCACTCAAAACAAGAACTGTACCAGCTGATTGTTAGAAAAGTTCAAACTCATGTCACTGAATAATTACAGAGCTGTCGTTTGATCAATTGTATATATTTAAAGGAGAGGGGAAATGTAACGACCAGATCGAGACTTCCGAACTCTAATCATTTGAGCTACCTGGTGACCGGAGTTCAGCTCAGTCCAATTCCGCTAGACATATACGGATTTTTAGAAAATGTTCGATACAGTCCCACACAAAAAACTTCAAGCAAAATGCCATCATTTAGAATTAGCAAGGAGGTTGTTGTATGGACGACCAGCTTAATCTTAAATAAAGTCGGGCTAAAGATCAACATTTTGACTGGAGCAAGGCGTCCTGAGGAATTGCCCAGGGATCTTTTCTAGGGCCAACTTTGTTCTTTATATACCGGAAGTAATGCAATAAAAGACTTGTCTTTTCGCTAACGATACAAAATTATATAGATGCATGCAGGGAAGTGCCGATATAGATATACTCAAGGTTGATTAAGACCACCTTTGAGCTTAGAGTGTAAAATTGTTATTGAAATTACTTTGCTTGCTGGCAGGTAAGATAGTGAAAGAAAATACTTGGTGAAAGGCGGAGAATTGCAGAAACAGGAAAGGGAAAAAAGACGGTCTCTAGCTTTTTGACGAACACACAAATACTAAGCTTACACACCGATATAATACAGGCTGTGTAACGGATGACAACCAAGCTATTACACACATTTAAGGAAATGTTTTATGCAGACATGCTTTTTAAAAGACTTGGATTACCAATGCTGGTCCTCAGAAGCGATGACATGATTGGGGTCTTTAACATATCGACCAATCTCTTTGATGGAGGGCGGCGGATATTCTGAAACTGAAGCACAAACATCCAAATCAAGGGACACGGGGCCACTCAAAAACGCCAATTTCACAGCATAGTAATCTGGACATCAGGGAAGATGTTTTGCGCTGCGTGTAGGAAAAATGTAGAACAATCTGCCAGAGGAAGTTTATCGGCGCAAACATTTAAATAAACAAATAAGAAATTCTGTAGAAATGGAACTGCCCAGATCTCCTGGTTATAATTGTTTCCTTTTAACCATGAAAAACGTGCAGCAACGATGCAAGAATTGTACTTGCTGCCCCATTGTATTCAATGCTGTTCTGTGCTTTGTTTATTACGCTAGGTGTTTCTTTGACACTTATCCTTATGTGACCTAGGCTGTTGCGAAGACGTTGAGCCCCTAAAATGATTTTTGAAGAGCTCTGGATAAATACCCAATGTTGATCGTAGAAGGCGACTAGTTGTGGGCTCAAAATAGATCTTCAGATCCATTGTAACACTTGCGGTATTGAATCTTTCTTTTTTCTAGCTGCTCCATCTTTCTTTGTTTCCTCTATAAATGTCTCCTTGACACCAGTCCTCATGACCCTGGCTTTTGCTTGGTCGTTAAACCCCTAAACACGAAAGTGAAAACATCTTGACGTGGATTCGACTGTTGAGATAAATAAAAGCCTTTATTTACATATTGGGGACGCAGTTTCATAACGTTCGACCTCCGTCAGTTTACATAAGAGTTTAACTATCTTTCATTATAGTAAGTTAGTTAGTTAAAATGCTTAACGGCCCATCAACACTATAAAGGTCATAAGGGCCAACAAAGTGATTAAAAATACGAGCAAAATGGGCAAGAGACAAAATGACAAAAAAACCGATAGATGTAAAAAAAAAAAAAAAAAAAAAAAGTAGATATATATTGGTACACTCACCATCAGTTTAAAATAAAAAAGAAAAGTGGCTATGGTTACTCAAATCTTGTGATAAAGACCAATAACTTTCAGATAGCTCAAAATTTTGTATTTTGTACTCAGAGTCTTCAGACCTGCCATGCTGTTGTAAAAACTCTCTCTTGCAAGTTGTAGATCAATGCAATCCAATACAAAGTGTTTAATGGTAAATGGTTCATTGCACACGATGCACTGAGGCTGGTCCTCACGCTTCAATAAGAAGGAATGCGTTATATATGTATGGCCCATCCTAAGACGGGCATAATAAATCGTGAAGCTAACACATGCATGTATTTTTGTCACTAGAATGACTCCTATTCCGTTAGAAGTAGTTCTATGGTCTCGATAATCCATCACATCTTCGACGAAAGAAATCTGGTATTTTAGTTGCACATGGCATATAAATGTTAGACTCAAACAACTCCAGGTTGACAGATTGTGTATGATTTTTGCTTTACTTTCTCGCAACGACAAAGGCCGTGCAACATTGTCCGCAGATGGATGTATAATCATCACATTGAAATGTTGTGAGGTAGACTTTTTGGTTCTGTCCCACGGTCAAGACTTATCATAGTCTATAAATAGGTAGCTTCTGCTCCTGCGTAGCGGTCAGCATTTTGTGAGTAAAACAACTGAGTTGGGTGCCCTGCTACGAGTCTTCGGCAGTATGCTTCAGTGAGATAGTACTTTAAAGTCGTTATCAATTCCGCGCTATAGCTAGGAGACGAAAGCAGCATACCGCAGCCTCCAAAAATGCACATGCATTACACGCATGTATCTCGCTTACAGGGGAAGCCGTACTTAAATGATCTTAGCTGTCGATAGGACGCTGAACAATACAAACCAAACGACATTGCTTGTCACATTATACTGACAAACTGGGGGAATAATTCGATAAACCGATGATATGCTAACCAGCGCCAATATTTGGAAATAAAGACTGCATGCAATCCCCAAAGAGATCAACAACTATCAATTGATACTATAATAAGTGATTATATCGCCATTGTTTATAAATTTATATTAAGACTCAAATGGCCTTATACATGATAAATAACATTCATCGAGGTAACTTTTTTTCGAATTGAATTTCCATAATTATCAATATTAGAAAGGGATGCACTAAATGCTTGCTATATAGAGACGTCTCCTAGTAAATAATATTATGTAAATACATTCGCGGTGACCCCAGCTGTCATGTTGTCAGGTTACTGCGCATTTATACAGTAACACAACAGACCAATACACACAGGCTATATATCGTGTATTTCTTTATAGTATAGTCAGGCTAGATGCAAGTCCACGTCCACTCTAGCATAGTACAATGAAATATATGATCAACGATATATGTTAAACAATATGATGAGTACGTCAAATAGCCGTACTGGTTAATGTTCATGTCCATGTATTTGTAAACAAAACTGTATTTCGATAGATTTCGCGATTAAATTAAACATGATTAAGCTACAACGATATATCATGGGCCCTGTAGTCACGGGCTTTAATGTCAAAGCTTTTTAAAGTACGCATTCAATCATTTTTATTCTTAATTGTGGGTCGATACACAATAATACTAACCTCAACCTTTAATTAAGTAAAATACTTGTGGTTATCGCGTTTTGGCAGAACCAATAAGAGTGATTTATATTACTATAGGATAGCTTAAATAATAAGTTTAATTACTTGAAGGCAAACTGATTGAAATCGAATTCATTGACTGCAATTATTTTTTGTAAGTGTGTTATGTTTAGCCTCAAGATGCACGAATTTGTAATATGTAAGAATACAACCAAACCATAGTGTACGAAAAGTGATTATTCACTGATATATAATAAAGTTACTCCATTGAGATGGTGTAAAGCGGTGTCACTGGGGAATGTCTCGGATGTAGTTACAACTGAATATAGGACGATAACAAGTTAAAAAGTATCCCTGAAACTATAACAATTATGTATAGAACAGGTAAACGCCGTCAGGAAATGAATGATAGAAACACCGACAATAAAAGATGTAACGGGGAAGTGACGGCTATACTTGGCGGAGACATAGGTTGTAAAAGTTGTCACAGGGATATAGCGACAGGTTAACCTAGCTGAAACATATGTAGTTCAGTTTAAGGTGTATAAGGCACACATCTGATGTATATGCAACCCGGACATTCATTGACAGAACTAATTACAATAATCATCAGTTAAAGAAAACGATTGGTTCTCATTCATACGATAAATATAGATATAAATATATATTTGGTAATAAGGAAGATGTTAGAAGAAAATGCTGCAGACTTGTTTGTTAAAACACAAATGAGATTCCCATTTCATGCAATAACATGCTGTATATTTATTGTCCGTGGGATGCAAACAATTTTCTGTTGAAGACGATATTGTGAGACTGTGCTACATGCATATATATAGTGACTATCAAGAAATGTTAACATTGGTTTGGTTTATTTTGCTTAACGTCCTATTAACAGATAAGGTCATTTAAGGACGGCCTCACGTGCGTTCGATATGCATGTTTGTGGCGAGTGCGTATGTGTGTTTTGGGAGGCTGCGGTATGTTCGTGTTAAGTCTCCTTGTAATAGGCCGGAACTTTTGCCGATCTATAGTGCTACCTCACTGAAGCATACTGCCGAAGACACCCAGCATTACATAAATGTTAACAATCTCATCACGGTAAATTATAGATATTATGATTTCTTTTCCCTCTAAACAACTCAACGTCTCTCAAAATAGATCTGTCCCCATTGCAACACTTACCATCTTATTTTCCTCTTTCATTATGTGTTTTGTGTTCTTTGTTTGACCAACGCCCTCATATGACCATGGTGGTTGCGAGGACGTTAAACATCTAAAACCTACCCTCAATACGATATACTTATTTTGTTTATCTTTCGTATAAGCCTTGTAAGAACTCCAATTGCCACTTTTGACCTTTAGTTCAGTATGATGAACACTTTGGGTTATGTCCCTCGGCCGTAACACATCAGCGTCGATGGTAGTTGCTACTCCTTATCGATTAGCATTTTGGGAATGGGATGAATGGTTCGCCCGTTATCAGTTTTAATGTGAACAGCTTTGGTGTCTGCTGCAGTGAGGTAGCACCATAAAGTCGCCATCGGTTCTGCATTATCACAACATACCATTCAAAAACACACGCATGCTTGGCGCACACAGTAAGGGGGCCGTCCCTTAATTACCTTAGCTCTCAGAAGGTTGTTTAACAACACAAACCTAAGCGTAAGTATGCATAATGACTGGGCCACACTATCAATTCCTTCGGCGTGGTCATGTCCACATAGACATTTAGACCGGAATAAAAACGGAAATTAGATAAGGATTTGTGTTCAATAAGAATACGTTCTGTTTTATATGCACAATACATTGTTGCAATGTTATATGAAAGAAAAGAAATTCTGCTGATTGAATATACTGGCCCTAGTAATGTCCACAAATAATAACATATGTATAGCTTTAAGCATGGCGTTTCGTTTTGCGGCTGGCCTACAATGTCTTTTCTATCTCTTAACTTCCCAAACCACCTGTCTCCTGTGATGGATATCCCAATATAGTTCCACCAGGAGCTTGCTTTGGCCTTCAAATACTGTCCGTCGCTAATCCATAGGCTTACAAAGGGGAGCTATCCAGGATGGATTTACCGGTTCCACCACTGGTGGATGCATATAGTCTTTTTGGAGAGGTTGATAGAGCCGTTTCCCCTTTTCCTCTGTATCAGCAACAATGGCGTTTCCAACAAGGACAGGGTGAGGCCGAAGAGGCGACGGGCAGTTTGGCATCATCGTCCTAGCTCCCCATAACCTATTTGACGACTTTCAAGTATTTCCGCTCATCAATTGTCCGACCCGACTTATTTAACTCCGATGGGGAGCTAATGACCGAATGTGGTGGCCTAACTATGCCTTTTGTAAAGAGGGGAACGGACACAAAGTATAGAAGTTACTAGTTTCTAAGGGCAGGCGATTCTTATAAATGCAGGCTACCATTCTTCTTTTCAGATGTTAGGTAACAGAAGTTGCGTTTGTATGCAACTTCCATAAATAGCTGTCGTCACCTCTGACATGTTTGGTTTGGTTTGGTTAATTTTGTTTAACGATTTCGGCCTATCACAAGGAGACAATACCGCAGCCTCCCAAAACACACATACCCGCTCACCACGCGCATGCGTGTCGCACGCACGGGAGGCCGTCCTTAAATGACCTTGGCTGGTAATAGGACGTTAAACAAAATAAACCAAAACAAATCAAACCAAGTTTTGCCTATTTATAGTGCTACCTCACTGAAGCATACTGCCGAAGACACCTAGCAGGACACCCCACCTGGTCACATTATACTGACAACGGGCGAACCAGTCGTCCCACTCCTAATATGCTGAGCGCTAAGCAGGAGTAGCAACTACCATTTTTAATGACTCTGGTATGTCTCGGCCAGGGGACAGAACCCATAGCCTTCCTCACAGGGGCGAACGCTCAACCGAAGACCAAAAGTGAGGCATTGTCAAGGGAGACATTAGGAAGAAGAAAGTTGTTCAGAAAGAAGAGAAAAGATAAGATCCCAAATTTAGTCGCCTCTTACGATCATGCAATGGGGGCAGCAGGTACAATTCTTATGCCCTACCTGAATAATGTTGACTATCGTTCAAGGTCACAGGGGTCAAAAAGGCTAAAATCTTTAAACGACTTCTTCTCAAAAGCCAAGAGTCCCAGGGAGTTGATATTAGGTCTGTAGCATGCTGGGGAAAAGGGCTCTCAAGTTTGTTCAAATGAATGACCTTGACCTTCATTCAGGGTCACAGGGGTCAAAAATGCTGAAATATTTAAATGACTTTTCTTTATAACCCAAGATTCCCAGACAGTTGATATTGGGTCTGTAGCATGATGGGGTGAAGGGCTACCAAGTTTGTTTGGTTTGGGTTTTGTATTGTTTAACGTCCGATCAACAGCTAAGGACTGCGATGCTTGCATGAAGTGTGATATCGCGAAGTTAATGCCGATTTTATAGCGATACTTCACTGAAGCATAATGACGAAGACGAGTATAAGTCCTTCCGTCGAATAGAAACGTCTGAATCTGTGACTTTAGTATACACAGGGTTAATGCTTATATACGGTGCTTGGCGGCCCAATGCAAAGTGTTAAACAAAGCTAAATATATTAACAAATCCCTACAATGTACAAGATAGTTATAATTTCAAAGGTTTAGCACAGCAGATTATACGTTAAACGGTGAGGTAGCACTATACAGTCATAATCACAGAGACAGTTATACCGAAGCCTTTTCTCGCACACAGGGGATGCTGCCTTAAATGACCTTAGCTGTTGATGGGATTTTAACTGTTACTAAACCAAAACCAATCTAATTAAAATATAGGTGATCATTCTCACTACGTTACATGAACGTATTGAGAATGACCATCTAGATTTGCTCAGCATATTAGGAGTGGGACGACTGGTTCGCCCGTCGTCAGTATAATGTGACCGGGTGGGGTGTCCTACTGGGTGTCTTCGGCAGTATGCTTCAGTGAGGTAGCACTATAATTCGGCAAAAGTTCCGGCCTATCATAAGGAGACTTAACACGAACATACCGCAGCCTCCCAAAACACACATACGCACTCACCACACGCACTCACCACACGCATTCATGTCGCACGCAAGGGAGGCCGTCCTTAAATGACCTTAGCTGTTAATAGGACGTTAAACAAAATAAACCAAACCAAACCATCTAGATTTTAATTATATTGAACCAAACCAAACCTAAAACATACACATTCACCACACGCTTGCATCTCGCATACAGGATAGACCGTCCTTAAGGGTCATCTATATAGCAGAATAATGTTGAATTTCAAACACGAATAAATAGCTTAAACTTTGCACAAAAATAGTCATGTAATATACCAAAATGTTTGTTTGGACATGTAGTGTCTTAAAATCACAACTAATTTGATGTAGATGCTAACAATTTCTTCTATAGAGTTACTTTGTGGTAAGTTGTAGCATGGAATAATTCTAAGCCACAAAAATAACCAAACCTGAAAAATAGTCCAGCTGTTATGCTCACAGGTGTCTATAGCACAGGGTAGGAGCATTTGTTTGACCGGATTTGACTTTATATAGGTATAAACACATATTTAGTTTTGACCTTGAAATGCAAATGGCGGCTGTGGATGATATTACACAAATATGGCATAAAGGGAGGCATTTCAGCCATTAAAAATGCTCCTATATCATACATTTAAGACATCTGATTATAGTAAGAATGACCATTTTAAGACAAATTGTCAAACTGGTGAGTTTTGGGCCTTTTTCAGAAATATCTGTCTTTTACCCCAAACTCAACGGATGAACATTTTTTCCTAAAAACAGTCTTCCTGCCATGTCTAGAGTTCTCTATAGTATCTAATATGAGCATTTTTGGCGTTTGAAATACCTTCTTATATGCCATAATTGTCTGATCTTATTCACAACCGCCATTTGCATTTCAAGGTCTAAATAAAATCAGTGTTAATACATATCATAAAGTCCAATCTAGTCAAACAAATGCTCCTAGTTTGTGCTTTAGACCCTTGTGAGCAAAACGACATGACTGTTTTGCACAATAAATGAGATACGAATGAGTTAATTATGTCCCCCTGAAACATGCATTTTTCCCATGTTTTGTTGAAATTTACGAACTACTGAACAAATTGAATGTCAACAGCAAGGCCCAAATTTTGACATGATACATACCAAAATTTCATCAAGTTACTTCTATTAAATTGCATCCTAGTAGGGATGTATAGCCTTGTAAAATATCAACTGTTTTGGCTGGATTTGCTGTTTAGATGCCCCTTAAATGACCATAGCTCTTGACGTTAATCAATATCAAAACCAAACCAAACCGTCAATTTCACTGAGTGCATGGTTATCCATTAAAATATATGTATAGCCTACAACAAAAATTATGTAACAAAACAAAGTGATCGAGAAGACTCGAACGTTGCTTTGATCGTACAGTGCACTGATAGACTTTGATGATAGTTCCTTTTCTTCTAACATAAAAAATCGTTTCCGAAAGATAGCATTTTCAAATTAATATCAATCGCCTACTCATATCAGGCCCTGTCGAAACTATGGCGTAAACATGTTTACCATGGTAGCAACCATAGGCTCCTCTATCATGTCAAACGAAGTGTTATGTCTATCGATTAGGCCTCCACGATTGCATGTTTTATTGTATGCCCATATTCACACCTGATTCTAATAAAGTTGCGATACGTTCAATATCTGTCTTATCGAGAAGTAAGATGGGCGTGACTCTGTGAGATCAATCGTTATTACTGATAACATTCGAATGCTGTTTAAAACGTCGACAACCGAGATCAACTTTTAGTTAAGGCTTAAGAATTGTACCTGCTGGCCCAATTTCATTGATCGTAAGATGCGACTGAATTTGGAATCTTTTCTCTTCCTTCTAAATAATTTTTTTCTTCCGTGGTTTTTGTTGATGGTCCTCTGGGTATTTTGTTTTTTTGTTTTTGTTTCTCTCTTCTTTTTTTAATTTCACTCTTTAGCTAATAATCACTTCCCATCGTGTCTTACCGTTCAATCATGCTCGACGCCTGTAGCCAGTACATTATGCTTTGGGGCAAGCAGCATTGAAAGTTAACTTGTGTTCTGTTTAATGGACTATTAAAGGGAAACAACTCGTACTAATTTTCGCAAAATTCTCCAACACAGAGATCAACAACACGTTTTATGTTTTCCATGATTTGGTTTGGTTTGGTTTACTTTGTTTAACGTCCTATTAACAGCTAAGGTCATTTAAGGACGGCCTCCCGTGCGTGCGACATACATACGTGTTGTGAGTGCGTATGTGTGTTTTGGGAGGCTGCGGATGTTTTCCATGATCCACAGAAAAACCAGTCCCATACAATATATATATATTAACCTAAGACATGGTGGAGAATCCTAAGATTAGGGGCTAGGCCTTCGATACCTGTTGAAGGCTTGATTCTAATTATGTAGAAAACTAGAAAACATATGGTCTACACAGATGACCTTCAACGATCTGTTTCTGGCAGACTTTCGTTTTATGAATGCTAATGTCACAGATTCATTAATTGTAGACTCATATTTTGCTAGGCCTTCGGTACCTGTTTATTTGATTTGAATTATTTTCTTTTAATATTTTGTAAATTGAACACTTGGTTCTAATTATGTAGAAAACAAATGAACTTCAACGCTCTGTTTCTGGCAGCATTTAGTTTTATGAATACTAATTATTTTACTTTCAGATTTCATTAATTATTGACTCATATTTTACTATTTCGTATACAAATTTCCGATAACTTATCTGTTTCGTCATACTCTTTGTACGTGATTGTGTAGGCATAAGCAATGTTCCCGATGTTATCATAGATCTTAGTTTGCTGCACAAGCATTTATTCTGAGGTCCGTCAAATCGCGACTGCAATACAATTCAAAAATCATGGCAGCTGTTGTTATAACTACGATTGCATCAAAAGACCTGTCCATACATTTCGTCATTACACGCATGTTACTCCTGTCAACCAATACCTACCTGCAGGTAGGGCGTTAGGATTGTACCTACTGCCCACATTGCATGATCGTAGGAGGCGATTAATTTGGGATTTTATCTTTTCTGAACAACTTTCTTCTTCCTAATGTCTCCTTTGACAATGCCTCGCTTTTGGCCTGTGAGGAAGCTTTGGGTTCTGTCCCCTAGCCGAGACATACCAGTGTCTTTAAAAATGGTAGCTGCTACTCCTGCTTAGCGCTCAGCATATTGGGAATGGGACAACTGGTTCGCCCTGGTTTTCAAACAAAATTCAAGGACTTTTTAAGGCCCTTTTCACCTTTTTCAAGGCATTTTTTCAACAAAATATTTAGCCATTGTATACAGCATACTACTACAGACAACATAAGCATTAAGTAAATTCTGCTGTTTTAATATGTTCTGTGGTGCCACAATCAATATTATACATCAAGTCTTTTGTGAATGCGTATTAGCTGGTAAAGCTACTTCATTGATCAACTTTCTCTTTTGCAGTCTTGCGAAGGGCATTAGAATGGGACAAGTGGGTTAGGTTACACTCTGTCTCTGCCCTGGGGGCAAAAACATCTGCTGATTTAAACAGTCAGTATAATGTGAGTGGGTGGGGTGTGCTGCTGGGTGTCTTCGGCAGTATGCTCCAGTGAGGTAGCACTATAAATCGGCAAAAGTTCCGGCCTATCACAACGAGAATCAACACGAACATACCACAGCCTCCCAAACCACACGCATGCATGTCGCACGCACGGGAGGCCGTCCTTAAATGACCTTAGCTGTTAAAAGGACGTTAAACAACATAAACCAAACCAAACCAACCAATACCGTCATGAACAATTTCTTATGTAAATATCCATGATTGATTCTAATGAGGAACACACAGATTTGAATATAGCCCTTCATACAAATCAACGTATTCACCAAAGTCACGGCAGAATTACATATTAAATGTTATTTAATAAACTTACATCCTTCGCCACACCTGAAGTTGGACTGGGTTAGGAAGGCATCAAATGCCATGACCAGCTTTACTCAGATGCTTTTGTGTATGTTGGGATATGTGATAATATTTGATAGTAAATGTTGACAGCCATCCGGTTCACAGTCCCTCGACTAAACATATCGGTGTGGATTGAAATCGAACCACATCCCCTACGTCAACAGTATGTATTGAAAACCCCTAGGCCAATACAATCACTTGTAATTTCCAAATATGTTGCAGCATAAAAGCTTTTTCTTCCTTTTTTAAAACATGTTCTGGTTATTACCATGCAGTCTTGCGAAGGGCATTAGAATGGGACAAGTGGGTTAGATTACACTCTGTCTCTGTCCTAAGGGCAAAAACATCTGCTGATTTAAACAGTCAGTATAATGTGACCGGGTGGGGTGTCCCGCTGAGTGTCTTCGGCAGTATGCTTCAGTGAGGTAGCACTACAAATCGGCAAAAGTTCCGGCCTATTACAGGGAGACTTAACACGAACATACTGCAGCCTCTCAAAACACACATACGCACTCACCATGCATATCGCACGCACGAGGCCGTTCTTAAGTGACCTTGGCTGTTGATAGGACGTTAAACAAAATAAACTAAACCAAACCATTCATTTAAACTTCTGGGGACGAGCCTAATAACTACTTCCGGTACGGAATCCGGAAAGAACACAAAGTACGGAAAGAGTTAAAACAGGCCAATATAAGAATGGTTTGATCATTTGGACGTGTCGATAAAATTAATTGATATTGTGTGGGTGAAACGACCGAAAAATCATCAGCTGATGACGTCTTGTAGTAAACTACATAGCATTTCTCCTATGAAAAAGACTAAATATAATAACCAATACTTTAAATGGAAGCTGGTGACGACACTATAAACGTCTCTTGTGTTTTGACACATAAATACACGCAAGTTTCGCTGGAGTTTGGTTTGGTTTTATTTGTTTAACGTCCTATCAACAGCTAAGGTCATTTAAGGACGGCCCCCGTGCGTTTGATATGCATGCACCCGAAATGTAAAAACACCTATGAAATTATCAAACATTCTAAACACGCCCCTAATCATTAATAACAGATCGTCTTTGACCGTCATCAAATGTCTAAAGATTTAGACAATCGACGCCAAATGATGAAAAAGACGCCACGGTATACAGTGCCTACATAATAGAGGAAAAAATGCTGAAAGAAATAAGGCTAGTACAAAAGTGTGTCCACTTTATCGCATATAGAAAAAATAAAGAAAAACACAATACTAGCTGTTACACCCGTAGCTTATGTTGATACATAAATAAAATAACCCAAGTAGTCGCCTAAATTCTGCTTTCGTACTGTAACCACTCAGACTTCCTATTTGTATTATCTTTTTTTTTTTACCAAACATGTGATAAAAACTATTCGGTATATCATGGTTCACATGAGGTTTTGAGATTCTATCACGGACATCTTTACCAACCCTGATTTTATCCTCAAATTAAATTTCTGGGGCCTTGGTTCCTTAATTAATGGAGCATATCCTATTTCATATTTCCTCGGATATATCATTATATGTGGTTTGGTGAGACTGATTAGTCCATTGAGAAGTGAAAAAAATCCGCAATCAATTCACCTTTGCAGGTTTTACTTTAAAAACAAAAACAAAATATTAATTTGGCGATAGAAATTTTACTTCACCAAAAAAAAAAAAATCGCTGGTAGGTTAATTGGCGAAAAAATATCAAAATTGAAATATGACATACATAATTCCTACACAGGTAAAAATTGGCCTAATCACCTTTACCCAGGTAAATCACCACCCTGGCAATCAAATAATTAGTGTCTTACTTTTGTTCGCCTGTTTTGTTAATCCCTCACTAGCATGCTTGACTTGGAGGTATCACACGTGTGTGTACACAGTGCGACATTGTGAATACAAAGACGTCTAATTAGGGCTGCAGCGATACACTGATGCATCACGATATTATGAGCCACGATACAGGCCTAGAATCGCGGATATATGTATCGGTTGTAATCGATACCGCCATTTATCTACGGGAGGCCGTCCTTAAATGACCTTAGCTGTTAATAGGACGTTAAACCAATACAACCAAACGAAACCAAACCATTTACCTTTGATGATAGACACATTAGAACAGTTAGTTTCAATATACTTAATCTTTGCATTCCGTTATGTTTTTTCAATTAGTTTTTTTTTGTGCGAGAGGTAATGTCAGTCGTCGATAGCGAACACGGGTCACAGACATACAAGCGGTACCGGCATCGTTTCCATCGAGTGTTTGGCCAAAATTTGGATATAAAGGAACGAAAGAAAATTGCATATGGAAATCTATCGACCGTCATAATTGAAGCGACAGCACACGTGATCATTGATCATTACGATCGACATTTGACTCTGGTGAATTTGTTCAAATAATTATTTTAGTCCATTTTCATCAAAGCAATATCTGCAGATTTACGGAAAGTAAAACACGATTGATGTTTAGGGTAAACAATCTACTTCATCAACAAGATAGACGTCGTCAACATCAGTGACCGAACATTCAAATAAAGTATCTGCTGATTGCTGTTTTATTTAGATATATTATTGTCCATGTCAGTTATCTAATCAATCCAATAGGCCCTTATGTCCATGTATACTGTATTAGGGGAAAATCTACATAATTAATAATTAATGAATTATAATTATCACCAGCAACGCTGTCTTGAGGTTATGAAACGGATAAATCCAAATAAACTCATGCTAAATTACAAAATGTAAAAGAGGGTTATTTCTTTGATTAAAATGATATATTTACAACAAGTCTCGTTGCAACATTTATTGATGCATGTTTATGATAGAGAATCTAAAATTCAAGTTGACAAATTATTTCTTCTTAATACTGGTTTGATGAAAATTATCACAACTCTAAGATTATTAAGGGAAGCATAAGGATAGGGAAATTAAAGAAATGCACTTGTAATAAAAGTAATTGTTAATCACCCTGATGTTGAGATTTCTGCTTCAAAATTTTTAAAATTTTAGGATGTCAATAAAAACATTAATATTGCATATCAAACCAGCAAACAAAAATAAAGTTTTAATGGGAATGGACAACAGACACAACCCCTTTACAAGTCTGATCCCCTATGATATCGTAAACAGATATTAGCAGAAAAATTACAACATACAATCTTACTCATTAAAATAATTATTGTAGTTTGGACAATCGCTAAAATTTACTCTTGAATTTTAAATTAATACACTCAATAATATACACCGTTTTAAGTTATTTAAAAAAAAACGAATTTCCAGTAATCTAGTAAGGTAAAATATAGAATTCTAATATCAGTGGTATTCATTGTAAAATCATTGTTTATTCATTCATAGAAAAGCACCCTGTGGTGTATATTGTATTATATAGTAGTCTAGAAGGGCAGTTGCAAAGTAGTCAAATGTACCTATGACCCTCATTAATATTTATAACGAATGCCGGAGGATGGACTATTAGTTTGTGTATCATTGAAATTTCAATTTGATGTCGTTAATGGATAATGTATTTGGATTCCGACAGGACTTCCTATTGTCCTTATAATGTTAATGGGTCATTACGGATTTATGATTAACTGATAGAATTTAATACAATAGAATTGAATGACTTGGCATTACAGTAAAATAAAGAATCGATATGGCCAATACAAGTTTCTGTACAATGTATGATACCTTAGAACAACATAGCAACATGTGTTCATTCAGTAAACGGACAATATTTCCCCCCGCCCCTCCCCACAAAAATAAATAAAAATCTGTATGAATAAGGTTCATGATATATTGTAAACAATTAATATATACATTGCTGCATTGTTGATGTAATTGCTGTGCGAGTGTGTATATCGTTCATGTGGAAATTGTATTTTCACTAAATCGAATTCGTTTCGCAATGAATTGGTTTGAATTTCAAACAATGATCAAACGCTAAAATGCCTCAAACTGATTGATGTCTCCGTGATAATCCAAAGCGAATACAACTTATTATTCATGGACTTAATACTCTAATTAATGACCGTTTTTTTGCGGTGACTATAAAACTGAATTAGTTACAGCATTCAGCTGTGCCCTGGGGTGCCATTTGTATGGCCATTTTTGCTCCTACAGTCCCGTGATATACAGTGATCAAGTAATAAAACCTATTTGCATAAACATCGTTAGTTAACGTGCTTAACGTCACATCAATACTATCAATGTCATTAGGGCCAAAACAAATTATCAAAAAATGGGCTTTAGTTTTATTTTATTTTATTTGTTTAACGTCCTATCAACAGCTAAGTTCATTTAAGGACGGCATCCCGTGCGTGTGATTAGTGCGTATGTGTGTTTTGGGAGGCTGCAGTATGTTGTGTTAGTCAGACTAACTAGGTTTCTTACCAAATTGGGTTCAAATCCATCAATAACTTGATGACTAGTAGCGATATAAAAAAAATATCTCTTTTTCCCCTATTTGACCCCTTCCCTCTGGCCCTTTGGGGGAAAGAATCGTCATTATTGCAAAATCTGTTCCCCTTCCTCAAGGATGTTTCTGACCAAATTGGGTTTAAATCCATTCATAACTTTATATTTACAATCTGTGTTGCATTTGTCTATATGTCGTTAGTAAACCAAATTGTATTCATGAGACTGTATACTACAATTTACAGTGATTTGGTCAGTGTAGGAATACAGCTTCAGGTGTTGTAGGTTAAAGAATGGCCGCCTGTTACATTCGGCCTAGAGAGCTTTTGAATGGTAGCATTTATTTACAGAAGCCACAACGAAAAATAAAGCAACGTCACAAGTTATGAGAGTATGATTTTATAATTAGAAAAAATGTAGGCCTAGTCTCTAGATCTATACGAAATATTATCGAATTGTCAATGTCGTTACACTCACAGGGGCTCGTTCGGAATTTTCAGAAATGCAAGACGCAACAGTAAAAGAAAAATATTTCTAAAAAAAATCTTGTATAAATAGCGGGAGTATCGACATGGGTTCCTGTTGTGTATGTGTAGGCATAAGCCTACTGGATTTTAGTTTTGTGGTTATTCACTGATGTCAAAGTCCTAGGCCTACCTTACAAAATCGAGCCGCTGTGAAGTTGAAAATCGTCTGCTAAGTTAGCGACACTGAGTTGACCGGTTAGACTGGAATCTGTTTCGAACGAAATGTCCTTGGAATCGTTTTCCCCTACTGTCAAGACGACTTTCATTTAGAATTTAAGAGCCGATATTCTTCTTAAAATAACGTAAATCCAGTCGATAGAAACATAAATGTTTCCGAGGAATCGAGTCTGTCCTGGGCAATGCCCATTCAACGCCGCATCACTTCTAAATGTTAACTGTATATCATTGCGCAGAAAAAACGGGTTCGATTTAAAACAATCAGAAATTATGCGATTGTGAACAATTTGACGATATTTACAAACGTATATGAAATAAAAAATAAAGCCAAATTTGTACAAAAACGATCTGATGTGCTTGCTATTAATAACGTCATCAGGGACTATATTTTTCCTTCCTGAAATTTCGGCTGTTCCGGTATTTGAACTTGATGACGTCAGTGATAGGGTAAGCGGCAAATTTAAACGTGTCAAAACCTACAGTAAATAAAAAAATCTTTATGAATGTAAATATAAGCATTGAACTGTTACCAAATGGTAGTATACAGTCGATATGAATACAATTTGGGTGACAGATAAATAGTTCATGTTGCCCGTTAGGCGACATTCTATTTATCTGTCACCCTAATTGTATTCATATCGACTGTATATTACAATTTGGTAACAGTTCAATGCTTAAATGACTAGTAGCGATTTAAAGGAATTGCCTCTATTTCCCCTATTGGACCCCGCCCCTCTGGCCCCTTAGGGGTCATAATCGTCCTTAATGCAAAATTTATTCCCCTTCCCCAAAGGATCTTTCAGACTAAATTTGGTTCAAATCCATTCATAACTTTATGACTAGTAGCGATTTAAAGGCATTACATCTATGTTCCCCATTGGGCCCCGCACCTCTGGCCCTTGGGAGTCAGTGTCACCGTTTATGCAAAATCTGTTCCCCTTTCCCCGAGGATGTTTCTTACCGAATTCAGTTCAAATCAATTTTCCCTATTATATCTGCTGCCCCCATTGCATGATCGTAAGAGGCGACTAAATTTGGGATACTATCTTTTCTCTTCTTTCTAAACATTCCTCTTCCTAATGTCTTCCTTGGCAATGCCTCACTTTTGGCCTTAGTTAAGCGTTCGACACAGTGAGGAAGGCTTTAGGTTCTGTCCCGTGGCCGAGACATACCCGAGTCTTTAAAAATGGTAGTTGCTACTCTTGCCATTCTAATTAAAATATAGATGGTCATTCTCACTTGGTTACATGAACATGAAACGTAGTGAAAATGACCATCTATATTTTAATTAGATTGCACTCCTGCTTAGCGCTCGGCAAAGGACCTGGGGTGGAAAGGGGTATTTTTGTCATCCCCTCAAAAACCGTTCATTTTTGGTCAAGATAAAATATAAGATACATTCCTTGTTCGTGTAAATCCATAAAGCGATACCTTGACTGACTTTTGAGATTCACCTCTTTGCATTAAGCATGTTTTAACGTAATTTTTTCAGAATGATGACGTCAACGTCGCGGTATGAATGTTGACGTCATATGCTTTTTTATGTCACTTTTTAATTATGATGTCGCATACTTCCATGTTTGTTACAAATAAACCAAATGTGTTAGTAGTGTGTATTGAAATATGAAAACAAGAAGAAATTCTAATTTAAACATTTTAATAATAACAAAGAACTTTTTTGTGGAATGCAAATATTACCCCTTTAAACAATATTAGACATAACAGTGCTATAGTACTAGACTACTGGTGTAGTTTCAGGGTCTGCAGCTTATCCTTGACATTTTCCAATATTCAAGTAGAATAATTTTAATAACATTTAATCTTAAGTCATTAATATGCATTTTTAAGATAAAAACAACTTTATCCAAGAGTTAAATCCAAATGTCCAGTTGCATAATTATACTGAGAATATGTATTGATACATGCAATGTTAATCTTGTTAAAAGCATGGGCAAATGAAATGGACAACGTTAGGCAGGTTCCATTGAATCAGTAGAAATTGAAATATATATTTTCAAAGGAATACAATTGATGTAAATGAAAAGACTTTCCTTAAACATTGTGGTGACACTAATTAACTTAAAAACTGGTACTCTTGGTGCTCTAGTGTTAACGAATCAATAGTAAGGACAATGCTTGGTCTACAGATAGATACAATGTAGACAAATGACATGATTACTATCAAGAAGTTCATACAAAGGATCAATGCTCTTCAGCATGTTTACACAAATAAATGATACTTTAAAGCCAAAGTTGATATTTATGCATGAGAAAAGCATCACATTCATGTTCAGTGAAAATAAATGTACATGTGGCTTCTGACAGGGTGTAAACACAGATTTACAGATATATACACAAACAAGTGTCTACTAGTCTATCTTAAACTTATTTGCTTTGCAATGAAAAGTTTTTAAAACTATGGAATATATTCAGTTGGTGTAAAATTAAGAATATGCTCTTAAGACCCCATTGGATCCAGCAAGCTTTTTGAGTATACAGGTTCTAATTATCAGTGTTTATTAGACATAACATCAACCATCAATAAGGTATGACTCCAATAGATATTTTGTAAAATTGCAGAGAGTTTAAAAAAATATATCGGCCTGACAAAGACTTTTCAGTGTATCAGAAATGCCAAATATAGCATTCATTTAAAACAAAAATACTACTTCTGATATTCATTGTTAGCCTTGATGTGATATGCACACTTGTAAATCTGCAACTACTCACTCCCTCACAACTGAAGAGCCTTTTAAAATTGGTTATTATTGAAACATATAGCTACTCATATTCACATTTCCTCAACACAAAACATATAAGCCTGGTGCATTTGTATAAATGTATCTATATCATTAAATGTACAATTTCAAACGTGTATTAGTGTACATAATACAAAGCCTACACATTACATCGGTACAACTGTCCTCTGCTTCGTATGAACACTCACCACACGCATGCATGTCGCACGCACGGGAGGCCGTCCTTAAATGACCTTAGCTGTTAATAGGACGTTAAACAAAATAAACCAAACCAAACCAAAGTATGAACAATGATAACTATTGACAGTAAAACCTTGTTATTCTTAAGTCATCAGGACCACGACAAAACTTTGAATTATCAAAGTAAAATTAGGTTGGGACCTACAAATTAAAACAGGGTCTTTGAGACAAGTTCTAAAAGAGTTTCAACTGTACGGTTTACTTTATAATTCACTCTTCCACATCACTATCTGCATCAACCTGAACTGGTTCTGGGACATCCTTCGTTACTTTCAAGTATACTGTCCAGTCCTTCCCACAGCCAAATTTCAAGTTTTAATTTCTAGCATATCCAAGATACCAAATAACTAAGGTTAGATGGGCACATGTACCAACTACTCTGGCTCCACTCTGACAGTACCAACTTTTCACTCTACACTCATCATACCCTATCCACATCTTGTACACTTTTGACGATGTATGGCGACTTTGGAATTTCCCATTAGTAGGCCTTCCTCTATGTTATGCACATACAATTCGTAGTCACCGTCATCATTCATGTGCTCTTCGGTGTAGGACTTAGCAAGTTCGAGCTGATAAATACCTAAGGTTATGTTCCTTAAATGTGTCTCATCAAGTCTTGGGAAAGCCTGTCCCTGCAGGTAGGGCGTAAGAATTGTACCTGCTGCCCCCATTGCATGATCGTAAGAGGCGATTTAACTTGGGATCTTATCTTTTCTCTTCTTTCTTGGTAACTTTCTTCTTCCTAATGTCTCCCTTGACAATGCCTCACTTTTGCCTTTAGTTGAGCGTTCGTCGCTGTGAGGGAGGTTTTGGGTTCTGTCCCCTAGCATACCGCAGCCTCACAAAACACACATACGCAATGACCACGCGCATGCATGTCGCACGCACGGGAGGCCGTCCTTAAATGACCTTAGCTGTTAATAGGACGTTAAACAAAATAAACCAAACCAAACCAATCCCCTAGCCGAGACATACCAGAGTCTTTAAAAATGGTAGTTGCTACTCCTGCTTAACGCTCAGCATATTTGGAGTGGGACGACTGGTTGGCCCGTTGTCAGTATAATGTGACCGGTGGGGTGTGCTGCTGGTGTCTTCGGCAGTATGCTTCAGTGAGATAGCACTTTAAATCGGCAAAAGTTCCGGCCTTTCACAAGGAGACTTAACACGAACATACCGCAGCCTCCAAAAAAACATACGCACTCGCCACACTCATACATGTCGCACGCACGGGAGACCGTCCTTAAATGACCTTAGATGTTAATAGGACGTTAAACAAAATAAACCAAACCAAACCAATCTTGTGAAAGCCAATGCACATCCAACATCCTCTGACTTTTGCCAGCATGCATTAAGCTTGTCTAGCCTTTCACTTATAACTCTTTCCATCAGTTCATTATTTTGCTTTGACAAGTGCAACATCTTGCATCCTAACAGAACATCATCCTCTTGATCAGTTGACACCATCGGAGCCAACTATCTATTGCACAAACAGGATACAATCTGTACATAGTCGCTGATGTAGGGTATCTGAGAATTTGGAACAATGTTATTTAGAAATATTAAAGTCTTCAAGCGTCCATTGACAGACTCTACTACCATCTCAGCTTTGTCACCAGCCTAGATGTGTTACTTTCCTCTACTGTGTGTTGCTTCTGATTCTTTTTTAAGAAAGTGGGCATTTCTGATTTGATTTCCATAGCCTCCAAGAAATCAATAGAATCCCGAAAGCCTCCGTCAACGATGAAAATGTCATCTTCCTGTAACCACGACCTTATGGCCTCCTCATCTGTTTTTAATGCATGTTTCAAAATTTCAGCATCATTGTTTTTGAAGTCACTCAAGTATGGACCAAGCACACTGACAATATAACCAGTAGTTGAAACAAAGATCATTGGTTTAACCGAAGGCCGGTGTTTGTGCATGTTGTAGGACCGACGCTGAAACTGAAACTGAAACTGAAACTTGGAGCTCTTCTGAATGTAGATGTATGTGTCATCTATGACAAGTATTGCTGGTAGAAGGGGTCCTCCAAATAATGTTTGTGCTAAATGTCTTGTATGATTTGAAATAATTTCCTCCCTTGTAACATCATTTAAGCCAATATTTTTTTAAGTCTATCATTAATGCATTTCTTCCTGATGTAATTGCTCTTTTTATAGCATCTGGACCAACATTTAATAGAATGGACAACATTTTGTTTGACATTCCAGATCGCAGTTTGGTCAAGAAAATTCCAAGACATGTCCTAATACTTCTAACGGCTGTATGACGTATGTCTTTAACATGTTTACAGATGTCATCAAAAGAGTCTTTGCTGACTCCCATCAGGTTCAGGTAATCTGCAACTGTGAAACAATCACCATCAAAATCCATGCGTCTTTCTTTGTTTTTGAGTGCAGCACCACGCAAACTTGTAACTAAATGTTATAAATCAGTCTTGTTGAATTCTGTGACAAATTTGGTATTCTGTCTTGTTGAATTCTGTGACAAATTTGGTATTCTGTTGCAATAACAATAGGGCATCAGAGGTAAACTCCATGCTTCCTTCAAAATGCTATGGACAACATCTTGCACCTTGTTTGATGATAATGTTATGATCTACAAAAGTGTTAAATCTTGTAAATGTTGACACTACAATGGACTTTCTCATCCCTTTTTAACATACACAACAAGTGCTGTTTAGCGATCCTGCTACAGACGACAACTTTAGAGATGTTGCGAGGAGACTTTACTTTGCCTAGAACATCAACCTCTTTGGGGACAGCTGAAATAGAATTATTGGCAACAATATGTTTAGATGTCTTCTTATTATAAAATTGCATGCGACACTTTCCACAAGTAATGTCACCATCAACCGCTTTGATCGTGAAACATTTTTCTAGGTATTTTCTAAATGCCTTGTTGGTTATGCCTCCTACAGGTCTTCTGTCTTTGGCCTTAGTCCTCTTTGAGCACACAACACAGCAATAAGGCTTTGTTGCAGATTCCAATGTACCTTAAACAAAGAAGTAGGAAATTTAAGCTATCTTAAATTCAACTTTAAATATCTAAATATAATTACAAATTATTGCTGTAAGTTACTTATTTCAAGTTATTCAGTCCCTTTTTTTATTAAAAATAAAAAAAAACATCTGAAAACAATTACTTGAATAAAAGTTGATACCTGTTAAGATACTTGTTCAGATGATTATTCAATGACATAATGTTAATCTAATTTAACAAAAGGAAAACCTGCAGAAGCTAACTTTATCTATGAAATATAGGTGTCTCAAGATACAGAAAACGTACTTAAAATATTAAAATATAGCATTGGATGATATCAGATCAATTATATAGTGTACAAGATGTAGAGAATCACTGGTATACATTAGGCAGTGTACATGGTGTACTGTATCACAGGTATAATTTATACAGTGACTGAGTGTATATGGTATACTGTATTACAGGTATAAGTTATACAGTTTTTATGGTGTACTGTATCACAGGTATAAGTTATACAGTGTATATGATTATACTGTATCACATGCAGGTATATTTAAGTGAAATGATATTGTAATACCTACAGCTCTGTGATCTACATGCAGCTTCCTGTACTCAGGAGAAACATCAAATCATTCCAAATGACTGACTTCACAGCAGACAGTGTATCCATAACTGAAATGTGGAAAATTCAACATACAATGTATATGAAAATTTACTCTATGGAAAGTTCGTGAACACAATCCTTAAATTTGTTATAAAGTATGTTAGAAGTTTGTTATAAAGTATGTTAGAAGTTTGTGACAGACAGTTGTTGAGAGGAAAAGAGAGAGGCAAATTGATGAATAATGTGTGGTAAAATTATAGAAGGATCAGTGGTCAATCACCACAGGCGAAGAGGCTTAAAATTGGTTCATAAATTATTGATCGATTTGGCCCAAATGTGTGTTTGAACTCAATTTCTAACAACTTCAATAAATGTATAAGCATTCATATATGCTTTAGAATATGAAAAAAACTCGATAGAGTTTTACAGAATGAATTCATACATATACAATTTGTACTGTTTAGGGTGCCAGCTTAATTCTAAAAAGCATACACGTACAGTGATACATATAATGTATAATGATTTTTAAAAGTTATTGTTAGCATTTTGTTACATATTGATCTTTTCAGGGGATCTGATGACAGGTGTTAAATACTACACTTCTATACTACTTCTTGTCAGACATGGCCTGTTGCTACTACTTATTAAACTTAATTTCTACAGGTGTCCTAATTGAAATTCATACCGTTACTGTTTCAGATGGATCAAGAATAATGTTTGTGTAAGACCATATAATAATTTCCAGGCACGTAGCTGAGGACGGATTTGATTAGCAAGCACCGCGAGTAAAATCAGTAAAACCACATACAAGAATTAATATCAGGAAACATTCTTTCCATGTTAGAGTTATTGGTGATTGAAACAGTCTATCGTCAGCAGTGATCATTCATCAACTCACCAACTCATTTAAGAGCAACCTCAACAGGCACTGGAACAACATTGATATCAAATCCAGCCCGTCTTGCTACTAGATTTAAGATCTGAAAAAATGTATGAAATTAATAAAGTGCATAGTCCTGTCAGAGGGACACGCATATAGAAACTGTGTGTGTGTGTGTGTGTGTGTGTGTGTGTGTGTGTGTGTGTGTGTGTGTGTGTTACTGTATATACTGACTTGCAGGATTGAAAATCAGTCCATCACCAAATAAATAACACCAATGTTAAGATAAGATATCTAAACAGGTGGTCAATGAGCAAATATGCTTGCTTAGTAGAAGACCCGACTATAGTAATTGCTAAATCGTTTAACTTGAAACAAGAAGTGACCGCAAGCAAAGCGAATATAAACGGGCGGTGAACAGAGGAACTTTGGTCTGTAACACCGAAGTCGGACTATTTCAATCTCGGACCATTATGTACTCTACCTAGATCGATATTTTTTTAATGCATTGGGCCGTGTTCGCATTATTACAACTTCTGTATATACAATATAATGTAGTTCAGTAAACATCCGACGTAACATTGCTAACAAGCCTAAAACATGCAGAAATTTTATTTCCATGTAAAAAGCTAGCTTAATAAATTAAAAAATGTACGCAGTATTTTTCTTACCACATGATTGGCGATTATTTGCTATAGCGTCGAAAAATGGTTAAAATCGGATGGAAACATGTGGTTTTTTTTGCATCTGAAACACCCGATGTCGTCTGCTGCTGGCGGGCGTGTTCGATTGTGCTACTAACGCTGTATAAAAAAATGCGTTTTAACTACCTCTGCATTCGTAAAACACTTTGAAAATTGCATCAAATATAGATATTAAGAAAACAAAGGATGCTATTTATATCTTTTTGATTTAAGAATGCAGAGATATCAAATTTTATAAATAATGTCACGAAAGTAACACATTTTTCGCAACTTCCGGGATCTTTAGGACACGTGACTTGCCGATGACGTCATTCTGATCAGCAGAATAAATTTTAAAGTAGCGCAGACGTCTTCCCAAATACTCCACATTCATATGTCATAAAGCAATTCTCTATCTAGTATTAAAAGTTTATTTATGTCATTTTTTCGATGCAGAAATAGACCCTTACCACTCCAGGTCCTTTGGAGTGGGACGACTGGTTCGCCCGTTGTCAGTATAATGTGACTGAGTGGGGTGTGCTGCTGGGTGTCTTCGGCAGTATGCTTCAGTGAGATAGCACTATAAATCGGCAAAAGTTCCGGCCTATCACAAAAAGACTTAACACGAACATACCGCAGCCACCCAAAACACATACGCGCTCGCCACACGCATGCATGTCGCACGCACGGGAGGCCGTCCTTAAATGACCTTAGCAGTTAATAGGACGTTAAACAAAATAAACCAAACAAAGTTTATAAAAATATAAAGGAAATTTGCTTACCTTGCCGCTTCAAAGCCGTATCCCCAAGTGTGAGGCTGTACACGGTGATAATGATCTCATTGAGATGGCTTATAGCTGTCGATAATATGTTAAACAATGCAAACAAGACTAAACCTGTTGTTGATGTTACATTCATAGGCATGCTGGTCAGCCATAGGCTATTTCTATACCCTTCGGTCGTAACTACAATACTTCTGGAATTTGTGATGGAGAATATTGTATATGACCATTTATTTACGTAAATATTTAATATAGTCATTAAAGGTAGTTCAGGCATAACGACGTCTAGAAGTGCCGCTTGGTATATAAACTAAAGCACTGACAATATGGAAATTTAGCCGTTGTGATATTCTATTCCTCGGTTTTATTTGATAACTCAACAGCACCAATCACCTTGTAATGCGAAGACATGAAGACTGGGATATCGGTATACGTGTTTTTAGTAGGCTTTGCCTTATTACCAATATTTGTGGTATCATTTTCCTACAATGACACTAATGAAGTTCACAAATATCTGTTTAACCATAAAGGCTACAATAAGAAAATAAGACCAGTGGAAAATCAGGATGAGCCAGTGTTTCGTGTTTGTCGATCTCTTCCTTTTAGGAATTACAAGCTTGAACGAAGTGCAGGAAAAATTGACCACAACCGCGTATCTTTCAATATCTTGGTATGATGCCTTCTTGGAATGGGATCCTAACATGTTTAATGGTGTAGACAAATTTCAAGTACCACAGTCCGACATATGGATACCGGACATCGCCCTTCAGAATGGTTTCACGCAACTGAAGCAGTTGGGTAGCGACTTTATTTTGGCATTAGGTGGGTGATGACGGTTATGTCGGATGGTTTCCATTCGAAGTATTTGAAACAAAATGTGCAGTTGATATAAAATACTTTCCTTTCGACAAACAAATATGCGACATCATATTTAGAATGTGGACTAGTGACTTCGATGAAGTTCAGGTTATATTGAAATCTGATGCCATATTGATGGACGAATATCATGAAAATGGACAATGGGATGTGTTGAGTACATCTGCCACGGCCTTCCTGTCTGCGGATTATGAATCTGTTATCTCATTTTCGATTACGATTAAGAGAAACCCCGATTACACCATGATAAACATAGTATTGCCGATAATGATGCTGTCGATTCTGTCTGTCTGTACGTTCATCATTCCGATAGAGAGCGGGGAAAAGATGGGGTATTCCGTTACTGTGTATCTTGCATTTGCGGTCTTCCTTACAATCGTCAGCTCATTCCTTCCGGAAACCGCGACAATGTCGTTACTGTCAACATACCTTCTGCTACTTTTAAGCATCGGAACGACTATTGTTATAATAACGGCCTTAGAACTACGTCTACATCACCGTGACAATTCCCGTGAAATGCCGGGATGTGCAAAGTGTGTCGTGAGATTCTTCAGGAAGTCCCAATACCGCAAATCTAGAAAGATCCAAACGTGTAATGATATGGAAATAGTTACGCTCAATAGAATCGGGTCCCAGCAGGAAATTGCGTCTCCCGTACCGGAACTCGAAAGTTCGATTGGTAACATCACGTGGGCCGATGTGACGTCAACGATTGATCTTGTATGTTTCTGAGTGTTCCTTTTTGTGGTTTCTTTGTCTACGATCCTTGTATTAGTTATCGGATATAAACAGTGAATAAAGTGTTCAGTAACATGTACACGAGTGAAATGCACAGTATATAAAGTCATATATAGAAAGATATCTCTACTGAACGGGAAAGCATTGATTTCTCGGTGAAGTTCTTCACGGAAAAAAAATCTGGTACAAATGTGTTATTTCCATGTCAACATTATATTGCTTATGTAGTAATATACACAAGAACAGTCATCAAAAACTTCGATAAATTGTAGTAATAGGACACAATAACGATAACGTAACATCAGCAGCAGACTGTAAAGACCCTTCGAAGTGAGATAGCGGAGACGCTTTCTTTTACTGATGAATCAAATGTCAAACATGTTTTTAATCATTGTGTGTTGTTAATATTATACAATAAATTGTAGCAGCAGTTATATATCTGAAATGCATGGTTGTACGTTAAGTTATTTTCCAACGGGCAACGGTTATATTCTCACTAATGAATCAGAAACACGGATTCATTGATTTCTCCTACCTTGACCATGATTACGAAATGAGAAAAATACATCAAGTATAAGCACTTCAGAAGAAGTAACGTTAAAACATGTTACACAAGCATTCAATCATAATTGTTATTAAAAAGCAAAAGGATGATCGCAGCCATGGCGAAATGGAGGATCTTTTCCGTCGTAAAATAAAACTGTGATTCAGTATAGTAAGGGAGGGAGGGTTTTCTGTACTTAAAATAGGTCCATGTAATATTAATGTATCCAAAAATCATATTACCAGGCCGCTCGGCGACGTGCGTAAGGCTGGTTTATTCTTAAATGACCTTGGTTGTTGATAGTTTGTTAACCAAACCAAACCAAACTTCTCTCGCATCCTTTAGAATTGTGACGTCTCCAGGTCGTTCCTGGTACATTTGGGATCTTATCTCTTCTCTTCTTTCTGAACAACTTTCTTCTGCCTAATGTCTCGCTTGACAATGCCTTACTTTTGGCCTTCAGTTGAGCGTTCGCCGCTGTAAGGAAGGCTTTGGGTTCTGTCCCCTAGCCGAGACATACCAGAGTCTTTAAAATGGTAGTTGCTACACCTGCTTAGCGCTCAGCACATTGGGAGTGAGACGACTGGTTCGCCCGTTGTCAGTATAATGTGACCGGGTGGGGTGTGTTGCTGGATATTTCCGGTAGTATGCTTCAGTGACGTAGCACTTTAAATCGGCAAAAACTCCGGCCTATCTCAAGGAGACTTAAAAAGAACATACCACAGTCTACCAAAACACACATACGCACTCACCACACGCATGCATATCGCACGCACGGGAGGCCGTCCTTAAATGACCTTAGCCATTAATAGGACGTTCCTTACTAGTTTACAAAATTGAATCGATATACGTATCTAAAAACAAGAATTGAAGTGGATGTGTCGCTTGCTCAAAAAGTTGTGAAAGTTGTGTGATTTTCAACAAGAGTTAGTGTATGGAAAAATTATCTTTTGATAGTAACATATTTCTATTTTTAGTAACAGTGAAATTGACTTTTGACATTTGAACCTGAAAGGAAATCCCAAGCCAGAACTTGTGATAAGGAAAATATGTATAAAGCCCGAGCCCGACATAAGCGAACTTGCGTTTTCGCAGTAAACCTCTCTTCGGCCGACACCAACGCAGTGATAACTATATGTCAAAAATCAAATGACGATTATGGAATATATAGCAGGAAATGTATGTAAGCAAATTAACGCCAAAATTTGAAATTATATAAACAAAATGTTTATAAACCAGATACGTCGGAGTAACTGGCTTGCCCGGATCTGGACACGTATGCATAAAAGTTTTCAAACGGTTAAGCATATGCTCAAGTCAATACATTCTGCTGATCGTATTGATTTTTTTAACCTGGCATATTGCTTATCTCGTTAAGTGGCTTGCATGATTTTTCTTAACGCTTAAGAATATTCTTAAACTTAAACAACCCACTCACATGTCTTAAATCGTTTAGCAAGAGACTTGCTTTTGCAAAATGGCTGCCGCAAATGGACAGAATAATGCACCTCAGTAGATTACAAGAACTTTGAGACGAGAAAGGCGAGAAACCGAGACAGGTTTGACCCCCTTCAAAATTTTGACAGTCTTGAACTTTATCAGATTTAGGTTTGATAGGATAGGAATCATTTTCATTAGTGATATTCTAAAAGATCACATTGCCCCTACCAGGAGACTTAACACGAACATACCGCAGCCTCCCAAAACACACATACGCAATCACCACACGCATGCATGTCGCACACACGGGAGGCCGTCCTTAAATGACCTTAGCTGTTAATAGGACGTTAAACAAAATAAACCAAACCATGCCCCTACGACGGGAGGAAACCACAGTCTACCCCCACATTTGCAAGTCATGATCGCATTGCGATATTATGCTTCTTTGAAAATGCAGCTATGTAGTGGCGATACTTTTATGGTTGATCCAAAGAGCCACGATTGCATTGAATCATCAGGATGTTGTCAGAATATTTGTTACATTTCCTTTGACTGCTGGGGCAATCAGAAAAGGACCAAGCCGGTTGCCCGGTTTCCAGGGGTTGTTGGGAGCTGTTGGAGCAATAGACGGTACACACATACGCATTTTGCGTCCAAGCATCATCGAACCTGAATTTGTGAATAGGAACAACTTCCATTCAATAAATATACAGATTGTTGTTGATGCAAATTATCGCATTCTAGACTTAGTTGCAAGATGGACAGGGTAAGTACATGACGCAAGAAATCTCCGTGAAAGCCTAGCAGGGATATTTGAGGCAAGAATGTAACCGACAAAATGTCACTTGCTTAGGGATAGCGGTTTTCCATGTAAGAACTAGATATTGACACCATACTTTAACCCACAATCTGGACAACAGACACGATACAACAGGTAAATGGTCCTTACACTGTGTTTGATTTCGTTCAACCTTATTACAAGATTTTCTTTCAGTAGCGCGATTGTTATCAGTTTTCTCAAAAGGGGACTAACTCTATTTTGTATAATGACAGGGGCTCAAAACGGGGAAATTGTATGTACACAATGTTGTCATAGTCCAGCTCACATTCTCCTTAGTTTAAAAAATAGATAATAATAATAAAAAAAGAAATATCTTTGAAAAAGATAAACGGCATAGTTTTAATGTTGGTGGTTATAATGTAAAACTACTGGTGAAATAAATGTGTCATTTGAATAGATGCATCCACTTATTCAGCTTGCATTCAATTTAAAAGGGACATCACGGTAAAAACGTTCACTGAATGTACGCGTTTTGTTCCTTTCCAGTTATGTTTCTGTTCTGTCCCAATGTTCACAGTCAATCCCTATGTCCAGCTTGACCACTCGATTTAGTTGGGAATCCCCCTCATAATTTAGAGCGGAAATCATTTTTAAATCATTACATGACTATTTTGAAATCGTGGCAACACAAACAGACGATAGTTTACAAGGCGATATCTATATTCCGTCTGGGTTAGTTGGATAACGATATTATACAGTGGTTTAAATGTTAAATAATACGTTCTGTATATATTACGGCACACAAATTTATGTGTAAAAAAGTGTAAACACTGTTCATATAGTATAGTGACAGTAGCGATGTACTGGTACAGACTGTGTAAATATTACCGAGCTTGTGGAACTATTACCGAGTTTGTGTTAATATTACTGAGTTTGTGTAAATATTACCGAGATTGTCATGACCTACTATCAAACAATCAAGCAGAATACGAGCGGCGTCCGTATTACTGCTGTTTTCATGTTTGAACTGTTACAATCTATTGTACTGCTTCCCAAGTTTAATTCTAGATGTTAATAGGACGTTAAACAAAATAAACCAAACCAAATTAATTCTAGGATTGTGTTTGACCCATTTCCCTATTATTCTCTTCATTGCGGAAGCTGTTATCGTTTCCAACCGCAGTCGATTCACAATGGATGCAATTTTTGTTTCCATGTGTTTTAGTTTGTAGTGCGCATGCTTTTATCGTATATGTCACAAAATTTGCATATTCAGAGTGATAACCTTTTAATAATTGATAATTGATGTTTTTATGAACATACATCATCAAATTCGAATGGTTATTGTTCAGAAGGTTATTTTTTTAAAAGATGTACCCAATAATATGATAGAAAATACAAAATAAATATTGGTTTACCGTGAGGTCCCTTTAACTTTGTTTCGTTTTAAACTGTATATCTGCATTTTGCATTGACCGCTACATTGACCAATCACGTACGTACTTCATCTTGACAGAAACGCCACCTGTCGCGTCATATCCGGGGCCAAAACAAAATTAGACGGCTATGCCGAAAAAATATGTAGAGTGTCTGTCCTTATCATATTTAAATTTACAATTACATTATTTCCATCACCATGTTAAGTTGCAATAATTGTACATGCTCATATTACATGTAGTACACTGCAAAAGTTATTTATACATTACGTTAATTAATTTGATTGAAATGCGCTGCTTATTTCCAAATATATATTTGTTTGCAAATTTATTAAGCGTATAAATTAATAGACACACTTCTTTATCAATATAGCAAATAATATTGCTAAATAAACAAATTAATTAATTCAATAATGAAATGAAAAATCAGTAAAACAAGAACACGGGGTATATCGTTGCTACTCGCTTTTTGGATTCCGTCTACAGTAAAAGTTTATTTGATCATTTGTGTAATATTTATATTTCCACTCAATTCAGACTCAATGAACCTACCACAGTTAACTCGAGTCATTTTTCAATGAACTATATCAAGTCCGGCGTAGGAATACATTTGTCGAGCTTGGACTATATTTTTTTAATTCCTTTTCAAAAGTGATCATATTTATATGAAATGAATTCTTTTAAAACTAATATTTGTTTTAATTCGCTATTAAGTTCACGAAAGAAATCCTAAAAGTATTAACCATATGTAGACGCAGAGTGATGACGTACATTTCGGTAAGTTCTGTGGTAGACTTGCACAAGTCCCTATTTGTCAAAGACAAAATATTGTACAAAATATCAAAAAAATATAAATATAAGGATTGAATAAAGTTATGTTAGCAGTTCATAAAATTTGTCTCAAGACCTATTGAGGTTTATACCCTCATACACCTCAACATAACATTATTCAATCCTTAAATGAACACGATGACACAGATATAGTTTATCAAGAACTGACATTAGATTCAAACACTGGGCGTGTTGGTTTCTTTAAAAAAAAGTATGAAGGTGTCATCCCTTCTGCCATTAAAAAGAAGGCAAATCAATACTGGCAGACGACGGGAATATTCTGCTTAGTGTTCCTCATAGCACAAACAACCCCCATGCGAAACAGAAATCAAATCCCAATCGCCTTTTTAAACTTTTTAGAATCCTGCTACAAATCCAGAATCACTTTTTTTCTCCCTTGATAATGCCTCACTTTTGGCCTTTACATGTAGTTGAGCGTTCGCCACTGTGAGGAAGGCTTTGGGTTCTGTCCCCTGGCCGAGACATACCAGAGTCTTTAAAAAATGGTAGTTGCTACTCCTGCTTAGCGCTCTGCATATAAGGAGTGGGACGACTGGTTCGCCCTTTGTCAGTATAATGTGACCAGGTGGGGTGTGCTGTTGTGTCTTCGGCAGTATGCTTCAGTGAGATAGCACTATAAATCGGCAAAAGTTCCGGCCTATCACAAGGAGACTTAACACGAACATACTGCAGCCTCCCAAAACACACATACCCCACTCACCACACGCATACATGTCGCACGCACGGGAGGCCGTCCTTAACTTAGCTGTTAATAGGACGTTAAACTAAATAAACCAAACCAAACTATAGGCCTAGATACTGTTAGTCGTCTGTTTTGCCTTTGGCCACATCATAATGTAAGTATGTTAAATGGTTTTCGGGACTTATTGGAATTCAGTCATCATGTTAGCGTGAATATACCTGTCATCACAGCCTGTCTCCTGTGGTCAGAGAGCTCTGATTTACCCTTCATATGAAGATTGAACCACTTTTTCTCCATTTCTTCCACCGAACGCCTGACACATGACGAGGCGTTTAATTATTTCGTCTGTGATTTTTCGCCATGTCTCCTTCCTCTGGGTAGTTTCCCCGGCCCCAAACTTTGCCCGTAGTACATCTTTGTTCTCCACAAGTTGTCAAATAGAGGCACTCGTCCGCACTCCAGTTTGGCTTTCTCTTTGTGTTTGGTGTCTCCCGTGTGTCTGTAGTTATTTTCAATAACTGGCCAAGCAGACGACCGGGCAGGTGTTGTTCCACGTGCTACATAAATATAAAATACGGGAATCGGGATATCACGCCTTTGGCAACGAGCCATTTAAGAAAGTTTCAATATCGTTTACAAAACTTCATGCAACGGAAATAAAGCAACTTGTTCAACAAAGCGGATTGAAAATTTAATTTCCTAAGTTAAGTATAAACTTAGGAAAATACTTTTTTATGCATACGAGCACTGGACTCTAATATTTATACTGAAGCATACTGCCGAAGACATACCAATTTTTTCAAGACTGTGGTATGTCTTGGCCAGGAGACAAACCAAAAGCCTTCCTCACAGGGGCGAGCGCTCAACTGACGGCCAAAAGTGTGGCACTGTTAAGCGAAACAATAGGAAGAAGAAAGTTGTTAAGAAAGAAGAGAAACTATAATATCCCAAATTTAGTCGCCTCTTACGATCATGCAATTGCGGCAGTAAGTACAATTCTTACGCCATTAAATAGTCTACCAAATGAGTTTCATCAAAATCCGATCATTCCTTCAAAAGATATCATGCGGAAAGCGGATCATAACCGTCTCATTAAATATGCGTGGCATATGCCGAAAATCGAACTTGAGGGAGTGATTTAAGTAATAAGTCTACCAAGCAAGTTTCATAAAAAACCTCTTTTTCTTCAAAATGATATCGTGCGGAAAGCTAAACCAGATCACAGCCGCCTCATTAAATATGCACTGAATATGCCGATAATCGAACATGAGCAAGGGATTTAGGTTAAAAGTCGACAAAGCAAATTTCATCAGAATCCGATCATTCCTCCAAAAGATGTGTGGAAAGCGAATCCGGATGGACGGACGGAACCTGTTTGTATATCCCCCGCAAACGTCGTTGGGCGGGGATATTAAACTATTGAACATGATTCACTGAAAAGTAAACCCCACTAAACACTAGACGGTGAGTGTCGACAAGTTTTATTATGAAAACTGGAGAAATGTATCGGCCTTCATATTTGAAGCGACATCAAACGTGTGATCATTGATCATTACGATTACGATCATCAAAGAATTATCTGCAGATTTTACGAAAAGTAAAACACGTTTGATGTTTACTGTAGGTTAAACAATTTACTTCATCCACAAGATACACTTCGTCAACATATGTGGAACCATCATTTCAGTGACCGAACATCCAAATTAATTATTTGATGATTGTTGTTTGATTTAGATTCAAGTTAAACTTATACTCAAGCCACTCCTCCACAAAGAACAACAATAAAGATTGTTCGTGTCAGTCATCTAAGAATTGTATATCAAACCAGGAAACAAACATTAACAGAGGTAAATCTAGACCATTTTTACTACCAAAAGTGTAGGTAGTATTCCCCACTGATGGTGTTTCCCCTATGAATAAAAATCAATTCACCGATCAAGAAAAAAATCCCATAAAACAGGAAAAAATCTCAAAAACGGGGAAAATCCCCTAAATTTAGAGGAAATATGTAAAAAGTATGGCAAAGATTAGCTGTAAAATTGTTAAGTTTAAAGAATAATTCAAGAGACTGGGGTCCCTTTAATCCCCTAAATTTCATAACGGGTAGTAGTTCCTAAATCCTAAATTAACCCTTGATCAAGTTTCAAATGGGAATGATCAACAGACTACGCCTTTACTAGTCTGATCACCCTAGACACCGCTTATTAGCAAGAAAATTACATCATACAATCGTCATCACTGAAATCAAGATTGTCGTTCGGACAATCACTAAAATAAAACGCGCTAAAATTAAGATTTGACTTTTTATGTTAATACACTAAATTTTACCCTCGCTAACATACACAAATACATGGTAATCCGACACATTATAAAGAATAATGAAATTAGTTAAATAATTTACATTCAAACAAAGTTTTTTTGTAATTCAAAGCCGAACTTCCAAGAAGGAAATATTCAAATCTAGCAAGGTAAAATATAGAATTCTAATATCGGTAGTATTTAAGGTTGTATTCATTATAAAATCATTGTTTCTACACTTACAGACTCTGTGGAGTAATATAGGACTGGTGTATATTGTGAATGTTTTATATGGTAGTCGAGAAGGGCAGTAGCCAAGTAGTCCAATGAACTTATCACACTCATCAATGTTTATAACGAATGCAGGAGGGTGGACAATTAGTTCGTGTAACATTGAATTACAATGAGCTGCAATCTCATGTCGTTCATGGCCAATATTTGGATTCTGACAGGATTTCCCTATTGACCTTATGGTGTTAAAGGGTCGTTACGAATTTATAATTAAATGATAGAATTCAATACAATAGAATCAAATGACTTGGCATTATAAGTAAAATACAGAATCGATATTGCCAATACAAGTCTCTGTCCAATGTATGATACCTTAGAACTACATAATTATTAGCAACATGCGTTCATTTAGTAAAAAAAAAAGAACAAATCAAAACATCCTGTATGAATTAGGGTCATGATATATTGTAAGCATTGCCCTGCAGGTAGGGCGTAAGAATTGTACGTGCTGCCCCCATTGCATGATAGTACATGTAACAGGCGACTAAATTTGGGGTCTTATCTTTTCTCTTCTTTCTTAACAACTTTCTTAATGACCTTAGCTGTTAATAGGACGTTAAACAAAATAAACCAAACAAAACCAATCTTCCTAATGTCTCCCTTGACAATGCCTCACTTTTGGTCTTCAATCGAGCGTTCGCCCCTATGAGGAACGCTTTGGGTTCTGTCCCCTGCCCGAGACATACCAGAGTCATTAAAAATGGTAGTTGTTACTCCTGCTTAGCGCTCAGCACACTGGGAGTGAGACGACTGGTTCGCCCGTTATCAGTATATTGTGAACGGGTGGGGTGTATTGCTGGATATTTCCGGTAGTATGCTTCAGTGAGGTAGCACTTTAAATCGGCAAAAACTCCGGCCTATCTCAAGGAGACTTAACAAGAACATACCACAGTCTACCAAAACACACATATGCACTCACCACACGCATGCATATCGTACGCACGGGAGGCCGTCCTTAAATGACCTTAGCTGTTAATAGGACGTTTAAAAAATAAACCAAATCAAACGGCTACATTGACCAATGACATATTTCATCTTGGCCAGCAACGCCACCCGTGGCGTCATTTCCGGGGACAAAAGAATAGTATACGGCTATGCCGAAAAAGGCGGGAACTTCGGATTTTTGGGTTTCCTCGCCCACTGTTAATATCGGGGATACTGCTGTCTTTTTATCATGATCACCCGTGTGCTCTTTTGTCATTAAACATGTATAAACATCATTTCTCACGTTGCAAAAATTTCTAACTTGAATTTGATACAAATTTCACTTCAAATTCGATTGAGGGATGGAATCACTAAGAACAAGAAATATATTTGAAAAAAGATAAACGGCATAGTTTTAATGCTGGCAGAGACCTATATACTAATAGGTCTCTGATGCTGGTAGTAATAATGTAAAACTGATGGTGAAAGAAATTAACGAACTAAAGCGTTTTAGCACGAATAACAAAATTATATCAGTTTGAATCATTTTTGGTAATAATAAGACTGCATTCGAATCAAGAATATGATTTAATTAATGTATCTTTTAAAAAGGTTATCTACTTAATACTTATTCAGCTTGCATTCCATCTTATCTTTGCATTTACAGCTACATTGACCAATCACATACTTCATCTTGACCAGCAACGCCACCTGTGGCGTCATATCCGGGATCAAAAGAAAATTATACCGCTATGCCGAATAACATATTTAGTTGTATGAGTCTTGTAGATTCCTTGCTTTAGGCCTACCCTTATCCAAGGAAGATAACTCTCATTTCATTGTAACGATTTCCGGTCGGCTTGGAGAAAATGTCAACACGTTTTTTGGAAGGACAAAAAGTCACGGTATTCAATTTCAGAGCTTAAATTAGCGTTTGGACATGAAATGGTAAATGCTGACTGTAAAATAAAGTTAATTAGATTTTATAAGTTGCTTCCAACAACTGGTAGAAGATCCTATTTCAGTGTAATATTTCATATTTATCGGATGTGTGTTAAACCGTTGATCAGTTGATTTTGTAGCATTACCAATTTATCATTAATTGATTGGTTTCAATTGATTGATTAGTCATTACAATATCAAGGACGGTCTTATTACCTACAAGGCTATCCAGAATTAATGCATAACTAAATCTACTGAAATTATTCCAATGGCATCTATTTAAGTAAATTAGTTATTATCTGTCTCAGCAAATATTTTTAAAATGTTTTTAAACTTTTGTAAAATTTGAAATCCATGATAGGAAACTAATCTGTTATCAAAATACTAATAAAGTCTATTCTTCTCTTCGATTTCTCTGTCATAATGTTCAGCTGCTGTGGCCCAGACAGGTTTTAAACACATGGAATAAGGATATATATGCAGATTGAAAGATAAGATTTGTTTCTGTTATCCCCATGGTAGATCAATATGGTTTATTTTGTAGCCCTCAATCCCAGTGCATCAATGACAGGGATTAAGAACCAGGCCGCGGGTTGAAATATGGTTTTTATATCGGTTATATCAGTCGTTGGCCTTTTAAAACAGTCGTTGGCCTTTTAAAAGCTACAATGTATAGCTTCTGGACTTCGTTGATATTGTTTCTCGACATTCCGATGGAGCTCATTGATTTCTTTTCTTAAAAATTTGTTAAACTTTGACTTTATATTATATATATTAATATATATATCCCGCACATCATAAGTGTCTAAAATTGTTTCCTTAAAATTTTGTGCACTTCATACTTTGTTTACACTATGGTAGCAGTGTACAGTAAAAATGCCCAATTCTGAAAAATATGGCACATGTTTTAGATATGTAAACATTGCCAGTTAACCCTACATATAACCTATAATAAAGTATACATATTTGTAATCTGTACAACATTTGCAATTTTGATACAGCTCTGATGGATAAGTAAACTGATATTTTCTGTGATTTTTAGAGCTGTGAATGTAGCGGAACTGGACCGGGTCGATCATCGGCGACCAGGTAGCTCAATCGGTAGAGCATCCGGCTAGTGTTCGGAGGTCCAAGGTTTGAACCCCGGTCTGGCCGTGCATTTTCCCACTCCTATTACATTTGGTGCCTGTGACCAAACCTTGTTTCAAGTGAGGTGAATATACTTGACAAGGGGATACCCGAACCTGGGTATGTCTTCGGGGTCGAAGACTTAAAAAAAGGGAGGGAAGAGTGTAGCGGAACTGGACCGGGTCGATCATCGGCGACCAGGTAGCTCAATCGGTAGAGCATTTGGCTAGTGTTCGGAGGTCCCGGGTTCGAACCCCGGTCTGGCCGTGCATTTTCCCACTCCTATTACATGAATACCATGGTAACAGCTTAAAAAATTCTCAGAAATTGCAAAATATTATGATATTTGACCCAAAATGACACAATTCTCTACACAATTTTTTTTCTGAAACCTATTTAAAGTTAAATATCTCTATCCCAAAAACAGAATTAATCTTGTTTGGACATATGTTGTAAATTAAGTTTTTCCGCTATCTTACCTTTTCTGTGCGCTTCCATTTTTCGCTGTAGGCAAAACTAAATTTCCTGTGTAAACACACTTTCGGAAAATCCGGATATTTAAAATGCGGAACCAATTTATTAATTTTTGTTTTAACAAATGTGAAGCCTGTATGTACTACTTCATACTGAATATATCAATTATAGTGTACATTTATTTTTTTCATTTTTAGCTCACCTGGCCCGAAGGGCCGGTGAGCTTATGCCATGGTGCAGCGTCCGTCGTCCGTCAACTTTTTCTTTAAATTGCTACTAGTCTTAAAGTATTGAATGGATTTTCACAAAATTTGGTCAGGAACATCCTTGGGGGAAGGGGGACAGAGTTTGTTTAAATTTTTACTCTGAACCCCCAGGGGCCTGAGGGGCGGGGCCAAATAGGGGAAATAGGGTTACTCCTTTAAATCGCTACTAGTCATAAAGTTATGAATGAATTTGAACCAAATTTGGTCAGGAACATCCTTGGCAGAAGGTGAACAGAGTTTGTATAAATTTTTACTCTGAACCCCCAGGGGCCTGAGGGGCGGGGCCAAATAGGGGAAATAGGGTTACTCCTTTAAATCGCTACTAGTCATAAAGTTATGAATGAATTTGAACCAAATTTGATCAGGAACATCCTTGGCAGAAGGGGAACAGAGTTTTTATACATTTTTACTCTGAACCCCCAGGGGCCTGAGGGGCGGGGGCCAAATAGGGGAAATATGGTTACTCCTTTAAATCGCTACTAGTCATAAAGTTATGAATGAATTTGAACCAAATTTGGTCAGGAACATCCTTGGCAGAAGGGGAACAGAGTTTGTATAAATTTTTACTCTGAACCCCCAGGGGCCTGAGGGGCGGGGCCAAATAGGGGAAATAGGGTTACTCCTTTAAATCGCTACTAGTCATAAAGTTATGAATGAATTTGAACCAAATTTGGTCAGTAACATCCTTGGCAGAAAGGGAACAGAGTTTTTATAAATTTGTACTCTGAACCCCTAGGGGCCTGAGGGGCGGGGCCAAATAGGGGAAATAGGGTTACTCCTTTAAATCGCTACTAGTCATAAAGTTATTAATGAATTTGAACCAAATTTGGTCAGGAACATCCTTGGGGGAAGAGGAATAGAGTTTGTTTAAATCTTTATTCTCAACCCCCAGGGGCCTGAGGGGCGGGGCCAAATAGGGGAAATAGGGTTACTCCTTTAAATCGCTACTAGTCCTAAAGTATTGAATAGCTTTTCACCAAATTTGGTCAGGAACATCCTTGAGGGGAGGGGGAACAGAGTTTATATGAATTTTTACTCTGTACCCCTAGGGGCCTAAGGGGCGGGGCCAAGTAGGGGAAATAGAGATTAGTCTTTTAATAGCTACTAGTCATAAAGTTTTAAATGGATTTTAACCAAATATGGTCAGGAATATTCATTGGAGAAGGGGATCCGAGTTGGTATAAATTTTTACTCTGAATCCCCAGGGGACTGAGGAGTGGGGTCCGATAGGGAAAATAGGGGTTAATCCTTTAAATCGCTATTAATTATTAAGTTACGAATGGATTTTAACTAAATTTGGTCAGGAACATCCAGAGAGGAAGGGGGGAAAGAGTTTGTATAAATATTGAGGGGCCTGAGGGGCGGGGCCAAATAGGGGAAATAGAGATTAGTCTTTAAATTGCTATTTGCCATAAAGTTTTAAATGGATTTTAACCAAATTTGGTCAAGAACATCCTTGGGAGAAGGGGAACCGAGTTTGGATAAATTTTTACTCTGTACCCTCAGGGGCCTGAGGGGCGGGGCCAAATAGGGAAATAGGGGTTTATCCTTTAAATCGCTATTTTTCATAAAGTTATGAATGGATTTGAACCAAATTTGGTCTGGAATCCTTAGGGGAAGGGGGAAAGAGAGTTTATATAAATATTGACTCTGACCCCCAAGGGGCCTGAAGGGAGGGGCCAAATAGGGGAAATAGAGATTTGAGTTTTAAATGGATTTGAACCCAATTTGGTCAGAAACATCCGTGGTGATGGGGGAACAGATTTTGCATAAATGGTTACTGTGACCCTCAATCCCATAACTATGTATAGTATCGCTGGGCATTAAGGGATAAACACAATTCTTATGTAAAAATAGGCCAAAGGGTTTTCCCCACCCTAAGGGACTTAGTTTCTTTAAACACCATTATGGTGTAAAAATAATCCATCTTAGTTTCTTTAAACACCATTATGGTGTAAAAATAATCCATATGGTCTTTCAGAGAGTACATTTTTGTATATGTATTAACAAATTGAACATGAACATTATTTTGACATTTGGTCAAATCCAACCAGGTGAGCGATACAGGCCCCATGGGCCTCTTGTTTATGCATATCATAATACAGGAGTTATTTGCTTAACAAAAAAATTGCCCATGGCCAGGCTGTCTTACTGTAGTGTTCTACCTATATACAGTTCCTGTATTGCTTAATTCATGAAGTAGCAACTCGGGTTGAACTTCCTGTCATGATCTTTCAAATGTCGGTTCAAAGCTGATTTAAACTCATTCAATGTGCCTGCGTTTACAACTCTGTCTGCCAAGCTATTCCAGTCATCTATAATTATAACCCAACATCTTCGTGTCAAACATGATATATTGTGCTTACTGCACAGTTCTGAAATGAACCTGTAAATTACATCCTTTGTATACCTAATACTAACTTTTCTATTAGTAACACTGATTCAATGGCTTACCATTTTCACCGCTGCATTAATTAATTATTTTTGAATCATTGTGACAAATTTTGACAGTCACAGTTTTCAAATCCAAACTGGTTTTGGATTTTGTATTAAAATTGTATGTACATGTATCTAATACTCATGTATTAGGAAATGGAAAAGTTACATCGTTAATTATTTCCCAGTCATTCTGAAAAAATGTCTTAATTTATAATCAATAGTATTTGTTCTGACCACAACAATTTTATTTTCAGAGGGAGTGAAGCAGGAGGTTCTCATGAATGAAGAAACTGACTTTGAAGGAGATGCCTATACAACCTGCCTAAAAGTGCCTATATAGTATAATGTTCGGTACTGGAAATATAAAATCATAATTGTTTTCTCCAATGAACAATAATGTATGGAGTAATGAACAGATATTCCTACTTGTGTAGGAGACATATTTATACCTTTATTCAAAAGAATGGTTTATCATCATGTTACCACCAAAATGTAAGCCGTTTGTTAGGGTCATGTGTATTGGACAAAGGAAACACCTGCAGTGGAACCAATATGGGACTGTATCGATGGCCATGGCCATGTCATCAGTGTTCTGTAGCAAGGATACATACAACTGCCAACTGTACGGCCGGACACAACCGCTGGTCAAATATCAAACACATTAAAGGACGATCAGACCACAAACGAGCGTTACTGTATTCCAATCACATTAAAATTATAACAGGAGTTTGCAATAGTGAGTACATGCATTAACACAAAGCTAGGTCTACTTAAAGTGAAATTTCAATAGATTATTTTCAATTCTTTTCTTTAACGGAGGATGTAACATGTAACTTTTCTGTTCTATGTACATGTGCAATCATTTCCTGTTGGAATTTCTCTTCATTGTATTTCTCTGCAAGAGGTCGACTGACAGCAGTTCACCATTATTTATTGATACTGTAAGATATGTGTATTGTACAGATATGCAAACCTCTTAGAGATTGCAGCACATCTGGTCCTAAGGAAATATGCTTATAGTGACTTCTTGCAACAATTTAGCTTTGATAAAATACTGACGTATCATGAAACTTTCCTATTGGGTTCCCGGAATGAAGCTTGACGATATTTGTGAACAGAAACGATGTACAAATGTACCCTGACTCGTATATATTTCTCTGCCAGTGTCATTTCTTTATTTGTCATTTACCTTTTTTTCAGATACAAAAGAAAAGAATCCAAAATACAATCCAGAACTGGCCCGATGTTTGACAGCTGCTAAAGCGGCTGGTGTTCCAACAGATTTGCTGAATAGATTAATGGACAAATTAGTAAGTACATGTTTATAATGTGGCAGGTTTTAGTGAATGTAACAGTGTTTAAATGGTAGGGGTACTATACAGTGAAAACAAGAGGCCCAATGGGCCTGTATTACTCACCTGGCTTTCCAGCAACTTCGAAGTTGATCTAGGTCACTTCTACAGATACTAAGCACTGATTACCACTTTATTCAAATATCAGATTAATCTAGAATTATTTATTTTAATAAATTTTCTAGTTCTTCATTCCACCCTATTATTGGCCTAATATCAGGTCTCTTGGCTATCTAGAAATAATTGTTTTAAGATTTAAACCTATTTGACCCATGTGACCTTAAATGTAGGTCAAGATCATTCATTTGAAAAAAAACTTTGTAGCCCTTCACCCCAGCATGCTACAGGCTTAATATCAAGTCTCTGGGCCTCTTGGTTTGTTAAAAGGAAAAAGTTGATGCCGGACATATGACAGAAGCCGCACCAGGGCATAAGCTCAATAGCCCTTCGGGCAGGTGAGCTAATGGAAGTGAAGTATGAGGAGAAGTGGCCTGGCGGCTAGCTTAACTCGGGAATTTGACCTTATCTCATATAAGTAATTGTATATATATTCTGTATTTATCATCAGGATTACTAAGGAGTATTGCACTAAAATTTATTGGATGGACCATACTGCTAGTGTGAATAGTCAAACTTCATATTATTACAAAAAAATGACATTTACTCATGGCATGATCTGCTTTCAGCATGCCTGCATGGCGTCAAATTTTACTTTCCATCAATTACTGCATAAATGAGAGACCCAAGGTCATGCAAAATGGCAAATAGCATGTTAAGAAAGAAAGGCTACCAAGTTTTTTTCAGTTAAAATTCCTTAGCATTATGCAGTGGACAAATGCGCTAATATCTTCAAATATATTCTTTTGAATAATAAACCTGTTGCATATATGTATGAAGTTGTATAAATTTGATCCTGATCAATGACAAAAGCTACATGAATTAAATATTCCAAAGAATTAACTTCTCTTTCCATTTGCTGTAGAAGAGATATCTGTGGGATCTCAGTAGAATATTTGGTAGGGGATCTTGATGAAATCCCACTGTTCCCATTCCAATTTTCAGTGGGATTGGCATACTAACTGTTTTCATTTTTATATTGGAATTAATCACTAAAAAAATGAAGAAAAACAGCGCTCTACACCTTTCCTCTAAACAGATTTAAAAATTACCCTGGCTTTATGATTAAGTTTGATACCAGCTTTTAAAGTATTGAATAACATAGGCTGGCCAATAGCTTGCCGTTTAATTTTCAGAAACGTACCGACCTGAAGCCATACCTGTTAGAAGTGGAGGGTCCTGATGGGATCGGAATTCTGCTCCATTGTATGGTAATAGGAGAACATGAAACTAGCGAGATCCATGCACCTCTCAAGAAAAAAGGGTTTGTGTTAAACCAATATATTTGTAGTTTTCCATAGAGGATCACAAAGTATAGTTTAGTACAAAAACATGAGGTTAATTCTAGACATGATGTTGTATGGGTATTAAAAGGCAATCTTCACAAAACAAAATGTAACAAGGATGGATAGTATTGCAACAGCAATACAAAGTCCCCTGCCTGACCTAGGAGTGCACCTATTTATTTCCCTTTTTTTAACTACACGTTATACTGATCATGTATACCAAGTTTCGTTAAAATCGGAGTAGTACTTTAGGAGGAGTTGTCCGGACAAGCCTTAACCAATGAGAAGCTGGCGGCCATTTTGAAAAAAAAAAGTAGGATGCACAACTACATGTTATACTAATCATGTATACCAAGTTTAGTAGTACTTCAGAAGGAGTTGTCCGGACAACTATTGCGTGACAGAAAGACAGGTGGACGGACAGACAGACGGAGGGTAAACCTATAGTCCCCCAATTTTTCAGGGCAGGGGACTAATAATTGGTTAACTTAAAGTAACATAACGGAACAAAGTTAACTATTTATTTTACAACGATTGAATATTTTTTTAACAAAATGTAATCAATCGCTCTTGTCAGCCTTGACTGAAGAGGGCAAGGGTCTTGTTATGAGATGAAACTTGAGTGTATTCTAGGTGAACAGGGAGTGTGTTAACACTGTCTGCACCACCTAACTACCCCAAAAATTGTAAATGTAACACAAAAAGAGCTATTATACCATGCTTTTATTTTGCATTGTATATTATTGTATGTTATTCTGGATGTATAAATAGAGTATAGATAATTCTAGATCACCTGACAATAATATGGTGCCACGTTGGTGCTATGTCCATCAACATTGAATCAACACTGTATAATGCCTCAAATAACTTGCATTATATTGCTCTGCATCAATCATTTAGATTATTATAATTTTCTATCAGCTCTCGCGACCGGCTTCCCGTTAATATGTGTACATGAAAAACCTTTTAACTTTTCATAAAGATATAGGTAAGAGAAATATCGTAAAATAATCTCTGGAATGTAAAGATCACTGTTTAATTGTTGTCTGTTTATTTATCGTCAATGTAAATCATATGCAATCTCTGTGACAAATTTAATATTTATAGTTGAGATTGTATTCATATTGACAATAAATACAATCGGATGGTCTTTCAATGTCCTCCTGAGAGTACCTCGATATCAGTTAACTGCCCCTTGCCAGAATTTTTAGCGGTTGTGGTCAGAAGTCTAAATAAAGGTCACCAGTAATCAATAACTTATATATGATTAGTACTTATTACACCATTACAGATATAACATCGGCCGTAAAGTCAACGTGGCCTACAAGTTTGACCACAAAGGAGTGATCACAGTGCCACCTAGGAATCAGGAGGAGATAAATCTGGACGAGTACCTAGAGGTTGGTTTAGAGGCTGGGGCAGAAGATGTCACTCTGGAAACGGACGGGGATGGAAACCATTTTATACAGGTGAGATTGTTTACAAGTGTTTCCATGTACTCATCATGCACACAAATCGGCGATAGTCATTATCATCTAGTTTTCCTAATGTCTGTCTGCAACATCATACATAGGTATACTGTTCACACATCGAACATAATTAAACAGTGACAAATGTAGTTCTTATTGAGATAGTGTATTTATGTTGTGGTATATAAAGATGGTCATCACCCACATGAAATATTGATAAAATATCAAATTCCACACATAAAAACATTTTGACTTGTGTTACTTGTGTGACAATATCTTTCCATTGGTACTACATTTGAGGACACTTTGACCTTGACTGTGTTAGTGTGACTTTGACCTGCAAACGTTAACCTTGGACAGAGTATGCCAATCTTATGAGGTAGGGCTTTTATATTTGTGTTCCTTGCGACAAGGATTTTCCATTGGTAATGCATTTGCAGACCTGCTGACCTTGATCATGACCTTTGACCTACTTTTAGAAAATCAATTCCGAATTCTAACCCATTCGGCGAGCTATGTTGTCATCTGACAATTTTTGTATTGATGAGGGGGTGTACACTGTAGGTATACCTACAGTCTAATTGAAATCTAGATGGTCATTCTCACTACGTTATATGAACATCTAACAACATCCCATAAGGGGTCATGTTGGGGTGACCTTTTAGGTGTGTGTATTTCACTTACAGGGGAAATTATCAATTTGTTGATGTCATGGAAACAAACCATTTTGTCACAACATGCATCTGAACCAAACCATTTCGGCACAGCATGCATACAGTTATATGTTTTATTGGAAGAATGACCTGAATCAAATTGACAGATTATGCTAGCTGTGCACTCTGTCATGCTAATTCGGACATATAAAATTCACTTCTAAGATTCTGGAAGTAGTAATTTGATAAATTAATAAATAGATTGGTATATCTATGTAAGCCTCTACATGTACTAACTTTGCTTTTATGTGATATATATGTATAATGCACATGTTATTTTTACTTTTTTTTCAGTTTATTTGTCAGCCTAGTGAAATGAACATTGTAGTCGGTAAAATGGAGAAAATGGGTTTGAATGGAATACTGAGTCAAGAGGTGTACAGTCCAATTTATCCTGTGATGGTCACCCAGGAGAAAGGAGAGGCAATTCACTCCCTCTTCAACCAGATCATCTCAAAGCATGATTTTATTGAAGATGTGACGTATAACTTTGAAATTTTGGGTGAAAGTGAATAAAAGAATTACTTATGATATTTTTATAATAAATAATGCTGTTGTTATTTTTATCCCCTAAGTCTATTTGTATATAGATAAGTACATGTTCAATTATGTTTATGATTGAACATTTGTACATAAAAGTAAAGATTGATTATAAAGTTGTTTGAAAAGTATATGTATGGTGTTGCAGACAGACATAAGTAAAAATGAATGATAATGGCATAGTTACATGTACATGCTTCAATACATACAATGTATATGTAACTCTAAACAACGATCTATTAAAGTCTCAAGTGTTCAGGTATTATCATTAATAGAAATAACAACAAATAATTAGTCTATGTTTCCTTTTTAGGCTAAACGTAACGCAGTTGTCATCGCCCCTGGATTCTGTGTACACTTACAATCCTTGCATTCTGATTCCATTATCATGCCTTGAGAATTTTTCTGGAAAGACACAAGTAACTTTGACCTTCAGAGTTGCTTTTCCAGGTCATAATGTATTACTTGCATGCAAGTTGATTGAAATTTCATTAAAGCATTTTCTGTTTGTCAAAAGTGAAGGTCACATGAAGGTTGAATGATCAAATCCTTTGTCTTGTCATAATTACTTCATCACAAAAGATAGATCAATGATATTTTATGGATAGATGGAAGATTGGAAAGTGATGTGTTAATTGTGTATCTTGTCATAATACTTTAATAGTCAATATGGATATTGATGATCTACAAATCCTCAAAAACAATAATTTTGCAATATTATATCTTTTTAAATATTTTGTTAAATTAAGAGCATATTTTCACAGAATAACATTTTGAATGAGATCATTCAGAAATCCTCAAAAACAATATTTTTGAAATATTATCTTTTTAAATATTTTGTTAAATTGATAGCATATTTTCACAGCATAACTTTTTGAAGGAGATAAGTCAGAATGTAATGCTATTAGCAAAAGGGTTTGTTTGAGTCTTGCCCTTGACCCTCCCTGAAGCAAATATACGTGAGCTGGATGGAGAGGAAACCTTAGTCCCATCGGGTTTACCAGCAGGGGACTTACAAAGTCTTTAGGGGGCAAGACAGGGATCTGAATTAGGAGAGGTAGTTTTTGACAAACATGAGACTTGCCAATAAGATATTCAAAAATCTTGCTATGGCCCCTTCACCACCAGAAATGTAAAACAAAAGTCTGATCTTCAACTCGTCCCTCGCAAGGTTAACAAAACTAAAAAGGACAAACATATTGTTTCTTAAGACTTTATTGAAAAATATGTTTAAAGAATCTTCATTCCAAACTCCTTCATTCAATTTGCAAGTGTGCAGAAAAAATGAGTATATTCAATGTAATTATCATTCACAACTAAATTTCACTTACAATATAGAGTTGAATTTTGCAGTGTTTTTATTTTGTTGACCAGTTATATTAAAAATGTATGAACGATAGAGAAAGTCGAGAAACAACTTTCATGTAATATTGTCCCATTGAAATACACCCTGGATACTGTAAGTGGACATGTCCATTTGGTCACACTCTACTGATTACAGGATCAGCATCATTATTGTTTCAATTTGATGTCAACATATTTCACAGGTAATTCACTAATGAATGAAGGCCACTTTGTGAATTTATGGCACCTTGAATACCAATACTGTTTAAACATACTTTTAACAAGGGTACTACAGGACGGAACAATATACATGGTTCTATGCCAAAAAAAGAAATGCATCATTTGTCAAAATTTCAAAATGAATAATAAAATTAAAATGAAAAATTAAATGTCTTAACAGAATCTAATCAACTGAAAAAGTACAATTTCATGTCATAAGAAAATTTACAATGTTTGAAAGAAATTGAATAAAAACAGAGAATAAGGATCTAAAGAAAAGATAAAAAACGAATCAAATACTGAAATAAACATGTACCATATTCGACCCAATAAACGCACCTCTCCCTCCCCGCATTTTTTCGGGTAAAGATGATGGATGCACTAATTAAGATTTACCTCACTGATCTAGCCATTAATGAAATCTTATCTTCAGTCTTTTAACCAAAGACTGGTTGGACGGATGGTTTTAGTACATAAAGATATGTAGGTGAAAAAAATAAGGTTATTTTTCCCGACCCGGAGATTTCACACAGAAACTGATGTACATTATGTTGTTTTATCAAGTGCAACCCTTTGGTGTTTTTGTAAGTATACAGTGTGTTTATTAAGTTAAATACAGTAATATAAGGTACAATGTATTAACTTTTGGAAACATAGTCAAATCAAAATACCACCCAGGAAAACACATACTACTACTGGTATATATACCAACATCATACCAATCTGTTCAAAACTGGAATTAGAAGATCTCTAGATAAAATCAAACATTGAAATAAACAAAAAGCAATTACTTTTACAAAAAATAGCTGAATCAAAATGTCGCTCAGAAAAATGTGTCTACGTACATTGTATTGTGGCAATAATCCCTACATAGATTCAACGACATCTTTCGAAAAAAGTTGGAGAAGATCTCCAGACAATCAAAAGTTTTTGCCAGAAAGACATAATAATCCCGACAAATTTTGACAGGAGTTTAAAAATGATCATATACACATTTGCATAAATTGGAATGACTAATACGATCTAGTAGAAACAGTATATATTATTTGCTGAGCTGGACACTTGTGTAAAGATTTTATGTCTTTTACCTGTGGGAATATGATCATTTACAATATTGCTATGTGAAAACATGAAACAAAATCAAAAAATGTCACAGAAGTTTTCTAATATCAAGGCATTTCTCAACACAACTTAAAAAACATGTCCATTAAAAAAAATCATATTTACAATTTACAAGTAACTAAAACATATTTAAGCAATGAGAGTAAATTAATTGAACAAAAACTGATGTTAACAATTTTAATTGAGAATAGAATCTTTAATGTAATCAGATCTAGATTGATCTATACTCGAGATCAGAGACTTAATTTGCACAAATTCCAAACTCTAATGTATATGGATTGTGGGTCTGGAATTTGTGCAATGCCCCTGTGCTGGTTCTGTCATAACATAATCTTTGAGCTATAAAAACAAACATCAATAAAATTGCACTGTTCTAAAATGAAATTGTACAGCAAGGTGATTTTGGAGAGTTTTGGTTTGTAATGTTTAAACATCTTATTAAAAGCTGTGGTCAATTAATTAAAGAAATCCTTCCTTATGTCATTTAACCCTTTCAACCCTAAGAAACTTTAGTGGACTCTGCCATTCTTTCATAAATTGAAGTTCAATATGGTCAGTAGGGGTGAAAGGGTTAAGGACATGGCAGGTTTGGAGGTGGAGAATAACTGGCCTACGGTCAATACCAGGCAACTGCCCAATGTGGATTTCAAACTCGTGACCCAGGGGTGAAGGGCTATTGACAAAGTGTCGGTACACCTTAACCACTTGGCCACTGCGGCCCTGAGTTGATGCAGACTCCATAGCTGCATTAACACAGGGCTTCAGTGATACTCCGAAGTCACCCTGTTAAAGATCCCCCCTCCCTCCCTTCCTTGGCAAGACTTGTAAACAGTTTACAAGACATATGCTTAATTGTTTTGGATTTTAAGGTCATAAGTATGAAATGAAGACAGTGTCCATGAGTAATGGGGCCACTCAATGAGGCTTTTATAGTGCCACACACTGAAATGTCATACCTGGACACTGTAGTATGACATCATACTCAACCCCCACTTCCAATGCTGATTACCAAAGACAGAGTAGCAATTAGTACCATATTTATAGACTTTGGTTTGTCTCAGTCAAATGACAGAACCCATGACCTCCTCGCCTGGGTAGTCACTCAACCCTGAGGCCAAAAACAAAGGGTTGCTGCCAGGCAAAAGGATGGATAAAAGTTAGGAGAGAAAATACATACCCAATTGTTGCAAATTAAACAATGGGTGTAGCAGATCAGCTAAAATGATTTTAAATTGGCCTGTTCCATCGGCAGGGATATCTCAAAACGAATGTAAGAATTTGGTCCGCAAGCTTGCCGAGTATTGTCCAGCCAAATTCTTACCTGAGAGTTGAGATATCCCTATCCACAAGAGCCTTGTTTTGTTATTATTCTCACATACTCATCATTTTAAAAATAAAAAAATATGTAATTTACCAAAAAACAAAAATCCTAGGGTTGATTCTTGATTCACGATAATCCTAGGATGTGACAAAACAATACAATTACAACATGTCAACAAATCATTATTATGGCATCATTGTTCATGTTGGCTGCTTCTTTACCTACCCAGGTAAGACAGCTTTGTCTTTTCCCTAGCAACCACAGGCAACCTTTGAAGTATGAGTGAAATTTTGGTGTCTTTTTTTCATAAGGAAATGAAATCCCAAATTCTACAGGAGGGTTTCTTCATAACTTGCCTCAGGCACATGCAGTGAGCCACAAGAGATGTGATATGTATTCATTTTCTGTTCCTACATCTGCAGGTATGCTGTACATGTGTGATGGGCAGACATCTATAGCTGGTCTGAGTGGTGAACACACATCTCCTCACTCCTGTAGAATACAAATCTCACTGGCATTGCTTCTGCATTGATCTTGCATCTTGAACAACCATGTTAAATTTTTATAAATCTGCCAACTTCACACCAAGTCATGTGCTAATTTGTACAGATGAAGTCTAGGGAACAGATACTTGTAGGCTAGAACATTAGCTACAGCATATATTATTATAAACATAATCACAGCACGAATAATATTTGTTGTAGTCCAGAAAGGCGTGGGTGGCAGTTTGCTTTTTTTGTTGAGAAATACCAAATCATTAACCCATTGGTCGTCTGTTCGTAGACGACCCTGCGAATCAAATCCTTTCTGATCCATTGTCCATTCCAATGGTCCTTGGCGCGCTTTGTTGGAGTATAAGGTGCGTATTGCTACAAAGGAAATGTTTAGCTTCTCAAATGGAAGTGCCATCAACATATCAACCTCACTCTGACTTGGACTGCCAAGTTCATAAAAGTTTAAGCTAAGGAGAGTGACTTCCTTCTGTTCAAGTGCCAAAAGGACGGAGTAGAGGGGAAAGCACTGTGTTGAGTAACTCTCTGTTCCGGGTTTACTTATGTCGGATCCGTCTGGCCTAAACATCTTCATCTGAAAAAAACACACATTAATGTACATAATTAAACATAAATCATTAACATGCCATAAATAATTTACCAAATTTGATTTTTAAGTTTTGTTATTTATTTCTCCTCAAGATAGCTGTTAAGGGACATCAGTGTACCATCATCTCATAGTATTTACAAATTTATATATGTCATTGTCTTCCTTAATTATCTGATAGGTTATGGCTCCTGTGAACTTGCTGTGTTGGTGATGTGCTATAAAGATTAGACTAAGCAAGATAACATTGCACAATTGACATTTGACCCAGTGACCTTCTCATTCAGCAAGAGGACTCCTTGCTTAAATCCCTACCAACTTGATGACCAATCTCATAACAAAATGTTAGTCAGTGATAACATAAATCATGTGACCTTGGACTCTGATCCAATGAACTTGAACTATACACTATCCATGACCTTAACATTGTGTTGTTTGATTCTGAACAACTTTGATTCATCATGTTAAAACAAAATACTTAGCAAACAAAAATACCAAGTGTGACCTTGACATTTTAGTTAGTAACCTTGGTCTTTAGTCAACTGATTACTTATTTAATTGTGACCAACACTTTGCTTCATAATTGATCTGTCTCCTTGTTTAATTCTAACTAACTATGCTCCATAATGTCTCAACAAAATATTCATTGGTGAAAAAATACAAATTTTGACCTTGACCTTTGACACCATGACATTGATCGTTCGTCAGTTGACTCAATATTTAATTCTGAACAAGTTTGCTTCATAATATCTTCACGAAACGTTTATCAGTGAAAAGAAATAAAATGTGACATTTTGACCTAATGACCTTGACCTTTGGCCAGTCCACTCCTTTTATTCTGAACAACTTTGATTCATCATGTCATAACAAATGTGTCCACCAGTAAAAAGATTTTAAAAAATACTTTGGCCTTTGACCCAGTGATGTTGACGTTTAGTCAGATGACTCCTTTTTAATTCTGACATAATCTATCTCAACAAAATGTTCGTCAGTGAAAAAATACAAAATTTGACATTGACCTTTGACACCATGAACTTGACCTTTGGTTAGTTGACTCATTATTTAAAAATACAAATTGTGACCTTGGCCTCCGACCCTTTGACCTCGATCTTAAGTCAGTTGACTCTTTGTTTGATTCTGAACAACTAGAAGAACCAACCAGTGAAGTTTGAGAAATATCCTTCCAGTAATTACCAAGGAATAGCGATGATAAATTTCAATTATCAAAATCCAAGATGGCCATCTTGCAGCCATTTTGTTTTCTGGATTAGACTTAAAAATCGAATGGGCACAACTAAGGAACAAGGGAAACATTCCAGTAAAAAATGAGAAAAATCTTTCAGTATATTAATGAGTTACCTACCTTTGTAGGATAAGTTTTGTCATTGATACAAGCATTGAGTAGGTAAGCTTTCCGGTTTTTACTCTTCAGTGCTTCAAACTTGACTGGATCTGGCTCAACCAGCAGTCCTGTCCACTGACGAGTCCGCTCGAAGAACAGTGTACACGATTCACCCTCTCCCGAGAATGCTCTGGTCTCCACATAAAACTGTTTTTCCTGCAACAAGCAATGGAAAACAAAATAATCCATAAAACATAGAAGCAAAAGCAGAGGCATTTACACTTTTATATGTTATATCAGAGACCTATATAGGTCTCTGGTTATATGTTAAACAAGCTGTATATTGTGCTAACGTTAGAAGCTCCTATACATAACAACCATTCTGTGAGTATTGCTAAAGGAACAGAAAACTTCCACGACACGTCTTACTTTCGTCGCATCTTGGCGGCAATTCTTCAGACTAAACATATCGTCATATTTCTTGCCAAACTCGTGTTTATTTGGGCTTGTTGTTGAAAATATGAATTAACCTCATCAATGTGGACTTATCGTCCAGAAGATCAGTGAAAGAGGATGGCTTTTTACCTTTGCACGAAGTCGCTGATCCACATACGATGTCTGTCCAGCAGAGAACCGGAGATTTGTAGGTTCCTCCAGATTATAAGTATCATCATCGGACGGAACATGTATGAAGTAATTTCGGATAAGTTCGACTAGCTTCACGTTATCCATGGCTATCTGCTGCTCATTCATAGTCTCCATCGCGTTCATATAGTCAAACGCCGGATCCTTTGTTTGTGGAATTTTCTTCACATTGAAATGTTTACTAGTCAGCTCACTTCCAGAACGCATTTGATCTGTCACTTCCAGTTTGGGAGATCGAAGGTACCAAATAAAGAAAATAACAAAAACTGCTATGATGGTGTATATCGCCCATAACGGTAAGGACTTATAGCGGATAGTCGCCATGTTGTTGCTAGGATACGTCACACGATCCTTCTCTCCTACAAACCGTTTGATCCGAAGATCGAACTGGGTGATTCCTTTCGAATGTATGGCTGAAACAAACAAAAAAATGATATAATTAAAAAGAGTATTGTTTTCATTGCGTTACTAGGTTATGGTGATCATATGACTTGCATACATTATAGGGACATTCCCACCAGCCTCCATTTACACTCACTTTTTCTTAGTCATATAATATAAGACATTGAAGGTTCATATCATGACTTTTTAACATTTACTGTCGGATATTTATATTTTTGTTGTTTGTCCAACTTGAAAGTCTTCAGTTTCTCTGAATTAAGACAGGTTTTTAGCTAACTCTGACTGGAAACTACTATCTTTTAAAGTATCATGCGTGTTTTTACTTTCAGTACATTAAGTGCCCTCTGTTCAACACTTGAAGATTAAAGGATAGGATAAACTTTTTTTAAAGGAAACTTATTATGGTAAATTGGTGAGTGCTGTTTGGAATGTTTGTAATTTTTTCAATTTTGCAAATGTCTGGAGGTAAGTGATTCCAATTTGTTGTGCTAACTGGTAAAACTGGTTGTTTTCTTACTTGTGTATTACATAAGGGGCCTGGAAGAGTGGGCGTGGGCACTGTCTATTGAGACACGAAGAAGATATCTAACTTTGGATATGGCCATACGGTTATTATGCACTATCTTGACTGCTACTTTGTATATGTCGGTTAAAATAGCTCAATTGAGCTAATTTTATTCTGTTTTTACCATGTGCCCTCATTAAATAAGTCTGCATTTGATTTGATTTTTATATGGATTATTAAATATTCCTGTGATCAAAGTCGTTTTATTAACAGAAGTTGAGAATACTGAATATTTTAGAATGGTTACGATGTCATAAATGCAACGTTGATTTAAAGAGTATACCTAATGATTTATCTATTCTTTGTAGAAATAAAAAGAAGTTATAGCTGTTTTCGCCAACAGTATGCCGAGTATGGTGATGGGTATCTGACAATGATTCATTTGAATTCGTTGCCATCGTCAACTATCGCGGTGAAGTTTGATATCAGGAGCCGGATCTGACTTACCAGATATCCGGACCCCACAAGTTACTTGCATTTTATGTGAAACTGTGAAGTTTTTACTGTGGTGTAGGTAATATTTGCAAACCACATAAACATAAAACCGACAACCTGAAACTCCGTCCCATTGGGAAAACAACAAAACAATTCCACATACAAGTACAATACATATATTTGTATATACAGGAGTTATCTCCCCTCAACCATAACCTTGACTAAACCTACCGAAAATGTGGGTAAAATTAAATTCAATCACAGGTGCCTGACTCGTTTTATAAAATAATAACATATAAGAGTACTCTTATAAAACGAGTCAAGAACCTGTGATTCAATCGAGCCAAACTTTTACATGTAGGAATCGTCAATGATGGTAAGGGCCTAAAGTGATCATACATTGTAGGACACCACCAAAAACAAAACGGTCACAAGAAATGTCATGGAGGTGCAAATGACCCATCTCTTAAACAAATCTCATGATTCTCAATATTGGATTTCAAAAGAACTTCATATATTTAGTACGTGTATATTCTAAACAGTGTAAGTATTCAAATGAATAAAAACGTGACAAGCACTGTAGGTTACCATAAACTTAGTGACTCCGATTACAGTGTCTACCACCTGTAATCTCTAAGAACTTTACAAAAGACACATATAAAAATGATATTATCTGATCTACGTATTTTCGTTGTTAGCCAACCTGGAGGATGAGAATCGGGCTTCTAGGAGAAAAGCAACCCACAAATGTATAGCCCAGTTCCCCCAACACATTCCATCATTGCCGCGTTGGGACATCTTGGTAGAAGCGGCGAGTGACAAAAGATTCCTTCACGCCGACAGAACAATAACAGTGGGCGGAGTCATGTAGGCGGTAAAAAACTAAATATAATAACTAATACCTGGTGTCCAGTAACAATAGGTTTTAGTTGATTTTTAATCAAAACACGTATTACTTTTCGAGACAGCTAATTATTAAAATAGGCGTACATGTACTGGAATCACACGATGTTTGACGATTCCTTGACTATTTTTAACTGGCAATGACATTATGCGCACATATACATTTTGTATATGGACTATACCAAACGTTGTATTGCTCTATTCGTATTAATTAATGTAAGTTTGGTCGTGTGGCACAATGGTGACACACTCGCCTTTCACCTAGGCGGCAGGGGTTCGACTCTCCATCGGAAATAATAGGGTGGTCAATTGCTCGACCACGTGGGATGTTCCCGGTTTCCTTTCTGCAGTATACCCTTCGCATACTTCCATCGGGGCCAACCAGAGTGATTCATTTAAGTTTATAGCTTGTTTTGCAATTGTTGTAAAATGAATTAAATGTCCTTTTTACCAAGTCTAGGAGGCTATGGAATATATATATGACTAGATTTATGATGTCATCTTCATAGCGCTCTATCTAGAATACATATCCATATGCCATTGCATTCATACGACCGTGAACGCAATCCGTATACGTATGCATATGCATCAAGCCATGGCCAGGTACTACTCGTTATCTTGCATTGTATGGCAATTATTGAGTCGGCTGATCATGAACAAAGTTATCAAATTGACCAGATACCCGGCGGTCGTGGAAGCCTTTAACATCTTGTAATCTATGTATACTATGTCGACATGGAGCATATTTCATGAAAACATAATTTTGCACACGATTTGTAATTAATACAATATTTCGTAAAATGATGTGGAAAACCAACGTCCCTGTAGAGGGTCGAGGCCGTTTGGTATGTCGCTAGATATTGACAACCGTGCCTTGCTTAAGTCCGTATATAAACAACTTAGACAAACTAAAACAATACGTTTTAAATATACGCATCGACCTACAGCTATGCATTGTACATGTATGTGTTAGCTACACATATACTGGAGTTATACACTGTAAGTAACCGAGTAATGTCCACTTGTGCAAACACCCGGAACAAAATTTACCTGCTGCTTAAATGCTATGTTACAGGTGTTACCTGTATATTACATACAGATGTTTTACTTACTGGTATATCGGTCAGCGTCCACGTAAACTGTCCCTCCCGATCTGACCGTCTCTAGCGACAATGGGGTCTCATCAACATGGATTCAACACGAGTGGACGGAGCCACGTTGAGGACATGTTTGGTCATGTGACTCAATAACAACGGATAATCGATATTTACCTTTGTGTACCATCTGTGATACGGGTATTTTCACCCCGTTGAAAAGTTCCGGATGGGCTGCAAAGTTCTCTTTACGGTTATTGGGCTATGAATAGAAACGGTAAATCTGTAATCACCGCATTTACAGGTAAAATAAGATTAATATCGCTTATCACTGGATTCATAAGGGAAAATAAGATAAATATAATCGCCGCATTTATAAGTAAAATAAGATTAATATAATTTTACATTATATCAGAGACCTATATACTATATATAATATAGGTCTCTGATTATATGAGATATATAATTTTTACAGAGACCGGTAGGGCTATCACGGTTTTTTTTAATTTTCTGTGTAGGGTCCCGGAACAAAGAAACTTATATACATTGTATGATAAAGGAAATATTATTTTGCTTAAAGGAACAAGTCTATACAACATCTACCATCGTGTTATTGTAATATGTATACAAGAGGCCCAGAGGACCCGAATAGCTCGTATATGGTTCGTATATAGGAATAATGACCAATTAAAATTACCATTTCCAATGTTCTTTTTGACCTTACATGTATGTTAGTTATGTTTCAGAAAATGGTATACAGTATTTCTTATAGAGGTATTAATTATGACTCACCGATGCATTAGTGACTCATAATGTACAGTGTTTTGCATTAACGCATGAATTACTATAGATTGTACTCCCGTTTCTGTTTTGTTTCAATAAGAAACATACCCTGTATTGTTGATCCTCTTTAGTATGCGTCTTTACATCAGCGCTTCTTTAAATTAAAAGCTATATACAAGAGTCGGTGAAATACTAATCAAAATTAATCTTAATGATTTTAGAAATAGTTCTGCCCGTGACCTTGAAAATCGGCGTTTATTATAAAAGGTCACCCGTCCTCATATGGCCTTGGATGTTGGTTTCTCCCAAGTCACCCGTCCTCACATGGCCTTGGATGTTGGTGTCCCCTAGACACCCATCCTCATATGACCTTGGATGTTGGTGTCCCCTAGACACCCATCCTCATATGACCTTGGATGTTGGTGTCCCCTAGACATCTATCCTCACATGACCTTGGATATTGGTGTCCCCTAGACACCGATCCTCATATGACCTTGGATGTTGGTGTCCCCTAGACACCCATCCTCATATGACCTTGGATGTTGGTGTCCCCTAGACACCCATCCTCATATGACCTTGGATGTTAGTGTCCCCTAGACATCTATCCTCACATGACCTTGGATATTGGTGTCCCCTAGACACCGATCCTCATATGACCTTGGATGTTGGTGTCCCCTAGACACCCATCCTCTTGGCCTTGGATGTTGGTGTCCCCTAGACACCCATCCTCATATGACCTTGGATGTTGGTGTCCCCTAGACATTTATCCTCACATGGCCTTGGATATTGGTGTCCCCTAGACACCGATCCTCATATGACCTTGGATGTTGGTGTCCCCTAGACACCCATCCTCATATGGCCTTGGATGTTGGTGTCCCCTAGACACCCATCCTTATATGACCTTGGATGTTGCGAAAACGTTAAACCTCAAACAGACAATAACCGAATAAGAAAAAATGCGGTAAACTTTTTTCGCGATCACAAGTTCAGGTGTTTTTTTAGTCGTTCCTTTTGTTCTCGACCTCCTATCTAAAGCCTGTAGAAACTGTGACCTTCCCTTAAATAATAATCTTTACATCAGAATATCGAAGCATAACTTTAAATGCTATTAATTTATATCTTTTGTAAAAGTTCTCTTAAGTCTAGGACCAAAAAAAGTGACACACACGTGTGTGTAGGATTGACAAAACAACTTGAAACGATGCGTTATTTGTTGAACACGTTTTATTACATAAATGGTACAAAGAAATAAAACAAATTATTTAGATTTCACAAGGCGAACCATTATACTTGACTGTAACCCCTCCTATTATCTCCGATACAAAATAAGCTGTCAAAATCCTATTTTAGTCAGTCCACTGATCACAATGAAATATCTAGTCAAGCTTTAATAAAACGGCCTTTCTAGCATAAACTACCCAACATTGTAAACAAGTAATAATGATTTCAGCAACTGTTTACCCTAACAATGAAGACAACAAGCTCTGATAATATAAAATGATGTTCCTATAATTATCACCAGTGTAGGATATCACGTGAGGTCACGTGACTACACTCAGTCACTTTCGTCAGACAAAAGGCCAAGGGAGGGCATGTCCATCGAGAATTATTGATGAAATCTATCTGCGTTTTTTCCAATAAACATCAAAAGATTGTTCAAAATTCATAGTCCATGAATAACAATTACAATTCACAAAAGTGTGTGATTGCATTTCATAAAAGCCTGATTGAATTTCATTAAACGTGATTGATATTCATTGAATTATTTTAGATATCCATACAAGGATGATTGAAATTCATAAAGCCATTGTTGACAGCTGCGACTGGTATTCTTGTTATAACTGAAATTCCTAATTATGATTCATTTGAATTAAAAATGTACATGCAAGAAACTGATAAATACCTACTGAAATATTAACGTAACAAACCGCTATAAATCTGACAAGTGTCCTGTTTACGTTGGGATTATACTAGTTTGATACTTTGGACGTTTGTAAGTGATAGATGATGCTAACGATGTCACTGTCTATTTTTGTCTCTAGGCGCCCTGGCAACAGACTGGTCATACATGTATTAGAGCGGATGACTAGCGAGCCATTAACATACATATACAGAGGCAAACGCATAAAACGATAGATGGGGAATAATAGAAACGGGTTAATTTAAAATTATCACAAACGCCGGTAAACACGTGGAAATATTATCACTAGTAATACAAAAATCCAAACAAAGCTGAAGATAGTTTATGACGATTTCAGATAATCCGCAGTCTAAGATGACGCCATCGCTATTTCCTTTGTCGTTTTCGTCTCGCACTGCTTGCTGACTCTGTACTTCACGTTCACGTCATCATCGTCGTAATCTGCATCATCATCGTAATCGTCTGGGTAGGGGTTGATGACTTGCAGCATTTTCAATACTTGCTCTGCACTTGGCCTTTTCAACGGGTTAGCATTTGTACATTTCTGGGCGACGTCCCGTAGCTGAAAAAGAGATATTCAAATCGTAAAAAAAAACATTATAGGTTATTCGTAGGTTTTATGACACGTATATATATATATATATATAGTTCAAGCTGTATATTATGGTAAAAATATGAAACTTGGCACCATATGACACCATAAACGATGTTCAGACCAAGTTTTTATACTTTTACCATAAAATTCATTTTTTTTTCTTTCTCAAACCTGATAATAACAATATAATTTCAACCGTTTGAAGGGTAGGGATTAGCGTGAAATTATTTTCTCTATGTTATGCAATAGGTGGCGTGACTGTCTGCAATTTGCACGTGCAAATCCTTACCGTGTGTTACCTGAACATGTACGTGTCATTCAGGCGACACAGGTAGCGGCGGTAAGACGGAATTTTTTTTTTAATTATAAAAATTGGGGCTAGTTTTGGCGAAAATATAATTCAAATACTTTGATTGATTTTATTTCTGTATTTTGTGTTGTATATTCTATTGGATAATTGAATAGAGAAATGATAATACACAACGTGTTGTAGTTGTTGTTGCTACAGCTTGCCACCTACCTATATTTCTTGGTATTCACAGACAAATATGTTGCTGCAAATGGAAGTTAAAGTGAAACATGCCAAGAGTGTCTGTCGTTATTGCAGGTTTGTCCATCATACCAAAAGTCATACGAGTTCTACACATTGCTATTTTGTGGACAATATCATTTACGGCAAGTGAAAATTAAGAGAATAACACATTGATATAATTCGATTTAAACATGTTCACCGAAATTCCAGTTACACTATGAACGATGGTACGCCATTCCGTCGTTTCCCCATCTGCGCTAGCCAATGTTTCTCATTACGTTACACTCAAAAGTGGAGTGTAATGTTATCAGAAGCCTTGGCTAGCGAAGATGTCGTTTCCTACTCTACAAAGCCTTGGGATCCAGGGCCTTGTCACTGTTAACATCATACTGACGCAGTGAATGACTTGTGTGTGGCTTTGATCTGTCATTTCATTAATTTTCATCCTTTAAGCAATCTAATTACGTCATTACGTAACGGAGTGGGAGTGAAGATGTTGATTTTAAGTAGAATGTCCATTAGTTTAACATATAGGTGTATTGTAATTGAACAATGTTAGCGAAAGGGAATTCATGGAAATACACAAAGAAGGAATTCAGCAAAAGGAGAGGAATTTCAGAGAGAAGAAATAAAGCGGCATGGCGACGTCGAATTAAGCGAGTTTGGATTAATCGAGAGCATGCCGTACGTGTAGACTAGCGAGGGACTAAGTACAGATTGTCACCAGAACAGTAGACTTGGATGTTAATATTATAGGCTCATGAATATTTTATCGTTCCACGTGGGTTTGTTTATGTGGAAGGTAAACAAAACACACTATGCTGTCTCCAAGCCCCCTCATACAAATCTATATCTGTTCGTATTTTGCCCGTTTTTTTTTTTATTGATTTCGAGTTTTAGAATTACGGTTTCGCAATCGCAACATCTCGGGGGAAATTTCCGGCAACACCCGAGTGTTGCCGGAAATTTCCCCCGAGATGTTGCGATTGACGGTTTCGCTCTAGTTTGCCCGTCGGTATTCTCCGTGTTTGTCTATCAAGAAACCCGGTCCCGATTTTACATTGTACAAAGTAAGATGTTATTTTTGTAACGTATTTTAATGAACGAACATGGTGTTATATTATTCATTGTAATAGCATTGAGGTGACTGATATTCGCAATTTAATTCTAAGCGGACTGCTCAACATTCCCTTGTCAAATAATGGTACGGCTTTAAAATGTATGTGCCAATATTATATCGAAGAGGATCACAAACGTACCACAGATAACATCTTTTCTTCCTCAGCACTAAGCGCCTCGACGACTTGATTGTCTGTAGTCTTCTCTCCGCTTGACACAGACGACGATGTCACTGACGAGGACGCTGCAGGTGTTGGTGATGATTTTCCTGTCACGTGATCTTTCTTGCATCCCTCCTCGGGTTCTATTGCCAACTCTATTCTGTCAATATCCGGCTCATATGCCACATTGACGTTATCTGAGGAAGTAATAATGTCAGTTAATGTCAATCAAACATCATAGTACATATTGATTGTATCCGAATCTCTGTATTTATTTAAACAGGGATATTTCCTGGAGTTGTTATGACAACCGAGTATTGTTCGCACCCACCTGATAAGTTTGTGATGCAAAACCTCAGACAGATTTATGTATTTCACTGTTAAAATCAGCAACAAATGTTTTATTTATATAGAAAATCAATTTTTATCTTTCAATATCCTGATGTCACTAAATTGTCCGACCATACAGCAAGTTTTGTCTCCTGGAGGGACATAAAGCAAATACATCGTCCAATAATCACTCTAAAATATGTATGATGTTTACATATGGGTCGATAGACATATGGAGTTTACGACAATTACTGCCAGTGTTTCATCAATAGTATAGCAGATGAGAGTCTGTTTTAACTGTCAACTAACCCGTCACTGATTTAGTTCTAGGTTATATAGCATTGTGTTTGATTCATAAATATTGGCATTTTAACTAAACGCCACAGTTTTTTCTCGATATACGGAAGACAGAGATAAATTTTAATCATATTTGATCGTAAGAGTAAATAGTAGAGTTGACATAGATTACAGTCCAAGCATTTTAAGTCACAATTAAACAACTGATCAAATATATTCTGGTTATAAATAATTGTTTTAGGCGTACATAAATTGTTTATTGATTAACAAGAATTCCAAATCGTGCATTTTAACTCTGATAAGGAAACTAAAGATCACAGTGAAATATCATAATCTTTGTCCGAGATTTCGACATGATTTCAAAGGAAATATTAGAATGTTATGCCACAAAAGTATTTAGTTACCAGTATTGTCATGCACGGATTCAAGACAGGCAAGTGGTTTTATAACACGATCCAACTTGCCCCAAAGACACTTTTTTTTTTTTTTACAAAACTGTCTATAACAGCTATTTGATTCTGTTCCTAACGTAACACACTTCGTTTTAGATTCATTTTAGGCCTATATAAAGATTGCTTTCCTCTGTTCAGTTTGTGATCTTTATATACATGTATATGTCTGCCTTTAAGCTGTCTGTATTTGTAATTTACCTAAGTAGCGTCTGTTGGACAAATATGATAAACTTTAAGGTTTCAATGTTTTGCCCGACATACATACCTGTCTTCCTCGACCGACTGGTACTGTCTTCTTCCGCCACGACATCCTCGTAATCTGGCGGGGTTTCTTGTCTGTAAAAGTATAAAACACATCATCACCATCATCATCATCATCATCATCATCATCACCATCATCATCATCATCATCATCATCACCACCACCACCATCATCATCGTCGTCGTCATCGTCGTCGTCGTCATCGTCGTCGTCGTCATCATGCTATACGAGGCAAGGTATATGTTACAATGTCAACACTCCTAATGTGTCCGTCAGTATATCAGGGGAAATATATCATAAACGTGTCAGTTTTATTCAAAGAAAACTTCATTCATAACCCAGAATTGGTAAAACGAGGACGAATCTGAACAAAATATATACATTATTTGTATTTGAACCATTGAAAAGGGTATAAGGAGAACAAGACCACGAGTTCCGATAGGGTGAGCGTCCCTTGCTTCATCTACAATATCAAATGTGCAAATCTCGGTCAAATGATGACAACCTTTGTGCTCAATAACCTCGAAGAATGTTATTGTTGTCATCATCTGAATTTTCCCATGTAAGATAACCAGGTGATGTTGGCTACAATAATTATACATATGTATATACATTGTACATGTATTGTTACATGTATAAAAATCCACACAAGATATTAGCCTGTAAGTGATACTATTGCAAGGTACAATGTGGATTCCATCACGCTGTTGTCTCGATAGTGAAAAGTATGTCTTTACCCCAATTCTCGCTATATAGAGGATTACCACTGAAAGAACGTCTATAATTACATTTATAGATTTATGTACCTAATACAATCTAACACTCCTGTTCATTTGACGTTTAATCAAACTCTGTAATGGAAACCATTAATATATGCATGATCGTCTTTTATCCTACTCCTGAATCATTGGAATTTATTCGCATGTGCATCTAAAGAAAGGGTTAATCGACAAAAAAATGAATAATAAAATGAGTTTACCGTTGTAATTAATATATACAATACATGCTATGTATAATACATCTGAGGAAAAATCTATTTATTTTGCATGTTTCGCGATGCATATATTCATTCTAAAACAAAGTTCAAAACTCGAAGACTCTGCTAAACTTGAAGTAAAATTTAGATCCGACAGAGAAAATGGTCTTCAAAATACTTACTATTATCTCACTGACTTCGCCATGAGGGGACGGGTGTATAGGGGGACGACTACAGTCAGGGTCATGTGAGGACGGGTGTATAGGGGAACGACAACAGTCAGGGTCATGTGAGGACGGGTGTATAGGGGAACGACAACAGTCAGGGTCATGTGAGGACTGGTGTATAGGGGAACGCCAACAGTCAGGGTCATGTGAGGACGGGTGTATAGGGGAACGACAACAGTCAGGGTCATGTGGGGACGGGTGTATAGGGGAACGCCAACAGTCAGGGTCATGTGGGGACGGGTGTATAGGGGAACGACAACAGTCAGGGTCATGTGGGGACGGGTGTATAGGGGAACGCCAACAGTCAGGGTCATGTGGGGATGGGTGTATAGGGGAACGCCAACAGTCAGGGTCATGTGGGGACGGGTGTATAGGGGAACGACAGCAGTCAGGGTCATGTGAGGACTGGTGTATAGGGGAACGCCAACAGTCAGGGTCATGTGGGGACGGGTGTATAGGGGAACGACAACAGTCAGGGTCATGTGGGGACGGGTGTATAGGGGAACGCCAACAGTCAGGGTTATGTGGGGACGGGTGTTAAACGGACAGGACTAAGAAGAATAAGAATCAAATATCTAAAGTGTTGCGAGGAAAGCTGAATATGTACAACGAGAAGTTCACACGAATTTTCCTATTGTATATGATGAGCGGAGAATCATTTAAATTTACAATTATACAGTGCTTGTTGTTATTGATTTAATTTAATACACACACACGTTCACTATATAAACAATATCTATACTAGTGTCCCCGCTTGGCATGTAATTACTCACATGACTCACAATAGGTTAGGCTGTTGTTTCACTGACGGGGTTTTCCATTTAATTCACTATGATATCACTGTTAATCAATTACTAAGGCTAAACTGTACATCATTAGTTATAATTATCAACATTAATCAAATGCCAGTAGGTTACAATACCGTAGCAGCCCATTGTCCCATCAGTAACAGTCACTGTGTACAGTAGACCATTGTTAAATCGTGAAATTTATTTCATAAAGGTAATTTGAAGAAATATAAGTTAAACGAAAAGCAACTTAAACAACGAATGAATAAATAGGCAATGCTACACTTTAAGGTTTCTTAAAAGCATAGATTTATTGTATATTCAACGAGGGATGTCAGATATCTAGGATGTATTGTATATAAACGAGGGATGTCAGATATCTAGAATTTATTGTATATAAACGGGGGATGTCAGATATCTAGGATGTATTGTATATAAACGAGGGATGTCAGATATCTAGGATGTATTGTATATAAACGAGGGATGTCAGATATCTAGGATTTATTGTATATAAACGAAGGATGTCAGATATCTAGGATGTATTGTATATAAACGAGGGATGTCAGATATCTAGGATGTATTGTATATAAACGAGGGATGTCAGATATCTAGGATTTATTGTATATAAACGGGGGATGTCAGATATCTAGGATGTATTGTATGTAAACGAGGGATGTCAGATATCTAGGATTTATTGTATATAAACGAGGGATGTCAGATATCTAGGATTTATTGTATATAAACGAGGGATGTCAGATATCTAGGATTTATTGTATATAAACGAGGGATGTCAGATATCTAGGATTTATTGTATATAAACGAGGGATGTCAGATATCTAGGATTTATTGTATATAAACGAAGGATGTCAGATATCTAGGATTTATTGTATATAAACGAAGGATGTCAGATATCTAGGATTTATTGTATATAAACGAAGGATGTCAGATATCTAGGATTTATTGTATATAAACGAGGGATGTCAGATATCTAGGATTTATTGTATATAAACGAGGGATGTCAGATATCTAGGATTTATTGTATATAAACGAGGGATGTCAGATATCTAGGATTTATTGTATATAAACGAAGGATGTCAGATATCCAGGATGTATTGTATATAAACGAGGGATGTCAGATATCGAGGATTTATTGTATATAAACGGGGGATGTCAGATATCTAGGATTTATTGTATATAAACGGGGGTTGTCAGATATCTAGGATTTATTGTATATAAACGAAGGATGTCAGATATCTAGGATGTATTGTATATAAACGAAGGATGTCAGATATCTAGGATTTATTGTATATAAACGAAGGATGTCAGATATCTAGGATTTATTGTATATAAACGAGGGATGTCAGATATCTAGGATTTATTGTATATAAACGAAGGATGTCAGATATCGAGGATTTATTGTATATAAACGGGGGATGTCAGATATCTAGGATTTATTGTATATAAACGAGGGATGTCAGATATCCAGGATTTATTGGAAACATTTATACTCCGATTCAACAAACAATGTTAATGTAGCCAATACGATAACAATAAGATATATTCAATATTCAGCTTAAAATTCTCAAATTAAATGAGTCAATGTATGTTTAGCTTCCCTTCGCCACGTCCTATGTATGGGCACTTCAGGCACTTAGTGTAGCTCACTTAGTATCATATTAGGTCGAATGTATGGTGTAGCTTGCTTCGAGTCATATAAGGTCGAATGTATGGTGTAGCTTGCTTCGAGTCATAGAAGGTCGAATGTATGGTATAAGCTCACTTCGAGTCATAGAAGGTCGAATGTATGGTGTAGCTCACTTTGAGTCATACAAGGTCGAATGTATGGTGTAGCTTACCTCGAGTCATACAAGGTCGAATGTATGGTGTAGCTCACTTCGAGTCATACAAGGTCGAATGTATGGTGTAGCTCACTTCGAGTCATAGAAGGTCGAATGTATGGTGTAGCTTGCTTCGAGTCATATAAGGTCGAATGTATAGTGTAGCTTGCTTCGAGTCATATAAGGTCGAATGTATGGTGTAGCTTGCTTCGAGTCATAGAAGGTCGAATGTATGGTGTAGCTCACTTTGAGTCATACAAGGTCGAATGCATGGTGTAGCTTACCTCAAGTCAAAGAAGGTCGTATGTATGGTATAGTCCACTTCGAGTCATAGAAAGTCAAATGTACATGTATGGTGTAGCTTACTTCGAGTCAGAAGGTCGAATGTATGGTGTAGTTCACTTCGAGTCACAGAAGGTCGAATGTATGGTGTAGCTCACTTCGAGTCACAGAAGGTCGAATGTATGGTGTAGCTCACTTCGAGTCACAGAAGGTCGAATGTATGGTGTAGCTCACTTCGAGTCAGAAGGTCGAATGTATGGTGTAGTTCACTTCGAGTCAGAAGGTCGAATGTATGGTGTAGTTCACTTCGAGTCACAGAAGGTCGAATGTATGGTGTAGCTCACTTCGAGTCACAGAAGGTCGAATGTATGGTGTAGTTCACTTTATACTGGCTCAACTGTAGCTAACACTCAATAGATTAAGTATGTTTTTCAAATCCATATAAAACAGATATAGGTAATGTTATAATACAATAAATCTCATAAATCATAAACTTACGTATGCGGGTCCACAGACATCCTCAGTCCGGGTCGGCGGCTGCTGCTGCTGGGACGATAGACAGCTGTACATATACGTACAAATGTGTCTGCTACTGGATGAAGTCGATTAATATTGTCCCCGTGGACTGTTCAATCGTACTTCATCGCGGAATGTACAAAGTGCCATTTAAAGAGGCGTCACAGTGATAGTGGCTATACATAGGAGTCATCCCACAGTAATGACTGCTTAAAGTTCACATCCTACGTCAACGGACAATGTTTTTCTCTGTGTGAGAATTACTTGCTTTGATCAAATTTTTGTCTGTGAAATAACAGACATAATACATTTGATGAAATCAGCACTGCTTATGTCATCACTCGCATGACAGAATATACCTACATTTCGCACTTGTGAAAAAAGCCTACCTCGTAAAAAATGTATATGGAGTATTCAACAGCAAACCATTCCATAACATATATGCATTTTTTATTCGTAAAATTTAAGAATGACGTAGCTTATGACAGTTTAATTCTGACGCAATTATTTTCTATACTTCCTCAGTGTATATTCATCTGTTTCTTGTCGTTCTTTAGAGATAAAAGATGTTTTATTTTGGGCTTGTGTTTTTGAGTTGAGGTATGTTTTGTCGTGTATGTATGTTGATGTTGAGGTATGTTTTGTCGTGTATGTTGATGTTGAGGTATGTTTTGTCGTGTGTGTTGATGTTGAGGTATGTTGTGTCGTGTATGTTGATACTGAGGTATGTTTTGTGGTGTGTGTTGATACTGAGGTATGTTGTGTCGTGTATGTTGATGTTGAGGTATGTTTTGTCATGTGTGTTGATACTGAGGTATGCTTTGTCGTGTATGTTGATACTGAGGTATGTTTTGTCGTGTGTGTTGATACTGAAGTATGTTTTGTGGTGTGTGTTGATGTTGAGGTATGTTTTGTCGTGTGTGTTGATACTGAGGTATGTTTTGTCGTGTATGTTGATACTGAGGTATGTTTTGTCGTGTGTGTTGATACTGAGGTATGTTTTGTCGTGTGTGTTGATATTGAGGTATGTTTTGTCGTGTATGTTGATACTGAGGTATGTTTTGTCGTGTGTGTTGATACTGAGGTATGTTTTGTCGTGTGTGTTGATGTTGAGGTATGTTTTGTCGTGTGTGTTGATGTTGTGTGTGTTTTGTCGTGTGTGTTGATGTCGAGGTATGGTTTGTCGTGTGTAAAACATCTTACCATTTCCTCTGGTCAAAAGCTGTCTCATTCGTCATTCAAAGCCGTATGGTTTGCAGAGCCTAATAGTGAACGCATAAAGAGCTGTCTTTGTTTAATTTCCCTTATACTCGAAACACTTTTTCTACTTAAGTGGCATCTTTAAAAAACAAATATAAACTTCAATGCTTATGAATAACATTTGAACGAATGAGATCAAAAGAGTTATGTCCTAATAATTTCGGGCCTTGGGTATTACTTTAATAAATTCACCACACTACACATTGGCTATCAGTTTTCTTAGCACCAGTAATGTCCATTTAATTGGTTTGTTCAATTTACTAAACATCTGCTATTGTTTTAATTAACCGGAACATACTTCATAGTCAACACTTTTGAGTTGCATGATAACGAAAGAAACATTTTCCTGATAAACGTGTCTGGACACTCTCCAGAAAATCCTTAAAAAAGTGAGGCACCGAATATCAACAACTGACAAAGAAAAATTATTTATAAAGAAAAATGATTAAGTAAAATATGATATAACTAACAATGGCGTGAAATCTAAGACCTTCAATTGGCAGATGAAGCAGAAATCAATATTTTCGGCTGCTCAAAACGGATGTTAATACTCTCGTGTTGCTACTAGCTTCAAACTGTAAAAAATATGCACACTAAAAAATGTGGATGACCGTGGAAAAAAAACGAAAATCAACTTTAATTGTAAATCTTAAAAGTAAATTGGATTTGCATAACTCTCTGTCAGACATCTTTTGTTAAAACTGAAAATGTAAACCAGCATCCTAAATATTGTAGTGGTTGCGTTAACTTTCGGTTTCCGGACCCTGGAATATCGAGAATGGTATTAAAATGTGATAATCATAAAGAGCTAGAAAGGACTAACTCATAATGTAGTGAGAGCTTCTTCACAGCTTTTACTTTCATACAATTTCATTGATCGTTTTCATCATACAAAAAAAGTAATGTACAAAGATTGTCTAAAAAGACGGAAATATCTATCTATACATGGAACATACAGCAACATATATTGAATTGTTCTCAAACCAACCTGTCGAGTTAATGTAGGTGAATTATGATATCTACATATACAGGTTATAACGACGTCGTTGTAATGATCATTCCAATCCTACGGAGCTTTGTCCAACTAATGAGAATCTCTTTATTAATTGGCTTGTCATAAGGATATCGGTAACACGTGATTTCCTTGGTTGTTCAGGTTGAAACGTATTATATCACGAGGTATAGAAGATAAATTAATTTGGAACCAGAGGGAAATGAAAAATCCACCTTAGCATTGTAATATATCTAACACGGGCGATATTTGATAAAATGCTTGATATTATTTCTAAGTGAATCTTTTGTGCATATAAAACCGGTGATGTCATAAAAATAATAATTGAAGTCTGATTATCGATACAAATAATGAAATAAACACAAAGAAGACCACACATTTCCTTTATAATTTCGTCGATGACTAATTCGCCAAATGTTTTTGGATCATTACCCATAAAAAATGTTTTCTTTATTTTTCTACTTTTAAATATGACCCATACTGACGGATATACTATATCATAGGGTCAACACACAGGGACAAAATATCACAACATAAACACACGGGGAAAATATATCATAACGTAAACACACAGGGACAAAATATATCATTACATCAACACACAGGGACAAAATATATCATAACGTAAACACACAGGGACAAAATATATCATAACGTAAACACACGGGGACAAAATATATCATAACGTAAACACACAGGGACAAAATATATCATAACATAAACACACAGGGACAAAATATATCATAACGTAAACACACAGGGACAAAATATATCATAACGTAAACACACAGGGACAACACGGGGACAAAATATATCATAACGTAAACACACAGGGACAAAATATATCATAACGTAAACACACAGGGAGAAAATATATCATATCGTAAACACACAGGGACAAAATATATCATTACGTAAACACACAGGGACAAAATGTATCACAACGTAAACACACAGGGAGAAAATATATCAAAACGTCAACATACAGGGACAAATAATTCATAACGTAAACACACAGGGACAAACTATATCGTAACGTAAACACACAGGGACAAAATATATCACAGCGTAAACACACAGAGAAAAAAATATATCATAACGTTAACACACAGGGACAAAATATATATCATAACTTAAACACACAGGGACAAACTATATCGTAACGTAAACACACGGGGACAAAATACAACATAACGTAAACACACAGGGACAAAATATATTATAACGTCAACACACAGGGACAAAATATATCATAACGTTAACAGACGGGGACAAAATATATCATAACGTAAACACACAGGGACAAAATATATCATTACATCAACACACAGGGACAAAATATATCAACGTAAACACACAGGGACAAAATATATCATAACGTAAACACACAGGGACAAAATATATCACAACGTAAACACACAGGGACAAACTATATCATAACGTAAACACACAGGGACAAAATATATCACAACGTAAACACACAGGGACAAAATATATCATAACGTAAACATACAGGGACAAAATATATCATAACGTAAACACACAGGGACAAAATATATCATAACGTAAACACACAGGGACAAAATATCTCATATCGTCAACACACAGGGACAAATATATCATAACTTAAACACACAGGGACAAAATACATCATAACGTAAACAAACGGGGATAAAATATATCATAACGTAAACACACAGGGTCAAAATATATCACAACGTAAACACACGGGGACAAAATATATCAACGTTAACACACAGGGACAAAATATATTATTACGTAAACACACAGGGACAAAATATATCACAACGTAAACACAGAGTGACAAAATATATCATTACGAAATACACCGGGAACACATTGCACAACAGATGCATATACGCACAAAATATGTAAACGAACAAACCGTAATTCCAATCCAAAATAGTTAACAAGTGAAATAGCCAGCACGTGACCAAAGGAATGCTTACATAGGAACCTTAAAGCATATCAAGATTTTGAAGATTCTGGAGAGATGTTCTTAGGGCTTGGTATAGATTAGATGGCTCCAATAATATAGAAGTAATTAAAGGGAAGTCACTCTTGCAAACACCTGTATGGTACAACAGTAGTATAACTATCAGTGGTAAATCTGTATTCTATCAACAGTGGTATGCAACAGGTGTTTATTTAATAGGATACTTTTTCAAAGATTATAGTACAAAAGCATTATTTTTGTATGATGAATTTATAAACAAATATAATATAAATACTTATTTCTTAAAATATAATGGATTAGTTACAGCAATTAGGAGATGTTTACAAGACTATCAAAATGAAGAGTTCAACATGTCCCGCCCAGTTCTAGCTACTTGTCTACATTGCTATCTTCTTAAAAAAGACCAAAGGTTCTAAATTATTCTATGAATTGTTAAACAGTAAAAAACTTTAACAGCCAAGGGCAAGGAAAAGTGGGGTGAAGTTTTTAATTTCAATGATAAAGATTGGCTAAATATATATGTACTGCCTTTTCAAAGTACTAAAAATTCGAAACTACAATGGCTTCAATTTAGAATCTCACATCATTTTTTAACCACAAACTCATTTCTTTTTAAAGCCAAGCTAGTAGATAGTCCTCTCTGTAATTTGTGCAACTCTGAGAGGGAAACCATTGAACATCTATTTTGGGAATGTGATCAAGTCCAAAACCTTATTCAGAGTCTTGATCTATTGTTGGAAGCCCTATTCATACCTTTTACATTAAATAAACAGACAATGCATTTTGGTAAGTTCAGTGATAACAATTTTGTACTATACAAAGTTGACAATCAAATAATTTTGCTAATTAAACAATATATCTTCAGAATGAGATGCCTTCACAAGACCCTGACTATTAATGCTCTGATTTACTCTTTATTTGATCATTACAAAGTTCAGAAATATATTTCTTGTAGTAAAGGGGAGAGGGCAAGAGACATGTTTGCAAATTTTAGAATGATATAATGTATGTAAAATCAGAGATAATGGATAATCCATTATTTATATGCCCTTGGTAAAAATAAGATTGTTCTTGTTTATCACTGACATTATAATTTTCAGATCACCAGTCCCTGACAAGGTCGTCATGTTCAATTTTTGTCAATTTTTCAAATAAAATAATTCAAAGTACCTGTATCCATCCTATTCTTTTCTTCCTTCTCTGCATTCCTTTCATACTCTTTACCAATCTTGGTTATAATTGAATTTAAACATTTTTTGAAGTAGTTATTACAACATACTCTCTCTCTCTCTCTCTCTCTCTCTCTCTCTCTCTCTCTCTCTCTCTCTCTCTCTCTCTCTCTCTCTCTCTCTCTCTCTCTCTCTGTGTGTGTGTGAGGGTGAGGGTCTTTGTGTGCGTGGGGTGGGGATATTGTGTCTTTTTGTGTCTGCTTGTCCATATTATACAGATGTATGTATGTATGTATGTATGTATGTATGTGAAAGGGTGTGTGGATGTGCAATAGATTGTTGTAAAACAATGATGATGACATATATGAGGATGATGATTTCATTTTGATGATATGATTATATTGATGCTAGAATAGATGATGTATGAATGTGAGGTGACTGATGATGATACATGTATATGAAGATGAGGAGAATGATGAGGATAATACTGTCACCGAATATGAATGAGTTGAGTCAGTTGGAATGAAAGTGTCTTTTATGTATAAATGTATATTAAATGCCTTCAAAAAAATAAAGATAATAATAATAAAAAAAAAAATATTTTGAGATTTCTGATTCTCGGTTATCAGTCCTCCGTTTAACATTTTAATGTAATATTCAGCAGTGATGTGTCCATAATGCAGAAATTGAGTTTTGTGACGTTTGAATGTTAGAAAAGTGTGGATAGAATGGAACAACAGTTTCTAACTAAATGGAAACCTGTTTTAATGAAGCCGTTCATCCGTGTCACTGGTATAGGGATGATGTAGACGCCACCTGGCAATGTTTTATGTACACATATAACATGGAGCTGTGTCAAGTCAATATTGATCTTCACCACATACTGGAATAATAGACGCGTTAATTATGCATGAATGTCATTGGCGATCTAACTCAGCATAAGACCTTATATCGTAAATGCAGGCATCGTTTATCGTTCCGTGAACAGTCAGTAACATCACAATTGTGGTTGGCCATAGCAGGTTTCTGCCCTTATTAAAAACTGGTTTAGGGTTCTGACAAGAAGACGAAAATGTAAATTGTTTAAGGACGGACGACGACGTACTAATGGCGATTGAAAAGGGTCGCTTGAGAGTTCGTCTCAGATGATCTAAAATTGTTGTTGCTACATCTGTGCTGAAGGCTCAGCATCGCTCGTTATCAGTGTAATATGATCGCGTGGGGTGTCCTGCTGGATGTCTTCGGCAGTATTCTTCAGTGAGGTAGCATTAATAAAGTAGGCATCAGGTTGTCTTGTGGTAGCACACAATCTAATTAAAATCTAGATGGTCTTTCCCACTACGCTACATGTTCATGTAACTTAGTGAGAATGACCATCTGGATTTTAATTAGATTGGGATAGCACAAGAAGACAAATGCGGATTTACCGTAGCCTCCCAGGACCACACGCCACACGACTTAAGAGACTATAAGTTGGGCAAGCTGACCAAGTTGGGCAAGCTGACCAAGTGACCTGGCACTCATCCCGGATCTTCACCTGAAGTTCCATGGTGACAAAAACATATTATTACTAATGACAACTTGTCTTATTAGTTGACGATATAATTGGCGTTTCACAACCTAACTTTAATATGGTATTTTTTCATTTAATCAAACAAAACTACTTACCATATGTTAGTGACAAATAAAAAAAATACAAGAAATATGTTTAGAGTCGTACAGCAAAACTGGTTGAGATAAGAGGTACCGGATTTCCAAGGTCTATCAGTGCACAATGAATAGCTATATATGCACGCTTGTGATCAGATACCTGTTAGAGTTGCCGCCCCTTGGCAATAGTCCGACCGTCAGACATAATCTGAGAGACAAGACGTATTTTTTTCCAAAATTTCTGACCGTCAGCCATAATCTGAGAGATAAAATGTAATTCTTTCCAAATACAGAAAATAATAGGAAGACAATTTCTGGTAAACACTGTCAGATTGTGATTTATATTGCATCTCTAGTGTTGTGATGGGGAATTCTCGTTCTCGGTATCCATGCCATACCTTAATGAATTGTGATTATAATAAAAGACAAGTCTTAATTCAACAGACGCTAAATAAGTAATGATAAAACCATCATATTAATGATGATAATTATACGGAACGGGTGTCACAAAAACATTGAATAGTTTACAATACAGATCACTATACAAAATGACGTATAATATTCACATGTGAAGTGATGTTTTTTTTCTTCTTCTGGAAATTATTTATCTATATTATATTTCATGTCTTTGTTTGGTAGTTTTGGATGTAATTATAAATAAAAAGTTCAAAACAATAGGTTGTTTTCTGATAGTTTTAATAAATAAGAAAATGTACACTGAAATGTGAATACATAAATATCGTAAAATTCGCGCGTTAAGGCCAAGGGAGCGATGGACCGGGAATAACATTTTGAATATTAATGTTTGATTTTAACTTTTTTTGCCGTCTTGGATTTCCTGAATAAGTTTCGTGCGTTGATCGTGCAAATGTGATAGTCACGGCATTAAACATCATTTAAAATCATCTCACTTCAGATTTTAGACGCTCCAATCCAAGACAAAATAAAAGATTTTGTTGTATTAATCGATTATGTAATTCTCGTCAGACTGATTGCAATATATATATGATAAAGATGATATTGACGAGCTATCGTCTACACATATGAAAGAATATTAATAAAATATTGCAACTTCCGGTTTGACGTCCGTGCAGGATGTCGCCAATCGCGTGATTCGTTGTATGGAGGCACATGTAGGGAAATACTCTCGAGGTTATGAGGTAGTATACTTGTATGAGTATTTGTACAAATGCATAATTGGTAACACACGGCAATTAATTGCGACAAAACGAAAATGGACAAAAACAATGAGAAATACGATTTGATAAAAAGCTGGAGAGTAATTACATAAACACAGAAGAACATTAATGTTATCGAGGAAACCATTTCAATTGTCTTTTACTGTAAGTCTCAACATGTAGTGATCGCGATCTTCACATTCCACGTCCGCAAAAGGTCTATATTCTCTTTATACCGAGATCCTCGATCAGGTTAAAATACAGTATATGCACATATAAAGAATGAAGTACTCATATAATGTATATGAATTGTATGCGAATAAATAGGCAACGTATTTAACGATACTGGCTTCGACAAACGTCTACAAAACTAGACCGCATTTTGCACACTTCGTCAGCAGTGAAAAGTTTCTGATAGTGTTGGTGTCATAACAGGCGTCTCTCGATGAATCCGTTTATATATCAGCCAGTCTTGTTACTGTAGCCTGAAAGAAAGAAAGTCAAGATAAATAGTTTGGTTTACTTTGTTTAACGTCCTATTAACAGCTAAGGTCATTTAAGGACGGCCTCCCGTGCGTGCGACATGAATGCGTGTGGTGAGTGAATATGTGTGTTTTTGGAGGCTGCGGTATGTTCGTGTTAAGTCTCCTTGTGATAGGCCGGGACTTTTGCCGATTTATAGTGCTACCTCACTGAAGCATACTGCCGAAGACACCCAGCAGGACACCCCACCCGGTCACATTATACTGACAACGGGCGAACCAGTCGTCCAACTCCTTGTATGCTGAGCGCTAAGCAGGAGCAGTAACTACCATTTTTAAAGACTCTGGTATGTCTCGGCCAGGGGACAGAACCCAAAGCCTTCCTCACGGGGGCGAACGCTCAACTAAAGGCCAAAAGTGAGGCAGTGTCAAGGGAGACGTTAGGAAGAAGAAAGTTGTTAAGAAAGAAGAGAAAGATAAGATCCCAAATTTAGTCGCCTCTTACGATCATGCAATGGGGGCAGCAGGTACGATTCTTACGCCCTACCTGCAGGGTGTCAAGATAAATAGACATGTCCAGTTCTTGATTTCTTTTATAGTCTTTCATAATTCCCAAAATATACAACAGCTCCCTCTTGCTTGAATTCGTACATAATTACTCATTACTACAATTAATGATTTGCGCCAATAACGGTTTCTATATATAGTAATGTTCATATTTGCACTGATCTGTTCCAAAAATAATGATCCGCTAAAATGTGTGTCCGCCAGAAATAACGACATGTAGAGTATGTATGATAACATTGACATAAATAAGTTCTAGGTTTTACAAATATTTTACATTCCCTGATGTAGATTATAAGCTATGCCCATCTGTTTAATGTCAGACCTTATTTTGAAATTTATAAAATCAAACCATCGACACAGGTACCATTGTAGTATTTTAGTTAAATGCTATATATAACTTACGTTGATAACTGAATTCCTGCTGTTCTAACTGTCGTCGTAGAATTGTTGGATTAGTCTGGCTTTCTTCATCTGAGACTGTCGATGGGTCTCCTCAATACTCCTCTTCTTCCTGATGTCCATCACCGGGCGAGTCTGGGTCCACACCTCGAGGATTGGGGCACGGTAGCTGTTCATCATAATCGGATTATGACCCAGGCATCCAACCTCTGAAAATTATTTGATGAAAATTAATTTTCTTTATCAATGAGCGATGAGTAATTCAAATATCAACATACAACTGATACATTAAGTTGATCAATTTCAGTTGGTGCCATACTCTATTTCATTTGTTTATTTATTGAAATACTAGTTTTAATTTATCTTACATATGCTTTAAGTACTCTGATTAAGTGACTCTTTGCAGAGAAATGAAGGCCGACAGTATGTGTGTTGGTTGGCAAGGGTATAACCAGGACAAACTTCAAATTAGCTATGAATTAGTACCACAGCTCCTTTGCCTTTGTGCTACACAATGTGATATATTATTGCAAGTTGTGATTTTGTCTGTTTCTCTACAGAGACAGCCATGATCAATCAAACCTATCGAAGTTCACATCATTGGTACTGTGTGTTGTGATTATTTCGGTATTTATGCATCAGTAGATGGAAGCATAACCAACCTATATGAGACGAGCAATCTCCCTGTACGAACACGTTGTGCGCGTTGAAGTCCGTTATACGTCTGATTGGTGAGGAACTCTGCCATCTTTCCACTTTGATCTCCAGACCGTACCGACGTCGGTGTCGCCTCATCCAGTCATTGACAGCGTCAGTCACATTAAAATGTATCCAACGTTCTTCTTCCCATTCCAGGACGTCTACATCTAACGTCTGCATACGAGGTCCTATCAAACAGTAACAAAACAATTTGAGAAATGGTGGAAAAACGGAGAAAAAACAACAAAGGAAAACCATCGCAAAGATTAGGAGGGAACAACATAGGAACGGTAAAAAGGGAAGAACATAGTAGAAATAGCACAGGATATAGTCGGTAGACGAAATCTAGCATTAGGTGGAGTCACCTGGGCGAACTAACTAACTACGGTAACCAGGGATACAATAATAGTAACAAGGGGACACAAAAGTAACAGTAACAAGAGAAACGCGCGCGAGACGTGTTACTTGGGAACACCAAACTTAAAAGGGGGAGGTTGTCTTCTTAACAAAAACAACCAGGAAGCATCATGACAGAGGCTACAAGGAAATATCAAAACAATAAAATTTATAACGTTATGAACTTGGTTCCTACCCTGACTTCCCTGTTGATTCAAGGATAAGTGAATATAATTGACATTGACAAATCATCCAACACATGAAAATAGGAATAGTTTTGGTGAAAAGCTTACGAAATAGAAGTAGGAAAGGGCCAAAATGGAACCCAAACGGTGCATCCGATTTCAACGCGAATCAATGAAGCGTTTGTGTGAATATTTCTGTCGTTGATTTGTCCATTCGTATGGGGTGTTACTTACGCCTCATTCTGTTGTGTCTGTTCGTCCGGCGTGGCCGGAGTGCTTGTAGGTACTGATTGACCTCCACCAGCAGCCTCACGTCCTGATCATCATAAGCCGGACAGCCGCATCCTGAAAAAGAGCAAGAAAAGTGAATTCAGTCGTTTTACATATCCATCTTGTACTGGTGCACCGATGATAATTATGAAACGGTTTATTTTGTTTTGTTTGTAAGTGTTCAATGTTTTCGCAACAGCCGAGGTCATAAGAGGACAGGTGTCAAGGCGACACCTATTAGAGGAAAACACAGCATGGACAGAGAGAGCAGTCAGAAACAAAAGAAATTGTTAAGCCCCAAATGTTGCAATTGGACGGAAAATCTGTTCTGGTATCTTCGTTGTCATCTAAATCGAAGACAGAAGAAAATCCTTGATTCTTCACAGGCCCCACTTTTAGTCGCCTTGTACGATTAACATGCAGTAGGATACAGCGGGCATTCTTACTGGGTTCTCCAATGTCATCTGATCGGAAAACATTCGATAAACCACCCCCTACACAGCAGAGGGCTCCACCATTAGTCTCCTCTTAGGATATAAGAGATATAAGAGGCCAATTCTTGTCCCACTCCTGCTCGGGTTATGATCACAAGGTCAGGACTTATCTGCCATAAAATCGATGGAAAATAAAGGTATTTTCTCTCGTTTATAGTGTGTACGCCGGCCCAAGTTTCATCAATATCCCTTGATTTAAGAAAATTACTTGAAATTTTCCACAGGAAAGCCCTGAAGAATTATACAATATAAGGAAAGTCCCTAGGATTTTTTTATTAAGTCATTTCATTTCTTTTTCTTTTTGCTATCGAAAGTTACAATGCAACACTTAAACGTGCGATGCTGATCTCAGGCAAATATAAGCGTAGTGGCCAACGAATCGCCTACCGAGAAAAGAATCAGAACTAGTAACAGTTGTAGAGAGTTTCAAAGTCCATTTTATATGATCTGTAGCAAAGTCAGCAAGAGCGGATAATTAACTTGTCGACTTGGATACATTGACCGTGGTGTTTTTAAATATATAAGCGACGGCACAGGAGTGGTGCATTATTATATCAATAGCAATATACGGAGATGAGTAAATAGTATGTATCTCCAACTAGTATATCTAAATCCGCAGAGTGTACAACAAAGCAAACATATACATTCACTTTTACTGTTGACGTACCTTTACGGTTAAACAAATACAAATAAAAGAATTAATGTATGTTGGTGGATTATATAAATAAAAACTATACAAAACACACACAAGATATAAGTGTCTTCCAATAAGTTAGACACAATAGAGTCCGTGATGTAAGGGGGGCAAACAACCTCCTAAGTCCTTCTGGGACTCGTCAGTGATGTTAGGGGGACCAACCACCTCATAAGTCCTTCTGGGACTCGTCAGTGATGTTAGGGTGATCACCCACCTCCTAACTCCTTCTGGGACTCGTCAGTGATGTAAGGGTGATCACCCACCTCCTAACTCCTTCTGGGACTCGTCAGTGATGTAAGGGGGGCAAACAACCTCCTAAGTCCTTCTGGGACTCGTCAGTGATGTTAGGAGGACCAACCACCTTCTAAGTCCTTCTGGGACTCGTCAGTGATGTTAGGCGGATTAACCACTTTCTAGATCTAAGTCCCTCTGGGACTCGTCAGTGATGTTAGGGGGACCAACCATCTCCTAAGTCCTTCTGGGAGTCGTCAGTGATGTTAGGGGCATTAACAACCTCCTAAGTCCGTCTGGGACTCGTCAGTGATGTTAGGAGGACCAACCACCTTCTAAGTCCTTCCGGGACTCGTCAGTGATGTTTGGCGGATTAACCACTTTCTAGATCTAAGTCCCTCTGGGACTCGTCAGTGATTTAGGGGATCAACCACCTTCTAAGTCCCTCTGGGACTCGTCAGTGATGCTAAGGTCCTAAGAGATTCACTACACATCTCCAAAGTGTAATAAAACGGTAAAGTAAACATCATCAATACCTGTCAATATTTCTTACCTAACCTGGTTCTTGCGAACAAACTCAGAGTCGCATTCTTAGCCGTGACGTCACCAGCTGGGAAGGTATCGACGTTGAAGAAAAGATGCATGGAATTGTCATCTGGGTGATTCCACATGTCTGGGTCAATAGCGTCAGGCAACAAACCTATTAACAAAGAATATGTGGCATACAGTCAATATCGTCAGGCAGAGGACCTATTATACAAAGATCGTGCTTCGTACAGTCAATATCATCAGACAGCGGACCTATCATACAAAGATCATGCATCGTACAGTCAATATCGTCAAGCAGCGCACCTATTAAATGAAGATCATGTTTTGTTCAGCCAATAACGTCACGCCGCGCACCTATTAAATATACGAGGGCTGATTGATAAGTTGCGAGCCTCGTATTGAAGAAGGAACTCAATGTTGTTCTTTTTAAGTCCTACTATTCCCTGACTATATAGGGCCGTGTACCCAAGGACTGGTCTCACTTGCTTAGTTTATATCGACGAGGTAGCACTCTCAAGTAAACAAGACAAGCGGCTTTTGGAAAATGGACAAAATCGGCAAGGATTAGGATGAAAGAGTCTGTCATTGCAATGACTACCATTCACGATTGTGGCTTTAAATTGATTGAACATCCGCCTTAATTACCTGATCTCGCTCTATCAGACTTTCATCTGTTTCTAAAACCGAAAACAGCTATTTCAGGCACCCTAACCCTAACATGCAGTTGATGACTTTATGGACAGCCAAGAAAAGGAGTTCTGTAAAAGTGGCATTGAGACCCTTAAACACCGCTGGCAAAAGTGTATGGATACTGAAGGGGATTATTTTGAAAAATGATACAATATGTCCGGTAAAATTCAAATCCTCAATACGAGGTTCACAACTTATCAATCAGCCCTTGTAGACCATGTTTCGTAGTCTATAGCGTCAGGCAGCGCACCTATTAAATTAAGACCAAGCTTCGTAAAGTGAATGATGTCAGAAAATAATGACAACAATACTGGTTGATATTTCTAGATATATTCTTAGGTAGGATGCCTTAAAACAACGGTTCATGCAATTGCACATACTGGATGATAAAAATCTCTGGGAGTTCTGATATTAAGTTTCCTTTAATTCTTACATGATACAGAGTAGCAGCTCTGGCTTTCCATCGTGGAATTTCGGATATACTGTTAAATACTTACATGGTACCGATTAGCAGTTCAGGCTTCCATCATGAGGGTTCGGATATACTGTTAAGTACTTACATGATGCGGAATAGCAGTTCAGGCTTCCATCATGAGGGTTCGGATATACTGATAAGTACTTACATGATGCCGATTAGCAGTTCAGGCTTCCATCATGAGGGTTCGGATATACTGTTAAGTACTTACATGATACCGATTAGCAGTTCGGGCTTCCATCATGAGGGTTCGGATATACTGTTAAGTACTTACATGATACCGATTAGCAGTTCAGGCTTCCATCATGAGGGTTCGGATATACTGTTAAATACTTACATGGTACCGATTAGCAGTTCAGGCTTCCATCATGAGGGTTCGGATATACTGTTAAGTACTTACATGATGCGGAATAGCAGTTCAGGCTTCCATCATGAGGGTTCGGATATACTGTTAAGTACTTACATGATACCGATTAGCAGTTCAGGCTTCCATCATTAGGGTTCGGATATACTGTTAAGTACTTACATGCTACCGATTAGCAGTTCAGGCTTCCATCATTAGGGTTCGGATATACTGTTAAGTACTTACATGATGCGGAATAGCAGCTCTGGCTTTCCATGGTAAGGTTTCGGATATAACGGCTGTAGTTCTGAGGCCTGTCCATCATGCTGCTGTCTATGGTAGGGAGAGTATTCCAGCCCATCTCTCTCATGAAGTTCTGTCTGATCATACGTAACCTGGAATGAAGATGTCAAATGCTGTTGTTACGACGATGTTTATTTTTTATTTTAATTAACACCCAGAGAAAGACCGACGGCATATATTGTTCTCTAGAAAGTAGGTAACCGTACAATGATGTTTATAGTACTACCTCACTAGTAAGTATGATTTGTAAGAGACGACTCTCTGTGTTTTGTTTTCTTTCAAAACACACCTTCCTCTGCCTTATATCCCATTGGTCACTGCCTTCATTTGAAAGTGTTTGCCTCAGCGAAGAAGACTTTGGGTTCTGTTTAAGTCTGAGCTATTTCAGATTTTGTAAATTAGTAGCTGCATCTATTTAGCGGGATGAATGATTCTCCCATTGTCGGTATAATGTGACCGGTGTGGTATCTTGCTTACGGCCTTCAAGAGTATACATCAGTGTTATGCGCTACCACGCGGATGCAAACCCGGACATACCGCAGCCTCCCAAATCACAGTCATAACATGCATGCAGCTCGCAAACATTAGTGGTCATCCTGAAAGCTGTTGACAATGACATCTTGGAAGCTCACGTTTTAACTGTAAATGTTATGAAAGGATGTTTGCATTATCACAAATGCTTATATTAAGAGTTTGCTATACAGTTCACCCGACAATAGCACAATAAACGGAAGTAGAAATTCAAAGAAGGTATCTATTTTAAAATGCAATAAGTTGATATTCAAACTTAGTGTTGCAATTTCGTCAATTCGGCTATTTCAGTATCAGGTAAGGACGAAAGGTTATAAAATGAACAATATGGAGAAATACAACAAAAACGAGACATTTTCAGCGTTTGGACACTGCTACATGATCTAGCCCATCATTCGATCACCCTGTTTCGTAAAGTTAGCTATATCAAAATTTATAAATCGACACAGAAAGCAAAACAAGAAATACTGAATTAACAAATAAGACACAAATTTGAACTTCAGGTTTAATCTGAGAATGTAAAGTAGTGTCGAGGGGAGTTCTGATATAATCTGTACATTACTGATGCTAACTCTAAACAAAGGAAGAAGGCAACATACATGATCATGTGTTTCGGAAGGATACGCGTCTCGGTTCAGAGAGTTTTAAAAGCGAAAACGTAAATGTTATTATATTAAAGTTGATATGTGGACGTGTTGTTTGATTTTTTGTGTGTTTTTCTAGCTATTATGTATTAGTATATAGAGGCGTAATCACATATATAGGCGTATAGATATAGGTACAATAAAGATTAAACAAAATATTCATTTATATATTTATTTTTCTATACTTATATATTTACATGTACCTACATATTTCTCATACATGTATAATCAGAGTGAGGCTATAGGAGTTTTTTAATGACCTCTATGAACTGGACTATAATGCTTACAAACGCCATGTAAGGAAGTTTTCTATATCGACCAGATGGTGCCTAAGGTACACTTAAGGGTTCTACATTGTCCTAAAAATAGCCAACATATGTTCCGACAAACTACCTAATAAGTTAAACATCACGCGCAAGGCTGGTGTATTGCATTATTAGGCTTCACTGTTGCATGGTTATATTAAATCTTAATCAACCTTGAATATCGCGTTATCGTGATACATTCATACGTCATCTAATTGTTATCGTAAATATAATTCGTGTATTAAGGATACATGACCTTCTATATTTCGTTAAGGAAGAGTCCGGGTCAATGTATCAGATTCATCGCCGTGGGCCGCTCCTGGTTTCTATAATATCATGATTCAAATTAAAAATATGGAATCCGTTTTGTATCTTGAAAGAAATTTGGTATAATTTATATTTGCGTATGGGATCCCAACACCTTAATCACAACATTGACAAACTAGAAATGGTCCAATGCAGGGCGGCGTGCTATGTGCTTGATTAACACCGGTATAATCATCGCACATCTATTGCGTCCTAAATGTTGGACAAGTTAAAACTGTGTCCCTAGCTGACAGACGACGAGATGCTCCTCAGACTATTTTCTACAACACTGTCCACAATAAAGCCACAGTCGTAAATCACCCTTTAAAAACTGCATAACTGCCATCTTTCTTTCAGAATGAATAATTCTAAAACTAGAACTGCATCTTTCTTTACCAAAACTATGACAAAATAAAATAAGCTCCCACCAGATATTGTCTTGTCGTCCACAAATTCATTCAAGTCTACCACAATTAATAAAGCATCCATTCAATCAGAATACTTATCCTTTTTCATCTCTCTAATTACATTAGAAAAAAACATATATAATTAAAATTTGATCCCCCCCCCCTCTCATATTAACTATAGTTGGAATACGGCTTACCTCAAAGCCTCAAAAGAACCAGTAACAACCATAACCACACAGTATCATGTGTTGATAAATATGATTTCTATAATAGTATTAACCTGGTCGACTTTCTCCAATATTCAGTAGAAGAACAAGGAACAACTCGCGTGTCAACGAAACCATAGCTCAAAGATCTAGCTCAAAGTAATTAATGTCGGTTAAAAGCTCGGAGGAGATTGATTGTTTTACAAAATAATCCTTACATCTTTATTTTACCATTACTATTTAAACAGTCTCTCAATATCGAATTTAAGTATTCATGATTTACAGCAAAGTAAATCAAACAAGAGGCGCCTAAATTTCTAATGTCTTCCTTGACCACATCTCACTTTTGGCAATTAGTTGAATGTTCGCCACTGTGAGGAAGGTTTTGCGTTCTGTTGCGTAGTCGAATAATACCAGAGTCTATAAAAATGGTAGCTGCTATTCCTGCTTAACATTTTAGGAGTGGAACGAACGGTTCGCTCGTTGGCCGGGTTGGATGTCCTGGTCGGTGTCCTCGGCAGTATGATTCTGTGAGGTAGCACTATAAAGTCGACATAAGATTCTCGCTATTACAGGGAGACAAACATGAACATATCGCGACTTCCAAAACACACATATATGCATCTCACACATAAGGGGGCCGTCCTTAATGATCATAGTTGTTGAAAAGATGCTTAATAATAAAAACAAACTAAAACGATTTGACAAATTGTATTTTAGAGAGAAATTGCTTAATTATGTTGCCACAGTTACAACTGAGCTATCAATAATTAACCTGAACTTAAACATTCAGCTGAACGGGCAGGAGTTCGAAAAAAATGTAGAATTTTTCTTTTAAGCTAGTCGGGACGAAGTCCAGAGGAGCTATTGGCATACAGATTAGCTATTTCACATGGTCATTCGCTGTGACAAGACCTTTCCTTTAGTACTACATTTGCGGACCTGCTGATCTTGACCGTGACCTTTGACCTACTTTAACCTTGGCAACAGTATGTGTGACATTGGTACTGCCTTTGCTGACATTAACCGTTACCTTTGACCCAATTTTTAAAAACCAATTCTGCATTCGATCCCTCTCGGCGAGCTATGTTTTCTTCTGACATATTTTGTTTGTACTATTACTGTGTGATCTAAGAAGAAAAGTCTGAAAGATCATTGCGCAAAAAAGGACAAAATATCCGCGTGTGTTCAGTCCGTTACAAAGGTGTAAATGAGTGTGAGGCAGTATATCTAATCTAAGGTCAAATCAGGGCCCAAGCTGTCAAATCATACACACTCTCCCATGCACCGCATTCTAAGGTCAATGATGTTATTGCAGAGTAATGACCGGCGATCGACCCCACTTACCAAGCCAAGTACAAGCCATCAGTAATAGGATGTTTGGTTTGGCTTTTCTCCATGGCACTATGGTCAATCTGACATGGCCACTGCCGTAATAACCTCCAATTAGATATTTGTAATAAGCATAATCTTTCCCGATATCAAATTTTATCATAGGTGATAAATTACGTAATTGTTAACACTTGTTATATATTTAAGGATTTCCACACTGAAACGAAAAATTAATCAAAATTGATAGTAAATAACAATAATGAATGAAATAAAGATTTACCCAGAAAATAATGAAAACGCACAAGGAGAATCAGAACGTTCCGACAGGGTAAGCGTCTTCTGCGTCATCGAAGACACCCCCATACAAATTTAGCTCTAATAACAATATAAGGTAAAGCCATGTAAAAAAAAAAAGGGAGAAAGGAGACCGTAGGAATATAAACCCGTAATGTTGGGGAAGCAGATTCAAGTCTGGGTTTTCTCTCACGTCCGATAAGCAGAACCAAACAAACAACAAAACCATCCATTCAGAAAGGGGCCTTCATGATCCAGATACGTCATCATAAACACAATAACAAGTGTGCTGTACATCGTGTCTTTAGTTTTACTATTAACTTGATTTCTAACTTCAATGAAGGCTAAGTGACACAAAAGGTATGGGGTAACCTGCCCGACCACGTGGGTTTTCTCCGGGCATTCCGGTTTCCTCAAACACTAACCCTTCGCGCGCTTCCATAACTTGTTTCGCAAGTGTTGAACAATGAATAAAGTTTACATACCCCTAATCCAATCAGTTCTTGGATAATAGGTTTCCCGAGTTGTCTCGAGTTATTCTCTTATCAAAGTTCATTTACAGTTTATTTTTGAACATAAGTTTTATCGAAACAATGTTATTTACAATAAAACAAACAACCTGAATTTCCTGTGGGCGTTACATATCTTATCAATGTCTATTCCCGCTTTCGATTTCTGGTAAGGAACAGTATTGTCGCATTGCAACTAGGTCAGTAAATGGAATGTGATGTATATAAGGTGTTCCATTTAAGGTCATCTTGTGGCATTATCATTATTTCCTAACGTCAACTATTATCAAAGGCCTAATTAGGACGCAAGTACAAATACCAATTAGTCGCGTGCTATCTGAAGACGTAATATACGGCGCTCACAAATCTGGCTTACATAACAAGTACTCCTCCCATGTCAGCGAGCAGTGTATTGTAAACTTTAACCACTGAATTTTCATTTGCTGTTTATTTATTAATTATCGTTCACGGCACTTTAATACTTATGTTCCTTTAATATTATTTCAGGGTTTTTCGTGCTTATTTCATTACGCTAAATTATTAATGCACTGATTGCATATTTTTGTACAAACATGCAATGAAATCGCTGTAAATCTCAACAATGAACATTTCTCTAGGGCCAATACAAGGTTAGTTATAGTAATAAAGGGTGTCAATCAAACTGATATCTGGTATATAATTACATAAATGTGTTGATACACTCAATTATGTAGAATAAAATGATACATTTTGCTTGGTTTAGTAAAAATTGAACATTACTTAAGACCGACAACTATCAAACACTTCCAAATTGTGTATAGTCTTAACAGTTTTGAAAAGCAGTTATGTTGTTATATAAATTGTCTCTTTTATGATGCAGATCAGTGCAATCCATTAAGATGTGTTTAACGGTAACGGTTCATTGTCTATGATACACTGAGATATGTCCTTATTCTTCCATAACCCTTAAGACGGGTAAGAAAAAACCTCGTCTCGGCGATTGTCTTAAGGAGAGCATTCACCGATAATTGCTCTGATCGAGGGTAAGCTGTCCACCTATTCACTCGTGCATTTTGCCACTGTAAAGTTAGGTTTAAGATAGGTGAAATGAAGTTTGAAACTAGTGTTAAAAGCAGTGAAACTGTTATGAAATAATGAGTATAACATATACAATGTATATTAATAATATGTTATTTAAGTGGCAAGACAATCCATGTGTGTATCCTTCATGATACAGTTATCTAATGAAATAGTGCATTTGAAACTTGAATTTCTAATGTTTGTATTATTTAAGCAAGCTACCAATATCTATGATTATTAATATTCAAAGAGCGGTCTCCTCCTTATACGAGCTGCATGCGTTTTTGAGAATTTCTAAAAAGTGTACGATGCGAGGAAAGAGTATCGTGTATATATAGGCGATATGATTGTTTTGCCACCGCGTGTATAGATTTTCATCGTCTTTGAAACAAAGCACGTGCTATGTACCGTCATTTTATAATTCCTATTAGTGATATAGATATTCATTAGGTGCCTCTCTTTTGCAATATACACTGATTGTAAAACCATACTCGAGTTACTGAGGAGGGCCTACATCCAACAGGTGTGCATTGCTTGCATTAGGTGTAATTGTTGTGTTAATCAGTGCAAAACCTCTTGTTAATAGCAGCTTTCAATACAAATTGAACCTTATCTGAAGTAGAGCCAAATATTAATTAAACTGCGTCATACAGCTGTTCCATTATTCTAGGTCTCGTCGTTGATGCTGAGACCATATTACGTCAATACCTAAAATAACTAAGGAAACTCAAAATTTCATGAAAGAAAATCTAGACCTGAGGTGCAATAACTTTCTATTCATGACGTCAGCAATGTTTTGCATGCATCTAACACACAGGGGACGCCGTCCTTAAATGGCCATAGCTGTTGATATGACGCTAAACATTTCAAAACCAAACCAAATTTGTCATATAAGCTGCCTTTAACAGTGATATGTTCATATTTCATATCACTGGAGTGCACGATTTACTTTTATCCATGAATTCTCGCATATATATCAATCAGTTTATAATGACAAATGACATTATCGTGTTGATATAGTTAGTATTATTTAATATACTGAAATTTCTGTTCTGTATATCATTCCGGATGTGTACATTTTCGTATCCAGTCCTATGTGTTGTTATATTTCCTAAACAAATTTGACATTTTGACCTGATATATTGTAGTTGTTGCCCACAGCTGCAGTATGTAAACATCGCGAATAGATAACCCTCAAACAGTACAGTGTGATACCGTAGTGATAAATTAACTACACTACATAAGTATAAGATATTACTTAAATGGATTTGTTTGATAAATTTACACATGGGAGATGACCCCGTATAATGTACATTTAAACATTTAATTCTCTGGAATTGATAACTGAAAATTAATTATATACGATGAATAACTAATAGAACACGCTTGTTGGTGTTTTTATTACTTATACATCACAATTTGTTTTTGTGATAAACTGAAACATCAAACTGGTTACTCTGTTTAACTAATTAATCAGACTTGTTATTGTGTTAACCTGAAACATCACACTTGTTATTGTGTTAACTGAAACATCACACTTGTTATTGTGTTAACTGAAACATCACACTTGTTATTGTGTTAACTGAAACATCACACTTGTTATTGTGTTAACTGAAACATCACACTTGTTACTCTGTTTAACTAATTAATCACACTGGTGATTGCGTTTATTAAATCAGACTTGTTATTGTGTTAAACTGAAACATCACACTTGTTATTGTGTTTTATCAATACATCACTTGCTGTTATGTTTAACTAATAAATCACACTTGTAATTGTGTTTAACTAATATATAACACTTGTTATTTTGTTTGACTAATATATAACACTTGTTATTATGTTTAACTAATACATCACATTTGTTATTGTGTTTAACCAATAAATCACGCGTGTTTAACTGAAACACCATATACTTCTTATTGTGTTTAACACATCACACATTCGACTAATACATCATTGATTTCCCAAAGAGCTAACACTGGGCTAAAACACTCCCTACATACTATATATATTATCACTGGGTACTACCTAGTAAATAGCAGTTGAAGCTTTGATTTGCTCTGGTGTAGTATATATTTTTTCCAATTCATTACTGAGCTGATAATTTATTTACCACAACGATAATTAATTAAGTTGCCATTTACTTCATACATTTAATTTACTAGTGAAATGCTTTGTTAATTGATCCATTGATACATTAATTTACAACTGAGCACACTAATTTGACATTGTGTTAATAAGCACTGAAACAGTATAATGATAATTGATAATACGAACATGAATTGACGGCGCTGAGCAAGGTCAATGCGTGGAGAAGTACTGGCAGTAGCTTCAGGTGTTGTAGGCTGGTCAGTCCCTACCGGTTGTACCATCGGTGTGGTGACAGGGGGGTCACAGTAACACACGAGCACGTGCACACACAGAAGTTGTAAGACGAGCGTGTTACAAAGTCCAAACATGATTGCTGTGTTCCGACACTTATGAACACTGAAACACTTGCAGTCAGGTTTTAAAAGATGTCGTTCGTTTTGTCTTAATTTCTTTTATGTTAATCAGTGGAATGCTTGCAACCAATAATATCCTCGCGAAGACACTTGTAATGTTTTTTTGTTTTTGTTTTTACAAAATGATAAAAAAATAAAAAAAAATAGCTGCCTTTGATTAAATATAAGCACTTTTTCTTCTCCAAGTGTTTTTCTATTTTGTATTCCTCACAAAAAAGAAAGGATGATGCGTTTGTTGTGATTTAACTGGCAGTCTTTGTTCACAGAAATAAAAGCACCTCTGCTCTGTGCACTATTTAACGGTACATTGCAAGCTTTCGGCAAGTCCTCGTCTATTAACCTACCTCAAAGCCCAGGGTGTTTATGAATTAATACTCCTGGGTCAAAGGTCATGTTGTTTCCCGTGGCGCGAACATATTACTATTGGAGGTTGAAAACCCACACTGATGTTATGTTTGTAACTACCACCAGTCATGTTCTTGAATACTTAGGAAAATCCCTCCCACGCCGATTCTCGACACCCCTCCACTTGACCAGATTATCCAATTTTAGAAAAAGATTAATGTACTTCCCTTTGCATTTTAAATCGTAAAAAAACAAAATTGTTTATATTTGAATCAAATTAAGTGGTCTAGACTTTCAATATATATGTATTGTATAAAAATATCTTTTTGACATTGATGTAGGTTTCTTATCTAATTTGGTAATTAAATTTATTATGGTCGCTTTCGCATACTCAGACATCAAGATTGTCTGTGGACATTTTGCACTGATAAATAGCAAATCTTAATTGAAGATGGTTATCCGTACCGATAGTGAAAAACCTAGACAAACAATTTCAACTTGTTAAGATTTCGGCCTTGAAGGAAATTCCCAGACGGTATGATATACATGTTTACGCAACAATGATATGTAGTAGCATCTGATCGCAATTCGTACAAGTCTGTAATGCTTACACGTATAATGTTTATAATATAGGTAAAGTTTTGATATATATCTAAAGAATTATAGATCAAATATATTGAATATCCATACCATGTTATTGATTAAGATAAAAAGATATTGATTATAAAACACATGTTTTACCATATAAACCATGAAAGTTTGAATATACATTAAATGGTATTGTTCAAAATCAACAGATATAACATATACATCACAATATTTACCATATATACAATTGGTATTTAATCTACATTACGGATTATTTTCAAAATATTCAAGATATTGGTTATAAATCATAATTTACAAGATATTGTATAAAAAAAGAAGAGAATACCAACACAATAACAAGGTCGTAATTGTAAACACGAGAGCCTTTAACACGTCTTCGTGTCGCACAAGAAAATAAGAACTTTTCCAAACAAAATCCTGATGACGACCATAAAACCTTTTCATGACCTTATGAACCTGCAGCTCTCAAAACTTTGTGTTTTTAATTTCTCCGTCAGAAGTTGACATCTGACACGAAATCATGATAAAAAGAACAAGCCTCTGAATATCGAATCAACTGTGGCATGTAAACACCGCAGGTAGGGGAAGCAGGGGTGTTACTATTCAGAAATGTAAAAGTAACAATTTGGATTTGAAAATGATGTGTCCTTGATTTCAAGTTGTACCGGATATATCCGATCAACATGGTCAATGGTTTTGTCAATCAAAGATGATGCATCGTCAACATACACGAGTTTTCGAGTAAGCAACAGCACTTTTAGTATGCATCATAAATTAGAGATAAATCACAAGTTGTTAAAATGATAAACGTTTATCATTTCATATTATTGATAGTAATAGGGACCACAGAACCAAATCAAATATAGTTTCTGGGTTTTCCCCGTTGGGCAGAAGATTTAATAGTAAGGTGAATGCATCGGGGCCTATTGATTGGATATTCAGGAGAGAGACGTTTCCAAAGTTTTATTTGTGGGCTGGGCAATCCACGTAGATGTACAATTTATAGAAAAAAGTTAATTTTTGTCTAGACTGTTTTTGTCATGGTCAATTAAGAGTGTATTTTGTTGTAAATTCAGGTACATTTTTGGTGTTGAATTCAATACAAGATGGTGGCCCCCATATAAAAAAAAGTTAAAATTGGTAGAATTTTTAAACATTCTATTTACAGGTTTCCGAGATGACATTCTTCAAAATATGGCTAGTGGACCGGTGTTGAAAACTCCATTTAAGCAGGACAGTGGTAAAATATAACATTATCGTCTGTGGGAAATAATTTGGTTCCGTGGCTCCTATATGTGGACAATGGCAGATTGTGACTGCAATGTAGAATTGTGGTCAAAGATTACTGACACACTATAATGCACTTTACGATGATCTCCTACCTCATTCGCAGGAATACGAACGAATTTCTGGTGATTTCTGCTAAAAGACCTCACAGATTATGACTGGATGTTGAGTCACTTCGACGGATTTTCCTGTTTGCTTACTTGTCCATAACAAGGCATCTTGGAAAAGCGGTGCTTGCAGTAAATGCTCGCGCATGGGTTAATTGTCCAACAAAATCGTGTTATTAACCACAACAATTGGTGTTGAATTCAGGCGTCAACTTATGAAGAGTGCTAGAACACCGAATCATTATCCAGTAAAAAGTGTCGTTGATATCAACAACTACTAAAAGTAATAAATTAATTAATTTTTTAAACAACGAAAAATGGCTTTATATCGAGTTATTAACAAGGAGCCGCAAAGCTTGGCTTTATCCCCCGCGCCCCGCAGTTGGTAGGAAAACCCAAATACATGTATATATCAAGCTCAAAATAAGAGTTATTAAGGAAAAAGTAATTTTGTATTTTTGATTAAGTCTCCATGGTGACAGAAAAAATACCGAAATTGGAAGGTCCGTAATAGCAAAGGCACAACTAGGGCATTAGTCTGATATACATTTTATACAGAAAGTTTCAAGGAGCCGCGTTGAACGGTTATGGAGTTATAGCCCGGAAACAAAAGGAAACAGTAATTTGGTATTTTTGACTAAGTTTCCATGGTGACAGAAAAAATACCGAAAATGGAAGGTCCGCAATAGCAAAAGGCACAACTAGGGCACTAGTCGGATATATACAGAAAGTTTCAAGGAGCTGCGTTGAACGGTTATGGAGTTATAGCCCGGAAAAGAATCTCGGACGGACGCACGGACGGACGGAGCCCAATTAATATCCCCCGCAAACGCGTTTCGCGGGGGATAACAAATGCAAAATGTCGAGTATTGGGTTTTTAACAAACGAAAAAGCCTGCTACTCCGCTCACTCGTTGACCAAAGTCTATAATTAGATTAATATCTAGAATTGCAATAATATACAGTTGTGCACAGAACCTATTTAACTCAAGGTCTCCGTTATATTTTCGGCATAGAGTTAGTGACCGATTTATCTTGAAGCTCTATTGAAAATTGGTTCTGGTGTTCTATAATTCCTACTTTATATAAAGATAAAATAAGGAATGAATTTACTTCGATCTTATTGCTCAGTCGATAATTCATGAAAATGACGAATAGATCATTCGACAGCATTATTTACAATCCATATAAAAATAAAAGTGAGAATTCAATATATTCATCTATTTTTAGCGACCGTAGACCTGTTTGAAGTTAAAACCTTTATGTCGTAAGAACATATTCCTTCTGTCATCTTTATTTCCAATGGTCATGTTAAATTAGTTTATTCTCACGTCAAAAGCGAAATATACCCAAAACTATCTTTCACAGATAAGTCTTATCAAGTGTTAACAGATTTCACCGTATCTTCCATCAATCTTCATTCATTAAACGAATAGCAGAAGATAATACTTCTAGCGGGAAAATTAATATGGCAAGATGCCAATCGCAGTAGGTCCTCGCCCATTAGAGAGAAACGTAAAGTGGGGTTAGTTACACTCATGTATCAAACAAGGATAAGGGTTAATTACACTCATGTTTAACATCTACAACCAAAAGGGAAAGAAACTGTATACGTCACTCCTGGATATTATCCCGTCACAAACAAAATATTACGTGTTTTCTAATATATCATAAACATTCCCCAACAGCATTTTACGTCGTTAAAAGTTCCTTATGGGTAGGGCAAGCGACCGATTTTGTTTATCTGTTTTTGAAGGTCCTTCAAACAAGATATCATTTTATCTCACCTTTTCCGAAGGGCCGGTAAGCTTTTGCGTCCGTCATCCGTCAACATTTCATTTAAATTGCTATTAGTCCTGAACGCCTGAATGGATTGTGATGAAATTTGGTCTGGAGCATTATTGGGCGCAGGAAATTCAAAGTTGTTTGGTTCCCCCGAGATTGGAGGTGCGGAGCCCAATAGCAATAGGGAAAATTAAGCATAGTCCTTTAATCGTACTAGTCCTGTACGGCGACTGAACGGAGTTTGATGATTTTTTTGTGTGTGTAGCATTATTGAAAAGGCGGGGCCTAATAGGGCAAAATAAGGTAAATCCTTTAAATCGCTATTAGTCCTGAACGCCTGAATTGATTTTGTTGATATTTGCTCTAGATCAGTATTGGACAATATGTTATATATGAATATATTTCATATTCCTCAGGAATTCATAATACACGGGTATGTTATATATGAATATATTTCATATTCCTCAGGAATTCATATCTTAATATTTACGCTTTATGCATAGGTTTTATTTGTTTGATTTAGAGTTCACTTACACAGTTTTTTTAAAGAAAGAAATTATTTCATCCAATGAATGATAGCAAGTTTTCCAAACTTATTTGACCGTAAGCGTTTTGAAAAAGCGCCGTGTATTCCATGCGTCTTATGTTACATTTGAAGACATTCCAAGAGAGAAAAGTCAACCAGAACCAGTGCATTTGTGTTTATTTTAAGTGAAATTTCTCCAATATCGTCTCGGATGATTAAAACTAATATTAGTTTATCTATTGATAGGATATGGGAAGAGCCCCTTATATAAGTATTTTATGTTGACATTTTTCTGTATTTTACACTTTTGACCATTAGAATCACGCATGCGTCGAAGATGACGAAAAGGTAATTTAGTGCGGTCACTCCAGTAGTCTGTTTTTCGTATGTAACATCAGTAAGCTGTGTATTGCTTGTTTCCTGACAGATACTTGCTACATTTCAATCGACAAATACTGTTTACGTAAGCATTCATCTCCCTACTGGAATAAACATAACTGATATTTATTTAGAAATCTTTCCACAAACTTTTCCAATACCACATCAAGTATCTTATGACCGAAAAAATCCACTCCACAAATATATCAGACTTACATAGATAAACACGCTATATATCATAATTTACAACATTATGTCAAATCACAAGGAACGGAAATGACGTAGACCATTTATGTGTGTCTGTCTGATCAAGTACAAATCATTCTGCATTCCTCAGACAAACATACTGTGTTGTTATGACCGTGGGAGAACGATGAAAGTCTCACTAATCAGCGGTAGACCAAAGGTTCAATTGCCCCAGCGGGATAAGGTGGGTGGTTTATTTAGGTCATTGGAAAGCTTGATTGATGCCTGGAAGTTCAAGCATATGTGTCAATATGGTTCTTACGACATCGGCGCACTTTTTAATGGCTTCTCTGTAACACAGTTTACTATAAACACATGTTTAAAATAGCGTGTTTAAGTTTCAAATAGACAATTTGAATGAAAATGAAATAGCATGAATATCACATGTATCACACATACATAAGACTTGTTTTGAAATCTTTCATAGGAAATGTTATTGAAGAAAGAATATGACGTCATTTGTAATGTAATCTCTAGTTCTTCTGATACCTTGATTATGGGCAATGGTTTTCTATTTCAACAAATACGTGACAATTCAAGAATATTTATATGCAAAAAGAGCTTGGATTGTAATGTCTTAAATTATCTCAGGGTTCTTAAATCAAGTTCGGGTTCCTTTTTCGAACGTGAATAACTCATCTATTCATTAGGTTTTAAATCACGTGATATGGGTATTTTTATCAGTAAAAGTCAGTATTTATTTTCAAATGCAACGCAATACTTCCTGTTATGGGATGCTTTTTTATGATTGTAAAAAAGTTCTTTCATGCCTTGTCATGTCTTCATTAGAAGAGAAGTTCTCTCAATATAAGAAGGCGACGACTAAAATTTGGTTCACTGAAGAAAAGGGGATTTTTCTAAGGAGACATTAAAGAGACCAATATAGATCGATCCCCATTGCAAAATTTTAGACCTTAAAGCTGTCCTTTCTTTCCTAACTACTCTGTCTTTCTGTGTCTCCTCGGCACCCATCCTTATATAACCCCGACTGTCAGTGTCTCTTGACCGCCGTCATATGACACTGGCTATTGCGAGGACGTATAGGAGAGCTTATCAGAACAGGCACAATGGAACTTGCAATGTCCTTCAAATAACATCGAAGTTTTATAATAGGGATGGCGATTTCGATTTTCAAACTGTTTATTTTTCATACCTAGATAGGAGCATCTCTGCTTCCCCTACATGCGGTGTAAATATGCCATAGTTGATTTGATATCAATGGATTTTATCCCATTGTCATGATATCCATGACAGATTTTGAATACTGACGAGATAACAGTTTATGAATACAATGCGAAAATTTCATGAATACGAGTATATGTGTAACCCTGGTAATACAAGCCGCAATATACCGCTCGCCTAGAGAGATCTTCTCTTTAGCTCGATCGGTTGAGCGCAAGACTTGTAAGCAAGAGGTCCCGGGTTCGATCCCTAGCGGAGGCAGTGATTTAAATTTAATTTATCATGCGTTCTGCTACATAGGATTTAATCCAGATTTGAACAGTGGGTGTCGAGGATCAAGTAATAAAGATGCTTACCCTTTTTCCAAATTCATACCCTTTCCAACAGAATCCATAGCCTTTTGAATTCATTGGAATATTGCCTTTATGATTTTAGCGGAGAAATTCGTTACAAATAAGCCAGTCTAAGAAGATTGGTCGAAGAGACAACACACTGGCAGACGACGGAGGCTGCACTTTGGCGTAAGTTCATTAGCCCATTAGGCAGGTCAGCTAAGGTCGGGTTCTACCTGCAAGAGGATAGTTCCGATTTTGATATCAGGCCAAGGACTTTTGAAAATGGAGACAAGGCAAGGAGGGTTGGTGCATTGATACGCAGAAATAATATGTAGCGACATGAAACTTTAGAAAAATTTAGATAGAATTTCATATGAGGCCCCTTAGCGAAGTAAAATTGAAATAAAGAAAAAGGTATAAAAGTATATCTATAAAGCAGCCATGAATTTTAAAAACTGCTATTTCAAATTAATATATTTTAATAACACTTGACAGATATATTTGTATCATCATCGTCACTTACATATTATGTTATTGATCTACGTTAAGTTTACTTAGTATATATTTAATTCATCAAAAAAGAGCAGTGGAACTTAACTACAATTTCTACATTCTTAGACAATGTCTCATGCATATTCATCTGAATGGTCTAATACACCTTCCGCAATTCGGTGCTTTGCTGAGTCAGATACCTTCCATAAAGTGCAATGAATATTCTTGTATTCTGCACGATCAACAGGGTATTTAGAGAGATCAAAAATCCATTTGAATTTTCAAATTTATATTTACATTTTTATAAAACGCTGAAGTATTTTGCACTTGACGAATTATAATTGAGCATGAAGTATCTGTAAATGTGATCACGAGCATGTTTGTGGTAAAACAATTAGCAGGTTCCCTGCAATATAGGCTTATGACAAAGAGAGATATGTTTTCGCATGCATATACTGGCTATCACGTGTAATGTATTTGCACCCGCGTCAACTTTAATCATTTTCTAACATGGAGCTTGTACTTCCGTTAGTAAGCCTGTACGAAGGTGTGTATCTCAAAATGTCTGGCAGTAAGTCAGCATCTTTGTCAATCAGTGGAAAGCACTAAATATCTAAATATATGTACATGCACCATCGAGATGACGCAAAGATACAGTCTCCTTAATTGCAAATCTTATTTGGTTCATCATTTAATACACAGTTAATGATAATTATTATGAGCAACAAGAAGAAAAGGTGTAACTGAGGTATCAATTTCTCATGTATTTTTAAATACCAGCCCATTCTCGTTAACGTGTTAATATTCTTACTTTTATCGACATTCCGTTCTTCTTAATGATCTTGTTGCTAACTTAGAAATCAGGGAAAATAAATCAACACCAGCAAGAAAATATGGATGTGTAAACTAAATCGTAATTCAGACACATATCAGCAAAATGAAGACACAATATCATCAAAAAATATGTTTCCCAGTAGTCCTGGAAAAAGTACAAGTGAAAGGAATAGTAAACTGCTTCATCGACGGCACCCTACAAGTAAATCTTGGTAAAATGTAGGAAATGTCACGTTCTCAGAATAAGAACTGGGGTAGTGACAATGGAACCACTAGTAATACACCATGAAAAGAGAAACGATTGATGTCGAATGTTTCCTATTCCCATATGCTACTCATCAGTTCTTGGAATATATTCAGGTCAACAACAAATGAAAATATTGTAAACAAGACTAGAATCATCCTTGCCCTCTACCACAACATAGCTTTTCAATCATCTACCTTATTTACATTTAACTCGAAAACCACATCCCTTAACAAGGTCAAGTACTGAATGCCAGACGCCAAATTCAAACTCACAGTATTATTTTTCGACTACGCGTCAAATGTATTTGTAACAGCTTGTAATATTTTGTAAAATTTTGATATGAAGAAGATAAAAATATTATTATTTATATATAGCACAGTAAGAGACTTCATATTATTGTAGTCTTGCTGATAAGTATTATATGTTTATAACTACAGAATCGTAAATACAACTGACTGCATTCATAAATGTACCGACTGACCGCCTATCGTAGTAATTCATTCTGGCTATGACGTGCAAGCACAGCATGATGAATAGCAACACACTCTGCCTCCACTTACATCAAAAACATTCTTCTGCTTTTATTTCCTGGATCTATTTCACAAAACAACTACAGGTCCAATTTTCGAAAATAAAATCACGTTAAAAAGGCAATGCCTAGACGGTTTTAACACCTAATGAAATTGCGTTTTCGCTAGATGTCATACTCGTTTGTCTGTTTGGTAACATAGGCAAACCAGGCCCTATGGCTGCTGAGAATATTAAACAGTTTATATGTATTCCAGATACCGCCACCTGCTGGAGACGTTAGAAGGTGGTCCGAGGGTGATGGAAATATGTGGTTGTCTAGACGGCAACAGATTATATAACCTAACTAGATTTTCCCCGTCATACAAATGTTTTTTTATGTCGCAGTACTTTAGACACAGAAAATTAAACAGGTCGTGTGGTGTTTGTGAAAAACAAATCTTACTGTTTCCATCGTCACGAGACTTTTAGCATAATAAACATATATCTACGTTAACTAGGTACGGAATCATTTTCAATTTTAGGGTTCATCAATAGAGTCTAGATTATAAAGCTATAGAGAAAAAAATCAGTACAAGGGTAGTATTATATTCTCTCCGATACATTTTGATGGTATGAATATTATGTTTAAGAATTTGGTACTACACAGTATGAATCGAGTAAAATAAAACTTTCAGCAAATATGTATTTACAATACTGTCAGACAATACACCATGTCCATAGAATATAGAAATGTCCTGTTAGATTTTAACGACCACCTCTAAAGAATGATTTGTGACGTTTTGGCTATATGTGCAATATTTGATAAACAAAACATAGACATTGTTGTTTTGACGCTTAAGGTCATTGTTTATCTAATCAGGCGCTTAATGAGGTAACGACTATTATTTATTTATTTCATTTCACAACCAGGCGATAGTGGGAAGATGTCTTTTTCAATTAGCAGCTTGTTAAAATTCTTCTTAAAATTCTTCGTGCGCCGATAAAGGAATGGCAAGATGCGTTACCTTTTTTAATTGCATTGAATTGCAAAGACTCCCGGATAACAAGGATCGTTTTGTTGACATTTGTAAAGGTGGGGATTGTCAGTACAAAATATTTCAGATCTATGTCAGTGGATATGAAACGCCAAAGACAGTGTAGACAGGATACATCACCATTCGAATGGTGCAATCATTTACATTATCAGTAGAAGGTATACATTTCTTCTTCCTAATACCTCCCTTGACAATGCCTCACTTTGCTTTTCGGTTCAGCTTCGTATTTGCGAGGAAGGCTTTTGGCTCTGTCCCCGGCCGAGACATACCAGAGTCTTTAAAAATGGAAGTTGCTACTCCTGCTTAGCGCTAAGCATTTTTTGAGTGGCACCACTGGTTTGCCCGTTGTCAGTATAATGTGACCGAGTTGGGTGTCATGCTGGGTGTCTTCTGCAGTAGTTCCGGACTACAAGGAGACTTAACAAGAATATACCCAAACTTTCCCAACACGCAAACGCAATCACTACTACACGCATGCATGTCGCACGGGAGGCCGTCCTTAAATGACGTTAGATCTTGATAGGACGTTAAATAAAAACAAACCAAACATAATATGTATAATTAATGATATAATTTTGTTGAAAACTGAGGATTGATGTATTTCAGTTTTCAATACACCCTGTATGGAAATGTTTAATGAAAAAGAAAACTACATGTCCGTGTCTTTTATTTTTATTAAAAAAATAATGGTAGCCTTCGCTTCGACATCGCCAGAGACCCACGGTTGATTGCACTACGCTACACTACAAGTCATACAGGTCTCTTGAGTCCGAAACAAGTATTACACAGTAAGGTAATGTGTTCGAGATGTTGGAGAATAGCCCAAATTGGCATAACATCTAATTTGTGCGTGAATAAACTCATTAGAGTATCGTCAGGGGGTGTCAGTTGTTTTTGAATGACACATTTGCACCACCTGAATGTTGTCTCCCAGCTTTATCTGTAACATTGTTAATAAGTCTCCGCAAGCCTTTAGTTATTGACAAAATACTATGTAACGGGGACATTGTTCTTTTTGCAGTCTAATCGTATTAAAAGGAAGAAAATGTCAGATAATGATACGATACTTTTAAATTTGTCTACAAATAGCTTTATGTTTTCCCTGTTGTTTCTCATGATACATTTCTTGTTCATTTCTTTCCGTGCTGATTCATTAGCTGTGGTGGTTTTCAGTAAAACTGAACAATCAATGAAAGTGAACGGATCTCCCCGAGTTAACAATACTAAAAACAAAAGGGATCGTCACCTTTCTTGTCCTCCCCCTGTAATGATTTAAAAAAAGAGGTAATAATTGCGGTTAGCTACTAACATTACCCAACACGAAAAGAATATCAGTACATGTTCCTGTCTTTATAACTGGGTACGCATGACCACGATCCCGATGTATTGTAAGTACAGATAGAATTTATACTGCATTATGAAACTGATAAGCATGAACAACTACACTTTTTGTATAAGCAAGAATTTTTTTTCAATTTTCATGTAAAATTGTTGCTATTCTGTAAGGGATTTCCCCGAAATAATCAGGAAAAACACTACAATACATTACAACATCAAATTAAATCAGATCTGCTTATGTCTTTTTTCACAATTATATCTCGAATAAAACTATGAGTTTAAAGTTGTCAATATACTAGCAAACATATCTCGCTATTTTTACGGGATAAGATTGATCCAGTGATGGAAGAACTCTCATGACTGATACCTGAGGATAAACGATCAAAACTGAAACACCTTCGCTTCCGTGTTTCTGAGTTCACATACAGAAATGTTTGGTAACACAGGTAACCACCTGTTTTATTTGACAGGTAAACGTCACTCCCGCAAAAAGGGCGTCTATGACATTCTCCTGAAACGGTTTTAAACCATCTATGTTAACTTTCTGTTACACGTTTACGGAAATATTCGCCGCTGTTGTTGTTTGTATATGCAGTATCTATAAAGCGTATGTCATCTTCAATCTCATTGGCTAAAATTCCGATAGGAACATTTGACGGAGCCAAACAGATGACATCTATCGAAACGAGGATTATTGGCAGACCTGACACATGGATGATAAGTGTAGCGCAGCGTATTTTAATCAACCATGGGTCCCCAATGATGTCGCTCCGGTTGATACCTGGAGTTATCGGCCCAGGGGTATCCTCTCCTTGTTGCATTTTAATGATTAGCCCTCCTCATCGGTTTACGGTTTCATTCCTCGTCCAGCGCCAATGTCAACTGAGCGATGTTGATTGGAGAGTTTGGCCTACGTCTTATCCTGCTGTCTAACTCGTCCCATAAATGTTCTATCGGGGAGAGGTATAGGATCATCCCGAAATTTGACGAGTGTACTGAACGTACATGGACGAAACTGCCTCTCTTTTTCCTTTCAGTATGATATTATGGTATAGACGAGAAGAATTATAAAAAGACATACATGTATTTATATTTAATCAGGACACAATATTCACTGTTTCAATATGACCAATGCAGGATTAGGCTGTCATCCTTCGTTTTGAATCTGAATGCCATGTAGTTTTAGGATTTACCTTTCATATGAACTATAAAGTCACTGCATCTGGATATCATCGTGGAGAGATGACGTCAGTTGAATCATTAGGCTGACTCGTCTAATCCCTGATCCGTACTCATTAACCTTATTAAGCGTGATCCAACTAATTATAATGCATTTAATAATTACTCCGAAGAAAATATCAGAGGGAACTAGCAGCATACCTTCCTACTATAATTAGCCGTTACACGGACTTTCGCTCCGGATATTTTTTTTCATACACGACTCCGTTCATGACATGTAACGTCTAATTAACATTACTACGTATAGGATCTTAAAGGGGTTTATTGGATGTTATGAAAGTCTTGTAAGTTGTTATTCTGGCGAACAAAAATAAAAACTTCGAAACAAATTTCACATTATTTATTATTTATCGTATAACTCAAAAGCTGACATTTTGACAAGTTCTAAAGCTAAAGTGTTGATTGCAATTTCTATCGGAGGCAGCCATTTTGTTGTCCCGTGTACAATTCGTGACGTCATTCGGGCTATAATATGACTTCTGACTGACGCAACCGATGGAAGTCGCTCAATGGTACATTACACGGGGACGTAGGCGCAAACATATTACACAGACGAATTGATTGGATAACAGACCAATTATGTGATAAAGGGTTAAATTCTGGACGTCATTTTGTGTGAACACCGAAATCTTAATCGGAAAAAAATCTTTGCTGTGACAAGCTAATAACATAACTATACCTGAAAATATTTGGTCATTTTTAACGGGGTTTAACATCCACGGCAGAGCAGGTGTCGTTTCAGTACACGCGTGAAAGGACACCACGAGAGGAAAACAGAACACCGAAAGAAAGGGTAGACGGAAATAATAATATCCTAGCTAAGTGTTGTAATGGGGGTAGCAAATGGTATTTTAGCCTCTATAATGTCCTGTAGATTTTACAGAGGCCCGCATTTTGTCGCCCTGAACGATTAATATGCAGCTGCATAACAGTAGGCTTTATTCTTGGGTCACTCCACTATCTCCTAAACCGAACACAATTGAGAAACCACCCCTCGACCTGCTGGGATGGGAGCACAATAGCACGCCTCTTAAGACATGCATAGAGATATGTTGGACATATTCTTTCCCCGCTCCTTCACGGGGTTTTGGTACCGACTAGGAGAAATCCGTAGAGGAAGACATGAACAACTTATTTATAGGCGATACACTTAATACTCAAATTCACGTGGATAAAAATAGAATTTCTTTTATTTAAAATCGATGGAAAAATTTACACGGCGACCGTAAATGAAAAATAAATATGGTAAAAATGATCATTTGTTCAGGAAGGCGGTCGAATTTTCGTCACTGGTGACAACCCTCATGTAAATATTGGTAAAATACAAATAATGTCACGTTCTCCAAGAGAAGAATATATTCCAGAATGAATCCTGATGTTCAAGTACATTGTAAATAAGGAATGTATATTGATTGATACATGATAATAAATCACTTACGTTTTTATTTGTTACCTTTATGGAAATGGAAGATGGAATGTTTGAACGAAATGAAAAAATACTGGGTTACATCTTAATAAATAATATATATTACCGGAATCATTTTGTTTCGTTTACAATTTCTGTAGTATTTTATCGCGGTGTTACACATATTGGTAGAAGAATCGCCTCCTATAATTTTGTTTTCCTCATCTATTGCTAATGTTGGGTTTCTTGAGTACGAAACTTGCATGTATCTAGTGATATTCTGCAAGTATTTGTTTTTATCATATCTATAATTTTACAGATGCACGGCATGAGAGAACACGCCCATGGTTGTTAAGACCTGTGATCCTGTTGAGAATCACACGATACAGAGGCGGTATCACACCATATAAATCATGGCTTTCCATTGGGCCTAATTTTAAGCCTATCCCGCCCAATATATATCAGAAACCCAGCTTCGTTTTTAATGTACGTAATTATCAGCGGAAATTCTAATAAATCTATGAATAGATAGTTTATTCAATCGAATTAATCTCGCCCTGTCTAGAAAAAATGTTTCGGGAGATACCTTTAAATTATCGCCTTATTTGAGGTTCAGGGTCAAAGACCCAGAATTAAGACAACAGGCGATGTTAGTCCACAGAGGTACGTCGCATGTCTGGCTGGGTCGCGTGGCAGGCTCGTGCGAGTGCGTGCAATCTCATACACTCTAGTTTACGTACTCCTCTTCTGGATGCCTGCCAGGTAGTGTAAGACCTTCGTTGGCGGTAGACAGTGCAATCTGGATGTTTAGACTGATTGATGGGTCGGATAGGCGAGAATGGGGGGTAAATACACACTAAATGAGATGGATATTTTTCTTGTTATGACTACAAATGATTCACAGCTTCTCGTTACAAGAAGTAAAATGATTTTTCATACTTGATAGCCGAGAAACGCTGTCACTCCGTACCACAGTTCTTTAATACAAACCTTACACGAACAAATATCGTAGCCTGTGCTGCAGCCATTCATAGTCCAAAGAGGTCAGCTTAGGTCTCCTCCATCGAGGTGAAATAAAATTTGACCACGCGTTCGTAGTATTGCTGTAGAGGGCCTATGAGTATTTTTCAGGTCTGTGATAAGATCTTGTATGTCAAGTTCCAATTACGCTTTGCTGTCCAGTGTGTGATTACCACATATCCAACAGTGGTGTACGTAGCATGGTGTTAGCAATAACCACAAGGTCACCATAGTGCAAGATGAAAACACTACTTCATTAGTACATTTGTATTATATTGGGCGACATCTCAATAATGTTTTGATATTGAAGACTGTCACACTAACTTTCTTCTGTATTCTACCCGTCGATTACTAGTTATTTTTAGCAATTTTATACTAGTATTAACTCTTTATTTTTTCCAATGATAATTTTCTTTACATAGTTGAACTAATACTTTCCTATTTTTTCACAATTTTGTAACGCAAAAATAGATAGATAAAATAAAGTAAGAGGACTTTAAACTGAAAGTAGAGTGCTTTAAACTGAAAAAGAATTGATTACAATAAAGGACAAAATAGCCTTAAATAACAAGCTTGTTGTAAGTTATAAATATAACAACTACACAAACTAGCTGAGATATGGATGAAAGTAAAATCAGTGGTATTTATGTTGTGTTCCAAATAATATTTACTTACTAACTATTATTAAATACACACCTACATGTGTTTGTTTTTCTTACATGTAAGATACTCACTAACGTTAAAAAAATAGCCACTAGGAGGTTTTTAAGAGTAAAGTTGGACTCCAAAGTCGTATCTCAGAGTACAACTTTTTAATTAAGATAGCAATTGTTTTGGTAGATTTCACTACTTGCCTTTTTCGGAGAAAATGATTCTTTTCTTCTATGATTATAAGGTATGAACCGTACATTAGAGCGCGCCAGTTACAAAGTATTGTACACAAGACACGAGTAATTTCCAAATAAACTGGGAGCTAGATACAGTCGAGATTAAATGAATTGAAATGGACCATACACTGTTTAGACCTCCTTCTCATAATCAGTGTTGTTAGTGATCATAGGATGCGACAAGAAAAGAAAATAGAAGAAGAGGAAGAAGAAACAAATAAATCTGGATGAGTAGGTGCATAAGATTCATAATTTCAATAAATAATAAATTTTCAATATTGGATTTCCAAAGCACGTTAAGAACATGTGTACGATCTGAACTGTGCGACAATTCCTAAGTAGTGTTCCAAACATAATAGTATTGTTTTCCAGTTAGACGAGGTCTATGAAAGGCGTCCCAATATATTGCTTTCTTCGTGTACAGCCTACCTTAAATGAAAAAAATACCCTTTACATACTAAAGAGATCATACAGTTGTTTCGTCTTCAAAATACTTTTTAACTACTATAGATGTCATACAGTTGTTTCGCCCTTCAAATACTTTGATGTACTTTAGAGATAAAACTGTTATTTCGTCCTCCAAATACTTTTTACTTACTATAAAGATCATACAGTTATTTCGCCCTCCAAATAATGCTTACTTGTTAAAGAGATCATATAGTTGTTTCAACTTCCAAATAATCTTGCTCGCTATAGAGACCTACAGTTGTTTCACCCTCCAAATAATCTTTGCTTGCTATATTGACCAACAGTTATTTCACCCTCCAAATGCTCCTTGTTTATTGTAGAGACCTACAGTTGTTTCACCCTCAAAATACTCTTTGTTTCTTTGCTTATTGTAGAGACTTACATTTGTTTAACCCTCCAAATGCTCTTTGCCTACTATAGATATCTACGGTTGTTTCGACCACCAAATACTGTTTACTTCTTTTATACAGTACCGTTTTCTATCGCTGTTCCTAGAGGGGATCGCTCTGGTGAAGGAAGCTAACCATTTCTTAGATATAAACAGGACCAAACAAAATCACAGGGGAAAAAATGCTGTTCGCGCTGTCTCAGTAATCAATGGTCATACAGTTAATGATGTTCAACGTCTTCAACCCGCGTCACCTTTCATGGCTAGCCTGGAACGTCCTAAAGGTGGTGATTTATTACAGACGAGGAGGATTTTGTACTTTATGTCTAATATTAAGAAAGATGACTGGAACAATTATAACACTGTGTCATTGATTTTATTTATTTATTTTATTGATTTATTTATTCAGTGTAAATAATCAACTGTGAACAAAAGATGCTGTGACATTCCGTGAAACTGGCGTTAAGATTTTTAAGAACCATTTGAAGGGTAAATAACGATAAACTAAATTCGTGGTAGCGGCGCAGCCAAGATCCAAGACGCTGTCTAGAAATTAACAGCTCGCTTGTCATCTGGTGTTAGTAAGTTGTTGTACCGAGACCCAGACAACATTAGTTATACAACTCACATAAATATTACTCAAATATTGCGTCGTTGAAGATATTACAGAAGTTACGGCGAACTTCCGTGATTATTTACAGCAGATAAGTTTTCGTTTATTGACGCAAACGGCAATAAGAAGAGCATTCTGTGATGCAGAGCGCTTGACAAGACGGTCGGTGGTAACATTGTTTTGGACAGGTGAGCAGATTCTAATCATTTAACGAGGGAGTAAGAAGGCGATTGTGTCTAATTAGGACATAATAGCAGAGTAATATATCTTGATCTGACTTACCGCCACCGCCAACGACGTAAATGGTGATAATTAGCTCTCTGGCGATGGATCAACTGACAAACTCAACGAGAGTACTTATACCTTCTTACCAGCCGCGGTGGAAGATCAAAGATATTCAGCCCACCCATCCCAGTTTCGCTGTCAGAATATATTAAAGATACTCCTACAAAAAGTAATTATGATCGATTGAAAACAATAATAGGTTGTTGTGGTGTATATTTATATACAACACTAAAATTTTACATAGTTTAAGCTATTGTCACCTTCCATTTGTTTGAGCTTCTCTATTTACCCTTCAAATTTAAATTCAACTAATAATAATTAGTTGCACCCCGACAAATTCTGTCATGTAAATAATTGGTTTTAATTCACATGCACATCTTAAAGAAGGTACATGTCGGTTGCTTTATCGCTCGATATTTAATTTTCAGAAATGTTCACGAAAATTTCCAAATTCACGGTATTGGCAATATGATAAAGGTAGCTGCTAGGTCCTGTGCTGCTATTGTGAGTGACGTCATATCGCATGCTAAGCTGTATTAATCCTCCGCGAGTAAGGCCTTTTTAACATATGCAATGTTTAGATTTTGTCAAATGTAAGCAAATCTTGGAAAAAATAGATGTATTACTAATACATTAGAACAAAGAATTACCTCAGATATATATTACGTAGACTATTATATGCTTTTTTTTTATATCACTGTTATTATTATTGTATTGCTCCATGTTTAAATTAAGCATAATTTCTTATATGTAATACTGCTTATGAGATAATATAATGACACAAAAAGGACATGTATGTATGTATAAATATAGGTCTATATAACATTTGGTTGGGTTTGGTTTGTTTTATTTGTCTAACGTCCTATCAACAGCTGAGGTCATTTAAGGACGCCCTCCCGTGCGTGCAAATTGCATGCCTGTGGTGAGTGCGTATGTGTGTTTTGGGAGGCTGCAGTATGTGCGTGTTAAGTCTCCTTGTGATCGTTCGGAACTTTTGTCGATTTATAGTGCTATCTCACTGAAGCATACTACCGACGAAACCCAGCAGGACACCCCACCAGGTCACATTATACTGGCAACGGACAAACCATGCAGTCGTTCCACTCCAAATATGCTGAGCGCTAAGCAGGAGTAGCAACTACCATTTTTAAAGACTCTGGTATGTCTCGGCTAGGGCGACAGAACCCAAAGCCTTCCTCACAGGGGCGAACGCTCAACTTAGGCCAAAAGTGAGGTATTGTAAAGCGGGACATTAGGAAGAAGAAAGTTGTTCAGAAAGAAGAGAAAAGATTAGATCCCAAATTTAGTCGCCTCTTACGATCATGCAATGGGGGCAGCAGGTACAAATGTTACGCCCTACGCATATAACATGTAGACCTATAATAATTATAAACTTATGATTTCATTGGTTATTGTATATACACCGCCCTAGAGAAAAGGCCTTTGCACGTGCTCAACAATTGCATTTCGTCACGTCAACAATATCATGACATCACGGCGACAATAAAATGACGTCAACATTTCCTTGCATTGATGTAACGTCAATATTGGATACATAAGAGGGTAAACAGGGTAAGAGAAAAATAATCATTCATCCCCATGGAATTGAGACAGGGGAATCTCAAGCACTCGGGGTAAGATAGTTAAGCTGCCAAACACTCGGCAAACCTCATGTTTGGCAACTTAAGAATCTTCCCCCTCGGGTTGAGATTTCCGTCTCACCTCCAAGGGAGTAAACTATTCTATTTATCCCGTCACTAGTCATGTGAAGAACATCAGAAATATCGCGCTCGATATACCGCCTAGGATACCTCGAGTAAGACACATGGGTGATATTATCGCCTCGGATATCTCGAGTAAGACACATGGGGTGATATACATGTATATCGACTCGGATATCTCGAGTAAGACACCTAGTCCACGTCAGATATCTCATGATGTCATGTCTTTCGTATCTGTTATAGATTATGTCGAAAAGCATGTCCAACATTACTGCTCTATAGAGCAACGATTGTCGAAAGGACAAATTTTTCACTCCGAAGACTCAATCGATACATCTCAGGGAAATTTCCGGCAATCCTCGGAAATCAGCTCCCTCGAATGCCCATCGCAACGTGTTGTTTACGATTGTCCGAAGATGATTTGTGATATTAATACCACGGAAGAATGTCTGTCTGTCCGTCTGTCTGTCTGTCTGTCTGTCTGTCCGTCTGTAGAAAAACTATTATGCGGACCGTGATGTACTCCCTCTAAACTATTTGAATAATTTCAACGAAACTACACAGGAATGTTCGGGATCATGTTTAAATGTGCATGCAAGTTTCTATTTCGTAATTTTCAGTTGCCATAGTAACCGGTCACTTTACACAGGTTTTGTGTAATGGCCAGTAGCTCATTAGTCATTTGATCAATTATATCCGAATTTGGTTACGTGGTGTACGTTATCAATGCCTAAAACTTGACACATCACGTGATCCAAGAACTGTTTCTATGGAAACATAATAAGAGGCTTGTTATTGGTCAAAATTGAGATATTGTCCAATTATACTACTGAAAATTAGTATATAAGGATTTTGTGGGATAGCAAACACAATTGTTACTATTTTGGAAAACATTAATTCGGTTGCCATGGTTACCAATAGAAGACCCTTGATTAGACAGATCTTGTCCGGACTACTCCTTGTAAACTTTGTAGATGTGCACGTACTTTGTTTTTGATGGAAAAAACTTCGTAAAAGACCACTATACACAGGTTTTGGTATAAAGCCCCATATCTCATACTGTCTTTACACCAATTTTGTTCTAGTTGGGTCAAATGATGAAACATCAATGAAGTTAAAACAAATAGTTTCCAATAATTATATATAAAATAAAGTTTGATTTTAATAGCCTAAGTGACCAAGGTACCTGAGTGGTACCTAGGGATCACGTGAGATGCGTGCGCATCTTCCATCATTAGCCATCATAACTTCCAACGAGACCAGAGACTTTTGTTTGTTTGCTGGGTTTATCGCCCCGTGAACAACAAAGGTCATTTTGAGTTGAGGTTTCATTGTAGTAGTTGGTGACTACCTCATTGAACAACCTACAGGAGTCCCGTCGCATGCCATCGACAGCAATTAAGGTAAGGTGTCTTGACCATGGACACAACTACGACTGCACCGCCTCTCAGCTTCACGAGAAACACAAACCTCCACGGGTAGGGAGCGTCGAACCACGCACCTCGGATATTCGCCTGAGGTCACGTGATCGGCGCTCTAACAGACTGATCTATCGCGGCCCCTGAAGAATCAGAGACCGACAATTCTTTCTCTGACAAAACAAATCATTGTGGATGCTTACACAAACTGTATAGCACGGTTCTACAGGAAACGCTTGTTTTTAGATAGTTTACGGGTTCCGTTTTTGAGACTCGTACCATAAATAAAAAGGCATGCTGACTTTGAAATCTTGGACTATTTCGTACAAAGTTCTATATTACAGAAACATAACATGTCAAAATCAAAATATATAAGTTAAAAATTAGATCAATTAAAACTATCTAGAAACACTTAATGCTTATATACGTACTACACATTTACAAACCTCTTGTCTGATTTGCAACTAATACCTAGCTAAGCACTTTCAGGCACATCTAGATACTCGATCTCAAAATTGATTAATGACAACTCGAGGAAAATAATATACACCAATATAACTATGTTAGTGATAAATTGATATGAAAATACCTAGTAATATAAATGGTTAAATACGGCAATTCGTGATATTTAAAGTACAAAACAGCTATCATAATTTTACTTTTTTTATTGACGTATATACTCAGCATTAGAATGTAATCGCGATGCACTTAAAATCGCGTAAAAACTAACATGAATCTAAGCTGAGTTAAAACCACTGCATAGGGTTTGACGCTTTTACGCAAAACAACGTATACGAAAATAACTGGCTCCATACTCTACCGACTGAACTATTGTGGTTACCGAAATCGAATGCCCGTTGCTAGCCATTTGATTGGCGACAGACAGAAACATGTCACCAAGAATAAGGCAAACATCTTTACTTTAAATATTACAAAAATGTCGCACAAAAATCAAAACTGGTCCCAAAGACTTTCCAGGCTAATCAACTCGTACCATCTGTAAAGCGGTACCAACAGAACCCCGATTTTGTGATAACATATTCAAAGGAATCAAGAATGGGACGGATTTGGTGTATGGCATAATGACACCAGTGACAACAAACTCGTATCGTCAAACGCCCCAACAACAGTATTTCATGAATAAGGGCGAGATGGATCAAACATCATTCGTCCCTCAGACTACTTTCAGTATGAGATAGCCCGAGTTTCCTCTGGCCCTGACGTCATGTCTGACCTACACCAGACATGGTGCCAGGGCCAGAGGAAACTCGGGCTCAGTATTAGAGTGCTATTAGGACTAGTAAGAGTATTTGACCGTTGACTTTACACTTGAACATTTGAAGAGAATACATACATAAGTTGTTGTCTTTTTTTTCCTTTTTCGATTTTACACGAAGACCCTCGAAAATGTACAAGAAGACCAAGACCAGGTGTTCCGGAAGAGTAGGCACCTCCCGCTGCATCAACGACATCAGCCATGTAATCTGGGGCCGTAATAGCTGAGTCGGTTAGAGCGCCGACAATGTGACCTCCGAGGGCCGTGGTTCGACGCTCTCTATCCGTTTGGGTTTCACCGAGGTGAGGTAGTTACAAACAACTGTAAGGAGACCTCGTCTCAAAATGTCCCACCAAAGCAAACAGCCGTTATCAAAAGGAGAGCTACGGTAGTGACAACGGAACCACCAGGTATATCAACAAGTATCAAACATGACAATGGAACCACCAGGTATATTAACAAGTATCAAATATGACAATGGAAGCACCAGTATATCAACAAGTATCAAACATGACAACGGAACCACCAGGTATATCAAACATGACATCAGAACCACCAGGTATATCAAACATGACAACGGAACCACCAGGTATATCAACAAGCATCAAACATGACAATGGAACCACCAGGTATATCAAACATGATAACGGAACCACCAGGTATATCAAACATGACAACGGAACCACCAGGTATATCAAACATGACAACGGAACCACCAGTATATCAACACATATCAAACATGACAACAGAACCACCAGGTATACCAAACATGACAACAGAACCACCAGGTATATCAAACATGACAACGGAACCACCAGTATATCAACACATATCAAACATGACAACAGAACCACCAGGGATATCAAACATGACAACGGAACCACCAGGGATATCAAACATGACAACGGAACCACCAGGTATATCAAACATGCAAATGGAACCACCAGGTATATCAAACATGCCAACGGAACCACCAGGGATATCAAACATGACAACGGAACCACCAGGTATATCAAACATGCAAATGGAACCACCAGGTATATCAAACATGCCAACGGAACCACCGGGTATATCAAACATGACAACAGAACCACCAGGTACATCAAACATGCCAATGGAACCACCAGGGATATCAAACATGATAACGGAACCACCAGGTATATCAAACATGACAACGGAACCACCAGGTATATCAAACATGATAACGGAACCACCAGGTATATCAAACATGACAACGGAACCACCGGGTATACCAAACATGACAACAGAACCACCAGGTATATCAAACATGACAACGGAACCACCAGTATATCAACACATATCAAACATGACAACAGAACCACCAGGGATATCAAACATGACAACGGAACCACCAGGGATATCAAACATGACAACGGAACCACCAGGTATATCAAACATGCAAATGGAACCACCAGGTATATCAAACATGCCAACGGAACCACCGGGTATATCAAACATGACAACAGAACCACCAGGTACATCAAACATGCCAATGGAACCACCAGGGATATCAAACATGACAACGGAACCACCAGGTATATCAAACATGACAGCGGAACCATCAGGTATATCAACAAGTATCAAACATGACAATGGAACCACCAGGTATATCAACAAGTATCAAACATGACAACAGAACCACCAGGTATATCAACAAATATCAAACATGCCAATGGAACCACCAGATATATCAAACATGACAACGGAACCACCAGTATATCAACAAGTATCAAACATGACAACGGAACCACCAGGTACAAACAAGACAATGGAACCACCAGGTATATCAACAAGTATCAAACATGACAATGGAACGTAATTCGTATAATGTTAGAAATAAAGAAAACTATACCGTTCCAAATTTTCGATTGTCTACTTCTTATGAATCCTTTATCCCATCTTCTGTTAGGTTATGGAATAATTTACCTATTGATATCAGAGAACAGCCATCCATTAGTAGATTTAAATCCAAAATAGAAAACAATCGTGATATACTACCTATTTATTATCTAACTGAAAATAGAAAATTAAATGTTTTACACACAAGGTTAAGACATGTTTGTAGTAGCTTAAACTATGATTTGTATAGAGTAAATATAATTAATGATACAACCTGTGCATGTGGTAATGAGTGTGAAAACTTGTATCATTATTTTTTTGATTGTATATTATACAGAAGAGAGCGTGAAACTTTATTTGATAATCTCTCCCGCTATTGTAATGTGACTCTTAATGTTATTCTCTGGGGTTCTCCTAAACTATCTGATGAACAAAATGGCTATATTTTTCAATATGTTCAAAATTTTATTAAATCCAGTAATCGATTTTAGGTCATCTCTCTCTCTCTCTCTCTCTCTCTCTCTCTCTCTCTCTCTCTCTCTCTCTCTCTCTCTCTCTCTCTCTCTCTTTAAATTAACTGGCATTAACATATTTACTTTTCATTCTGTCCCTCATCTCTGTCTTTTTCTGGAACCACCAGGTATATCAACAAGTATCAAACATGACAATGGAACCATCAGGTATATCAACAAGTATCAAACATGACAATGGAACCACCAGGTATATCAACAAGTATCAAACATGACAATGGAACCACCAGTTATATCAACAAGTATCAAACGCATCTGACTTTATTGTTTCAAGAAGATAATGAAATTCAGATGATATTGCTCGGGATTTGAAAACCTTCACAGAGAGTTAAACATTCAAATATTACGAGCTCAATTTTTATATTGGAGAGATATGTGAAATTGATACACGTTGTACAGAGGTTGAAATGCTGATTTCTTAGCTGAATATATAATCGTCAATGGCGCTTACCGTTGATTGACACCTACTGTCAATTGACTTGATATCAATCTTCACAGCTTCAGAGCCTTAGTGCTGACACGAGGTGAGGGAAGGTCATTTGACTGAGGATAATCGGTTATACTCCGGAGAGCGAGAGATTATCTGAGTCAATACAGGGAGGCGCCAAATTGACCCCCAACGAAAGAAAGTAAACAACATCACTGGTCAGATTATCGCCTCGGGGTTTTTACAGCGAGTAATCAACAGATAGGGATTCTCTCCCAGAGTAGGTTAATCTGTAGATCTGCTGCCAAGACAGATCAAAACAGGAAAGTTGGTTTTAGATATACCTACCGGGGAAGGGCGGGGTGTATATTTTGATACATGATGCTGAACTCAGTTGACTTTCTGAAGAGAGGAAAGTGATCGGAAATAGGAACAATATTTGTATTTACATTGACTCGTGTTATACATATTTTATTTCGTCTTTTCCCCACGATATCTTTTTCATTTTGTAAATGTTTTGCCTCTTGTTCCAAAATGCTCATCTGTGTAAAGTTTCATAGGAAATGTCAAAATGTGAAGCAACCTCATATCAAATCCCATTGTAAAACATTCAGTTTCTAGTTTCATCAACGATCCCAAACTTAAGTTAACATCTTAACTTAAAAAATTCCTTAGGAAACCATTATCGAATTTAAGAAAACGATCTTATCGAGGAAATGTGATATTAAATTCTTTGGATGTCATGATACTTCAACCAATTCGGCCATAATGGCATTAATTATTATACAGTTGTGACCCTCTGTGGGATCCATATCCTGAATTGTCTTCGCCCTCGGAAAAAAAGCCCTGCCCAGGGAGACAAATCTAGATGAATCCCGGCATAGAGGATCATTATTGTTTTATAATATCGAACAAAACTGAACAAAACTGAACAAATATAAATTTGCATGATTATTTAATCAACAAATACATAAACAAAAGGCCGATAGGGCTTGCATCGCTCACCTAGATATTTCAGCAATCATGTCAAAAATTTTTAAGTTTCATTATGACTATTTTTCTGCCCCCCCCCCCCCCCTTTCCCATAAGATCCCCTCTCTCCGGCCCCAAGGGGGCTATACCCTCCGTTTATACAACATTAGATATGTTTCGCCCAATAATTCTCCTGGCTAAATTTCAGTAAAATCCATTAAATTGTTCAATACTAGCAGCGATTTAAAGGATTGGCCTCATTTTCCCCTATTGGAATCCAGCCCTACAGCCCCAAGGGAGCCACAACTTCCTTTTATACAACATTAGATCTCTTTTGCCCAATACTGCTTCAGACCAAATTTCATCAAAATCCATTCCCCTATTAGGCCAACCCCTCTGGTCCTAAGGTAGGCAAAATCACCATTTATGCAAAATCTGTTTCCCTTCTCCCAAGGATCTTTCTGACCAAATTTGATTTAAATCCATTCAGTACTTTGTGACTAGTAGCATTTTGAAGCAAATGTTGACGGACGATTGATGGAAGACGGATGCTGTGTCATAGTATAATCTCATCGACCCGTTGGGCCTCGTGAGCTAAAATTAAACTTTTTTTCAACATCAACATCGAAGTTTACTACACATCTAGCGATATAAGGTGTAAATCCTTTGAATAGTAAACTTGTAGAAGCACTTGTCGGCAATCTAATTAAAATCTAGATGGCCATTCTCACTACATATTTATGTAACGTAGTGAGAATGACCATGTAGAGTTTTATGTAACGTAGTGAGAATGACCATCTAGATTTCAATTAGATTGCACTTGTTGGACGCGTATTTTCTTTATTGTAAATTTTGTTAAAACATGTTTTAACTTTTGCAATCATTTCATCAGAATTCATATTGACCTTAACAAGATCTCTGTCAAGTATACTGTTCCACTGATCATCAGGAAGATCTATGACATCATGACGTCATAATGGGGTCAGCGAAGTGTTATCACCCTCGTGCGGCATTTTCGGGAAATATCTGTTATTGTATATATATCAGGTGGTAACGTTTAGTCAAATCACATCAGTGTAAGTGAAAGTGAGGTATAACTGCTTCATTTCGCATTTGTTACCGCCATAGAGGCAAGATCATTTTAGTTTTGCAGAAGACTTTTTAGAGGTTCAAGAAAATCTGACCCCTATGACATTGGAAGTTTCCATTTCAGCAAACTAATGTTCAAACATGATTATCTGTCTTTTGGTTCCTCAGTGGAAGAAGCTCAGGTGAACAGGTTCACAAAGTATGTTAAAAAAGAAATTGTCACCTCTGAAGGACATGTGCTACAGATGCATCATGAATTCCGAAATATTGTCACATTTTGTATCCGATTTAGCCTCTTACGGTACCATATAGTGGAAACTATCATCACGGTCCTTTTGAGAAGAGTTACAAAATGAAAGTTACTAAAATTGATTTCTTGTGAAAATTCTGGAGCCTCTCATCAAGATTTTGTCTTTTTTGTATTTTGGGAGCAGTGATAGTACAAATTGGAGAAAATAACCACATGACAAATCTATATTTGACATATTTTATTATGTTTTCAATAACATATAATACACGAACGATGAAATTCACAAACACTGAAACATCCAATACTCTGTGACAAGTTATAGCACCTTAATGTAAAAAAGCAAGCGCATCATTAAAAATAAAAACATAAGAAGCCAAAGAATGAAAGAGTTATCTCCCTTCCAAATATAACAGAACGTCACAAAAAGGAGTGCGAAATGTCAGTATGCATGCACTTTCGTTAAGATAACACAGGGACTCTACCATGACATAGGAAATTATGTAGAAATACATATACCACATGTCCTGTCGTGACACAGGGACTTGAGTAGAAGTACACATGCCATTTATTTATCATGACACAGGGTCTTTAGTAGATGTATTCATACAACTTGTCCTTTCATAACACAGGAACATGAAGGTTGATTCTGTAGGGCACAGGGACTTGGGAATTGGTCCCTTTTTGTCTAAACTAAAGTGGCTAGCGACAGTTTTTTTTAAAGATCTTTTCAAGAGATATAAGAAGCAGTAATAAAGAATATGTATTGTAAAAGATCGTTCGTTGACATACACAAATACAATTGTTCAATTCTAAAATACAAAATAAATAGTAAACATACCAACAAATAAAACAACAAGAAGACAGGGCTGCCTAGAAGAATTAATTATACATATATATACTTCTTTATAAATTAATGATAAACAAACATTTACCAAGCTTCTTCAGACTCATTATTTTTCAAAAATCTTGACATATTATTACATATCAAAGGCTAATCTGAAGAAACATGGATAGTACTACTCTAATGAAGATAAAAATGCCCTCATATTTCACATGGAATGAAATGTCCATTTCTTTCTATAAATGAATGATCTGATGCGACATTTACACTATCATGAATCTGATGAGCTTGTTGAGTGTAACATGATTTCCTTTGATCCCAAATCTTGTGAGTACAGCACTGGAATGACTAGACATTTCCATATAGATTATCAATTGTCTGGATACCTTGCATTATAGATATAAATTAAATAGCAGCAGATGTAATCACACAGAAGAGTTCCTCTTTAGAGCTTTTATAAAAAAAAAAGAGTTATCTCCCTTAGATCAGACCTGCCTGTTCCGCCTGCAGTCCCGTCAAGAAGTCAAAACTGGAATTGTTTTTGTTACGTAAATTAAAATATCATATGACTTAAAGATCTTATGAACTGAATAATCAACCCAGTTTTAATGGTAAACCATATTATATTAAGTGAAAATAATGGATTATATTTTCAAAATCTCTTATTTTTGAGACTAAAGTTTTGTACTGGAGATTGCCAGGTTTGCTCAAATAAACAGGGTGTTTAAGCCAAAGACAGAAGAATTGACAGTGACATTATTAAATGAAGCAAGACACTATAAAAATATTCTCATTTTAAAATGATTTTCTTGCAACTAAACATTTGCACAACCTATAGATTTTGTTCTCTATGTTTTGATATCTTCTTCATTTTGTGTTAGAAAAAGTAAGCAAATAAAGATGTCTACAATGTAAACAATGATGACACAGTCACTACCAGCATTGTTATTGTCTAAATCAACAACACATTTCAAGAGACAGTGCTCCAAAACACAATCTTTTTAAAGCAAAATACCTACATTTCAAACAGCATTAATAATCAGCACTTAATATACACATTGTTCATGTATACAGAAACCATCAACAAATGACATTTTAGATCCTTAAAATCGCAGGGACTTGTCACTAATTACATACCATTAAATACAAATGTTTAAACATTCATACAATACATATATAGACATGGGTTTAAATTTGTGCCAAGTCCCGGCATGCAATAAAATTGTATGTATTGCAGAGTAATCTCCCTTCACTCAGAAGGGTGCTCCTTTAAAGTATACTTGACAACTCTTCATTCAGAAAAACTATCAAAAAGAAACATTTTTATTGTTCATTTGACAACTTTTCATTTAGACGAAAATTATCAGAAAAAAACCCAACATTTTTATTGTTCATTTAAATCCAGCAAGTCCATAAGAACGAGTAGCATTCACAAACATCGAATGTATTACTCCGTCAAATGCAGTGCTATAAATGTACTTTTCTTAGGCATGACGAACTGAACCAGAGTTATCTCCTTCATTGAAATTCCTAAAATTTGGCAAGTATGCTTAATGTAGGGATAATGTAGTAAATCAGTAAGCCAACAGTCCAAACACATTTGTTGAAGTGACAACGCTTAACATGTAAAATGGACTTCAATGAAAACGGGACAAACCTCACAAATATCAACAACCTGAACTTCCTTTCAATGTTTAACAAATAAAATGGCAGTAATTTTCACGCAGGTTATCTGCTCATTGCACAAAAAAAGTTAAGTGTATTAATGTACACTAACAAAAGTATTCCATCTTTGTCAAATTTGGTAAATACTTCTACTAACTGGACGAGTTACCTCCCTTCCTGAATAATTGGCATTTTCAAAAAATATGAGGATCAAACCAAATTTAAACAAAATAATTTCTGTATTTCAATTCACACAGAAAAGTCACATGGGACACTTATATAATTTCACAGAACAAATCAACGATAAACAAATAAATCTAAACATGTTGTTGGCCTGTATGAGTTCTCATCTTTGGAGGCCAATCTTTATGGTTCACCTAAAACAATATCCTCTGGTAGTTTGAGTTTTCTGTCATAGAGATAACAAGAAATTAAAAAAATATCTGTTTCATTTTCTTGTTAACTGCATTTACATCAATGTTGTTCAAATATTCAGAAACTCTTCGAAGACAGATGTATAGCTTTTAATTCCAGCACTAGTCCAAATCTGTGATAGTTTCTGAGGGGTTATTTATTTTACATCATTGCTGGCCTGGAGTAACAGTGTGGGGGGTCTTAGCGCGGGAGGAAAGAAGGGTACTCGGGGAAAACCCGTGTGGGGGGTCTTAGCGCGGGAGGAAACCAGGGTACTCCGGGAAAACCCACTTGGTCAGACAGGTGACCCTTTAACTTAACATAACTGACTGGGGGAGTGTCCTTGAAAGTACTATTTAAACCAGATTACAGGTGATTTAGTCACAGGTTTCAGGCCTACATGATTCAGATATACATACTGTAACAGGATAATATTATTATCAACAGGCTTGATATGCAATATTACAGCGTTCTGTCATCTCAGCAAATGATTAATTTTTCAATTATCATTTTAAGAGATTCGTGTAAGTGGCCTTGTCTATACAAAGATATTGTATGAAAGGGAGGCAACTGCACTGTTTGGATAGTTATTTGTCCTTTCGACGAATTCAATAACAATGAAATCTGTGAGGCAACATCAATTGTACGTAACATATTACTACAACTTGTTGATATCAACTTATGTAAGTGTCACACATATCCTTTTAATAAACATCAATAAATACTACACAAGTCTTAATCAATTCTTATCAAATTTCACCATCAAGATGATATTAATATCGTTAGGAAATCTACTTCCATATTGTACCTAGAAAATAAATAATACTTTACAACACATTATCTAACACATTATCTATCAATAAATAAACAGGAATATATACAATGGTGAATTATCAATAAAAAGTTATTTTATATATATATCTTATAATATTCTTTAAAAAATTATAAAGCTAAAATACACACACTTAACGTAAATCTATAACAAATATTAACAGATCATTTCTCCTCACAACAGATTCAACCTCCTGTCTCCCCCTAAAGATAAATGCAATGGATTGGTCCACTAAATGGGAAATGTGAACCTTACATCCCTTTAAACAAATGTTAGTTTCCAGTCTCATATCAATATTTTCCATTCATGATAAATATTATCAAATATTTTAACAGGATATAAAGCAAATAAATGGGACTTGAATTCTGGCATCACAAAAGTTTCACCAGGATCAAGTTGAAATAACAATGATCCTATGTTTGTCCTTTTGTACAATACAGTGAAGACCACTGCTAAAATCCTGTCACTTGGCCTTAAAAAGACTTGTTCTATTCTGCGTTTTTTTAAATTATTATATCAATTACATTTTAAGAATCCACTATATGCAAGATTGACAAGTTGAGGATTAACAAATATCACAATAACTGCTTTCACAACTAAAATCACAATAAGTTTTTCAATTCTCATTAATGTAAAATTAATTTTCATCGAGGTACTATTTTTATATATGTACAGGAAATTCATATTCAGTGAAATAAGGTTTGTTTTTTCATTAATACTTCTGATGTGTAATTAATAGTTTTTAATTTTTCACAGATCCAAATTGTGAAAGAACAGCAAATTCCAGCATTTTTTACTTTCACAGTAATAATAATAATTATCAGATGATAAAAATAAATGCATGACAGAATATATTAAAAAGAAAATGACATAGAATGAACAAAAACAAAACAAAAAACAAAAAAAACCCAAACATATAAGAGGGAAAAAACGTAATGAAGAAAACAGCGGAAGCCCAATATGGTTAAAAACAAACAGCAATTTTTACTAACAAAATTTGCAAAGCAATGAACATTATCAAACAAATAAAAATGTCATCAAAATAAAATTTGTGGCAATTAGTGGTTAAAGAATAAAGTTTTGTTACTTTAAAATTCATCAATACATTTTGTATCACCATAATTCCATTGTCCATCGATTGATATGAAAGTAATTCCTCGTGTTTCAATTATATTTATCCAACACTTGCCTTTGTCATAGGTGCTTTGTTCACTCCATGCTATTAAAATATAAAAAAAAGAAATACTTTGGAGATTTTACGTAAGATGACTGAGTTTTAGAAAAACATATTGTCAGGATTATGATGTGCTCAGTAACATCAAACTTTAACATGATAACATGTAAGATAGAACAAATTTTGGTGGTTTAATCACAAAAGGAAGAGAAAGTTTATATTGCACAAGTTCACATTACATATGCTCTGAATGAAAATAAGATAACAACAAATTTTATTTCAACAATTCATTAGTGTAGGATTACTATGCCGCCCAAACAACAATAAAAAATAAAAAATAAAAGAGAGGCTGGGAAAGAACTCTCAGATGTGATATTGCAACTATCCTATGGCTTAATGCACAAGAAAAACTAAAACGCTTTCCTGTAACATCTAAAGAGATTTAACAGCATACAAAAAATTGTGTAATATGGAACTTGTGGTCGAAATTATCAATAATAAAAAAATACAAAAATGTGCAACCAAATATGTATTTAAGTTGGTGCATTTTTATCAGATTCATAGTGCTTAATACAACTTCGCTAGCCAAGGGTGTTCAATAAGATAATCTCCTTTTCATTGTGGAAAGGAGAGTATCATATTGAACACCCTTGGAGAGCGAAGTTGAGGTTAATAATGAAAAATTTAACACATGTAGAAATTTATATTTCTTTCAAAAACACAATTTGAAATACAAATTTTTGACCTTTAAATTATTTCTTATATTATGATGAACATTTCTACATGAGACATCATTCGGGAGCTGGAGTGAAGTACACAGAATAAGCCAGCATAGTTCTACATTAGAATTTATACTATACATAGTATGTACAATATTTCTGTCATTGTAGTGGGTTCCATCTAAACTTATGCTCAAAATATGTTTCTGTGTAGAAGATAAATTCTTATTTATCAAATGATTACAATATATATATTCTGACACAGTAATGGTCAGCCAAGACTTGTATCTAGGCATCATATCAATTTTTGTTAATTATTTGATCGAATGAGATCTATTTCTATAAACTTCAAAAATATTTCTAAGGATAACAATAATAAAAAAAACCTTACTGGAAATATTTTTAATATTTCGCTTGAACAATCTAGTTTGCAGAGAACTGTAAGAACTTAATTTTCTTCCATTTTCCTATAATTATTCCAAACTTAGATTACAAGATTAAATAATGAACGTATTTCCTCTTATCACATCATGCCCTGTCCGTAGGAAATACAGGTCAATGATGATATAACTAAAGGAATTTTAGTCACATCTGTCTTAAACAGGTTTAAGGTGCATTTAATGTTCATCAATTGTGTTTTTTTCCTTTCGGATATAAAAAAAAAAACTACCTTGCATAACTATAGAATGAATTGATTCAAGGGAGATAACTGTTAAATTGTGTCATTATCAGACTGAAAATAGTTTTACTTTGAGGATTGGTCAATATCTTTCCATACAGTGAAGATGGAATATAACATCTTATAAGTGAACAGAATGGATTTCCTTTTTTGTTTTTTTTGACATGATTAAATTGTGGTCATATCTATCATATTGATCATTATTTTTAGTCATTATTTAACACACAACTTTAAGTAAAGATATATAATTAGATTTTAACAGTGGACCCTGATCAGAAAATGAAAACACTGGAACAACGTGTCTAACAAATGATGATAATGATGAAGTTGATGATGATGATACCAATGATGAGGAAGGTGAGGATACAAGACAACTGTATATCTATATATAAATGATGCAAAAGCACGGAACCTAAGCTTTGACTCATATCCCCTACACTGGGTCACACACCTTTAGCTGCATTTATCCCTGAAACTGAACTGAAATTTTTGGATGATCCTATCAATGCAAAGGCTCTGTAAATCCAACCAATCAAATCCTCGGACACATTGGCCAATCAAATCCTTTTTTGTAAAGGTGATTGACTTATTGAAATAGCCAATGAAACTCTTCTATTCTTCTTAGAGAACATTGGTTGACCTAAGTTCATTTGGCCAATCAAATCCTGGGAAAGAAGAGACTGACCATGATTTGACCAATCAAATTTGCAGAGACCAAACCCTATGTCAGGGTGTCTCCTGTTTGAGTTTTTTAATGGTGTTTTTTAACGCTTGTCGTTTGTTGCAGAACCACACGCGAATCACTTCTCGGTCATAGTTCAACTTTTCTGACAGTTCTGTCATTTCTGCACCTGAAACAATAAAAACAAGTTCCATATTAAGTTAAAGAAATTTTTCATTATTACAGAAATTTCATGGACATCCATAACATATTGACCCATTCAGTTCACAAACAATGCTATAAAGTTTTTATGAATATTGTCAAGCATTAACCCTTACCAAGATTGGGGTGGAAATTAATAATGTCAAGCAAGTTCAAAAGAAAAAGTAATTTGATTTTAATGCAAACCAGGGAGTTTTCTTAATCTTACTGGGACAAAATTAAAACTAGAAAATGTCCGTAAGACATAAATGCCCCTACTGCCACTTGACACTCCTGAGATTACCTAGTTACATTGCATCGGGAAAGGACATGATGCATTGCAAAGCCACAGGACGGGACGGACATGGGTAACACTATATGCCCCCCCAAATTTTAAGGTGGAGACATAACACAACACAATTGTTTGGACCAATTCTTCTTCGAAATGCAGAATTACATAAAATTCCGTGTTACCTGAAGGATGTGTATTCCTCTCGAAGAACTGGTTGAGAACCTCCAGTGCCTGTGGGGTGAAAGACGTTCTCCGTTTGCGTTTCTTTGATGGTTCGCTGCCTATAAAGTCAGTAAGATTGGACACACCATTCTTATAACGTTCTTCTGCCTCAAGCATCCATCGCTCTAATACAGGCTTAATCTTCTGAGCACTTTTTGGTGTTATGTCTAATTTCTCAAATCTGAAAAACAAATGAAAATACATCTAATTAATGGTGGAAATAGGAAAATTACACCTAAAGGCTGTGAATGGGGTTAATACGTAACACTAGTTTAGATAGCCTTCTTCAAATGCCACTTGTGGTAGTCTATATGGGACATGATAACTCATGAAGTAGAACAAGAAACTTATGGACCTGATCAGGAAGCAGAAATCATGGACTGTCTTATGCCATGGTGGTTGTGTCCTTGATAAGAACACTTTATCTCAGTTTTTCTAGATAGCATGTGACAAGCCTCCTTATGCTGTTCAGTGAGGTAGCCACCAGCTACTACACAGAGAATCACCTCAAAATGGCCTAGGATGTTCATGGGATGATTAGCCCAGCAAATAAACCAACAAATGAAGGACACAGTATAAGTGGCTGTATATGACTTACCTACAGATAGCGGACTGACTGTAAGCAGGTCCTTCCGTTGCACTGAGTGCCTGACCTACTTGTGTTTGCGTAAGCCCCAAAGACAGTCTCCGGATCTTAAATTGTTTGGCAAATTCTTTGATTTCATCGAGATTGATTCCATCAACGGTGGTGCTCTCTGTTGAATTACCTACTGTGTCTGAAAGGTTAACTTAAAGATAAGGTTCAGATCGATAAAATATTATACGATTTCATAAAAAATCTACAAGTCAGAATGCACAATACACACAGTAAATCTAAACTCTAAACCAGGAATCTACAGGTAACAATACTTAAAATATTAATTTCAAACTTTATCTTAATGTGGAAATTTGTGTCAAAACCAAAAAAATGTCTGCAAGAAATTAATGCCCCTGAATACATGTGAAAACAGGATTTTTACGTGTGAAAATAAGTATCTTTGTTTTCACAGGTATCTATGGATACCATATTCATCCAGCAATTAGCTCATGTCTGGTAACAAGCCCACCTATATATAATGTTATTCAGGAAATTTTATTTCAGTGCCCTGAATTAGACCCTATCCCTGTGATTAATTTGTATGTTGTCCCAATAATTTCATGGTTCTATTAATACATGACAAAAACAAGTGCAATCAATGATTGCGAAAGCTCACCGGTGGCAGCAATCACACTATGCATTCATTTTTTATGCATGTATAAGCATGTCATTTTGAAATTGTATGTCACATAATATCGCTTCTAGACCTCTAATGGATGTATAAACCAAATAAGAAGGGTGTGGACCTACAAGCTTTCCGAAAACTGACCCCAAAAACTTTAAAGTGGGTTTTTGTGTCAACAAAATGGTAAAATGCGAAAAAATCACAATTTTTTTTCTGCATGATTTTGCCATAACATCACTAATAGACCTCTAATGAATATATACACCAAATTAGAAGGGCATGAGGTGCATACTTTTGGACTTACAAGCTTTCCAAAAACTGACCCCAAAAACTTTAAAGTTTTGGGGTGGGTCGCCGACCCCGACGTGACAGCATTATCTCGGTTACTCGTAACCGATGAGCTAACAAAGCAACTACAGTAAAAATATATTATGCGAAGTCAATTCAGCATTTGGCATTTCCCTACTTGATTTTTAAACAGTTTGATACACATATGCATTTATCTAAAGTGGACAAATGTGACCTTTAACCTCGACTGATAACGAGCAGAATCTGTTCAGACATACATAGATACTATGGATTGAGTATTTACCACATCTGTAGAAAATTTATGAAATATATAATACAAAAGGCTTTTTTATTGCAGAATTCGTAAAATGTGACGCTGACTGATGACCATTGGAATATGATCAGGTGAAGAACTCAATGTTATGATTCCATGGTGTGAACTTAAACAAAATCTATATATTGAGGGTTTCTCAAAATATGATCAGACAGATGGACTGACATGGGTAAAACTTGATTGTCCCCCCTCCCCTCCCCAATAAAATGGTGGGACATAAAAACTATATACACACAAAATCAGTGTGGTAGGACATGAGAGTCACACATTATTCTACTCACTTGGAAGCAGCTGGCTGACGTTTGGGGGCAGGACATCAGAGGTGACGGTGGGGGTGAGAACCTGTGTTGGCAGTCTGGGTGGCGAGGACACCACCGGCGCTACCGTTGGCTGGCTGTTGGTGTGGGCGTGGCGAATTGCTGTGTGGTGTGTAGAGGTGGTGCTGTGATTGGCAGTTAGCTGGCCGTTGGTCTGGGAGACTTGGGTGAGTGAACTGTTAGCTGAGGAAGCGAGGGTAGGCTGCGTCAAGGACAGTGGGTTTATTACCTGTACAATAGAGAAAAATAAAATCCAACATAAAGGTCACAATCTGTTAATACTGTATCTTTGCCCAAATAAACCCTCGAGCTCTCCCTTAGGGCAAATTTTAGTTGTGAAATTCGAGAGAGATTATTTGTGGAACACATCTTGTTTACTGTTTAAATTTTTTTGGAAGATTCTGTTTAATTTAAGAGAGGATTATTTGTGGACAGTTGCTAATTTGTAGGTAAATACAGTACTGCCATATTTTGAATGTCTAATTTGTGGATAAATACGGTACTACCATGTTGTGAATGTCTTATTTCTTATGTCATTTTATTTATGGAAGATACTGAATGTAATTATTTAACATTATATAAACAATGTTATACATAAAATAAGTCTTTCCAAATACAAGCATTGTATTGTATATTGTGTTATTATAAAACTAATATGTAAATTCTGCTGGAATATTATGTATTATGATAATGATCTAATGAGCTGTCGATATCCCTTCACTTCAGACTACTGATGTCATCGCCAAGGCAACACGAGGAATGGCATTATTGATTTTCGATCTTAAATGTTAATGATTTTACTGCATGGTCATATAATGAATTAAATAATCATCTTCACTAAACATGAATATAAATGGATTCAATGTTTGTCTCTGATAATGTGTATACCGTATTTGACCTAATAAGGGCACCCCTACCTTTTTTCAAGGAAATAAATCTTTGACTGAGTGTCAAAATGGTGTCAAAATGGTGTTCAAAAGTAATAATTCATGTGAAATATTTTGCTACTTTATGTGTTCAATTTTCTTCAGTAAATTAAGTAACTTGAACACATGTTTTCGCCACATTTTGTGTATTCCTACAGGCTACAGATGACATAACTAAACACACATACAAATAATAACTTACCATCTTTATTTGAAGATAAAGTAAAGACTTCATTCTTGTTGATAAATAACTTTTGTTCAGAAAAGAAAGCTAGTAAAAGACATTGTAAATCAATTATTAGGTCAAAGAAAACGATGTCTGATATGATCTGGGAAATCACCTGTTTCTATAAATAGAACACAAAAGAGTTCCATTTGAACATAAATGGTGGAACACACGTTCTCTGGTCTAAAGATCAGCTGGCATGGTTTACAAGTTTACAGGAGTATTCAAGTGATGTTTAAGCTTAATATATGATAATGAATAGATATCTTCATCTGGAATATTTTTATGACTGAATATTTTACCGTTTCCACAACCTTGGGTATTCTGCTATAAGGTATAGTCTGTTTCATATAACTTCAGAATAACTAATCTTAATAAGGGCACCCCCACTGTCAATTACCCGTGCCCTGCGCCCTTATTAGGTCAAATACGGTATGTGATATCGATGCTGTTTATGTTGTTATATTACTGCCCAGGCATTAGGAAGTAAAACATTGCTGTTTTATCTGATACAGGTTTTATTAGAAGTATATGATAATAATAATTATATGTTTATCTGAAATATATGACCATAACTTCATTTGGAATATATGGCAATAGGTTTATCTAAAGTATATATGACAATACTTTTATCTGAAGTATATAACAATAGGTTTATCTCAAGTTTATGACAAAATGTTTATCAGAAGTTTATAGCAATAGATTTTTTTTTAGATTTATCTGAAGTACAATAACTTTATCCAGAAATATTATAATATGACAATAGGTTTATCTAAATTTTATGATGAAATGTTTATCTGAAGTATAAGACAAAAGCTCTATTTAAAGCTTATGGAAATAGGTTAATCTCAAGTATTTGACAATAGTTTTATCTGAATTGTTTATGGTTTATTTTGTTTAACGTCCTATTAGAAGCCAGGGTCATTTAAGGATGTGCCTGGTTTTGAAGGTAGAAGAAAGCCGGATTACCTGCAGAAAAACAACCAGCCTACGGTCAGTAACAGGCAACTGCCCCACGTAAGTTTCGAACTCGCAACCCAGAGGGGGAGGGCTAGTGACAAAGTGTTGGGACATCTTAATCATTCAGCAACAGCGGTCCTTTCATCGAAAGTTAATGACAATAGGTAAATAACATCAAGATATCATTAATGGTTTGAGAGTTATTGGCTCAGACAATCTGTCATTAATAATGATATATGGTACATTACCTGAGGACCGACAGCTAAGATCTGCCCCTGTGCTCCCGTGGTCAGCAGTTGAGGTAGAGAGCCGAGTTGATTGGCCAGTCCCAGTCCACTGGCCTGTTGATGACTTTGACTGGAGTTATTAGTGGAATTCTGGGTTTGATGTGCCCCTAAATAAAACATAAGTCAGAATATAGGATAGCACTGGTGAACAATATCACACAAAGTAACTACAAACTATAAAGTTAATTCTGTATAACATCTATAGATGTTTTTCTCTCATAACAAATACATGTATCTCAATAAAAATAACTAAGATACTGCTATTTGTTTAAGTTAAGACTAGACATATACCTGTGTTGTTGAGGTAGAGAGGTCGTATTAGGTTGAGATTTAGATTAGACATACCTGTATTGTTGAGGTAGAGAGGTCGTATTAGGTTGAGATTAAGACTAGACATACCTGTGTTATTGAGGTAGAGAGGTCGTATTAGGTTGAGATTAAGACTAGACATACCTGTGTTGTTGAGGTAGAGAGGTCGTATTAGATTTAAATTAAGTCTAGACATATACCTGTGTTGTTGAGGTAGAGAGGTCGTATTAGATTTAAATTAAGTCTAGACATACCTGTGCTGTTGAGGTAGAGAGGTCGTATTAGGTCGAGATTAAGACTAGACATACCTGTGTTGTTGTTGAGGTAGAGAGGTCGTATTAGGTTGAGATTAAGACTAGACATACCTGTGTTGTTGAGGTAGAGAGGTCGTATTAGGTTGAGATTAAGACTTGACATACCTGTGTTGTTGAGGTAGAGAGGTCGTATTAGGTTGAGATTAAGACTAGACATACCTGTATTGTTGAGGTAGAGAGGTCGTATTAGGTCGAGATTAAGACTAGACATACCTGTGTTGTTGTTGAGGTAGAGAGGTCGTATTAGGTTGAGATTAAGACTAGACATACCTGTGTTGTTGAGGTAGAGAGGTCATATTAGGTTGAGATTAAGACTACACATACCTGTATTGTTGAGGTAGAGAGGTCGTATTAGGTTGAGATTAAGACTAGACATACCTGTGTTGTTGAGGTAGAGAGGTCATATTAGGTTGAGATTAAGATTAGACATACCTGTGTTGTTGAGGGTAGAGAGGTCGTATTAGGTTGAGATTAAGACTAGACATACCTGTGTTGTTGAGGTAGAGAGGTCGTATTAGGTTCAGATTAAGACTAGACATACCTGTGTTGTTGTTGAGGTAGAGAGGTTGTATTAGGTTCAGATTAAGACTAGACATACCTGTGTTATTGTTAAGGTAGAGATGTCGTATTAGGTTGAGATTAAGACTAGACATACCTGTGTTGTTGAGGTAGAGAGGTCATATTAGGTTGAGATTAAGACTAGACATACCTGTATTGTTGAGGTAGAGAGGTCGTATTAGGTTGAGATTAAGACTAGACATACCTGTATTGTTGAGGTAAAGAGGTCGTATTAGGTCGAGATTAAGACTAGACCTACCTGTGTTGTTGAGGAAGAGAGGTCGTATTAGGTCGAGATTAAGACTAGACATACCTGTGTTGTTGAGGTAGAGAGATCGTATTAGGTCGAGATTAAGACTAGACATACCTGTGTTGTTGTTGAGGTAGAGAGGTCGTATTAGGTCGAGATTAAGACTACACATACTTGTGTTGTTGAGGTAGAGAGGTTGTCTAGGTTGAGATTAAGAATAGACATTCCTGTGTTATTGTTGACGTAGAGAGGTCGTATTAGGTTGAGATTAAGACTAGACATACGTGTGTTGTTGAGGTAGAGAGGTTGTATTAGGTCGAGATTAAGACTAGACATACCTGTATTGTTGAGGTAGAGAGGTCATATTAGGTTGAGATTAAGACTAGACATACGTGTGTTGTTGAGGTAGAGAGGTTGTATTAGGTCGAGATTAAGTCTAGACATACCTGTATTGTTGAGGTAGAGAGGTCGTATTAGGTTGAGATTAAGACTAGACATACGTGTGTTGTTGAGGTAGAGAGGTTGTATTAGGTCGAGATTAAGACTAGACATACCTGTATTGTTGAGGTAGAGAGGTCGTATTAGGTTGAGATTAAGACTAGACATACGTGTGTTATTGTTGAGGTAGAGAGGTCGTATTAGGTTGAGATTAAGACTTGACATACCTGTGTTGTTGAGGTAGAGGTTGTATTAGGTCGAGATTAAGACTAGACATACCTGTGTTGTTCAGGTAGAGAGGTTGTATTAGGTTGAGGTAGAGAGGTCGTATTAGGTTGAGGTTAAGACTAGACATACGTGTGTTATTGTTGAGGTAGAGAGGTCGTATTAGGTTGAGATTAAGATTTGACATACCTGTGTTGTTGAGGTAGAGAGGTCGTATTAGGTTGAGATTAAGACTAGACATACCTGTGTTGTTGAGGTAGAGAGGTCGTATAAGGTTGAGATTAAGACTAGACATACCTGTGTTATTGTTGAGGTAGAGAGGTCGTATTAGGTTGAGATTAAGACTAGACATACCTGTGTTATTGTTGAGGTAGAGAGGTCGTATTAGGTCGAGATTAAGACTAGACATACCTGTGTTATTGAGGTAGAGAGGTCGTATTAGGTTGAGATAAAGACTAGACATATACCTGTGTTGTTGAGGTAGAGAGGTCGTATTAGATTTAAATTAAGTCTAGACCTACCTGTGTTGTTGAGGTAGAGAGGTTGTATTACATTTAAATTAAGTCTAGACCTACCTGTATTGTTGAGGTAGAGAGGTCCTATTAGGTTGAGATTAAGACTAGACATACCTGTGTTATTGATATTGAGGTTGAGAGGTTGCGTTAGGCCGGGGATGTTGGCTAGATTTGTGGCGATGATCTGTCCGTTAGATGTTGTGAGAAGCTGGATCTGTTGGTTACCGCCCGCCGCCAGGGACACAGGAATACTAATGAACTGCTGAGCTCCATTGCCTACAAACATATCCAATAATTATAAACATCTGAATCGAAAGTAGGAGAATTTTACATACTAATACTTATAGCTCAATCACTTGATTAGGGAAAATCTCATTTCTCCTTTTCTTCAAAACCTGTGTTCGTGTATTCCTTAAAACAGGCAGGTAGGGAGAGACTGACAAGTGTTATAGTTTCATGAAACTGTGTCAAGTTAGTTTTACCAGAAATGAATTGATCAGGAGTTTTAAATTGTTGTTAAAATTTGATTAGCCTATTTTGGGTGATTATGCAGTCATAGTTGGTGGATCTGTAGATTATTTCCCTTTCATGCTTATTGTTTACCACACCACAGGTTGAACGACAAATTATTCCGGTATCGTCATACAAAATGTACCAGCTTCTCTTAGTTTGACATCCAAGAGATAAAAGTTATGTCTCTTTTTTTTTATAATTGGTTGGGGATGTTTCCAGTGAAACATTTGAGGGGTGAGTATTCTTTTCTTCTGTTTAGTTCTCACAAGAAAGGTCAAGGATGTTGAGTCAAATTTTTTCCAAATAAAGACAAATTACTTCCCAAGAATTGTCTAGATTAGCAAATTGATAGTGAATGAATCTTGACTGAAGTTAACATAGCGTATGTAGAAATTTTATGTCAACATTTATTAAACTTCCAAATTCATTCTTTTACCAAAATAAATGTTTCCATGCTAAAACTATGTTATTTCTGTACCAAAATATTTTTTCCAAGCTAAAGCTGTATAGTATAAGACCAACTCTTCCTAAATTAGAGTATCAATTTAAAATGCAAGTTTAGTTGTGGAAAGTGATTTTGAAAAAGTTGTGTTTGTATTAATTTTTTCAGAAGCCCACATGAACAAAGTTTAAATATGGACTAGTGCACTTTCCATGTTTACCCTGTTATAAGCGCAGGGGGTCAAAACATAAACTTTAGGAGTGGGTAATTTATAGGAAGACGATGAGGTTTGTTAGTATTATCACTGAACTTCAATAGATATGGACAGACTTATTAGGCCAAAATAAAAATATAGTTGGTTTGATGTAACCCGCCTGATCCAGAAAAAATGCGGCAACTCAGAAAAATTTTAATGTGAAAAACATAAAAAAAATTTGTTTAATGTTGACAGTTACAGATATTTATGTCAGGAAGTTGCTTTGCATGTTTGAAAATACGTCTCCTAAACCCAAATAAGCTTGGGGTGTGTTTCTTTTGTTTAAGATCACAAAATAAAGTATGATTTCCAAACAGTTTATATTCTGGTTTGTTTTTGTACTGAAGGTTGAAAATCTGTTTTCAGAACTGAATACCAAAAAGTTCAGCACTACCTACCTACATGTAAAAAAACAAGAGGCCCAGGGGCCTTAACGGTCATTTGACTCTAAATTAAAACCCTTATATTATTGTAGTATGCATTCTCTGTAGCAAGTATATAGTGGCACTGTTGGCCATGGTGGCCATCTTGGATTTCTGACCGACCCAATAAATAATAACACTTGGTCTGGACCATCTAAGGATAATTTCTGGTAAGTTACAGCTGAATCCCACCGGTGGAATTTGAGAAGAAGTTTGAAATAGGTGTTGTTCAGGAAAACCATGATTGCGTAATCATGTTACAAAATGGCCGCCATTGCTGCCATGTCAAAGTTTTTACGAGGCCGAAAAATTAACAACACTTTGTTGGCCCTCCTTCCTTAACATCCTCACCAATTTCCACCTCAATGGCACCAGTGGAACTGGAGAAGAAGTTTAAATGTGTTTTTCAAGATGGCGGCTATGGCGGCCATCTTGGATTTCGGACCGACCCGGAAAATAACAACACTTAGTCGGGATCATATCAGAATCATTACAGGCAAGTTTCAGCTCAATAGCATTGGTGGAACTTGAGAAGAAGTTTAAAATGTGTTTTTCAAGATGGCGGCTATGGAGGCCATCTTGGATTTCGGACCGACCCGAAAAATAACAACACTTGGTCGGGATCATATCAGAATCATTACAGGCAAGTTTCAGCTCAATAGCATTGGTGAATTTTGAGAAGAAGTTTAAAATGTGTTTTTCAAGATGGCGGCTATGGCGGCCATCTCGGATTTCGGACCGACCCGAAAATAACAAGTGTCGGGATCATCTCAGGATCATTTCAGGCAAGTTTCAGCCCAACAGCTCTTGTGGAACTTGAGAGGAAGTTTAAAATGTGTTTTCAAAATGGCGGCTATGGCGGCCATCTTGGATTTCTGACCGACCCGAAAAATAACAACACTTGGTCAGGACCATCCCAGCATCATTTCAGGCAAGTTGCAGCTCAATCCCACTGATGGAATTTGAGAAGAAGTTTTAAATAGGTGTTGTTTAGAAGAACCATGATTGCGCAATCACTTTTCAAAATGGCCGCCATGGCTGCCATGTCAAAGTTTTTACGGGGTCGAAAAATAACAACACTTTGTTGGCTCTCCTTCCTTAACATCCTCACCAATTTCCAGCTCAATGGCACCAGTGGAACGGGAGAAGAAGTTTAAAATGTGTTTTTCAAGATGGTTGCCATGGCGGCCATCTTGGATTTCTGACCGACCCGAAAAATAACAACACTTCCTCAGGACCATCTTAGGATCATTTCTGGTAAGTAAGAGCTGAATCCCACTGGTGGAATTTGAGAAGAAGTTTTAAATAGGTGTTGTTTAGAAGAACCATGATTGCGCAATCATTTTACAAAATGGCCGCCATGGCTGCCATGTCGAAGTTTTTACGGAGCCAAAAAATAACAACACTTTGTTGGCTCTCCTTCCTTAACATCCTCACTAATTTCCAGGTCAATGGCACCAGTGGAACTGGAGAAGAAGTTTAAAATGTGTTTTTCAAGATGGTTGCCATGGCGGTCATCTTGGATTTCTGACCGACCTGAAAAATAACAACACTTCCTCAGGACCATCCCAGGATACTTTCAGGCAAGTTTCAGCTCAATCTCACCAGTGGAACTTGAGAAGAAGTTTCAAATGTGTTTTCAAAATGGCGGCTGTGGCGGCCATCTTGGATTTCAGACTGACCCGAAAAATAACAACACTTGGTCAGGACCATCCCAGCATCATTTCAGGCAAGTTTCAACTCAATCCCACTGATGGAACTTGAGAAGAAGTTTGAAATGTGAAAAGTTTACGCACGGCGGACGGCGCACGGCGCACGACGACGGACGAAGCATGATGACTATAGGTCATCCTGACCCTTCGGGTCAGATGACCTAAAAACCTAGTCGCGTTACAGCAAACCAAGATATTTTTTAAAGATGGCCTTACTGGATATGGGCTAAAGGAGCTTTCTCAGGGAGGGCTTTTTGGGAGCTGATAATGGCCTCCATTCCCAAATGTTTTTCATAAAAAAATGTATATACAAATGTATATATATATATACCAAATTACCAACATTTCCAGTTTAATCCCGTCCTTCCAAATTCAACAAAGTTTTTATTTTTCAAATTGAGGAAAAGAGGCCCCTTCCTGAACCAGTGAAAAAGTCCTTGGAGCTTATATTGCTGGATAGATACTTTTAGAGGCTAAGAAGGGTGGGAGGTGACAGGGAGTTTGTGGTAGTGGTGACTACCTGTGGAGACAGGAATGAGAAGCTGCTGGATTGAGGAGGCCGGACTGTGGCACTGACCAGCCGCTGATGCCGCCGCGGCCTGCACTGACTGACCTGTGAGGAAGAACTGCGGTGCTGCCACCTGCGGCTGACCAAACAGCTGAGTGGGACTGGACAGCGATGTGATTCCACCTGTTAACCAAAATAACAAATCAAAATAATCATAATTCTTCTGAAATATTCTACAAGATATTGGAATCTTTTATATGCCTGTCAAATTCGAGGGTGATTTTATGGTGTGGCATTGTCTAGATTTGTTCGTGGTCTGTCAGGCGTAAATTTTGTTATTCCTGCAATTTCCTAAATTGTTATTCCTGCAATCTCCTACATTTTTCTACCAATCTCTTTGAAACTTGATATAGATTATAATCATGATATGAAGTTGTCTTCCCTTCAACAGAATTATGATTTGGCTAATTTTGGAAAAGTTATTGTCTGTTGTTTATCTATAGTACCCGAATCTTAATTGTCAGGAGATCTCCTACAGTTTTCAATCAATTTCTTTGAAACTTAGTTGTGTTTAATGGGTTGGAGACTTTTGATTACATATTTTCGTCAACCTTTTGGAAAATTGAACTGACTTTTTAGTGAAAGATGAGATTTATAGCATGCAAACTAGTCACTCTTAAAGTGATGCAAATCTTATTTGAATGCAAGATACATCGTATTGTTATTTAATATATCTATCTTGAAAACAAGAGGCCCATGGGGCCTGTATCGCTCAACTGGTTGGATTTGACCAAATGTCAAAATAATGTTCATGTTCAATTTGTTAATACATATACAAAAATGTACTTTCTGAAAGACCATATGGATTATTTTTACACCATAATGGTGTTTAAAGAAACTAAGTCCCTTAGGGTGGGGAAAACCCTTTGGCCTATTTTTACATAAGAATTGTGTTTATCCCTTAATGCCCAGCGATACTATACATATAGTTATGGGATTGAGGGTCACAGTAACCATTTATGCAAAATCTGTTCCCCCATCACCACGGATGTTTCTGACCAAATTGGGTTCAAATCCATTTAAAACTCAAATCTCTATTTCCCCTATTTGGCCCCTCCCTTCAGGCCCCTTGGGGGTCAGAGTCAATATTTATATAAACTCTCTTTCCCCCTTCCCCTAAGGATATTCCAGACCAAATTTGGTTCAAATCCATTCATAACTTTATGACAAATAGCGATTTAAAGGATAAACTCCTATTTCCCTATTTGGCCCCGCCCTTCAGGCCCCTGAGGGTACAGAGTAAATATTTATCTAAACTCGGTTCCCCTTCTCCCAAGGATGTTCTTGACCAAATTTGGTTAAAATCCATTTAAAACTTTATGGCAAATAGCAATTTAAAGACTAATCTCTATTTCCCCTATTTGGCCCCGCCCCTCAATATTTATACAAACTCTTTCCCCCTTTCCTCTCTGGATGTTCCTGACCAAATTTAGTTAAAATCCATTCGTAACTTAATAATTAATAGCGGTTTAAAGGATTAACCCCTATTTTCCCTATCGGACCCCACTCCTCAGGCCCCTGGGGATTCAGAGTAAAAATTTATACCAACTCGTTTCCCCTTCTACAATGAATATTCCTGACCATATTTGGTTAAAACCCATTTAAAACTTTATGACTAGTAGCAATTAAAAGACTAATCTCTATTTCCCCTACTTGGCCCTGCCCCTTAGGCCCCTAGGGGTACAGAGTAAACATTCATATAAACTCTGTTCCCCCTCCCCTCAAGGATTTTCCTGACCAAATTTGGTGAAAAGCTATTCAACACTTTAGGACTAGTAGCGATTTAAAGGAGTAACCCTATTTCCCCTATTTGGCCCCGCCCTTCAGGCCCCTGGGGGTTGAAAATAAAGATTTAAACAAACTCTGTTCCTCTTCCCCCAAGGCTGTTCCTGACCAAATTTGGTTCAAATTCATTAAGAACTTTATGACTAGTAGCGATTTAAAGGATTAACCCTATTTCCCCTATTTGGCCCCGCCCCTCAGGCCCCTGGGGGTTCAAAGTAAAAATTTATACAAACTATGTTCCCCTTCTGCCAAGAATGTTCCTGACCAAATTTCGTTCAAATTCATTCATAACTTTATGACTAGTAGCGATTTAAAGGAGTAACCCTATTTCCCCTATTTGGCCCCTGGGCGTTCAAAGTAAAAATTTATACAATCTCTGTTTCCTTTCTGCCAAGGATGTTACTGACCAAATTTGGTTCAAATTCATTCATAACTTTATGACTAGTAGTGATTTAAAGTAGTAACCCTATTTCCCCTATTTGGCCCCGCCCCTCAGGTCCCTGGGGGTTCAGAGTAAAAATTTATACAAATTCTGTTCACCTTCTGCCAAGGATGTTCCTGACTAAATTTGGTTCAAATTCATTCATAACTTTATGACTAGTAGCGATTTAAAGGAGTAACCCTACTTCCCCTATTTGGCCCCACCCCTCAGGCCCCTGGGGGTTCAGAGTAAAAATTTATACAAATTCTGTTCTCTATCTGCCAAGGATGTTACTGACCAAATTTGGTTCAAATTCATTCATAACTTTATGACTAGTAGCGATTTAAAGGATTAACCCTATTTCCCCTATTTGGCCCCGCCCCTCAGGCCCCTGGGGGTTCAAAGTAAAAATTTATACAAACTATGTTCCCCTTCTGCCAAGAATGTTCCTGACCAAATTTCGTTCAAATTCATTCATAACTTTATGACTACGGTAAACCTCCGATTAATTCGAACACGCGGATAGTTCGAACACACATTTTTTTCTAGAAAAACAGTAATTTTTTAGCTAGTAATAGTTCGAACACTGGCTGTTTATAACTGACACCATTTCGGATAGTTCGAACTTGTCAAATGAAGAACGTAAAGTAACATTTTTTCCGGCAAACTCCATTGAATAGCTCGCGACGACCCGGCCCCGATGACCGGCCAAGAAAAAATGCCAAGATTTAAATTTGATCAACAAGCACGTTTAGGTTATAAGATTGTATGCGTGATCATTAGAATGCGTCTGTGATTTAATATATGCAACATATTTTAGCTTTAATTCAGTTTTTGTTACATTGCAAAATACACCACGCACGAGACAGCTGATTGCAAAATTTAGGCCCCGACAATGTATAAATAACATGCGATATTTGTATTCGCGCTGTGTATGGCAAACTAAGAAATCGTCCGTGTATTTTCATATATAACTAGTGTTAGCTTAGCATTATGATTATTTAATTGTGACTGGACAATCTCTTAAGTATTGTCAATCAAGGTATTACCTGAAAACCTGCGACCTCACGCTAGGTAAGCAGGCCACGCGAGGTGTCGCTTGCGGTAAAGTTGAAAGGATCGGCCGCCCGATCGTGCCGAGTGATGTGAAGAGCATTCATATCCAGTCAAAACAATCCACAGGTGTCCCAATTAGTGATGGATAATTTTGCAGGTATCAACTATGTTTTGTAGATAATACGACTGGGCATATTTAAAAGCAGACATGTTGATGTTCTGACCTAATTTTACCAGCACATATCGCCTATTTTTACAGCAGTGACAACAGGTTATGAAAACTGCTTTTGATGTATTTAAGAGACCATTTATTACAATAATAAAGTGATAGTTTCTCATTCAGATAAAAAATATAATCATGCAAAGATTATACTGTACAAATGTTTAACTTTTGTGTCACAAATGAAACGTGTACTGTACTGTTTTGGGGCCTACTGTAGCCGATCCGCGAGCGGCTTCGCGCAAAAACCATCCTAATTATCGCAAAATGAAGAACGTTTAACGATCAATTAATATTGAATTAAATGAAAAACTATCATTTTACTTACTTATAAATGTGCCATTGTTCAGGCTGCCGTTGTTACGTATCAGATTTATGATGGATGTGTTTGTGTCTAATGATTATACTCTGCCGAGATTTTCGCCGATATTGTCTCGAATAGTTCGAACTCACACATATTTTCTGAAGCATAATTTCGAATAATTCGAACAGGTTCATCAATATTTATTTAATTTTGTTCGAACTAACCGGAGGTTTACCGTAGTAGCGATTTAAAGGAGTAACCCTATTTCCCCTATTTGGCCCCTGGGCGTTCAAAGTAAAAATTTATACAATCTCTGTTTCCTTTCTGCCAAGGATGTTACTGACCAAATTTGGTTCAAATTCATTCATAACTTTATGACTAGTAGTAATTTATAGGAGTAACCCTATTTCCCCTATTTGGCCCCGCCCCTCAGGTCCCTGGGGGTTCAGAGTAAAAATTTATACAAATTCTGTTCACCTTCTGCCAAGGATGTTCCTGACCAAATTTGGTTCAAATTCATTCATAACTTTATGACTAGTAGTAATTTAAAGGAGTAACCCTATTTCCCCTATTTGGCCCCGCCCCTCAGGTCCCTGGGGGTTCAGAGTAAAAATTTATACAAATTCTGTTCACCTTCTGCCAAGGATGTTCCTGACCAAATTTGGTTCAAATTCATTCATAACTTTATGACTAGTAGCGATTTAAAGGAGTAACCCTACTTCCCCTATTTGGCCCCGCCCCTCAGGCCCCTGGGGGTTCAGAGTAAAAATTTATACCAACTCGTTTCCCCTTCTACAATGAATATTCCTGACCATATTTGGTTAAAACCCATTTAAAACTTTATGACTAGTAGCAATTAAAAGACTAATCTCTATTTCCCCTACTTGGCCCCGCCCCTTAGGCCCCTAGGGGTACAGAGTAAACATTCATATAAACTCTGTTCCCCCTCCCCTCAAGGATTTTCCTGACCAAATTTGGTGAAAAGCTATTCAACACTTTAGGACTAGTAGCGATTTAAAGGAGTAACCCTATTTCCCCTATTTGGCCCCGCCCTTCAGGCCCCTGGGGGTTGAAAATAAAGATTTAAAGAAACTCTGTTCCTCCTCCCCCAAGGCTGTTCCTGACCAAATTTGGTTCAAATTCATTAAGAACTTTATGACTAGTAGCGATTTAAAGGATTAACCCTATTTCCCCTATTTGGCCCCGCCCCTCAGGCCCCTGGGGGTTCAAAGTAAAAATTTATACAAACTATGTTCCCCTTCTGCCAAGAATGTTCCTGACCAAATTTCGTTCAAATTCATTCATAACTTTATGACTAGTAGCGATTTAAAGGAGTAACCCTATTTCCCCTATTTGGCCCCTGGGCGTTCAAAGTAAAAATTTATACAATCTCTGTTTCCTTTCTGCCAAGGATGTTACTGACCAAATTTGGTTCAAATTCATTCATAACTTTATGACTAGTAGTGATTTAAAGGAGTAACCCTATTTCCCCTATTTGGCCCCGCCCCTCAGGTCCCTGGGGGTTCAGAGTAAAAATTTATACAAATTCTGTTCACCTTCTGCCAAGGATGTTCCTGACCAAATTTGGTTCAAATTCATTCATAACTTTATGACTAGTAGCGATTTAAAGGAGTAACCCTACTTCCCCTATTTGGCCCCACCCCTCAGGCCCCTGGGGGTTCAGAGTAAAAATTTATACAAATTCTGTTCTCTTTCTGCCAAGGATGTTACTGACCAAATTTGGTTCAAATTCATTCATAACTTTATGACTTGTAGCGATTTAAAGGAGTAACCCTATTTCCCCTATTTGGCCCTGCCCCTCAGGCCCCTGGGGGTTCAGAGTAAAAATTTATACAACCTCTGTTCCCCTTCTGCCAAGAATGTTACTGACCAAATTTGGTTCAAATTCATTCATAACTTTATGACTTGTAGCGATTTAAAGGAGTAACCCTATTTCCCCTATTTGGCCCTGCCCCTCAGGCCCCTGGGGGTTCAGAGTAAAAATTTATACAACCTCTGTTCCCCTTCTGCCAAGGATGTTCCTGACCAAATTTGGTTCAAATTCATTAAGAACTTTATGACTAGTAGCGATTTAAAGGATTAACCCTATTTCCCCTATTTGGCCCCGCCCCTCAGGCCCCTGGGGGTTCAAAGTAAAAATTTATACAAACTATGTTCCCCTTCTGCCAAGAATGTTTCTGACCAAATTTCGTTCAAATTCATTCATAACTTTATGACTAGTAGCGATTTAAAGGAGTAACCCTATTTCCCCTATTTGGCCCCTGGGCGTTCAAAGTAAAAATTTATACAATCTCTGTTTCCTTTCTGCCAAGGATGTTACTGACCAAATTTGGTTCAAATTCATTCATAACTTTATGACTAGTAGTGATTTAAAGGAGTAACCCTATTTCCCCTATTTGGCCCCGCCCCTCAGGTCCCTGGGGGTTCAGAGTAAAAATTTATACAAATTCTGTTCACCTTCTGCCAAGGATGTTCCTGACCAAATTTGGTTCAAATTCATTCATAACTTTATGACTAGTAGCGATTTAAAGGAGTAACCCTACTTCCCCTATTTGGCCCCACCCCTCAGGCCCCTGGGGTTCAGAGTAAAAATTTATACAAATTCTGTTCTCTTTCTGCCAAGGATGTTACTGACCAAATTTGGTTCAAATTCATTCATAACTTTATGACTTGTAGCGATTTAAAGGAGTAACCCTATTTCCCCTATTTGGCCCTGCCCCTCAGGCCCCTGGGGGTTCAGAGTAAAAATTTATACAACCTCTGTTCACCTTCTGCCAAGGATGTTCCTGACCAAATTTGGTTCAAATTCATTAAGAACTTTATGACTAGTAGCGATTTAAAGGATTAACCCTATTTCCCCTATTTGGCCCCGCCCCTCAGGCCCCTGGGGGTTCAAAGTAAAAATTTATACAAACTATGTTCCCCTTCTGCCAAGAATGTTCCTGACCAAATTTCGTTCAAATTCATTCATAACTTTATGACTAGTAGCGATTTAAAGGAGTAACCCTATTTCCCCTATTTGGCCCCTGGGCGTTCAAAGTAAAAATTTATACAATCTCTGTTTCCTTTCTGCCAAGGATGTTACTGACCAAATTTGGTTCAAATCATTCATTCATAACTTTATGACTAGTAGTGATTTAAAGGAGTAACCCTATTTCCCCTATTTGGCCCCGCCCCTCAGGTCCCTGGGGGTTCAGAGTAAAAATTTATACAAATTCTGTTCACCTTCTGCCAAGGATGTTCCTGACCAAATTTGGTTCAAATTCATTCATAACTTTATGACTAGTAGCGATTTAAAGGAGTAACCCTACTTCCCCTATTTGGCCCCACCCCTCAGGCCCCTGGGGTTCAGAGTAAAAATTTATACAAATTCTGTTCTCTTTCTGCCAAGGATGTTACTGACCAAATTTGGTTCAAATTCATTCATAACTTTATGACTTGTAGCGATTTAAAGGAGTAACCCTATTTCCCCTATTTGGCCCTGCCCCTCAGGCCCCTGGGGGTTCAGAGTAAAAATTTATACAACCTCTGTTCACCTTCTGCCAAGGATGTTCCTGACCAAATTTGGTTCAAATTCATTAAGAACTTTATGACTAGTAGCGATTTAAAGGATTAACCCTATTTCCCCTATTTGGCCCCGCCCCTCAGGCCCCTGGGGGTTGAGAATAAAGATTTAAACAAACTCTGTTCCTCTTCCCCCAAGGCTGTTCCTGACCACATTTGGTTCAAATTCATTAAGAACTTTATGACTAGTAGCGATTTAATGGATTAACCCTATTTCCCCTATTTGGCCCCGCCCCTCAGGCCCCTGGGGGTTCAAAGTAAAAATTTATACAAAGTATGTTCCCCTTCTGCCCAGAATGTTCCTAACCAAATTTCGTTCAAATTCATTCATAACTTTATGACTAGTAGCGATTTAAAGGAGTAACCCTATTTCCCCTATTTGACCCCGCCGCTCAGGCCCCTGGGGGTTCAGAGTAAAAATTTATACAAACTCTGTTTCCTTTCTGCCAAGGATGTTACTGACCAAATTTGCTTCAAATTCATTCATAACTTTATGACTAGTAGCGATTTAAAGGAGTAACCCTATTTCCCATATTTGGCCCCGCCCCTCAGACCCCTGGGGGTTCAGAGTAAAAATTTAAACAAACTCTGTTCACCTTCTGCCAAGGATGTTCCTGACCAAATTTGATTCAAATTCATTCATAACTTTATGACTAGTAGCGATTTAAAGGATTAACCCTATTTCCCCTATTTGGCCCCGCCCCTCAGGCCCCTGGGGGTTCAGAGTAAAAATGTATACAAACTCTGTTCCCCTTCCCCCAAGGATGTTCCTGACCAAATTTGGTGAAAATCCATTCAATACTTTAGGACTAGTAGCAATTTAAAGAAAAAGTTGACGGACACCGGACGACGGACGTACGTACGGACACTGCACCATGGCATAAGCTCACTGGCCCTTTGGGCCAGGTGAGCTAAAAACACATTATTTCCAGTTATACATCATTTAATGATTAACTCTTCATTTGTGATGAATTCAATATTGAAATTAGTCTAAATGTTAATATAACACATCTTAAATATAAGTTGAAACCCAAATCCCACGGACCAAAGTGTATCAATAGGTGCCCGTCTCATCTCGGTCACTATAGAAAAACACCAAGCAAATATGCTGGAGATTTGAGTTTGGTCGATATATATACTGTTACTGTAAAAGTACGATATCAAAGATTTACTTTCCCTCTATCTGGCCACTCCTCTCTGCTTTTTTTTTTTTATTATACTGAGTCCCATTAACCCCTTGTTGGATATTGAGGACCAACTTATTCAAAATCCTTTCAGCCATTCTGGATAATTAGTAATTATGTTGTAACAGAGAAATGTTTACACAGCATGGTCATGATATAAGCCCATTTCCCCATTTAGGAGAGATAAAAACAAAGGCAGTATCGGAGAGGGGACGGATATTGGCCACAATGCTGTAGAGTTCCAAGTCTGGGGAGATGTCAGACTGCATGTATCCGACTGACACAGACATATGTGATCTCTCACCATTCCAAACCTTTATTGATTTTCCTAGAAATAACTACAACAGGCCACATGTAATGGGTCTCCATGGGGTTAGTAGAGTTCCAGGGAGCTTCACATATTTCCCCTAGGAGTAAATCACTATAAAGGATTTTTTATCTATAACAGCGGAATTGTTTGAAATCACAATATTCTACATGGCTTTTGATGTACACAGAAAGATGGCCTGGTGCTGTAATGATGGGGTGTGTAATGGTATGATTACAGCTGCCTGTATCCCAAACATCAATATTGGCGTGATTAATGGGGACGCATGCAAATATTCATATAAGCTAAAAAAAATATAATAAATTACGCCATAAAATTGACAAAATAAAGTGCATGTCTGACAGATTTTCAAAGCAGACAGAGTACACTAATGGCGTTGGTATAAATTATTGTTTGATATCACAATAATTGATTTCTGAAATAATTCTAGAATCAGAGGAATGGTCTATTGATGTATGCATATCGTGACAAAGAACATCCCAACAACAAAAACCTCCAACGTAAATGGGTTTTGGTGTGAGATTTCTGTTTACACTATCGGAAAAAAACAATTATCTTGTTACATCTAATCCCAGCCAATGTCTTTTCATCTGTACAATATCCGGACCACTCAAGGAACCGAGTGAGTTTGTATCGTGTAAAGATCACAATTTCATAGGAGAGGATTCTCAACTGAAAAGAACCAAAGTGCTAGACTTACATTCGATGTCATCAGAAACCGACTATTATAAAAGTCAGAACACTGATTAGAAATAGCTTAACGGATGAGAACATTGTCTCTGTTGTAAGGAAATGTATCAAGTTCAGCCTCATCAGGCAGACCGATACGTTTCATTTCTGTAATTAGCATTTTTGCGTGTCAACTGTCTATATTGTATCTTTCTGACCCATTCTTAATGAATCCTACATGAAAAGTTTACAATCAGGGAATACGTATCCACGCAAGTTATTCCATGTAGTGTTACACATAAAGAAGTCTCACCAGCCGTAACGAACACTAAAGATATCTTATCTATAACAAGAGGCCCATTGGCCTTAACAATCACCTGAATGTAACCATTTTCAATGTATTTACAATGTATTTCTAAACAGTTCCTCATAATTCTAACCAATTATGAATTATTTCCATTAAATGTGATTTTCCTTACATAAACTATAGTAAAGTTTAGCACCCCTTCAGGGGGAAACATGAAACCTATAGCTAGGGGCCATGAAATTTACAATTCACCTGAAGACCTTTCCATCCATGAAGAGCATTTGATTCTATCACATCTTCAGAAGATTTTTGAAATTCCAGTCAATTTGGTCCAAAACATGGGATTTACCTCCAGGAAATTACTAGTATCTCAGATATGTAATAGTGATCTAACAGTTGCTTTTATATGATTTTCTTATGTTTCTCTCTATTTTCTCTTCATTTCTGTTGACAGATTATTTGATTACAAATTTTCAAACCTTGAACTTTGATGGTCAAGGTCAACTATTTGCTATTGAAGCCAGCAACTCATGTTGCAGATGTGCTAATTATCAAGTGTATGTGTCACAATAATGAAAGAAAAAACACTGCAAAATTTTATAAACTTGAATTTTGGCCAGAAAACATTTTTCAAAGTGTCATATACTGTATAGCGGGAAATTTTAGCGGTCATAAAATTTGGCGATATGGTCATGAAAACTGTAAGTTAAATTTTGGCAGGTTAGAATTTAGCGATTTCCCTTAAATCTAGGGTTTTAATTTGGCGTTGAGCATATATATTAACTTCTGGTATATATAGATAATTATGTTATGTACCTACTAGTATATATATATAATTATGTTATGGCCATATACATCCTATCCATGTTGATTCAGTGTGTTGTGTATTATCGATCCTCTGTCTCGAAACCGGAAACTATTACCGAAATTGTCAGACAAACACATATATGTAGATTTGCTAAATTAATGTTTATGAGTATGTGTACAAACAACAGACACAGATAATTTAACCAATCGTATGATATTGCTGTGGTTATCTATTTATGACGTGTATACCTACAGGTTTAACAATGAGTATACAGGAAAAGTACTAGTGCTAATTAACATTAGTTCATTGAATGGTATGGGTAGATGGCTTTGTTTTCACAAAAAAAAAATATATATATTTTTTGTTATTGCTATACATGTATCGTAAGTAGTTGTTCACTAGCTATTCGTATGTACCTATCAGCATTTTGGCCGACAGTTGCAAGGCAACAACCAACGTTAAGCACCACTCGTTACTCTCGGGAGTTATCAAAGGTAAATGATGGTCGGAACAGAAACTATAGGTGAAATTGAAATTTTCGAGTCTTTTTAATTGGCCGGTGATAAAATTTGATGGGTTGAATTTGGCGATCTATATACAGACCCGCCAAATCGCCAAGTTAAAGCCCCACTAAAATTTCCCGTTATATGGTATCTTTGTCATTTTTGATTATTTGACCTTGAAAAGTTGCATACACCTTTTTAAAAGCAGGTTCTTCAAAATATGACCCAAATAAATCATTTTGATCTTATCATCATTTGACCCCTGTGATCTCGAATGAAGGTCAGGGTTAATGATAACCAAAATATTTTTAGCCAACCATACATGCTATCGTATAGATAAAAGTAGCAGAAACCTTTTATGTGCAATTTAGGGTGATTTTTGAAAAAAAAATTTCTGTCATTTTGTATCGGATAATCATAAAACTTGCATGTTCTGTTTCAGTGGATCATGTTCTTTTATATGCGATGAAGATGTCAATTTGACCTCTTTTTACCCTGCCCCTCATGCCACTGTTGGGTAGGGACCGCATAATTTAGTTTTGTTAGTCCTTCAGCCATGGAAGGTTTACACAAAATTTCATTAAAAATAGTTCAGGAGTTTTTGAGAAGAAGTCGAAAATGTGAAAATGTTAACTAATACTGGACAAGGATGGGCAAAGCCAGATTGGAAATTGAAATATGCAATATGGAGTGATAAATACTAATGTGTTGGATAAAATTAAAACAAATTTCACTAAAACTTCATGCATCACCAGACACACTGCTTTTTGCAATATCTACTGAACAACGTAGGCTAGGAGATGTTGGAACAAATAACATTGAATAAAGTGGCAGTATGGCAGTCCATACTGAAGTTACATATAGTCCTATATCATAATGTGTTATAAAGATATGGAAATCAAAATTAAGGAAAAGAATACGAAAATGCATGAGGTATCTCTAGAGGGAAATGTTTACGACAGATGAACAGCATCATATCACACTATATCTCATCAAAATTGTCAACAGCTGTATTATTAAAGGACATGACAAAAGTTAATCGAATTCCAGGCTCTACATTGTACAAGGTGAACTATGATATTATATAATTATGAACTTATAATGATGGGTATACATGGTCACATCTAGTGTCTGAATGTATATATATATATATATATATAGTCAATCTTGTTGTTGACTTCAAGGTCACAATGACAAGACAATTGAAATTTTAACAACAGACTTCGTCATACCATCAGCTTTGCCGTCTCCATGAGAATTAGAACTAGGCGTGTCTGTCACCGAGGGGATGTGTGGCAGGAAAAGGTGGTCAGCGAGTCCCCCTAGTCCGGTGTTGTTTGCCATGGAAACGGTTGGCATGGAAATGGTTGGCATGGTAAATACAGATGAGGCTGTGGCCAATGGTGATTGTGTGCTGGTCGCTGAGAGCATGACATCCTGAAAAGATACAAAGAAAATATATTGACACTCTATGATAACGCAAATACAAATACTCTGTGATATATTTGTGGGTTCTTCTTTCTTTCTGTTGTTGTTTGAAACACTTTAGGAATTTTGTATGTTGCAAACTTTTCCGTATTTATACTCCATATATACCTTACATAGCTACTTGGGTTATTTCCCCTGATAATGTCAAAAGACATGATAACAAAATGTTTCTTTTTTTGTTACTCTGGACTTTTTCTGAGGATTTTATTTGTGTCTGATAATAATGGATGCCATTCCAAATTTTGATAAGTTGACATTCTGTCGAATTCCTAAAATTCAGCTTATTCCTGAAAATTTCTTTCCCAATTTTCCCAATTTCTTCGGAAAATGACAAAAAAAAAAGGCCCCTTAACAATTAGTACAAAATATTTTCTGCAGCACATTGTTAAGTCAAATAACAAACAAAAATATCTGGTATCGGAGGACCCCATCCCATGCTACAAGTTTCTACAGCTTTGTGAGTTATATGTATGGTGAACCAGAAATTATAACAGAAACGAATGGCAGCAGAGATCCAGATCAGATCACAATCTTCCTCCACTAATGACTCACTCATAACAGGTTGATTTATAGAGGTTGAAAGGTCAACAAAGATCAATTTCTAATTATTTATTTTCCATTGAGATTATCACTGTTGACACAGCTTCCAACCTAACCAATCAGATTCCTGTCTCTATAAGATGATTTTCTACTTGAGCAATGAAACACAATGGAAATTCTGACAAAGCAATCCGATTACAATGACAAGAGTTAAATACAATCTTGTTTTAATTATCACATCATGAATTGCTTTATATTGATCTACTAACACTATGATTTATAACAGCAATAGAAAGTATTAGTATTGTGCTGCAGACAATCAAGGAAAATTCTTTTGGTTATTGTATAGTGTACTCATGCAGATCACAATAAAAAAATTCAAAGTACTAGATCTTTAGATAATTATAATATTTTAGTAATAATAATTTAGAAAATATCTCGTACAATTATGATAGCCTCCAAAATATCTTGTCTTAGGGACAAGACAATTAATCCTAAAAATGAAGGCAATTCGAAAATATCACAAGATTATGATAACCTCTGAAATATCTTGTCCTATGGACTAGAAAATTTACTTGTCTTTTACAAAAAATCTGCTGGTCATGATCAGGATCACAGAGCTTCTTGGGGCCATCAGGCAGTGCATGGTTTACCTGTGATTTTGTGTTAATTTCTTTGACACAGCCTAATAAATGGTTTGTAGTTTGGTATTTTACAGTACAGCAAAAAGTTGATGTCACCCTTTACATATATATTTAATGGATTTCATCATTCTTTTTTTCAATCCCCATTTTTATGAAAACTTGTCATCCTAGAGGCAATGTTTGGTACTCTGGTCTAGTGGTAGGATGCAGGAATATATATAATGTGACCAAAAGGTTGGTATAGCTATCTAGTTTGAGTTACAGCTCAGGGATTTTGTTGTACCATCGAACACGATAATTAATTAACTTTTAATTTCAAGGGCAGTAAAAGAAATATGTGTATTTAAATGTTAGTGCCTAAATGGTAGCTACGGCTGTATGCTCCCCAGGGAGTTGAGAAAGACATTGGCTGGTCACTAAAGGCCCAATAATCACGGATAATAATTTGTGAAGTTATGTGGACCGTTTTGAGACAACAGTATATAAAACTCCAAATTGTTATTGTTATTACTCTGTTGTATTCAGTTGACTCAGCTGTAAATGAGTATGCGATAAGGCAGTCAAATGTTGTTTGTAAGTCGTTAGTACCAAAAATGGCAGCTCCGGCTGCATGCTCCCCAGGGAGACATTGGCTAGACCCAATGACAGTGGATACTAATTTGAGAACCGATTCGAGATTCCTGTACTATGGCAATGTATAAAATCAACTTACAAATTATAATTATTATTTAACCTGTGAATGGAGTTTGAATGAGAGCTGAAGTAATGAGATGTTCTGTTGAAAACAGTATTTGCTGAAACACAAATCAGAAAGACCATTGAATAAACAAAATCTGTGTTCGTTGATTCATTTTTAGACCAGTTGAATGAACAGGATCTCACGGTGTTCGCCAAATTTTTTTTTTTATCATTTCCTGATCAGAATACTGATTTGATCAAATTAATGGAGGTACATGTTTTGCATTCTTCATAAAGAACATTCAAGGAACAATTATAATACATTATTGAAACAGCAATTTTCCAATTATTTTGAAAGTTTCAATCTCTGCCAGGAAGCCTAATAAAGCCATTGTCAATATGAAACATAATGAAATGAATTGCATGATTTTATCTTTTTTTAATGAAATCTCTACTAAATGAAGACATGCCAGTGGGAGTTGCCTAAATGACAAAATCAATTGGACCATATATATTGATTTTAATCAAATGCAAACTCATAATTTTTTCATCAGCAGTACTTGTGTTTATTCAAGTAACCATGACCAAAATAAATCAGTTGTTAAAAACTGATGATTCTGATGAATTGGGTCCAAAGTCTAATGTGATTGTGAGTAATCTGGAGGGTTTCTCTGTAACAGGTTCTCAGTAACAGGTTACACAATCATGGCTGTATTGATTTCTATCCTTTTGGAATGCAGCCTCTGAATCCAGCCCAGGATAGGTCTGTAACTGAAGGAAGTAGGCCAGAGTTTCTAAAGTCAGACAAATCACAATTCTACAGCACAAAACATTTCCTTCCATACACCACAATGAACCTCAGAGACTCTGAAGAAGCGTGTAGTCTAGCCCAGTTCTGCTACATTCCTCTCTCGACCATCAACAAATTCTTTAATTCCAAAGACACATGAGACCACATACCACCTTCCATGGGTATTTAATTAGTTTAGCACCAAATGTAACAGAAGATTTTCTGGAAAAATGCAAAAACCATTCTAGGGTTTGAACTTGGGACCTCTGAACTCAAGACGGATGCTCTAACCATATGAACTAATACCTGGCCACTGGCATTCAGGCTATGAAGTCTACCTCCACTACACATAAAAATAAAGAATATCCAACATAACTGTTCTCAATATGAAATGATCTTTCAGTGACTTTTATAAAAGTAGGATGGTAATTAAAACAATTTTGAGATTCGCTTCATTAACTGTGTTTATCTGGAGTGAATGTTCCTGTAGTTCAACCTATCTCATATTATTTGTAACCTTTGTTGCCAGGAACGAAAAATGACTTATTACGAAGCCATTTTTTTTTTCAAACTGTACAATCTTCGATGATATTTTATAAGAGAGTTGACCATAAACTCTAAATGATATTCTGAAAATGAAGATTGTTAAGATGTGCACTGTGTGATCTAACTTCAATACAACCTGTCCTACTGGATGTCACTGGGACCAGCATATTTTGCCAGTTTACAGATCTAGAGGTGTCCGGTTTATAGAGATTTTCTATCATCCCTTTCAAGATGGACACAGATCATAAATAGTAATTCCTAGTATGGTTGGAATAACATTGACACTTTTTGAGAAATTAACACAAATTCCAAGCATCCCTAAATTCCAGAGTCACTGGACCATAAATTCTGAACGATATTCCGTAAATGAAGGCTAAGTTAAGATGTCAACTATGTGATCTTACTATACCATGTTTGGTTAAAGTTGAACTTATACTTTTTGAACAATAGCAATGAACGCAAAACTTGAAATGTTCACAAAGATGCTGTCACGACTGGAGAAGTAATACCAAAGCTTCACTTCACCACTTTGTCTCAGGCAAGACTAAAACTAGACCTAATATTCAGCCAAGTCAGTACAATGACATCAGAGTTCTCCTATTTTTGATCATTTTGATGATCGTGGTGACATGTGTCCATCCACCCAAAGTTGAGTCCCAACTGATGTGCATAACATAAAATGTACATTGTTTAATACCATACAACAAACATGAATTGTTTTTTTATAATAAATGTATACTTATGAATACAATAAGCACTACTTTATGTCTTGCCATACATAAAACACTACTTGTTTTTATTTTACGCATGTTGAACTTTCCGTATTGGATACATAAAACACTACTTGTTTTTATTTTACGCATGTTGAACTTTCCGTATTGTGAATATGTTCCAACACATATACATATTAACAATGATGTGTTTTATATATGGCAAAAACAATTCCTGAACTTCCAACTTTTCATACTGTGAAGGAGCTGCAATAGCCAAGTCAGTTAGAGCCCTGGTCACATATCTTTAGGTGATGGTCCAAGGTGTGTGGTTCGTGCTCCGTTAATTAGCTTTCTGTGGCACTTTGTGTGTCTCAGGATGTCATGGTTGCACCCTTGGGCAAAACGCTTTATCCTAAATACCCTGGATGGCAAGTGATGGGCCTCCCTTATGTTGTTCAGTGTGGTAGCCATCAGCTACTACAAGCAGACCCTGAATCAAAATGCCGAGCAACAGCGAAACAAACTGTATTGTGAACTGTTTGCCAACATTGGCCTTTTCCTCCTAAAACAGACTGCCAAGAAAAGGCTTTCCAATCCTGCGTTTTTTGTTTGCCAACACGAATCTGTCCGCATTTCAAATAATTTGCCTATGCATAACTCAATTCAAACAGTTTGTCAACACAAAACTGTTCACATTTTAAACAGTCTGACAATCCATAACTTATTTTCATACAGGAACAAGAAAAGATTGACAATATAACACTTTCTACATAAAATTGCTTAAATGTCAACCACCAATGACATTGCAAGTTGTTAAAGGTCAAATACTTGAACAAATGTTATTGCTTTTCATTCAAGAATGCACCTGACCAAAATATGATAAAGCTTGGCCTCTTAGTTACTGAGAAAGTTGTTATTTACAAGATTTTATGACACATGACCTTTCACTGTGAACTTGAAAGATGGCCGGTCAGTCGTTTGGTTTTTGATAAATGTGACATCCCTTCAAAGAAGGATGCATGCTTGGTTTTGATTACTCTTTTGTAAGTCCTGTTCAAGCTAATAGGCTATCTATAATGGAGAAGACTGAATACTTGTATAGTAAAACTGGCCATAGATCATTTCATCAAATTAACCTTTCCCATAAGGAAGCATTACAGAAATCAAATTCCTTAACAAAGATTTTTTCTTTTAATCTAACAAGACTTTTCTTTATGGTAAGGAACATTGACTTGGGGTTTGGTCCATTTATCAATTATAAATTACCAACAATTTTCTGGGTGTGTTTCTGGGAGATCCATATGCAGACTGAAAATTAACTGTCTAAGCTATTTTTGCAATCCTGTTTGGGATGGGGCCTTTTAAACAAATTTTGGGAAGAAATTGGTGACCTTAGGAAAGATTTTTTTCAGGAGTAAATTAAACTGCAAATGGGAAAGTTATAAATGTCACAAATTTTATTATATATTTCTGCCTATTAATTAATTAAAGCATCACATTTGTGATTCACTGTTAGACAATTATATTACATTAGGGACGGTGTTCACACATGATATAAATTTACATTACAAGCCTTAGCTGCCCTTCATTTTTACTGGTGATGGAACATTGGTTAGATATACAAATTAATTATTGATTCTAACCTGGTCGTGCATCCGATATGGTTTTGCTGATTACAATCAGCTGCTGAAGCATCTAGTTCAGTGTGTGCCTTTTATTGGATTTTTGAAATAAAGCAGACAAGAACACAACTCTCCTTACTGATTAATAATACTGCAGTCATACAACAATACAACATTGTTCTCCTCCAGCATCAAGCTGGTCTGACACTAGAAACTTTTTTCATTTATTTTGCTACATTTTGAATATGCATGTGTGTTGTTAGTGTTATAATTATATGTAAATAATGCTAGGATTTCCATTTAGATGCTGAACCATTTACTTTACCTCTTGCAATTTCAATACGTAATGAAATTTTCTGAAAGAAAGTCAGAAGCACGCATATAAATGAACTGTCTCCGTGCCAATTCTCTCCTTCATCATAAATAACACACACTTTCCATATCTGAAGACGACCAGAATATTAAGCATGGTTAGCTAGTTTGACGGGTAATAGTCATGCTGGTGATTACAGAACATAAACTGAGCTGTCTTTCTGATCGAGTTTGATAACTCCATCTTGCATGTCAATAAATTGATGAACCCTACCCTATGAAGGACAACAATATGACAAATTGTAAAGGAATGATCGAGATTTTCTATAACACAGCGTACTCTAAAAGCTAACAGAGATTTTACAATAGCACCAGGTCATCTATTCAAGTGGAGCTGAACTACTGTTTTCAGTTGTGGAAGCTAGTAATTGTCTTTTGGTGCTGAAACTGTCGCCATCTTCTTCAAATGCTGAAGCGGGTCGATCAATACTTTACTCTGTGCTGGAATTCGGTTTACGTTCAGAAACAAAACTTCAACTGCACTCAAGACTATTCTTTCGATGGAAAAACAATCTAATAAAGACCATTTTAGAGCTTAATTCCAGGAATTCTACATGTTAATTTATCTTTCTGCTGGTTTTGTTTTACAACAGACAATTATTTACTGGCAACTCGTTTTAAGTACATAACGTTTATGCTGTGGTTTTATTCTGTTAATATGTTTCCGTCCATTTTCAGAAAAGCCATTAATTTTTGTCAATAGACATATAGATATTGATAACCAGTTATAACATCAGAATATAATATGAATGTATGAAAGTGGTATTATTTTTAATTCTTCACCTTTTCCTGGAATATTTTAAGGATGCATGCTACCAATTCAGTTAAAATTGGACCACAATTCAACTTCTGGCCTTTCCAGTAAAATAGAGGAAGCATCCTCTACTAATGAAATCTGTTGGTTAGGTAAAACTGCATTCTTCTTCAGAATAAATATGTTCATTATGTAGAGAAATGAACCTCTTCCTCCTACAGGGAAAACCTGTTTGCTGAGCAAGTTATGTAATTATACCTCTCCCCACAAATAGATCCATATACATAACTACAGATGTACAATCAGACTTCTAATGTAACTGTCATAATTACTCTATTTCCTTTCCATTTAGTTTTGGCAAGATATCCATATGTTTTTCTGAATCAAATGTAAACAATTACATAATGAGCATTTCTTTTTGTACACTCTAAAAGGTGATTAGTCACAGATGTAATTATAACACCAAAGTCCTCCTCCAATGTAGCCTAGTCAGAGGTTATAGTGTAGAACATAGGGTACATTTTACTTAGGGAGATGCTGCAGGGAGAATATCAAAGTTATATAACCATCTAACTACTACAGCTTCAGAAAAGAATACCGACACATCGAAGATCATAGAACTAGAGTTGTTTCCCTTGCCCACTTCCATATAACTCCTTAAACTAATTTACACAAATATGAATATGCATACAAAGATTTTTGAAGAATTAATATTTAATCAGTATTATATCAACAATCCCTGTCAATATAACTATTCATTACTATAATTTTTCATTTTTCATATTTTTCCTTGAAAATAAGATCCAGCCAGAATCCTTAATAATTTCTGAGAAAATGTTATAGGATTTTGTCACACTCTTCACAAAAATCGTGGAAAAAAATCCCAAAAAGAAAATATTTTGTGTACATCTCCACAGAATAATAAACAAGTACTAGAAGATTTCTCGTTTTAATATTATAATCAGCAATCCCAATCTTAAAAACAAATTATCATACATTTGCTATATCTTATACAATTTAGGCAATTTCTTATAAAAATATTATTTATATACGTATTTTGGTGGTTGGTTGCAGCGCCCCCCTCTCCCCCCTCATGTTTCACATGTACAGCTGGTAGCTATCTCACAGCCTATAGAGTTCCATTACCAAATGTTCTGTACTAAATAACCTGTACACTATATAGTGCCTTTGATGTTTTACACCTGAGATAACGAGTCGTAACAGATTACTCCAGGTGTACACTATCTATCTCCTTTCCTCAGTACCAGGAGTCAGTTCGCCTGATCAGCTTCCACCAATTATACCAGCCAACACAAACTGTTTACAATTAATGAAAAACATACAGCCTTGTTTTCATTTGTATATAATACCATCTACAAAGTCTACTTACTCTATTTTTCATGTTCTGTTTGAAATTACAAAGTACGATCCCACATCTATCTTTATTTTTAGAAGACTTTACACATGCGGCACTTAATATATACTGGATCCTCTCATTAGTCTACACATCGTTAGTAATACACAGCTGGTTGGTAATTAAATTACCACTTAATTTTACTTACTCTTATTAATTCATTTACAACAGTTTTATATAATTATTTTTCATAATATGATAAAGGCTCGATTTACTTGATGTTTTAACCTGAATGATATGGATACCTGACAGAGACCATTTATTTTGTTCCAGAAAAAAAATTATGTTGCAAGAGATGTTTTACACTTGTCAAATAATGAGGTTATGAAAATAGAAAGATGATTAATAATTGTCTTTATGTTAGCTTCCCTTTCTCCTGAAATAATATTAAAACAAATTTGATTTTACCTCGCCGATTTCACCTACCCAATTTTACCAGTCTGATTTTACCTACCCAATCTTACCTAGCAGATTTTACCTACCCAATTTTACCTAGCAGATTTTACCTACCCAATCTTTACCTGTCTGATTTTACCTACCCAATCTTACCTAGCCAATTTTACCTACCCAATATAATCTTACCTAGCCAATTTTACCTACCCAATCACACGTAGCCGATTTTACCTGTCTTGATTTTACCTACCCAATCTTACCTGTCTGATTTTACCTCCCATTAATCTAATCTATCAAGAGTAATTTGGCCAATAGGACACTGTTACCAGTTAACTGCCCTAAACCTGAACATCTTTTCCTTGTGCCATTTGGAGTTACAACAAAAATCAACAATTTCTTTAAAAGATTTTCACCTAATAATTTTCTAAACATATTGATTTTTTGAAAATGAATGCCACAATTTTAAGATCCTTATAAATATCATATTACTCAAATTGATATCACTATATTCAATGTAAAGATATATGGATGAAAGCTGTAGAGCGTTAATACTAATGACAATACACTCCTTCTTTCCTACTTCATTTAAGACTGCTACATTTAACATGACATGAATCCTGGGTCTTTGAGAAATGGATTTTCATCAATTTCCATGGTAACATTCTTGCTGCCTCTATCTGAAATCAATGAACTTGTGTCCTGCAGAACGTCTATCTCATAAAATCAGAGAATGTATAGGCCTGTGTAATAGAAATATTAAATATCTCGGGGCAACTGGTATCATCTAAAAAGGATAATCACCATTTTATCATTATTCTAAAACATTAACTCAGGACAGCTGAAATTTTATCATTTAATCGCAATTTAATCATTAATTCTTCAACATCAGCAAAGATAAGCTTTATCATTTATTTACAAGCATTGGGGAGAAAAAGACTAAATTAATCTACATAATGTTCACGATTTCCATACATCCACGAAGATTTCTGAATTTCATTTGTCTTATCTACAAAGATTTCTTAATTTCAATTAATTACCAGGTACTCTGCATAAAAAAGATCATGAGTTTTTAAACTATAGATTAAAAGAGCTAATACAGTAGTAATCTTTTGATAAAATGGATATTGCTTATATATACAATTACATCTTTATAATTTCTGCATACAAATTGACAGAGTCCTATCTTTCCACCTCATAAGTACAGAAATTGAGAAATGGGTTCACCTGCTGCCGAAGCCCTATTCAACCTTTGAATGTGTATTACGAAGAATATAGAACAGGCTTTAGAATCTTAATATGCAGGAAAGGTGTTAAATAATTACAACAAAAGTTCAAAACTAATTAAGAAATGCTTTCAATGTTGATCAGATTAATTATAAACCATAATGTTGTATTTAATTTTTAATCAAATCAATTAATTAATCAATTTCTTTACAGACTGATAACAGTTTTAATGAATCAGATAACATAGTTCAATCAATGAGCGGTTCCTTTCAAATCCAACATCAAAAGCTGTAATTACAGCCAAGTAATTAATTACTCAATATATAATGACTTATACATGTAATTACAAAACACATACTGGATACCAGATCAATACAAATCCAATTCAATGAAAATTATGATCATAACAATTAAGTTTGTTTAAAATATATTTCAAATTCAATTAATAAATTAAGGAAAGGCAATTGATAAACCTGGAAAATTTCGCCAGCATTAATTTTGTTAAAATATACAACCGTACGTTTCTCCATATGTCTGTTGTTGTTCTGTAGATTTCTTACCTTTTCTTTTCCATTTTGATTGGATATAATCCCTTGTCAAATTGTTTCTGTACTGACACACTTGTATATATGCAATTTACAACCAAATACACCTTAAAACCCAATATAAATCCAGCAATGTCTTAGAATTCCACTCAACATCATCACGTCTACACAAACTATGTACCGTTACTTCCTGTACCCTGTCTCTGCATAATAATTTCCAAGAGAATTAAAATACTGCACTCATGAAATATCCAATTCAATGTTAATCCCGAGCATCCTCATAAACAAAACACCACACACAAATAATCAGTGTTGATAAAGTCTGTATCTAGTTGGGCTGAGTCAAATACTACATCACTATTAACTCAGTAAAATAAATTTTTTTCAGTGATTTATCTTCTCCGATAAAATGCTTGAGTAAATTTTAATCAGATAAAATTTGGTTGCAACATCCCCCCGAATGATATTCAGAGACTCGGCCCCATTACATAGCAAATCAACATAAGCACATCAGAATTGTCTTAGGTCATCCTCATAATACCTCGTAAAATATTTAAATTAAACATTATTGAAGGAAAGAAATTTTAATAAAGTAAAACTTGAATATTTACTTAAATTTTCAGTCTTATTTAAGCAACGAATCTCCATAATTATGAAAGTAAATAATATTTAACATGGAGTCAAAATTTACAACCACATAATTATGAGATACAACCAATAACAGCCTCTAGCTGTCACCAATAGCTACCCAAGTATCTCATTGACACTGAATATCTCATCCCAACCCTACCCGTCTCTACGTGCCAGCTGGTTGGTAGCAATTATCTCACAAACGCATAATAATGATAACTGTCTCCCAACACCATTTAATATAGAATGTGTCTGACACCAGTGATTACACAAACTGGTATAGTATGCATTGTCATAATTTTCTGAAAAGTTATGCCTTTCCTGGCTATTGTGCAGCTTACCTGGTCTATAATTAAACGACCCCGATTCTCCTGTCACTATTTAATTAATATTTCTTACACCGACAAGTTGTATTTATCAATTAGGCCGGCCTACATATATATTAATATCACATGAGCTCAGAGGTTGAAATATTTCCATTCATGGTTGAGTTAAACAGTGTATGACCTTCATTAACAAAATATATAGCGAAGGTAAATTATATAGATATATGTTTAATGAAGGAGTGTACCCAACCAGGAATGGTCAGAGTGGGTTTGTACAAGGAAGCTCAACTTATGCACATATATGCTTATATCTATTTCAGCACTGCCTCTAATATATATACATCAACCAGATCTAGCTTTGGCTTTCATGAAGAAATGTTAAGTTTTTTTATTGCATTCTGAGTAATGTTATTTTATGAAAAGTTATGAGTTTGGAGCTTAACATTTCTAGCTCTGGCCAAACAGCATCAGAGCTGATTACAATTCCTACTGTGGAGAAAATTTATAAACATGGTTTCAGGAATTCTGAATGGGTGAGAGAGATTTAGGCCTCTGCAAGATAATCAACTTCTCATATTATTAACATAGATTTGTTAATGAGTATACTCATTATTATCATTCTTGCACCTGAATAACTGATGGAACAACAGCTGGTTTTCACCTGGAGACAGACGGAGCAGATGGAAGAGCCACTCAGACGTGGCACCATAACCACTAGGGGATCTTTGCTCTCCACAAACATGGCAGTGGGCTGTTGCAGGCCTAAACAAGGTTACATTACACAACAAACAACCGAAAAGGGAGTTGAAACGTACCTGTTTAATGATGGCTGTCTGTGCCAATTTCGCCGCATCTGGTTTTGTTTCTCCATTTAAAGATTCCGTAGTAGTTCCATCATTTGAATCACCATCCATATTTGGTAGGACTGGGCACTACTCTTGTTAATCGGTGGGCGAACAGCGCAGATTTTTTCCGGACTTGAGGCGGCATGAACCTGTCGCTTGTAGGCTGCGAAGGAAAAAGCACAGAAAATCAGCCCAACCAAAAACTCTGTTTTAGGAGGCTTGTTGGATGGACAAGAACACCAGAATGGTAAAAGATAGAATTGGTCACAATTTTCCATTTTTCTGAGTAAGTCACTTTCCACAACAACTATTTTTTTTTATTTTCACTTATAATAAATGACCAAAGATATGTCTAAGTTATGACTAATTATTAATTGTATGCTTGCCAATATATGCCTGATTGTGTGTGCACACTGTATGCTGATTATTATAATATTTTCAGAGTCGGTACCTGATGGAATCATAAATATCCAATGTGCTCTGCCTCAAGTGAAAAGACCCGCTGAATAAGTGTGTGCTTGTATGTGTGTGTGTATGCTGGGCCCTGATCAGTAAGCAGAGGACCAGCATCAATTCTGCAGTAGGCTTGGCATATTGCAAAGCAAGCCTGCCTTGACTGTCATTCTTTCCAATAACATTACCATAGAATTATAGTCAGTTCCAGAAAAATACTAAAACAGTAGATGTTTCCTAGGCTTTCACTAGAGAAATTCACATTCTTTTAGATCCCTGATTAAACATTGCGATGCTAACTATTGATATAAAGTCTGTTTCATTTTGATGCTTTAAAACAAGGAATCTTGTTTTTTATTTCCTTGGATATATACAAATAACTTCTTAGTCATCTTCATAACAAATGATGGAAATAAATAATGCAGAATACAACAATGTATTCTAGAAAAATTTGCATTTCAATCTGGGCATCTGATCATCATAATTTCCAATTCTGCTTGTGTATGCTTCAACAGGTGGGACAATCAATTGGATATGTGTGTGTGGATCTGATAATTTATTTACGAGGATATTGGGATGTCACAGTATACAGGAATGTGATTCATGTTGATGATGCTGTGCTGGAACACACATGGGGCTCTTCACATTCAAATGCTGACTTGAGTGTGCAATGTTAAAATTCAATTGACAATCAGGTGTTACAACTGCAGTGTGGCTAGCTTTTGTAGAGAGATATAAGGTTTCACAATGACAGAAGTTTCATGGTAACTCTAGCCACACAGAAGAATGTGGAGTTTTATCCAGGGCACTGGTGCTGGTCTATAAACAGTGTCGGGAGTGGTCGGGAGTGGTGTCGGGAGTGGGGTATGGAACCCTCGGGAGTGGTGTCGGGAGTGGTCGGGAGTGGTGTCGGGAGTGGGGTATGGAACCGAACAATTGGGTAATGGTCAACCGGGTCAGTTATTTAGAAACTGCATGGTTTATTTGGTTTATTTTCTTTAACGTACTTTAAACAGCCAGGGTCATTTAAGGACCTACTAGGTTTTGGAGGTGGAGGAAAGCTGGAGTATCCGGAGAAAAACCACAGGCCTACGACCAGTACCAGGCAACTGCCCCACATGGGTTTCGAACTCGCAACCCAGAGGTGGGGGGCTAGTGATAAAGTGTCAGGACACCTTAACCACTCGGCCACCATGGCCCCCTGTAACTGCATAGTTATAATACTGTCTATAGCTATGTGACTCAGCAATAGATTGAGTCATGTAGACAGTAACCCAGTAACTATCTATTTTACCTACCTAGTATATTATTATTTCCTGGGTAGGTGGGGTGAACCTCCCTTATATTTGTTTTATTCTGTCTTCATGGGGTATCATCAGTTTAGTCAGGATTTGTCCAGTAGGTTGGTAGGAGATGTTTTTAAAGCAAATCTGTCAATTCTAATGCTTATACTATCCTTAGTCTGTATAGTGGTGCTATCCCACAAAGGGTTTCTTTTCGCTATATTCGTGTTTCAACTTGAATCTGTGAATTCTAAACACCCAGCAAATACTTAACACATCACTGACATTATGAGATGTGTTATACATGTATATTACTTGATGAAAATATAACTCAACATTACAGAAATTACATTTTAATCCACTTAAAAATAAAAGTGGGGATGTGTATCATATTCCAATAATGGATATATCCCTGGTCTGCTCACAAATCTGTCTGTCCATTTTTACAACCCATATATGTTTCGGTTATTTGTCAAAAGACCTGGTATAATTACAATTTAAAGTGCCAATATATATGGATGGATAACTATCAGTCAAGTAAAAACAACACAGAACAGACAAAATCATGTTCTAACAAATACATTAGAGAATCATGCGGTCTTACTATGCATATACTGTACTTATATATAACTACCTATAGCTAGTACAATATTAAATAATTGGGACCTTTATACGTTTCAATTATTGCACCCATCCTCTTTTCCTGAAAAAGACAGGAGGGGGAGGTGTTGCTTATTGGGGCAAGTTAGCTAGCTTATATAGGTCAAATCTGGTAGTACATAATACTTTTTATTCCAGTAGCCTCTAGCTGCAGCTTCTCCTTTACTAGAACATAAGCTATTATTACAACATGGTTGAAACCTGTCCAATTGTTTCAGAGAATACTAATATTTGAAATAATGATAAGTGTATTTGACAACTTTTTATCCCTCTTCCCAACTTAAAAAGATTAGGACCTTTAATTATATCTCAATGTGTATAACACTCATGATCAATATCCCTGTGTATGTGTCAGCACATTAAATGTATACATTCTTAGCAAGAATTAATTAAAATCTGTTCAGCAATTTGGGAGGAAATGTCATTTAACTAATATAGCAGATCTACTGATCAATGATTTGCCATTTGACTGATCATGATCACTCGGAATTTAGGGTCAGCCATATTAATGATCTGGGATTTTAGAAACAATCTAACAGAGTACTTGGAAGGTATATATCAGTACATTTTAAACATTTTATTTTACATATCTATTACTTAATGAAAGCTGTGTACCCATGACTATATGTATCTTAATACTGAATATTTCTATACTCCCAGAGTATTACGTTTTATCCCCAATGGGCCATTCAGTATGCTTACCCCTATGATATCTCCCAGGGGCTTGACACTATCCTGTAAGTCAGAATGAAACTAGAAAATGTCTGTTAAACATAAATGTCCCCGCTGCCACTTGACACCCAGAAACACAGTTTGGTTAGGATCGCATCATGCAGTTCCCGAGATTAGCTAGTTACATTGCATCGGGAGGGGACTGGACTGGGCGGACGGGATGGACGGGATGGACGGGACAGGACAGACATGCAGGTAACAATATCTGCCCCCCCCCCCAACCCCCATTTCATGGCAGTGGCATAAAAACAACCTTTGGGTCTCACCCCTAGGCCATTAATAAGTGATCTAAGGGGTCAGACCCACTGGTTATTGTTTTCATTCTGGATCATAGGAACATGTCAAGCCCCTGTGTGATATTCCCTACAAATTTGACCATTTCTGACCCGATTCCTTATTTAATTATCCTCCACTGGAACGGAGAGTCTAGGAAGGGATTTCTTAGACCACTGAATCACGACTGACTGTTCAAACCGATACATGTACCACGAGAATTTTGCTGAAGTCAGCTCAATACTTTGGATAGGTTGTTGCAAAGATCATGGGCTATGGAAGATCGACAGATAAAGAATATGAATCTCCAGTACATGTAAACGCAGTACACAACATATTACAATACCAGGACACAATGGTCACTGTATGACAAGTATTCAACCTCAAAACAAAGAGAAAATAAGTTTGAATATGATACAAAAGTATTGTCAGATACTGTAAAGCTGCTAAATGTAGATATACTGTACTCTGGTATTTATATACATATAGTAAATATTATCAACAAACAAATCTGTATGGTTTTATTGCTATCAAAAAACACCTATATGTAATATACAGATTACTTTATTTATTCATCTTATGTATAATGTATGTAATATATACAGATTATTATATTTATACAGTACAATGTACATATATATAATTTATGTAATATATACAGATTACTATATTTATACAGTACAATGTACATATATATAATGTATGTACAGTGGACCCGCGATAATCCGGACGCCGATAGTCCGGAAAACTCGCAGTCCGGACGGAATAGCATGGGAACGGATTTCCGTAACGTTATTTGTACTCACCAGTCCGGAAATTCGGTTTCCGATTCCGGAAGCCCATTTTGGGAACGGAAAGTACTTTTCATTAGTAAATTTCCCCCGATAATCCGGACAATTTTTTCACCACGAGGAGAGAAAAATGTCGGGCAAGTCACCCGTGTCGACAGCTGTACAGACTATCGCTTGACACTGTGCGTAGTCATAGCGACCGTTGCCAGGTCATAGCCCCGGGTGTTTACCTGTGTTACAATGTAGCTCTGTTTTTATAACGGTACATTGCTTTTCTTTACGATCGACCTAAATGCTTCAGTATTAAAGGGTTTTATAGTGTAGACTGGTCTTGCTTTTATCAACTTGACGTACAATATCTATTATAGTTATTTTACATAGTGCTATTTCGTAGTTAGCAATAATTAATTCACTAAAATACAGTATGTGATACGATACTTAATCAATCACAAATGCATGTAATAAATTTATTATCGGTAATTAACATCACTAACAATTGTATTGGGTAAACAAGGATATCGGCTTGTAACACCGTTACGTGTAATGACGACTCATTGAAAGATGCATGTTATTAATTACACACATGGTACATTTACCGGGTCTTTCATTTCAGGTTCATAATTTACGTAAAAAAACGTACATTGTACATAGTGGGTCTTTCATTTCAGGTATTTAACGTATGTAATTTCTACTCGTTTGTGAACCTCTGGGACGTAACCCATGTGTGTTGTTTGTAGGTCACATATGTCCGCTATAAATAAAACAACTTTCACTTCACATGTTCTTTTAAAAACATTGTTTATTTTTTAGCTTCTACAAAATAAAAGAAAACAAGAATCATATCAAGAACATAAGTATATTTATTTTTTAAAAAGACTGACAATTAGACGTGTTTATGAAACGTCATTAAAACGTCCCGTATTGTATAGAGTCAAGGGAGATAACTCTTACACAACATTTTTTTTTGACCTGGTAGACGAAATTCGGTAGTCCGGAAAACTCGTAATCCGGACGGTTTGGGCTGGGAACGAAGGTGTTCGGATTATCGAGGGTCCACTGTAATATACAGATTACTCTATTTATACATCATATATATATAATGTATATAATATACAGATTACTATATATTTATACATTATATATAATATTATGTATGTAATATACACATTACTCTATTCATACATCATATATATTTATTTATACATCATATATATATAATGTATGTAATATACAGATTACTATATTTATACATTGTATATAATATATACATACAGATTACTATACATTTATTCATTATCATATGTATGGAAATCTGGTATATTTTCTTTATTCACTGAAATCAACTGAAGGTACATGTAGCTTGGTTTCACCATTCTGATAACAGACTAGCTTTAATATAGCTAGCTTCTAGTTAATCAGAAAGCAAATATATTACACTTATCAATTCATGAGGTTTCCATAGCAACCATTAGATACATATAATACACACTCAAATCTCCACCATAAATATATACCCTTCAATTATACATATCTCTAGGATACATATACATCATAAAACTTTATACTTATATCTAGTTCTAATGTCTGTATTGTCAGAATCTCGTGATGATTTCAACACAAAATACATATACATTATATATATTTGTGACATTTAAAGCAAATGCTTTATAAAAATATTTAACATAAACGATATTTTTTTTGATAATGAAGAGGTTTTCATCACTCACAGTTTGAACAGACATTAAAACTGAAGTACCAGGTGGGAAAATAAAGTGAATGACTGCGCATTTATGTCCTCAATTGACCAGGGAATGACGCAATCATTGAACATTATCCTCAAGAATAATTAGTGCATGTTCCTTATCGCTCTGATCAATAAGACAATCAGTTCGGAGTACAAGAGCTCTATTCTCTCATGAATAATTCCTCATCTCGTTCTGGATTTCCTTGTCCTTACAGACACTCTAGTGTATAATGAGGAGATTATGTACATCCTACACCAGACATCAGGTTACAATCATGATGTAGACCTGAATTTCTGGCAATAAAACATTAAAATAATTACACAATATTATGCACAAAATCAATTTATAAATGAAGTCGCTAGAGCGCTGACAATAGGTAAATGTATGTACACATGTGTATAAATATAAGCTCAAAAGGAATGTTCTACCTCCTCCCGGACTTCTTTGCAATGGATAATAAGCCAAGAAATCCTAGCTCCCTAGCGAGGTCAATGAGACTTGGTGTTGATTATTTCATGATATTAATCGATTCTACGTTAGTCTGCTTTCTTTACATTTCTTTACTCTTTTTTTTTAGGTTTTCCTCAATCAACAAAAATATGACTAGATCTATTTTCTGATCAGTCCGAAAACTGAAGAAAGTTCTCGGAAAGACCCATGTCAATGGTGGAAAATCAGAGTCTAGTTCGGTGAAAGGTGTGGGTATATACTGACCTCAACTTCAGGTACATATAACCATATATTCACCTCAACTTAAGTCCATAATTGATAATTATATATACATATGAAATACATTTCTTCCATACTCCTAGTTAATGACTTTGGAAGGCCACTGGGGGAATTATGAAACAGGCTATACTGGGATGGGGAGAGCACCTGAGGTCAACACACATTAATGATATTGTCAATAATGAGGGCATATTCCTCACTATAGTTACTATATGCACAAAGACACTTCTGTAATCTAGTGTGTATTTGCTTGGCACCGTATGAGATCACAATCATTAATTTAACATCAGAACACATTTGGATCCATGATAGTACAGACTGTGTTACATTTGATAATAAACAGATGTTATAAAGATGAACATTTTTGTGTGTTGTTTTAAAACATTTATTAATTGTTTCATTCAGAATCATAAATATCAATTAAATATAACTTTTTCACTCTTTATGTTTATTATGAATAAAAAACATAAATATGAAAAATGCACACCATTGAATGATCATTATTGGTTCTATGTCAGACTGATCTCTCTATTTTTCTTTTTTTCTTTTTTCCCCCCTCTTAATAATTTGATAAAGAAAAAACAAGTGTAACCCACACGTGATTTTTGAGAAAAATCCTTTCAGTCCTTTTCAAGAAATAGTGTTAACAAACTTCAATTCTCAAAATCCAAGAAGGCCACCTTCCGGCCATTTTGTTTTCCTGATCAAAAATCTTAAATGAATTTGCGTAACTAGGAACCAAGGGGAACCTACATGAAGTTTCAGGAGAATCCCTCCAATACTTTTCAAGAATAGCAAAAACAATCTCGAATTCTCAAAATCCAACATAGCCTCCTGTTAGCCATTTTGTTTTTCTGATCAAAAATCTTAATTGAATTGGTAAAACACAACTATAAGGCACCAAGAGGAACATACACATGAAGTTTGAGGAATATCCCTCCCACATTTTTCAAGAAATGGTGATAACAAGGTTTATGGATGGACAACAGATGGACCACGGACCACTAAGCAGGGCGAATTGATCATGAAGAGCCCACCATTTGATGATGGTTGGCTAAAGACAGAAACTTTTTTTTCAAAACTTAAGAAATGATGAATACATTCAATGAATAATGAATGGAAGCTGAAAAAATTCATTTAAGATGTGACTACCTATCATCTGGTTCCATTTATATAAGAATCTTTTTTCATATAGGATATTAAGAAACAATCTTCCTGATTTTTTTTCCATGTGAGCTGTCACTTGAATCACTGGCAATATTATGACATCAAAATCCATTTCTCAATGGTATATTACCATTTATGCAAAAATGTATTACATGGTAAATTTATAGGATAACAGGTTGCAACATAAGGTAATAACTGTGATGTTGTGTACATGTACTGCATTTTCAGTACTGAAATGACATCCTTTATTATACATTTAGTAGACTGAAACAACGTCCTTACCACATTAAGTAGACTGAAACAATGTCCTTACTACATTTAGTAGACTGAAACAACGTCCTTACCACATTAAGTAGACTGAAACAATGTCCTTACTACATTTAGTAGACTGAAACAATGTCCTTACCACATTAAGTAGACTGAAACAATGTCCTTACTACATTTAGTAGACTGAAACAATGTCCTTACTACATTTACGACTGAAACAATGCCCTTACTACATTTAGTAGACTGAAACAATGTCCTTACTACATTTACGACTGAAACAATGTCCTTACTACATTTAGTAGACTGAAACAATGTCCTTACTACATTTAGTAGACTGAAACAATGTCCTTACTACATTTACGACTGAAACAATGCCCTTACTACATTTAGTAGACTGAAACAATGTCCTTACTACATTTAGTAGACTGAAACAATGTCCTTACTACATTTAGTAGACTGAAACAATGTCCTTACTACATTTAGTATACTTAAACAATGTCCTTACTACATTAAGTAGACTGAAACAATGTCCTTACTACATTAAGTAGACTATAACAATGTCCTTACTACATTTAGTAGACTGAAACAATATCCTTACTACATTTAGTCGACTGAAACAATGTCCTTACTACATTTAGTAGACTAAAACAATGTCCTTACAACATTTAGTAGACTGAAACAATGTCCTTACTACATTTACGACTGAAACAATGTCCTTACCACATTTACGACTGAAACAATATCCTAACTACATTAAGTAGACTGAAACAATATCCTAACTACATTAAGTAGACTGAAACAATGTCCTTACCACATTTAGTAGACTGAAACAATGTCCTTATTACATTTAGAAGACTGAAACAAAGTCCTTACTACATTTACGACTGAAACAATGTCCTTACTACATTTAGTAGACTAAAACAATGTCCTTACTACATTTAGTAGACTAAAACAATGTCCTTACTACATTTAGTAGACTAAAACAATGTCCTTACTACATTTAGTAGACTGAAACAATGTCCTTACTACATTTAGTAGACTGAAACAATGTCCTTACCACATTTAGTAGACTGAAACAATGTCCTTACTACATTTACGACTGAAACAATGTCCTTACTACATTTACGACTGAAACAATGTCCTTACTACATTAAGTAGACTAAAACAATGTCCTTACTACATTTAGTAGACTGAAACAATGTCCTCACTACATTCAGTAGACTAAAACAATGTCCTTACTACATTTCGTAGACTGAAACAATGTCCTTACAACATTTAGTAGACTGAAACAATGTCCTTACTACATTTCGTAGACTAAAACAATGTCCTCACTACATTTAGTAGACTGAAACAATGTCCTTACTACATTTCGTAGACTAAAACAATGTCCTCACTACATTTAGTAGACTGAAACAATGTCCTTACTACATTTAGTAGACTGAAACAATGTCCTTACCACATTTAGTAGACTGAAACAATGTCCTTACTACATTTAGTAGACTGAAACAATGTCCTTACTACATTTCGTAGACTGAAACAATGTCCTTACTACATTAAGTAGACTGAAACAATCCTTACTACATTCAGTAGACTGAAACAATGTCCTTACTACATTTAGTAGACTGAAACAATGTCCTTACTACACTACGTAGACTGAAACAATGTCCTTACTACATTTAGTAGACTGAAACAATGTCCTAACTACATTAAGTAGACTGAAACAATGTCCTTACTACATTAAGTAGACTGAAACAATGTCCTTACTACACTACGTAGACTGAAACAATGTCCTTACTACATTTAGTAGACTGAAACAATGTCCTTACAACATTTACGACTGAAACAATGTCCTTACTACATTTAGTAGACTGAAACAATGTCCTTACAACATTTAGTAGACTGAAACAATGTCCTTACTACATTTAGTAGACTGAAACAATGTCCTTACTACATTTAGTAGACTGAAACAATGTCCTTACTACATTAAGTAGACTGAAACAATGTCCTTACTACATTTAGTAGACTGAAACAATGTCCTTACTACATTAAGTAGACTAAAACAATGTCCTTACTACATTTACGACTGAAACAATGTCCTCACTACATTCAGTAGACTGAAACAATGTCCTTACTACATTAAGTAGACTGAAACAATGTTCTTACTACATTTAGTAGACTGAAACAATGTCCTTACTACATTTAGTAGACTAAAACAATGTCCTTACTACATTCAGTAGACTAAAACAATGTCCTTACTACATTTAGTAGACTGAAACAATGTCCTTACTACACTACGTAGACTGAAACAATGTCCTTACTACACTACGTAGACTGAAACAATGTCCTTACTACATTTAGTAGACTGAAACAATGTCCTTACAACATTTACGACTGAAACAATGTCCTAACTACATTTAGTAGACTGAAACAATGTCCTTACAACATTTAGTAGACTGAAACAATGTCCTTACTACATTTAGTAGACTGAAACAATGTCCTTACTACATTTAGTAGACTGAAACAATGTCCTTACTACATTAAGTAGACTGAAACAATGTCCTTACTACATTTAGTAGACTGAAACAATGTCCTTACTACATTAAGTAGACTAAAACAATGTCCTTACTACATTTACGACTGAAACAATGTCCTCACTACATTCAGTAGACTGAAACAATGTCCTTACTACATTTAGTAGACTGAAACAATGTCCTTACTACATTTAGTAGACTGAAACAATGTCCTTACTACATTTCGTGGACTGAAACAATGTCCTTACTACATTAAGTAGACTGAAACAATGTCCTTACTACATTAAGTAGACTGAAACAATCCTTACTACATTCAGTAGACTGAAACAATGTCCTTACTACATTTAGTAGACTGAAACAATGTCCTTACTACACTACGTAGACTGAAACAATGTCCTTACTACATTTAGTAGACTGAAACAATGTCCTAACTACATTAAGTAGACTGAAACAATGTCCTTACTACATTAAGTAGACTGAAACAATGTCCTTACTACACTACGTAGACTGAAACAATGTCCTTACTACATTTAGTAGACTGAAACAATGTCCTTACAACATTTAGTAGACTGAAACAATGTCCTTACTACATTTAGTAGACTGAAACAATGTCCTTACTACATTTAGTAGACTGAAACAATGTCCTTACTACATTAAGTAGACTGAAACAATGTCCTTACTACATTTAGTAGACTGAAACAATGTCCTTACTACATTAAGTAGACTAAAACAATGTCCTTACTACATTTACGACTGAAACAATGTCCTCACTACATTCAGTAGACTGAAACAATGTCCTTACTACATTAAGTAGACTGAAACAATGTTCTTACTACATTTAGTAGACTGAAACAATGTCCTTACTACATTTAGTAGACTAAAACAATGTCCTTACTACATTCAGTAGACTGAAACAATGTCCTTACTACATTTAGTAGACTAAAACAATGTCCTTACTACATTCAGTAGACTGAAACAATGTCCTTACTACATTTAGTAGACTAAAACAATGTCCTTACTACATTCAGTAGACTAAAACAATGTCCTTACTACATTTAGTAGACTGAAACAATGTCCTTACTACACTACGTAGACTGAAACAATGTCCTTACTACACTACGTAGACTGAAACAATGTCCTTACTACATTTAGTAGACTGAAACAATGTCCTTACAACATTTACGACTGAAACAATGTCCTAACTACATTTAGTAGACTGAAACAATGTCCTTACAACATTTAGTAGACTGAAACAATGTCCTTACTACATTTAGTAGACTGAAACAATGTCCTTACTACATTTAGTAGACTGAAACAATGTCCTTACTACATTAAGTAGACTGAAACAATGTCCTTACTACATTTAGTAGACTGAAACAATGTCCTTACTACATTAAGTAGACTAAAACAATGTCCTTACTACATTTACGACTGAAACAATGTCCTCACTACATTCAGTAGACTGAAACAATGTCCTTACTACATTAAGTAGACTGAAACAATGTTCTTACTACATTTAGTAGACTGAAACAATGTCCTTACTACATTTAGTAGACTAAAACAATGTCCTTACTACATTCAGTAGACTGAAACAATGTCCTTACTACATTTAGTAGACTAAAACAATGTCCTTACTACATTCAGTAGACTAAAACAATGTCCTTACTACATTTACGACTGAAACAATGTCCTTACTACATTTAGTAGACTGAAACAATGTCCTTACTACATTTAGTAGACTGAAACAATGTCCTTACTACATTTACGACTGAAACAATGCCCTTACTACATTTAGTAGACTGAAACAATGTCCTTACTACATTTAGTAGACTGAAACAATGTCCTTACTACATTTAGTAGACTGAAACAATGTCCTTACTACATTTAGTAGACTGAAACAATGTCCTTACTACATTAAGTAGACTGAAACAATGTCCTTACTACATTAAGTAGACTATAACAATGTCCTTACTACATTTAGTAGACTGAAACAATATCCTTACTACATTTAGTCGACTGAAACAATGTCCTTACTACATTTAGTAGACTGAAACAATGTCCTTACTACACTACGTAGACTGAAACAATGTCCTTACTACATTTAGTAGACTGAAACAATGTCCTAACTACATTAAGTAGACTGAAACAATGTCCTTACTACATTAAGTAGACTGAAACAATGTCCTTACTACACTACGTAGACTGAAACAATGTCCTTACTACATTTAGTAGACTGAAACAATGTCCTTACAACATTTAGTAGACTGAAACAATGTCCTTACTACATTTAGTAGACTGAAACAATGTCCTTACTACATTAAGTAGACTGAAACAATGTCCTTACTACATTAAGTAGACTGAAACAATGTCCTTACTACATTTAGTAGACTGAAACAATGTCCTTACTACATTAAGTAGACTAAAACAATGTCCTTACTACATTTACGACTGAAACAATGTCCTCACTACATTCAGTAGACTGAAACAATGTCCTTACTACATTAAGTAGACTGAAACAATGTTCTTACTACATTTAGTAGACTGAAACAATGTCCTTACTACATTTAGTAGACTAAAACAATGTCCTTACTACATTCAGTAGACTGAAACAATGTCCTTACTACATTTAGTAGACTAAAACAATGTCCTTACTACATTTAGTAGACTGAAACAATGTCCTTACTACACTACGTAGACTGAAACAATGTCCTTACTACACTACGTAGACTGAAACAATGTCCTTACTACATTTAGTAGACTGAAACAATGTCCTTACAACATTTACGACTGAAACAATGTCCTAACTACATTTAGTAGACTGAAACAATGTCCTTACAACATTTAGTAGACTGAAACAATGTCCTTACTACATTTAGTAGACTGAAACAATGTCCTTACTACATTTAGTAGACTGAAACAATGTCCTTACTACATTAAGTAGACTGAAACAATGTCCTTACTACATTTAGTAGACTGAAACAATGTCCTTACTACATTAAGTAGACTAAAACAATGTCCTTACTACATTTACGACTGAAACAATGTCCTCACTACATTCAGTAGACTGAAACAATGTCCTTACTACATTAAGTAGACTGAAACAATGTTCTTACTACATTTAGTAGACTGAAACAATGTCCTTACTACATTTAGTAGACTAAAACAATGTCCTTACTACATTCAGTAGACTGAAACAATGTCCTTACTACATTTAGTAGACTAAAACAATGTCCTTACTACATTCAGTAGACTAAAACAATGTCCTTACTACATTTACGACTGAAACAATGTCCTTACTACATTTAGTAGACTGAAACAATGTCCTTACTACATTTAGTAGACTGAAACAATGTCCTTACTACATTTACGACTGAAACAATGCCCTTACTACATTTAGTAGACTGAAACAATGTCCTTACTACATTTAGTAGACTGAAACAATGTCCTTACTACATTTAGTAGACTGAAACAATGTCCTTACTACATTTAGTAGACTGAAACAATGTCCTTACTACATTAAGTAGACTGAAACAATGTCCTTACTACATTAAGTAGACTATAACAATGTCCTTACTACATTTAGTAGACTGAAACAATATCCTTACTACATTAAGTCGACTGAAACAATGTCCTTACTACATTTAGTAGACTAAAACAATGTCCTTACAACATTTAGTAGACTGAAACAATGTCCTTACTACATTTACGACTGAAACAATGTCCTTACCACATTTACGACTGAAACAATATCCTAACTACATTAAGTAGACTGAAACAATATCCTAACTACATTAAGTAGACTGAAACAATGTCCTTACCACATTTAGTAGACTGAAACAATGTCCTTATTACATTTAGAAGACTGAAACAAAGTCCTTACTACATTTACGACTGAAACAATGTCCTTACTACATTTAGTAGACTAAAACAATGTCCTTACTACATTTAGTAGACTAAAACAATGTCCTTACTACATTTAGTAGACTAAAACAATGTCCTTACTACATTTAGTAGACTGAAACAATGTCCTTACTACATTTAGTAGACTGAAACAATGTCCTTACTACATTTAGTAGACTAAAACAATGTCCTTACAACATTTACGACTGAAACAATGTCCTTACAACATTTAGTAGACTGAAACAATGTCCTCACTACATTTAGTAGACTGAAACAATGTCCTTACTACATTTAGTAGACTAAAACAATGTCCTTACAACATTTAGTAGACTAAAACAATGTCCTTACTACATTTAGTAGACTGAAACAATGTCCTTACTACATTTCGTAGACTAAAACAATGTCCTCACTACATTTAGTAGACTGAAACAATGTCCTTACTACATTTAGTAGACTGAAACAATGTCCTTACCACATTTAGTAGACTGAAACAATGTCCTTACTACATTTAGTAGACTGAAACAATGTCCTTACTACATTTCGTAGACTGAAACAATGTCCTTACTACATTAAGTAGACTGAAACAATGTCCTTACTACATTAAGTAGACTGAAACAATCCTTACTACATTCAGTAGACTGAAACAATGTCCTTACTACATTTAGTAGACTGAAACAATGTCCTTACTACACTACGTAGACTGAAACAATGTCCTTACTACATTTAGTAGACTGAAACAATGTCCTAACTACATTAAGTAGACTGAAACAATGTCCTTACTACATTAAGTAGACTGAAACAATGTCCTTACTACACTACGTAGACTGAAACAATGTCCTTACTACATTTAGTAGACTGAAACAATGTCCTTACAACATTTACGACTGAAACAATGTCCTTACTACATTTAGTAGACTGAAACAATGTCCTTACAACATTTAGTAGACTGAAACAATGTCCTTACTACATTTAGTAGACTGAAACAATGTCCTTACTACATTTAGTAGACTGAAACAATGTCCTTACTACATTAAGTAGACTGAAACAATGTCCTTACTACATTTAGTAGACTGAAACAATGTCCTTACTACATTAAGTAGACTAAAACAATGTCCTTACTACATTTACGACTGAAACAATGTCCTCACTACATTCAGTAGACTGAAACAATGTCCTTACTACATTAAGTAGACTGAAACAATGTTCTTACTACATTTAGTAGACTGAAACAATGTCCTTACTACATTTAGTAGACTAAAACAATGTCCTTACTACATTCAGTAGACTGAAACAATGTCCTTACTACATTTAGTAGACTAAAACAATGTCCTTACTACATTCAGTAGACTAAAACAATGCCCTTACTACATTTAGTAGACTGAAACAATGTCCTTACTACACTACGTAGACTGAAACAATGTCCTTACTACACTACGTAGACTGAAACAATGTCCTTACTACATTTAGTAGACTGAAACAATGTCCTTACAACATTTACGACTGAAACAATGTCCTAACTACATTTAGTAGACTGAAACAATGTCCTTACTACATTTAGTAGACTGAAACAATGTCCTTACTACATTTAGTAGACTGAAACAATGTCCTTACTACATTTCGTAGACTGAAACAATGTCCTTACTACATTAAGTAGACTGAAACAATGTCCTTACTACATTAAGTAGACTGAAACAATCCTTACTACATTCAGTAGACTGAAACAATGTCCTTACTACATTTAGTAGACTGAAACAATGTCCTTACTACACTACGTAGACTGAAACAATGTCCTTACTACATTTAGTAGACTGAAACAATGTCCTAACTACATTAAGTAGACTGAAACAATGTCCTTACTACATTAAGTAGACTGAAACAATGTCCTTACTACACTACGTAGACTGAAACAATGTCCTTACTACATTTAGTAGACTGAAACAATGTCCTTACAACATTTAGTAGACTGAAACAATGTCCTTACTACATTTAGTAGACTGAAACAATGTCCTTACTACATTTAGTAGACTGAAACAATGTCCTTACTACATTAAGTAGACTGAAACAATGTCCTTACTACATTTAGTAGACTATAACAATGTCCTTACTACTTTTTGTAGACTGAAACAATGTCCTTACTACATTTAGTAGACTGAAACAATGTCCTTACTACATTAAGTAGACTGAAACAATGTCCTTACTACATTTACGACTGAAACAATGTCCTTACTACATTTAGTAGACTGAAACAATGTCCATACTACATTTAGTAGACTGAAACAATGTCCTTACTACATTTAGTAGACTGAAACAATGTCCTTACTACATTTAGTAGACTAAAACAATGTCCTTACAACATTTAGTAGACTGAAACAATGTCCTTACTACATTTAGTAGACTGAAACAATGTCCTTACTACATTTACGACTGAAACAATGTCCTTACTACATTAAGTTGACTGAAACAATGTCCTTACTACATTCAATAGACTGAAACAATGTCCTTACTACACTACGTAGACTGAAACAATGTCCTTACTACATTTAGTAGACTGAAACAATGTCCTTACTACATTTACGACTGAAACAATGTCCTTACTACATTCAATAGACTGAAACAATGTCCTTACTACACTACGTAGACTGAAACAATGTCCTTACTACATTTACGACTGAAACAATGTCCTTACTACATTTAGTGGACTGAAACAATGTCCTTACTACATTTACGACTGAAACAATGTCCTTACTACATTTACGACTGAAACAATGTCCTAACTACATTTACGACTGAAACAATGTCCTAACTACATTTAGTAGACTGAAACAATGTCCTTACTACATTTAGTAGACTGAAACAATGCCCTAACTACATTTAGTAGACTGAAACAATGTCCTTACTACATTTAGTAGACTATAACAATGTCCTTACTACTTTTTGTAGACTGAAACAATGTCCTTACTACATTTAGTAGACTGAAACAATGTCCTTACTACATTAAGTAGACTGAAACAATGTCCTTACTACATTTACGACTGAAACAATGTCCTTACTACATTTAGTAGACTGAAACAATGTCCATACTACATTTAGTAGACTGAAACAATGTCCTTACTACATTTAGTAGACTGAAACAATGTCCTTACTACATTTAGTAGACTAAAACAATGTCCTTACAACATTTAGTAGACTGAAACAATGTCCTTACTACATTTAGTAGACTGAAACAATGTCCTTACTACATTTACGACTGAAACAATGTCCTTACTACATTAAGTTGACTGAAACAATGTCCTTACTACATTCAATAGACTGAAACAATGTCCTTACTACACTACGTAGACTGAAACAATGTCCTTACTACATTTAGTAGACTGAAACAATGTCCTTACTACATTTACGACTGAAACAATGTCCTTACTACATTCAATAGACTGAAACAATGTCCTTACTACACTACGTAGACTGAAACAATGTCCTTACTACATTTACGACTGAAACAATGTCCTTACTACATTTAGTGGACTGAAACAATGTCCTTACTACATTTACGACTGAAACAATGTCCTTACTACATTTACGACTGAAACAATGTCCTAACTACATTTACGACTGAAACAATGTCCTAACTACATTTAGTAGACTGAAACAATGTCCTTACTACATTTAGTAGACTGAAACAATGCCCTTACTACATTTAGTAGACTGAAACAATGCCCTAACTACATTTAGTAGACTGAAAAAATGTCCTTACCACATTAAGTAGATTGAAACAATGTCCTTACCACATTAAGTAGACTGACATAATGTCCTTACTACATTTAGTAGACTGAAATAACAGTCGATTGATCTGAAACCTTGACAGTACTCCATACTGTACATGTACAGCTATCATAAATGTGACATTTGCATTATAACTCGACACTAAAATGATATACACTTCAAATTTCACACTAAAAACATTTTATTGGAGTGTGTACAAGTATATAAATGTGTGTTCAATCTTGTGGGAATGTGTTCTGTTAGTATTGTTATATTATTTTAAAGCTTCTGTGTCAGTAAGCATCAGCGTTAAACATGTACTCGAAGAAATCTTATTTGACACGTGCACTGACAGATAAGTTTAAGTGTTCCCAATACCTGAAGCATTCCAACAGAAATAATCAGAGCAGATTCTTTCTAACAAAGAAGAATTGATTTTTTTTATCATCTATGACATTACTTGAGGGCTTACCGATGGGACCATAACTGATTGTACTTTAAAGAATTAATTTCCACATATTTTTTCCCTTCTGCTAAGTGTACACATCAATTACCAGTATTCTGCCAGAGGAAAAGCAAACCAACTGGAAATTCCCAAAGTTAACATCGATAATGTTCATTCTATGATTAATGCCTTGTCGGATACATAAATTGACTTGTCATTATATATGCATAAAAAATTACCCAATTTAATGACTATGCGGATATATTTTCAGAAATAATCTTTCACCTCTTATTACATCGATCAAATCAAGGGGAGATACATATCTTTTAGGATTTAATTAGCATCAAGTATTTGTATTTCATTTAGTATCAATATGTCAAACAAGATTAATATTTCATTACACATCAATATCTCGGACATTTTCATATTTCATTTTTCAAATCAATATTTTAGAAATTGAGTATTTCATTTTACAACGATGCTTCCAAAAGATTCATATTTCATTTCATATATGTATATGATCATTTCAAATCAAACTTCTACTTCATTTCCATGTAGATTAATCTATAAGCGTTGCTAGAGAAAAGACACAGGTCTTCTAATGCAAAACTTTTTATCAAACAATATAAGAAATTTAAATGATATTTTTATCCTAATCGCAGCACCTTGAAACGGGAGGTTTGTTTCTCAGAAAGCTGAGAAATGGGCCCAAATGACCTGTCGTGGTTGTATCCTTTGGCAAGACACTATACCCTAAATATAATTGCTTTGGATGGCATGCGACAGGCCTCTCGTATTTTGCTCAGTGAGATAGTCACCAACTACTACAAGGAGACCCTGCTTCAAAATTACCTTGGATGTTCAAACAAACAAATGTACAACAAACCTTGAAAAATAATTGACCACTGATCATAATTCACTATTTTCCAGAAATTAACTTCGGTATTTGTAGAGTAGGGTAGAAATTATAGGGTAGCTAGAAATTATAGTCCATTGTCATAAGATGGATATCCTATTTGTGCGATAAATCTTTTGTTGCAAATTGTAAAATTGATGAAAAAAAAAGAGAAAAAGCGATTGGGTCAGACTTTCAGCAATGAAAGAAATACTATGTAGCAACTATGCTACAGATTCAGAAATAGAAATAATTCTACAGAAATCTATGACTCAACAGACGTACCAACTCATTATTATTCCACAGGGCACAAATGTTGATCAATAACATTTACAAATCATGTTTAAAAAGCAGGCTCTCTCTCACTCTTTCAGGTCATGTCGTATTAATATGCACATGACAGGGTCCTATTCAACAAGCTAGATTTCCATCAATACCAGTTCTCTAGCTAATTTAACATAAATCAATAACAGTTTATAATGAGACGATTTTGTTATAGGCAAACTGTTGATGTCAATAGAGATAATCAGGGGCTGGCCAGTATTATTTTGAGAAGATGACAAACAATACCCTTTGGTCTAAGTATCAGGAATCCTCATCAATACCCCATACCCTGATGGAATAAAGGCCTAATGTGTTTGCTAATGCTGCTTGCTGTCCCAAATGGCTCTACTGAAGCTTGAGAGTTCAGCTCAGTAAACAAAAACTTTATAATTTTATAACAATGATTTTAATTTCAATAAAATATGTGTGTTATCAAACAAAGAAACTAAAACTCAAGAATATTTGAAAAAACTAATCCCATTTCTGCTTTGACAAATGACAACTACGAGTCAAGATTTTTACAAAGTTAAAAATGTGTCAAAAGTTTGGACATATCTTCAAGCTGTCTGATTTGACTTGACAGTAATGATAACATTTTCCAAAAGCACTTTGGTGCAAAAATTACCAGCATCAAGATTATTGACTTTAGTATTCTCATATTTGCCATTAATTCCTGAACATGGATGTGGTGGACAGGGAAAGTTGAGGCAGCTTCATTATAATTCTGAGTTTGTATCATTTCATCATCAGCTCTGTTAAGCTGAAACTCGAAACTAATCAGTCCAGAAGGATATTCACTGATTAATATTACAGTATTAATGAAGCATTTTACACTAATACTAGTGCAATGGTTGATCAATACCTTTCAGACTGATGAGAAAGAAGTTTTTTATTCTGAGACAACGAAAACAATGTGGATGACAATGTCAGACTTTTCCATCAGAAGATTATATCATAATTTATTTACAAATTGTATTCTCTGTTATTAATACACAGTGTGACAATAAGATGCAGTATCATCGCTTACAACATCGATCACACCATAGCAGCTGAATGTACTAGCATTTAACTTCTTCACACCAATCACACCTTTTGTTTTCAGCATCGTCAAATAAATTCAAATAATTTAATATTTCACATCACTTGAAACTTGGGCAATTTGTAGATAAGGGCAATTTGTAGATAAATTTTTAAAATCTTACTAACTTATCAGAAAAATTTAAGCAGAAAGAACTTGAACAAAATGTACTATAAAATTAATGTCACAAATATAATACTGATAAATTGATTCTAAATATTGTATTTATAAACTACGTAAGTGTGTCTGCCTCTGTGAGAGTGGGCTTAACTAGCCCATTAAAATGTTTGCTTACCTCACCAATTTTCTATTACAATCTTTAGTCTTTAAATACTCTGTTCCGGAGTAAAAATAAAAAATTTTAAAAATTATTTCAATTGTTTTTCAACTTTAGTTTCAGTTCACAAAGTCATTGTTCCCAGTAACTTTATTTATTAAACATATCTCAGTTGTGTTTTGTAAGCACACATAGTGCATTTGTTAGGGCAGAAAATGGTGTGTTTTTCTTTTTTAAATAATTTATGAACATTTAGGTTTAACATTTTCATCAGTTCACATATTTAAATATTTCCCATTAAATATGAAAATATTTTAAACTCATAATGAGTAAATATTACCATTGTACCACAAGTCTAAAGCATAGGAAGTCCAGTAGTTAAAACAAGTATCTTTATGTTTGACCAAGCTTTATTATTTCAAATTCTAACAGTGCCAATTATTTTCTAAAACATTAAAGTACCCTTCAGATGGCCTCTCATCTTCAGATTATAAATCATAAAATCTCCAAAGAAAAGACTTATCGAATTCCAAAACAATACCCACAAGTAAAGTAATTAAATATATTCTAATTAACATAAAATAACAGCATACATTATCAGTAAATTACATTTATTGTCATACTTAAGTGGCTGTTTTGGAATTAATTTATGGTAATTTTCCCTTATGGGGCCTCTCTGAAATTCAGTTGAGATTCCAGCACAAGAAGACTGTTTTCTAAAGCTAAACACTGACAGATGCAGGCCAACTCTCTGGGCCTCATCACTTGGCTACTATAGAGACAGACTCTGAATTGGATCAGCTATTGATTTTGTGCCCAAGCACTTCCATTTGTTGCAAGCTTTATGATGGTACTACTGACTACTGGCCAGACCATCATAGAATATCCCAACTTTATTGATCCCACAACCACCAACAACATAATTTATATGGAACCCACTGTGTCCTGGCCTGGAGGCTTTTATCTGAATGGAACAGAGGCCTATACTGTCCAGACAGTTCTGCCTGGAATCATCACAGGACAGACAACATCTGAATCCACAAAGACTCTTATAAATAAACTTTCATCTAAAAAAGTGTCACTTTACATTTAAGATCAAAGGGAATAATAATGTCCAACTATGAAAACAAATAAAAAATGCAACAAATCTGTCACAGTTGAGTTAATGTTCATGAAGAAACACCAGATCGATCCAACTAAAAAAAATTCTCTTCCTGACAGAACATACAAAAAACTTATTATCAAAAATAAATGACTCTCGAATTCAATACTGAATTGCATATCCAGTATAATATATATTTGATCATTTCAAAATTCCCAATTTTGCTAATTATTTCATAATACAGATACTGGATCCAATTTGTTTCGCAAACCACAGGTATGTCTCGGACTAGAAGCTTGGACGATTCAGATCCAAGTTAATGATTGTATTAAGAAAAATCTGAAATATAATAACTTTTCAATCCCAGTTGTGAAGTACAATATTTCCTGTGTATAAATTATACACATATCTTCTGAGATTTAGAATACTTTAGCATCTATCTCGGCTACCATCACCTTTATGTTACTTAGAAACAATATCACGACTTAGAGAAAATCATTTAAGCTCATATTGCTAGTGGCAAAATGCTATTAATATCTTGTGCTCCATATCCAAAGTATGAAGGAACTATTGTGGAATGTCTGGTATGTAGTGTTTTAATGCTTCAATAATTCAGTTCAACAACTTCGCCATTATAAATTATTTACCAGCCAATCAAATGTTTACATATTTAAAATACTCCACTTAAGACAGCTGGCTTATCATAACAGACATGTATTAGCAGATTGTTATTGCCTACATCAATTCCTTCCATAAATTATTAAGTTCTAATTTTATCTAGAATGTTCAAAAGGAATTCAAACAAGCCAATTTTGAAGAACTTTCAATGCACATGCAGAAAATAAACATTTTTAAGCCTAAAAATAAATTATCTTAACACCTGTGCTGTGCTAATTCGACAAACATAAAAAGTGGGACACCAAAGCTAGATAAAAAAAAAAAAACCTAAATTAGAAATGAAATGTTGTATCACTGCAGAAACCAAATACATTGTTTGAACATCTGAGGTTTTTAACATTTGATTAAAAATCATAATAAGTTCAGTAACATTTTTTTTCAATTAAGAAGCCAATATTTAAACTAATTTAAAAAATGTTCTATTCTGAAAGTTTCAGCATAGTTTATAATTTACCTTTATTCTACATAATTATGCAGACTTTTTAACTGATGTATTAGTTTTACCTACTAACTTATAAAGCCTTTTGTGCTGACATGAATTGGATAAATACAATTTATCAAATTAATTTCAGAATTTTGGGAGAATAGCACACTTGTAAAATATAATATGTTACCATAGCAACTAGCTGTTTCTATATACCAAAAAGAAAAGGTTTTTGAAAATTAAATCTGTTTCTAAACGGAACAGGTGCCGATCAGATATTCAAATATTGCACAACATACATGTATTTAATGGGTACGAAAATTAAATACTAGCACAGGTGCTCAACAAATTTAGTTACTTTTTTTTTGTATGTTCTTATAGGTATATAGGGGTATATATGCTTTGTATACCATAAAACTTGTAAAGTTCTAAATAATTTTCATTAATTCAAAATTTTTCAAAACCTTGCCAACAACAACCACAAATGCATAAACACAAAGTTTACACACTATATTAACACTTAATATTCATCCTGAAAAAAACTTGACTGAAAAATAAAAAAATAAATAAAACCAAATTGTGATTAGAACATTTATTTTATCTTTTCAAAATTCAACTAAAGATACATGTACAAAGCATTTTTATACTAAAATCATGAAACATCATTATGTGTGAAATGTCTATATAACTTCAAAATAAAATCTAAGTTTGACATTTTAGAGTTTCTACTCTGATGATCACAAACTGATACTTTTAATATATAATTATGAATTGCAAACATTTAAAACATTCTCAGTTAATGATTTGATTATAATAGTAATGACATTTATAAGCTATGATAATACTCCATTACATATAAACATTACTTTAATAAATTATAGCAATTTTTCAATAATATACACATTATGCAATTATAAATTATGATAATGGGACAACATTTCATATTCCAGCCCATATCATAAATATATTCTCTGACCCTAATCGTTTATATACATCTACATGTGCATCTTCTAGCTTTTATTTCTGGTTTGTCTGAAAACCGCTTCGCGCGCTGCAGCAGGGATGCTGATCTCCGCGCGCGGCATCCATCTTCCTCGCCGCTTCAGCAGCCCGACGCTTGAATAATGGAAGCTTTGTATCGATTTCATGAGAGGGACAAAGAATATAGTGAACACTCGTTTCTGTGTAGTGCCACGGAAAATGCTAATAATGACAATCTTTTACGGTATAATTCTTGCGCATTTATTTGATAAATTATGTTAATATTTTGTCGTATAAATCACTAATTAGAAAATAAATTAATAAATAAGCATATATATGACCTACATATTTACTTACCTGATATTCGCTCGATGTCGATTTTCCTAAGCTGTTGTTGTCCAGTTGATCATTTCACATCATTTTATACAATGTGTCTTCAAAATTAGCGGATCGTGGAATATTATATTATCAATGTATTCAAGCACATGGGATTTTATAATAAATTATGTTAATGCGTGCTCGCGGTCTTCATAAATAAATATTAGCTGCTTGCTAGTCCTACCTTCCAGTAGTCTACCTTGACCTACACCGAATAAAATAGTTCGGCAAATAAATTCTACTCCGAAAAAGGAAAGGAGTTTAGAGTGTCGGATTACAAGTTAGGGGAATACGAAATAAATATGAGTGTTATATTTATTTTAAATTGGGGCTAAATTCTGCTAAAAATAATATTTTGTGAGACTAGAAGAGGGTCTTCATAATAAAGGGGTGAAACACCAGAGAAATTTTTATTTGGCAACGGGCACCTGCTTACTGTCGGGGGTAGTTTACCCCTCTTTGGACCTCAGTTTATTACGCCTAGTAAACACGTAAATAACATCCGCGTCAGAAAATAGTTCATAATAAACATGCAGATTTTGCGTTGTATGATAATAACATATATCCAACATTACCAATTTAGTATGTAAGTGTATTAAGATATGTTGAAATAATTCGTATCTAATAACATGATTGATATTTTTTATTGTTTTGACATTTCACTCCACGCCTCCTTTTCAGATCATGTGACATCTCAGAATCAAAAATGGCGACCTCCACACCGAGCCAAGAAACAGTTGAGGTTTCGTTTTATTTTCTTTTATGAGAACTTAACATCAGCCTTAAGAGTGAAAAACTTACATCTATGTGTACAAATTGATCACATGACACATAACTATATACTAATAATTGACGATTATGTAATGTTTTTTCGGGGTTTTGATACAACAACGTTGGTGTTTATGTTTTTGAACGGATTCTACTCGAGTCTTGACTCAAGAATATGTTAATATTATCTCCTCACATTAATATCTGCCAGTATCAAAATGTCATTTCAATTTCATCCTGGAAAATGCCCGTTTCATTTGCAAAATGATATTGTAGCAGCTAGCTATTTGTGTTTATTAGGCCTATTGGGACAATAAAAGGACAAATGTTGATAAAAACAAAATCATAATTCTTGCTTTTTTAATGCGATGATTTCTGATTTTTATCGACATTTTAAAAATCTTATGTAGGTCGACTAACATATGCATCCGATTAGGCAGCCCATATTAAGTTTTCAAAAGGCTGATAAAACATCACAAATACTTTCACAGTCAGTATACCAATGTTTAATCAGCCTTCTATTTCTACTCTGGTAAAAACACCAGAAATCTTCGAATTAGCACATTTTTGACTGACGAAATGTTGGATTACTATATATGATTTCAAAAACAGGTATTGTTTGGAGCAGCAGATGTGTTTGGACAGTCTTGATATTTCATTTTAATTCATTATGCATAATATAAAAAACAAAAATCCAATAAAGTAAATAAATAAATGAAATAAAACAGTTCTATAGATTAGGATAAGATATTTTCCTTTTTATATGGATAATAAAGAATGAAATATCAACCAGAACTTGTATGTTTTATGCTTACTTTGGGATATACATGTACTAGAATTTGAAGATACATCCCTGGAGCAGTCTGTCTTATCTAACTACGTGTATATATCATCTTCATAATCAGTTGTGCACAAAGAAAAATCCTATACAAAAATAGAAAAGGAAGATGAAGATTACCTTAAACCAAAAATATTAACATCATTTCACAAGTAATGATCGTCTTCTTGTATGAAATGAATTGTTTTTGGTTGTGATATGCAAATAATATAATAGTTTCTCTTGTATCAGGTGATCACAGTTAAGTTTTAGAAATCAGAAGAGTTTTTGGAGAGAAGTTCTCACCATAACATTAAGCTGAACATGTAAAAAAAAAACAGCTGCGAAATTTGTTTTATATAATGGGAACATGGACAGCCTTCAAAAGGAATAATTAATTAATGTCAAGCATAAAACAAAACAAAAACAAAAACAAAAAATTGTAAATATTTAGAACTTGTTTTATACATTGTACAAGAACTTGGAAATTAAAAAGATTTAATATGATAGACAATTAGACATAATATTGTTTCACTGGGTTTCAGTCAAGTTTTCTTTGTTGAAGCTGAGTAATATTATCATGCTGGTATTTCTTTTCATTCATAGGATGAAGATCAAGATGAAAGTGATGAAGAATCATCTGAGGAAGTATGTTCTTAATTAAAATATTAAATGGTGAGGTGGGGTCATCATCGGAAACACTGGTAAAACTTATATACATTTTAAAATGGAACAATTTTACCGAAGTAGCATACATGTGTAAATATTTGTGCCCCTATTGTAAAGTTATTGACAATTTAGGTACAGGGAATAGAGCAAACACCATGGTTTTGAAACTGGTTCACAATGTTGTGATATTATTTCAGGAAGTGGAACCCAAACTTAAGTATGAGAGACTTGGAAATGACCTCAACACAATTCTCAGTAAAGACTGTGCTAGTTGTATGGCAGTTGACTCCAAGGTAATCCTTTCATAGGTGACTGTTTTCATTGAAAATGGTAGTGTAAACATCTGAAATGATGTTCATGACTTTCAAAGAATTATTATATTAATTTATAAAATTAGACTTTCTTTAATTTTCATCAGACAAATGAACTTCAGGTGAAGATTGGAGGCGTTTTGTTCGATCCCAACTCAGGGTGGTTTGTACTACATTTCTTTCAAAACAATAGGTATATTTCCATGTTTGACAAACAATTCATTTTGCTAGCATATAGTCAAACCTCACTTAGCAAACACCTGTATAAAATGACCACCTGTCTATAGTATAGCAACCAGTTTCTATTGGTCCTATGATTGGATTTCATAGACAAGTTTTACTGTATTGATGAGTGTCATAGATTTTGACTTTGTGTTACAGTTCCTAGCTGTGGGGACCCACTGGGGTATGATATACATATTGGACTATATTGGGTTCAACATCAACAGTAAAGAAGTAGCCTCGGTGAGTTCTCCATACAAATGTCTTGTCACTCCTGTCTGTGATTACTACTCCATATTAACTCTATAAAGAAATATTAGGAAACATTTTGTTCTGGTTTGTATTTAGAGGGCATGTTAATAGACTTTTGTCTATCACAACCAGTGTTAGTATATATACATAGTAGACAAATTAACTTCTCCACAGAGTAATCATAGCCAAATTGACTTGCACACTGTTTACATCTTCAGTGTACATAAGATTACAATGTGTCCAAAAAGTCCTGTTGATCTGGTAACGATATGAGATACATCATACCTCAGTGTACATATTACACTTCACTGGTAATTGTTTGATGAAGGTGACACTGAAACGTCATGCGTAAAATCTAATACTGATTTTGATATCTACGAAAGTTTATTTACGTGTAATAAAAAGTGAAACATTTTTCAAGTTGGTAAGTGTGTATGTGCACAGAATTTTGTGTATCAACTAGTATGGAATTGATGTGTGATGTTTCGGTGACTATACTCAGTCACCTTAATCGGACAAAAACTGTTGTCAAGAACGGCTATCTACATCTCTTTAACAATATTCTAATTATAGATGTTTATTGTTTAATTATAAATATTCTACTCTGTTATAGGTTTTTGATGAAATGAATATCTCGTTTAAGTCATTGTTGTCCAGTTTACTATTTTAATCATACCCTCTCTATGCTATGCTCTGTTGAGGGAAATACTCCCAACAATATTAGAGGTTCAACACAGCAAGAAACATAGGCAGGTGCCATTACAGTTAGTACAATATTGTCAGATAATAAATTGGTCGACTAGCTGGCTCTTATGTTATATGAGTAGCGAGGGAATGTTACATTACCACTGTATTTTTATTCATGAAATTATGCAACCAGTGTCTTGATTGGTCAAAACTAGGAATCTCAGTTTATGAATGAATTTCCTCACATTAATCTCAATTTAATGTGGAAATAAAACGGTCATGGTTGGCTTATTAACTTAGAGTTCTTTATGTTTCAGCATTCCACCACTGTTAATCAGATCAGTTTAGATGACAATGGAGACTTCATCGCCAGCTGTTCAGATGATGGACGGGTGGGTAGATGTGATTTATACATTTCTGATGCTTGAAACAACAGATCAGCATTTGTTTTTGAAATTCAGTAATTTTAAAAATGACATTTATTTTGTGAGAAATTTTACTTGATTTATATACTATTACAGATTTAGATTTTTAACACAGGAATACAAATAATGTTATCACATCTGATCTGTGGTTTTAATTAAAATGTTTGGAGGAGTAATGAAAATTGTTTGTATTTTCTCTTAAGTTTTTTTTACAACGGGATAAGAAAATCATTGGATATGTAATTCAGGTGTAGTAGGAATGAGCAATGAAAGAAAACCTTTGAACACACTTGGCCTCGAACAAGATACCTCGATCTCACTCTCTGGGCTGACATCCTACCACTAGGCTAAAGGGCAATTCCTGCTAGTCTGAGCTAGTAAGGTGACCTTATACTCTCTTACACATACACAAATGACAAAATGATGTAAATGGTGATTAGATAATTAATTTAGTTTATTTTTTCTTACAGATAATGATCACTGGACTGTATACTACTGAAAACAACCAAACTTTGAACTTTGACCGGCCGGTAAAGGCGGTGGCCATGGATCCCAACTTCTACAAACACGGTAGTGGACGACAGTTTGTCACCGGAGATGACAAGGTGATCTCTAGTGTACTGTCAATGTGGATCATATCCCATATTAAGGGTATATGTATATTGATATATTGTTGACTTCTATGCAAAAGATTTCCGCCCATGAAAAATCGTGTAAGATAGAATTTTGATTTGTAAAATTATTCAAATAAGTGCAAATGTATACAACATAAAAAAATGAATGAGGTAAGAAATGAACAACCAGAGGTTATCATTCATTGGAAAGATTGTATGTATATGTATATAATATTATAAAAATTATTGTATTTTACAGTTGGTGCTGAATGAGAAGGGATTCCTCAACAGGCATAAAACTACAGTGTTACACCAGGGGGAGGGGCCAATACGCGAAATCCAGTGGAAAGGCAGTTTCATAGCGTGGGCCAACGACTTGGTAAACTCATTAAAGATACAATTGTACTACCCACTGATAGCATGTAACACTGCTGGTCACAAAATAAATAACACCCACAGTATAAAAATATATCTAATTAAAACCAACAAATAAATTAATATTAACAGTGCCCTAAAAAAATAATCACTTATAAGATTGAAAGTTAGTTATATACAAAATAAAGAGGATTTCTTTGGGATGCGATTTATTTTATTAGTCCCGTACTTGTGAGAATTGGGCTAGTGTAGGTTTCCTCTCCGTCCTTCTTGTATGTACTGTACGTTTTGTATGTAATGCCAAAGTTTGTCAGCACTCTAGCGTCTTCATTTCTTGAGAGATTTTGGACCAGTACGCTGGAGGTCGCTGGTTCGATCCCCGGTGGAGTCACACTACTTTCTTTCCTGTTACAATCATAAAGTATTATTTTTTGCTATTTTATAAGATTATACAGTTGATCCTTGTTTTCATTCGATCAATATTACTCCATGTCAGGGATGTATCCTCTCTAACTATTTTATACAATGATTCCCCTTTGGTCTTAGGTGTTGTTGTACAGTAAGACCTGGTGAATATCACTAAGGTCAAGCAATGGTTTATTTTGATGTTACTCTGTAAAATTAATTTTAAATTATTGTAATAAGCTGTTCCCAATGTTGACTGACACTGCTGACACTGTCTGTTTTCTGTATATTTCAGGGTGTCAAAGTTTACGACATGAACTCTCGGTCCAGAATAACCTTCATTCCTAAAGGTCACGAGTAAGATCAATATTCAGTTATAAAATTAACATACACGTACATTGCCACTGAAACTAGGTCACTTGTAACCTATTTTTGTAACTTTGAAACTAGGTCACTTGTAACCTATTTTTGTAACTTTGACCTCAATAAAGTAAAAACTGTGATTCTTTATATATCATATGAAGAATTGGAGTATGTCAAACTTGATAGCAGTTACGTATATATACCTGGTAAGGTCAGGATGTGGCAAATAAAAACTAGGTCATTTCAACCCTTATATTAGCCTCTGTATAACTCTGATCAGGGAAAAGCAGTTTCTCCAGAAAATTCCCTGTGTATTATACTATATAATTATGAAAATTAAATGTCACAGAGGTAAATTGAAGAGGTCCATATGATCCTAGAAATTATTCATCAGTTTAGAAAGATGAAAATGATATGTGACATTTTGAAATTTTTTCAATGACATGACCATTTGTACAGAAGTACATTTATAAACAAAGGTCATACTGCCTCTGAAATGTTAATTATCAGAAACATTTTTTTTACACTGATTTTGTAATTTATCATAAACTTCAAATTTAGTCATAGGGGAGGAGGCAACTATAGTTTTAAGTTGTCATACATCAAAGAAAATGGTTGTATGGGCTTTATTTCCTACGCCACTCATCCTTCCAATTTCATACTTGGGGTATTGGCTCACCGTATTAGTCCTTTAACTGATGAAATCAGGGAAACAATAGGTTTCTTTTCTGTCCGTCTTATAGGTACAATGTATGTATGTAATGCTGAAGTTTGTCGGTGTTCTAGCAGCGTCATTCCATGAAGGATTTTTATCAAACTTCACATAATGAGAACGGACCATCATATCTTGTTTGAGTTTCAGGGTTTTTGGGTCAAGGTCACTGTTATTTTTTTTAGCGGGGGCCTGTAAAGGGACATGTATTGGCAATACCCAGGGTGCTTATTTATTAATTTATCATCCATGCATTCTTAGCATATATTTCACATCCTGTGAGTGACTGTTATTTACTATAATTTGACATGAACTTGTTACGTTTTGTGATTTGACATAAACTTTGTTATTTGACATTAATTTGGTAATTAACTTGGCTTATATAATTAACAGCCAGCGAGCAGACCTATACCGGTGCAGTATCTGTTGGAAGGACAGCCGTACATTCCTGATTGCCTGGGCTGATAGAGTTAAGGTAAGCTGGGGATAAAATTCTCATAAACGTAACGTTGCAGAGAATAGGCCTGAGGCATATACCTCGGTACCATGTAGTGTGACTCTTGGTCCATCCATCTTCTGTTCATTTTGGTTAAAAAACCTATTATCTACTCATTTATGGCCGTGATATGTTGATGCTTTCCTGAGATAAGCATCAACACTCTATAGTCTGGTTTGAACTTTTTTTTTCCCTCCTGACCAGTTTTTGACATTTCTAACTTTCGTTAAAAGTTGTGTATTCTCCTACATTTCTGTCAAATTGGGAGTAGCATGCATGTTTTTGTGAAATAAAAAAAAAAGATTTCAATTATTAATATTATGTAAAGATTATTATGAACAGTTTTAAAATACAAATCTTAGCTAAGCGTCTTTTATGAAAAATGTAGCTGTAATATACTTTTTACATTGTATGTAATAAGTTTTGTATTAATTAATCTTCACCAAGAATCTGATAAAAAAAAGTGGTTAAAATTTGTTTTGGTATGTATGTGAAAGATACTGTTTAGATATTTGTGGTTTGTTGATCAGGTGTGTGTGGTACGTGACCGGGTGCAGCAGGATGTCCGAGATCTGCCGAACAGATATGTGGAGATCAGTAAGTTTGTACTGTAAAATCTACATAACTTTTAGAAAACTCGCATATAATTAAAATTGTAATCCTAACTGGAAATAGATTTTTTTTTAAAAGTACAAGGAGAATAGAACTGCTTCATCGACAACATTTGCCACTAAAATATAGGTTAAATTTTGATGTATACTTTGTAATTGACATTTATTTGGTAATTGACTTGGCTGTGTTTGACAGCTGTAGAACAGAAGATGCGTTTTGGGCCTTTTGCTATACTAAATTCATTGCGTTAAATGTTTTCTTCCATAGTTTTACAAAAGGTACATTCTCCAAAAATCTGGACTAATATCCTGATTAATCATTAGATTACTTGTCTTCTTTACAGCGGCCATGTTTACGGTGGACAGCTACGTGTGCGGTATCGCACCACTTGGGGATGAGCTAGTGTTACTGACTTACGAGAAGGACCTTCACAAGGAGGTGAGACTCCATATATTACATTATCAAGTCAGGACAAATCAAAATGTTGTTACTTACTGTAAATTCATCTATCTTCTAAAGAGATCAGTTTTGTACCGTGACAGTAAGGTTTGATAGATATCTAATTATTTTATATGATAAAGACCTGGTACCACGATAAGTTTATCTTTGTCTTTGATTAATTCTGCAGCTATGTTTAATTATCAACAAATTTAAAAAAAACTGTTTTTCTGAATTTCAATTTGGTGAATTTTGTCTTAATATTATTTTTGGTGATTTTTTTTCTTAATTTCATTTTGAGTTTGTGTGAGAAACATCAATTAATGTTTTGTTGTCAGGGGGATCGTCTGGTTGCCCAGCGACCACACCTACAGGTTGTGAAGCCGAGTCTGAATGACTATGAGGAGGTATCTAATGATGCGCTGTCCATCCGTGGATTCCAGGAATACAAGTGTAATGACTATCACTTAGGTCAGCCTTTGTACCATACCTGTTATCATTGACATTCAAGTGTAATAACGATCTCTTAAGTCAGCCTCTGTACTATAGCAGTAACTGTTATCATCCACATTCTAATACATTGTACTCCAATTATAGTCCACAAATTTTCAAAACTTGTTTATAGAGTCATGAGAATTTTCAGCTAAAGTTATGATTTCAGGCTTCCCACGGCCAGCTTGTATGTTGTGAAGATAACTTTAAAATTTCCCAAAGAAAATGTTATTTTAGACTTCTTTTACTTTGAGCTGATCTCATCCATGTTTATGTAAAGATATAACACCTTATTATCCTACACAGAGTGTCTGCGAGAGGAGAACCTGTTCTACATTGTCAGTCCCCGGGATGTTATTGCGTCGCGACTCTGTGATATGGATGACCACATCTCCTGGCTACTGGACCATGACATGTTTGAGGTCAGTTTTGACCGTTAATTAATGTCTGCTAGATAAAATTTTAATACCCATGTAAGAAAGATTTGATGGAAACGATAAGATTTGTTTCTGAATAGCCATGCTCCAAACTTCATGCGATCACAATAGTAGTAATGGTTGCTGTTTTTGATAGTTCAAATTTTTTTCATTTTCACAAAACATTTGATGCTATTTTGGGAGGAATTTTTTCGAAATTGACCTTTTTTTTCTGTTACACTGTAATGATTTTTAAAAAAATTGATTTTCCTCTTTTTACTCCCTAACTCTTCAAAAAAAGGAAAAATTCCATGTTTCCCTTTTTGTGCACTTTGATTCTGTGCAAGTATAATTTGCTTTATATCTTGTGGTACTGGCCCTTACAAAAATGTAGGATATTTGCTACATCGTGAGGCCATGATATGTAGCAAATTTCTTTCATCAATTTAATGGTAGATAGCCAGATAGTTACTGATCAGCTCCTATCATGGCCTCACGATGAAGCAAAAATTTCTGCATCGTAAGGGCCAGTACCCCATGATAAGCAAATTATACCCAAAAATACATAAAAAAAAAAGGGCAACGTGGAATTTTCCCTTTTTTGTTGGAACACTGTTCCCTAAAAACAGTAAAAAAAACATGTTATTTGAAATTATATTTAACCTTTACAGTCACTGCAATGATAGGAAATACATTATTTGTGCATTGTGTTGTAAATGCTAGGCATTGTTGGTATTTATGACTTTTATCCATTTTTGTAATCAAATTAACTTCATATAATTCTGTATGTGAGGATATATACCTTGACTAAGTTTATATGTTAGAGTGTTTATGGCCGGAATAAAGTTCAACTATTTATAGAAAATCTGTGTGTATTAAACGTAACGGTATACTATTTATAGAAAGTCTTTGTTATTTGAAGGCAGCTATATATCATATATTGAAAATCTTTGTAAAGGGACGTTCTTTTTAATAAAATGAAATTGCTAGATGGTCTATGTCAGTGTTTATAACTTATTTATGACATCCTGAATTTTTGTTGATCAGGAAGCAATGGAATCTACACAGAATCACGAACAAGAGCTGAGGAAACACACCCCTCAGGTAAGGTTAGACTCTTCCAAATGCAATGGTATGGTCGTAACCCTGGTAAATAATTATATTGGCTGCTTGCTACAGACTTGGCTCGAGAAAATTTTTCTTGAGCTCATTCGGCAGAGTGTTAATCTAGTAAATTAGCCAGAGGTCCTGGGTTGATATCCAGCAGCGGCATTAAAATAAATATAATTTATCCTTACCTCTGTTACATAGACCACATGATGTTTAATACATTATTTGGAACCTGTCTTTAAAGGTCGTTTGTTTCTGTTCACATTGTATTACAATTCATTAAACTGTTATATAAAGTATTATTAAGGCCACATGTGTTGGTTTGCAACATAGAACAATTCTTTGTATTATGAACTTAACTCTAAATAAAGTCCACGTTTCTTTGCTCCCACAAGTGGCCTTTATAGACAGGTTTAACTTCATATGTACACCTTGTACATAGAAATTCTGAGAAAGGCTATTCTAGAAACTCCTTTTTGAAGAGTCACTTTGTTGTACCCATCAGTGATCTTTATAGACAGGTTTGACTATATAGAAATCCTGAGAAGCGGGTGTTTTAGAAATTTTTTACTTAAGAATCACTTTGTTGTAGGTTTGACTATATATAGAAATTCTGAGAGGAAAGTGTTGTAGACATTTCTTATTCAAGAATCATTTTGTTGATGTTAATGCTGTGTTCTATGCTGTATTCGTCAGCGTGTAGGACGACAGTATCTTGTGTACCTACTGGAGGATCAGCAGTACGATCAGGCCGCCCAACTCTGCGTGAAGATTCCTCCGCAAAGACAAAGAAGCCTGGGAGGAAATTGTTTACAAATTTCACAAAATACATCAGCTCAAGGTCGGTAGTAGTGACTGAGAAGTAAGGTTAATGGTTTCCATTAGAATGTACAAAATTAAAATCATAGCAAGAAATATAAAGATTGCCTTTAGCCATTTCCATATAAGGGCCACATAGACTGATATGAGGGAAGGGGTGGGGGTTTGCATTGATATCAGTATTGAAATGTGCGTATGATAATCTTTCTTATATTTGCGTTTTTCTGTGACAGGCAATTGCCCCATATCTACCTCGTGGGGACCCTCAACTTGGCCAAGCTATTTATGAGATGGTACTAAACGAATTTCTCGTTACAGATGAAGAGGCGAGTAAAAATACTAAATTATAGCATGAAATTTTACTGTGAAATTAACATTGTGGTTGATGAGGAGACAGACATAATCATAAGGAATTTAAATGAAATGACTACTATGTGGTGAAGGTTATACTACTAAACTGTCTAAATACCCTGAAACCACTGAAGAATGTTCCCACAAACTATTATTATAATAGTATCATACTGTCAGAGTGGCTTCTGGGTACAATGAATAAATTAACCACTCATTGCCAGTGAGTATGTAAAGGTTACCCTGATTGGTAAAATGATATGCTATGTATGTTAGCTCCCCTTTATTTTACAGCTGTAGTTTCTACCAGTACAGTAATACCACTCGGTATGGATTGATCCGAAATAATTACTTGAAAAAATAGAATATATTTTAGCAAAGTGGTGGAGCATTTATGTTAAATGTTGTTGTAATTATACTGTTAAAATTTTCATATTTTATACTTTTAAGAGAAAAATTATTTTTGAACCCATATGTTTTGGGCCACTCAAACCTTCTGTCTTATAAAGAGGCCTACATTATTACATGATGTGATTATACCTAGTTATGATGTAAAATCTACCTGAATGTTGATTATTTTCTCTCCTATTTCTAGACTTACCTGAAGATGGTGAAGGAATGGCCTAGTTACCTATACAATGTAAAGACACTGATAAGCTCCACACTTGAGCGACTCGACAGTAACCGTGGTAATAAGACACTACTACAGGCTCTCGGTGAACTGTAAGTTTATTGTCTCGGTTGATGATTCTGGTTTATACAGATGAAGACATTTTGGGTGTTGTCATGGTTTCCACTATTGGTATTAGTGGTTTCTGACCTGAAGCCCAAAGTGTGTTCATGATATAGTCAACAAACTTATTTTGACAACAGCCAATAGCAAACAGACATTTATGTACTTTTTAGTCTTTACCTGTGAAATCGGGGGTACAATATGTTTCCTCTGAGCCTGTCTTGTATGTACGTAATGCCAAAGTTTGTCAGTGCTCTAGCGACTGCATTCCTTGAGGGATTTTGACCAAACTTTACACATTTATAAAGGACCATAATATATCAGACAAGTTTGAGTTTCAAGGTTTTGGGAGGTGAAGGTCAATGTTACTCTTACTTTTTTTAGTGGGAGCCTTTTAGGGGATATGTATTGCTTTAGCTGTACCCAGTATGCTTGTTAAAATTAAATGTGTCTGTTTGGCTATGCTACAGTATACAGGTCAAATCTATGTCCAGAAAAAATAAAATAATTCCTGTTTAAGCGGAACTTGGAGAGGAGTCGTTGCAATACTTTCTGGTTTGGTGGGGTAATAAGCCATCACATTTGTTCAAATAAATTTCCTTGACCTTCACAAGTTAAATGTGTAATAATGTTCAGTCCACTTCTGTCAAACATGTACATATCTCAGGTTTGGCCTATATGATGAAAATTTAAACATGGCTAAGAAAAAATTAAAATATATAAAAAACATATTTTTTAATGTATGTTATATTTAACTTAACGGTGCACAGGTTGTGGTAAAAATTTTTTTTTTTTTTTTTGCTCTCACACATTTACAGTTGTACCTGAGTATTGTTTGGTATGGTGGTTGAAATGTCCTTATTGAATTATGATTTGTGTGTTACAGTTATTCTTTTGAAAGATCCTTTGACAAAGCCCTGGCAATATACATCAAGTAAGTCTTTCTTTACTGATACAGACAAATCCTGTGGAATAGCCAATGTCAATACCTGGTTCATTGTGGTACTGACGTGTTCAATGATAAAAAAAGATGTACAGAAAATTCCCTCCAAATGTATTATATATATTGACATAACACCTGTCCTAAAAGATCAAATCTCATTTGTTAATTGACATTTGTTAATTGATCTATTGATAACATTGAGCTTATTTCCATGAACTGTGTGTAATTCCCTGAGTTAGGTAAATATAAGGAAACAAATTAATATTTGACTAATTCAAAAATAAAATATAATGAAATAATGAACATATTGAGAGAAATGAAGGTGAATGAGAAGTGGATAACGGAACTGTTTCTTATTTTTATTATTGAAATATTCAGGGCCAAATTTTGGCCTTACAAACCTGTGTTTTTTCTAGCCATTTAATTTTGTTGCAGATTAAAACACAAAGATGTGTTCAGTTTGATCTACAAACACGACCTCTTCGACTCCATCAGCGACAAAATAATACAGCTTATGGAGTTTGACTGTGAACAGGCTGTTGCCATGCTGATCGGTAACATGAAGAAAATGTCTGTAAGTGATTTGAGATGATGATCTGAAGGACAGAGAGGTGCTGTGTAAAATTTAATGAACCATACTATACCAATCAGAATTTAGCTCTGACCCGGACCTTGTAAATTCTTGATCTTTGAGTCTGAAACTAAAACCAGCACCATCATGCTTTCTATAAGTGAATGCATGCATGATGCTTTTGTTGATGATATGAAATTCTCACTAGTTTTGGGTTTGAGGGTATTTTTATTTTAATGGCTTTTCTCTCACAGGGTGTAATTTACAGTCCAGGGAGTGATTCATGTATTTGAGAAACTTATTTTTTTTTTTTAATTTCAGATTGACAATGTTGTGCACCAGTTAGAGAAAACCCCTCATAACCTATATGTTGTAAGTTGTCAGACCATTATGTATATGCTGTCAAAACATCTTGTATATGTTGTCAGAAGGTTTTCTGGTAAGTCTTAAGAACATTTTGTGGTAAATTGCAATTTTGTGGTAAGTTGTCCGAACGTTTTGTGGTAAGTTGTCAGAACATTTCATTGTAAGTTGTAATTTTGTGGTAAGTTGTCAGAATGATATTTGGTAAGATCTCGAGAATGTTTTGTAGTAGATGGAAAAAAGTTTTAAGGTTTCTATAAAAATCTTAAGATGTAAGAGTTAGGAAACAATAAAGTGATCAAGATTTGTAATTTGACCAAAATTCAATACTCAGTTGATCTATAATAGTGATTCTATATTCCACTGCCAGTACCTAGTTGATCTATAGTGATTCTATATTCCACTGCCAGTACCTGGACAAGCTATTCCAGAAAGATCCCCAGCTCTGTCAGAAATATCACGGCAAACAAGTGAGACTGTACGCAGAGTTTGACAGACCACGCTTACTGTCCTTTCTCCGCAGTAGTAACCACTACCCCCTCCAGATGGCGCTGGAGGAGTGCGAGATGAGGGACTTCATACCTGAACAGGTGTTTTTATTGGGTAAGAATTTGTCATTTATTGTTACACAATAGTTATATCAATACAGTACATGTGTAATTATGCTTGTAAGTCACAATACACTGAAAATATATTGTACTGACACAGAGTAAGAACTTTCTTCTTACCTGTAAAAATGATTTGAGCGCTTTGTGGTGGTAAGAACAACATACATAGAGTTAACACTAGGTCACAGACAAAAGGTGAAATTTATAAGGAAAATTCGAATTATAAGCGATTTGGTAGTGTGAGTGAATTTTTAGCCCACCATCATCAGATGGTGGGCTATTCAAATCGCCCTGCGTCCGTGGTCCGTCGTCCATCCGTCCGTCCGTCCCTCCGTCCGTCCGTAAACAATTCTTGTTATCACTAATCCTCAGAAATTACTGAAGGGATCTTTCTCAAATTTCATATGTAGGTTCCCCTTGGTGCCTAGTTATGCATATTGCATTTTGAGACCAAGCGGAAAACAACATGGCCGACAGGCAGCCATCTTGGATTTTGACAATTGAAGTTTGTTATCGTTATTTCTCAGAAAGTACTGAAGGGATCTTTCTCAAATTTCATATGTAGGTTCCCCTTGGTGCCTAGTTATGCATATTGCATTTTGAGACCAATCAGAAAACAACATGGCCGACAGGCAGCCATCTTGGATTTTGACAATTGAAGTTTGTTATCGCTATTTCTGAGAAAGCACTGAAGGGATCTTTCTGACATTTCATATGTAGGTTCCCCTTGGTGCCTAGTTATGCATATTGCATTTTGAGACCAATCAGAAAACAACATGGCCGACAGGCAGCCATCTTGGAATTTGACAATTGAAGCTTGTTATCGCTATTTCTGAGAAAGTACTGAAGGGATCTTTCTCAAATTTCACATGTAGGTTCCCCTTGGTGCCTAGTTATGCATATTGCATTTTGAGACCAATCTGAAAACAACATGGCCGACAGGCAGCCATCTTGGATTATGACAATTGAAGTTTGTTAGCACTATTTCTCAGAAAGTACTGAAGGGATCTTTCTCAAATTTCATATGTAGGTTCCCCTTGGTGCTTAGTTATGCATATTGCATTTTGAGACCAATCGGAAAACAACATGGCCGACAGGCAGCCATCTTGGATTTTGACAATTGAAGTTTGTTATCGCTATTTCTGAGAAAGTACTGAAGGGATCTTTCTCAATTTTCATATATAGCTTCCCCTTGTTTGAAAAGTACTAGAGGGATGTTTCTCAATTTACACAGATTAGTAAAAGGAAGGGAAAAATAGAGAAAAGATCAATCTGACATGGAACCTATAAAGATCGTTAAATGGTGGGCGCCAAGATCCCTCTGGGATCTCTTGTTCTATATTCTTTGATGTTGAATAAACAGTGCTATGTAAGCATAAGGAATTAAGCAGGTCTGCTTATTGTCTTAGCTCTGTCCCCTCAATTCTAGATTACGCAAACTTTACATGTTTTGCAACAATTGCTAAACAAGTTGCATTGTATACCAACTAATCTAAATTATTCTTGTCGGCCTGGATGGAAGCATGCAATTAGTCTTACTGTGGGAGGAAACCAGAGTACTTGGAGAAAACCCATATTATATATATTGTATTGACCCCCATACCTTTTCATGTCTCGTCTGGGAATTGATCCCCGCCTGCCTAGTGCCACCCAACTGCTCATATTCTAGACTCTCAGGTATAATTTCTTTATCATCATGCTAATATAGAACAGGATGTTTGATATTGATTTTGTTCATGTTGTCAGTCGAAAAATTGTTCTTATCATTTCAGGTCGGATGGGTAATGTTAAACAAGCCTTAGAATTAATAACGTCAAGACTTCAGGACGTGAACCAAGCCATCGAATTCTGTAAAGATCAGAACGAACAAGAACTTTGGGAGGATTTGATCCAATACAGTATAGACAAACCTAGTAAGTATACTTACACAGAAACACAAATATCGTTCAAGAAAGGCTGGAAATGTCACATCAGTTCACTTCAATTCTGGTAGGAATTACTCATAAATGATCGAATTGGGAACTATCGGCTCAAATATTGCTCGATTTAGTATATGATTTGTCCTGACTGATGTTTCAGTCCAAGGAGTCAGTAATATTTATTCTTGTTATTGGTGAAAATAATTTCCGTCTTTTCTCTACTGTCCCGATACATTTTGAATGTTGTATCTCCTAGGTTTTATAAAAGGCCTACTACAGAACATTGGTACCCACGTGGACCCTATCATCCTCATCACCAAGATTCAAGAGGGCATGCACATCCCTGGTTTGAGGGACTCTCTGGTCAAGATACTACAGGATTATAACTTACAGGTATAATCTCCAGTCTGGGGGAATTCCTCGTCAATATACTACTGGATTGTAACTTACAAGTAAAATCTCCAGTCTGGTGGAATACTTCGTCAAAATATTACAGGATTATAACTTACGGGTAAAATCTACAGTCGTTGGGAATCCCTCGTCAATATACTACTGGATTACAACTTACAGATAAAATCTCCAGTCTGGGGGAATCATTGAAAAAATTGATATTCATTAAGACTTGCTATACAGAAATGGGTATGTATGTTCAGTATTTATATAGAGATTTTAATTGTGTGGTATTTTCTCTTCCGTCTAGATGTCCCTGAGGGAAGGATGTAAAAGGATCTTGGTAGCAGACAGCTTCAACCTGATGGATCGCCTTGTGAAAACTCATAAACGAGGAATCTCCGTCAGCAGTAAGTCAAGCTGGACGTAAAAGTTAGATACATGCAAAAATACGTCTGAAATGTCGTGATAGATTAACAACGACAAAATGATAACAATAATTTAAATTTTACACAAATGTAAATTAATAGATACACTTTATACCCAATTATGATTATACATGTAAAACTGCAAACCACAGCTATTTTTGTCGTTCTAGGACTCGACAGCATTAATATAGAGGCATGTGAATGTTTGGGAATCTAGAAATTTAAGTCTGGAAAATGGAAAACACCCAATGAACGTAAACAAGCCTATTTAGGGTAAAATTGTAGAAAGGAGGTATTTCAATATTTTCCACAGATTTTTCCAATTTTGTACTTTGTGATTTGTTTATCAATAGGTATCCAGACCTGTCATACGTGCCAGCAAGCTGTCATAGTTTCAGGTGAGTTGTCAGTACATGTGTTCAGCCTGTGTGTCACTAGCTCGTTGTATGACTCGGTACAGATATAAAACATTGGTGTATTCTGGATTATGGGTCTTAATTTTGTTAGGGCGAAAGGGATTTAAAATGCTTAAAAGAGTTATAAGTTACAGGGGTATCATGACGTAAATTATGCAAGAACCAATGTCCGAGTAATGGCAACTGTTAGCTAGCCTCTTAAAGAGAGGGGCAGCTTACGTTGTCGCCCCGGTGTTGGAGTTAATGTTGGTTTGTGTGAAGGTTTGGTGCAAGTGTTGAAAGGCATCAGCAGACTCCTTTATCAGTGTACTAGCCTGATATTTGGTTTGAGGGTTTCTTACAGGGCTAAATATTATCTCCCGGTTCTGTTTCAGATCTCCGGTATGTCAGTAATACTCCTATTGTAGTATATTGGATTCTGTTTCAGATCTCCGGTATGTCAGTAATACTCGTATTGTAGTATATTGGATTCTGTTTCAGATCTCCGGTATGTCAGTAATACTCCTATTGTAGTATATTGGATTCCGTTTCAGATCTCTGATATATCAGTAATACTCCTATTGTAGTATATTGGATTCCGTTTCAGATCTCCGGTATGTCAGTAATACTCCTATTGTAGTATATTGGATTCCGTTTCAGATCTCCGGTATGTCAGTAATACTCCTATTGTAGTATATTGGATTCCGTTTCAGATCTCTGATATGTCAGTAATACTCCTATTGTAGTATATTGGATTCTGTTTCAGATCTCCGGTATGTCAGTAATACTCCTATTGTAGTATATTGGATTCTGTTTCAGATCTCCGGTATGTCAGTAATACTCCTATTGTAGTATATTGGATTCCGTTTCAGATCTCCGATATGTCAGTAATACTCCTATTGTAGTATATTGGATTCTGTTTCAGATCTCCGGTATGTCAGTAATACTCCTATTGTAGTATATTGGATTCCGTTTCAGATCTCCGGTATGTCAGTAATACTCCTATTGTAGTATATTGGATTCCGTTTCAGATCTCCGGTATGTCAGTAATACTCCTATTGTAGTATATTGGATTCCGTTTCAGATCTCCGGTATGTCAGTAATACTCCTATTGTAGTATATTGGATTCCGTTTCAGATCTCTGATATGTCAGTAATACTCCTATTGTAGTATATTGGATTCTGTTTCAGATCTCCGGTATGTCAGTAATACTCCTATTGTAGTATATTGGATTCTGTTTCAGATCTCCGGTATGTCAGTAATACTCCTATTGTAGTATATTGGATTCCGTTTCAGATCTCCGATATGTCAGTAATACTCCTATTGTAGTATATTGGATTCTGTTTCAGATCTCCGGTATGTCAGTAATACTCCTATTGTAGTATATTGGATTCCGTTTCAGATCTCCGGTATGTCAGTAATACTCCTATTGTAGTATATTGGATTCCGTTTCAGATCTCTGATATGTCAGTAATACTCCTATTGTAGTATATTGGATTCTGTTTCAGATCTCCGGTATGTCAGTAATACTCCTATTGTAGTATATTGGATTCTGTTTCAGATCTCCGGTATGACAGTAATACTCCTATTGTAGTATATTGGATTCCGTTTCAGATCTCCGATATGTCAGTAATACTCCTATTGTAGTATATTGGATTCTGTTTCAGATCTCCGGTATGACAGTAATACTCCTATTGTAGTATATTGGATTCCGTTTCAGATCTCCGGTATGTCAGTAATACTCCTATTGTAGTATATTGGATTCCGTTTCAGATCTCCGGTATGACAGTAATACTCCTATTGTAGTATATTGGATTCCGTTTCAGATCTCCGGTATGTCAGTAATACTCCTATTGTAGTATATTGGATTCCGTTTCAGATCTCTGATATGTCAGTAATGCTCCTATTGTAGTATATTGGATTCCGTTTCAGATCTCCGGTATGTCAGTAATACTCCTATTGTAGTATATTGGATTCCGTTTCAGATCTCTGATATGTCAGTAATACTCCTATTGTAGTATATTGGATTCTGTTTCAGATCTCCGGTATGTCAGTAATACTCCTATTGTAGTATATTGGATTCCGTGTCAGATCTCCGGTATGTCAGTAATACTCCTATCGTAGTATATTGGATTCAGTTTCAGATCTCCGATATGTCAGTAATATTCCTATCGTAGTATATTGGATTCCGTTTCAGATCTCCGGTATGTCAGTAATACCCCTATTGTAGTATATTGGATTCCGTTTCAGATCTCCGATATGTCAGTAATACTCGTATTGTAGTATATTGGACTATGTTTCAGATCTCCGGTATGCCAGTAATGCTGTGATTTTTTTCTGTCGCCATGTATTTCATGAGGATTGTCTACCAGCACATTCTATGGTAAGTTTCTGTCCATATTTATTTCTTTACAGAACTTTCCTATGTAATTAACATCGTTACATTTCTGTAATACAATTAGCTCTACTTTCCTGATGACTTTGTCTAACGATCTTAATTTTAATTTAGGAGCTGAAATATGTTTGGCCTTATTCCTAATTCAGCTGTTTATCCAATTTAACAAAAATATTTATTGATTAAATAAAAAAGACTTTGATTTCACTTAATTCAAACTATTATCACTTTGGAATTGGATTAGAATAATGGTGAATATTGCCACAAATTATCCTTTGATATACTTGCCTACACTAACACAACAAATGAAATTGGACATACAACTGAGAGCAGAAAGTTTTCCAGAACGAATGTTGAACAGAAAGTTTCCCAGAGCGAACTTTGAATAGAAAGTTTTCCAAAGTGAATTTTGAAGAAAAAAAAATGTTCCAGAGCGATACAAATGTAGAAACCGTTTACAACGATGTACTAATTATAAATATCCTGTATAATTTAGAAAAATTTAGATTTTATTATCGAGTCTAAAACCAATTAACCAGTGTCTTATTTTTGTCCCGATAGGAGAGTTGTCCAATATGCAGCAGTGCTCAGAAGAGAGGACCGGGGGCCAAAGGTTTAGGGACGTAAAACGTACCTAGAGTCTAGGGCTAAGGGACATCAAATCTTATTTATTGCTGAAGTAGAGGTGTAAGAAACAGTAGTGCGTGTGATAGTTCGAGGGAGAAAGATTCCAGTGAGATGGACATCTGTGAAGCTACTGGATTTTACGGAGACAGCTGTGATACTGTAGGATTCTGTAGGAGGTGTGCTCCAGAATGTATGGACAAAAATTTATTTGTGTTGGACTTTCGTGGAATTCGTTTGGCTGAAAGTACATCACTGTTCCTGTGTTTACCGCAATTGAAATACCATGCCATAATAAATATGTTAAGCATTTCTCAAGTAACCTTCATCACAATTATAGTACAGCATCCTTTTAAAGGACGAAAATCAGTTTGTTAATGTACAAATATGTGACGGTATTATATAGCTCCGGCTGTATTGTCTTGCCCGACATCGTATCAAATGAGGTAGTGTTTACCATCAGGATATAGTTGTGCTCTGTTACAGGATATCATGGAATATTAAAGTTATTTGTGAGATGTTATAAGATTTATATTCATTAATATATAGTTGTCTAACATGTTAACATTGTGAACATTTTTTGAATATTTCTATAAAGTGCTAAAAATGTAATAAATGTTATTTGTTTTCATTTCACTTTTTATCTCCACTTGACGAGTCGGTGACGTTATACAGGGATAGACTCATATGTACGTATCTAATCAAACTCACAGTACTGACCATATTTTGTTGTGTATTGGTCAGTGTTGATTAGAGAGGGGATTCTTATTGCTCCAGATGCCTTGTTTTCATTCTGTAACAACTATCCATTGTGAATTAATTTCTTTAATATTGTGTCATGTAAAATTGGAGCAGATTGGCAGCAGAATTGCATAGTGAAGCATGTGCCTTTGTTGGGTGCCAATATGAAAGAATGTGGAGACAACATTTCTGCTGAGTGTGCCAACAGGAAATTGGACCTCGGTCTCCTGCCCTGATAATCCAGGCCTTTACTATTTTAACCTAGGAAGTTGGTTCAATCAACTGAGTGACAGAGACCCTATTTAACAACTGTCTAGTTGCCACGAAAGTCCTAGGGTAACCTGGAAGTGACAAGACAAGAGCTTTTCTTGTCCTCATAAAGAAATAAAAGGACAAATGGCCCCTATTGTGTATTGATAATTAAGTACCAAAGTATCAGCAGAAAAAAAAGAGAATTCCTTGTCAGTCTGTAGTTTGTAGACAGATGCTGCACCTATGTGTTGTCTATAACATGTACTGGAATACACAACAAAACACAAATATTGAAGAGCATAATAATACTTTTACTGAATTCTGTATCAATATCCTGCTCATAGTACATAACGTCGGTAACAAATCTATAACCATATCGTACAATCAATGCCCAAATACGGAATATACACATCAACACAGGTCTACAAACAGCTGATCACATACATGTCGGTTCACACCTTAGATTCATGTAATGAATATGTGTGGACTAGTAGAATCTTTTGTGCGTTTTAGACTCAACCCAAGGGTAAAGATTTTTTTGTTTTGTGTGCGGCTTTACAGAGTGTTAAGAATAATAAAATCTGTTGCCTGTAACTCAATGAACTAAGGTTATCTGATCAAAAGTTCAGGGCTAATATTCTGTATGAAAATCCCAACCATGCAAGGCACACACTGACTTTGGGATATTGTCGGATTTTGTTGGAGTTGGGATTATCTCAAAGATAGCAGTTTCTCGTTCAGTTACAGGTAATTCTTTTCTTGTACCTCATTAGAAAAAATCATTAATTTCACTATAATAGTTACAAGCACCCTGTTTGGGGCCCCAATGTGGCCTCTGTTCTATGAACATTTTAGTTCAAATGTTTTCTTGAAAAGAATGAGGCCCTTGCTAAAAAGAACATGTTTCACAGTGTATATTGTAAGTTGGACGGTAATATAATTGTAAATTAATTCAAAATAACCTCGGATCCAAAAAAAAACCAACATTTAACAAGATTGATAATGAACATCACGTACAGGAGCTGGACAGTAGATGGATTACAAAAATCGGGCATCACCTCAATTTGAGGTTAAAGAATGTACAAATTGGATCCGGAGGGTTGAGTTTTCTGACAGTCTACACCACAGAGGAATGATTGATATTTTTCTTCAAAATTTTATTAATTCAACAAAAAGAACACTAAGGCAAGTTAAACTATACTATACTATCAATGGCATCTGAGACATAACACATTACAGGGAATAACCTACTGTTTACATACATTTTGTTTCCTGGCAGTATACTGTTGAGAATCACATTCTCTCTGTCAGAAAATTACATTAAATAATAATTTAAGACATTTTTTATCTTTAGATTTATTTTTAGAAAGGGAGAAATTGTATTCTAAAATTGAGAAATGACACTCTAAAATGCGGGAATTAAGTTCTCAAATTTCAGAAAATTTTCATTTTCTAAATTAAAAAAATACAATTAATGTTTGATTATGGCTATAAATTAAGAGTTTTTTCCACTGAAAATCTCTACATGGCAACAAAATAAAAGATATACATTTTAAAATCGTTAACAAACTCAACTTAGGAGGAATTTATTGTGTCTATCACAAAGTGAGAAATGGCAGGAACAAGTCTAATTCCTGTTGAATATTAACTGTAACGAAAGTGGTAATGATTGTGGTTGTCACAATAATGTAAACACACTACACAGGATTTAGGCTTGGGCGCTTGTATCTGGTGATGAATATACCCGAGTTAAAATCCAACCTCCCCATTATACTGTACAGTATAACTAGTATATCATGGATTTTAGATTTTAACTAGGGTTGTTAATTACCAGATACAGGAGGCTAGCATGGGGTTTAGGTTTTGTGAATGAAAAGGTATTGATGGTGTAATATTGCTAAGTTAAACTCAAAATCATTCAAAGATCATAATGAAAATAGTATAAAGATTTATATAGACACTAGAAAAATATGACTTAGTATTCAGGAAATGTAAAATATCTACTATTTCATCTGTGACTACACCATGTAAATCTAGGTTAAACTGAAAAGTACCTGGTAAATATCAGCTTCGGTTTTCAGCAGAAAATCACTCTAAAACATAACAGTATTTGGTTTAGTTTGGTTAATTTTGTTTAACGTCCTATTAACAGCCAGGGTCATTTAAGGACGTGCCAGGTTTTGGAGGTGGAGGAAAGCCGGAGTACCCGGAGTAAACCATCAGCCTACAGTCAGTACCAGGCATCTGCCACACTGGGGTTTCAAACTCGCAACCCAGAGGATGGCTAGTGATAAAGTGTCGACACACATTAACTCCTCGGCCCCTGCGACCTCACACAACAGTAACTAAGGACTATTGATAACATTTTATAACAAGTTGTGTATCATAAACAATTCTGAATACTATTAATGCTACTTACTAAGAAACTTAAGTGGATTTCAAGATGATCTATTAAAGTAACAGAAATATCTACTTAAAAAAATTCACAGGATGACGGTTTGTTTTAATGAACGTCTAAATATCTAAATGCTATAATCAATATTAAATTCACTTTAAAATGAACTTCTACATTTTCAAATGATGATTTCTTGTTGTCCAAGGACACCGGTTTCATGAAATGTATACAATTTTATATAAAATATCACAAAGCATTTTGCATATGGCAGTTTGTATACTGATTACACATTAACTGTGCTATATATTGTTACACCATGCTAGAGTACTTGGTATCAAGCCTGGAGCTGGTACAACTCTGGTAGTCATTTTATTTCCCTTATCAACGTTTGCTATCCAGGATGTTTTCTATACAGACTAAGATTTCTTTACAGAACTGCCTTCAGCTTCAAAAAATAGTTCCCGTCTTGTAATTGACTATCGTGAATTTTCTTGGCTATCATGAATTTTCTTGGCTGTCATGAATTTTCTTTCATCAAAACATATGCCTTTTCTTCCTACTTCAAGTTTAAAAAAAAAAAAAATTCACAGGTGTGAAAGTTTAAGAAATGTATTTCTGTTTTTTGTTAGTTTTTTTCATTTGAGAAATTGAGTTGACCAACTGTCTGTACAAAGGATAACTTACAGGTACTACTTGTGTGTGCAACAAATATGTCTCATAAAGGTATTAAAATCTGTCTGAACACTACATGTATTTGTGCTTATAGCAGTAATACATTCATTTTGATATCAATTGGGAATGATTGGTGGATAACAGCTTTTTATTTGTTGTTAATATGAATAAATCTGTGTCATACAAAATATATGTAGAAATAAATAAAGAGTCCTTGGACGATGATTTTTCTCTTGTTTCATTGTAATCACAGTTTTATCATTATATAATATTTCACTGTGTTACTTGTGTCATAAAAATAAACATACATCAAGCCACTGTAGTTCAGTATCAAAGAATGAATAATGTGGGCACTAAATGGGAGAAACTTGTGGTACCAATGGTATACGTTATATAAACATATAAAAGTAGACTACATCACACTTAACAAAGTTTATAGAACATCTTGGGCATCAAACCTGACAAAATTTCACTAGATTGGTGAAATGGAATGACACCAAGCCATTAAAGTATACTATAACAATGTTAATGGTCCATGTACTGTAGATAAATTGTAGCATTATGATAAAGTCTTCTGAGTGTCAAGTTATATAGTAATAATATATCATTCAGTACAAAACGTCATGTCATTTAGCAATGTCATGCTGTACAAAACGTCATGTCATTTAGCAATGTCATGCTGTACAAAACATCATGTCATTTAGCAATGTCATTCTGTACAAAACGTCATGTCATTCAGTACAGAACATCATGTCATTCAGTACAAAACGTCATGTCATTCAGTACAGAACGTCATGTCATTCAGTACAAAACGTCATGTCATTCGGTACAGAACGTCATGTCATTCAGTACAAAACGTCATGTCATTCAGTACAAAACGTCATGTCATTCAGTACAAAACGTCATGTCATTCAGTACAAAATGTCACATCATTCAATACAAAATGTCATGTCATTCAGTACAAAACGTCATGTCATTCAGTACAAATGTCATGTCTCCAAGTTTATGCGATTACATACATAAACATCAACAAAAACAACAAATAACAATAATATAAATAAGTGTGTGATTTACGCATCAATATCATGATTTTGGTAAATAAACTAGTCTCTGACTGTGATAACTACATCTTTATATACAATCATAGATTCAATAAATATATCGGACTTTATTATCTCTAAATTAAATCAATACATATACATATGATAACCTGACAATGATATATATGGGTATAATGTAATGATATATATGGGTATAATGTAATGATATATATTGGTATGATGTAATGATATACATGTATATGGGTATGATGTAATGATATATATGGGTATGATGTAATGATATATATGGGTATAATGTAATGATATATATGGGTATGATGTAATGATATATATGGGTATGATGTAATGATATATATGGGTATGATGTAATGATATATATGGGTATGATGTAATGATATATATGGGTATAATGTAATGATATATATGGGTATGATGTAATGATATATATGGGTATAATGTAATGATATATGGGTATAATGTAATGATATATATGGGTATGATGTAATGATATATATGGGTATGATGTAATGATATATATGGGTATGATGTAATGATATACACTGTATATGGGTATGATGTAATGATATATATGGGTATAATGTAATGATATACATGTATATGGGTATGATGTAATGATATATATGGGTATGATGTAATGATATATATGGGTATAATGTAATGATATATATGGGTATGATGTAATGATATACACTGTATATGGGTATAATGTAATGATATATATGGGTATAATGTAATGATTATGGTATACTGTCATGATATATATGGTTACATGTATGATATATTGGGTATGATGTATTATATATATGGGTATAATGTAATGATATATAGGTATAATGTAATGATATATATGGGTATGATGTAATTATATATATGGGTATAATGTAATGATATATATGGGTATGATGTAATGATATATATGGGTACGATGTAATGATATACACTGTATATGGGTATAATGTAATGATATAAATGGGTATGATGTAATGATATATATGGGTATGATGTAATGATATATATGGGTATGATGTAATGATATATATAGGTATAATGTAATGATATATATAGGTATGATGTAATGATATGTATGGGTATAATGTAATGATAACCTGACAATGATATATATGGTATTAATGATATTATGTTTATGATATATACGGTAATAATGATATTTTGTTATGAATTTGATTTAATGATATCTTACTGATGAGAAAAAACCAAAACTCTTCTTAGTGATACAACAATGAAAATTATACATACAGATGAAAACAAGACCAAAATTATATAACTCAATATGAAATTAAATATCAACAGGTGACTGGCCAAATGGTGACAATTACTAGAACTTGGTAAGACAAAATCAACATATTTAATTGATTTATTGGTTAAAACATTTCCCCGGTCAGCAGTCCTATGGTTATATCTTAATGATAATATAGTGATTTTCTAACAAATTCTGGTCCCAAATACAACTTCACAAAGTTATAACAAAATATCTCTATATTAATCAATTTCCATTCATGCAGTTCAAATATCATATTAACAACTGTTCTCATGGTATAAAAATTGGTTACAAAATATATATAAATTTATACACTATATACTTGGCCACACATGTGATTACTGCACAATCTTTACTAATATGTCTAGGGGTCACCTAGACAATGTCTGTAAGCCATGAATGCCTCCATTCCTATGTAAAACCTTGATGTTAAGATAGTTTATATGGTGTGGTTCTCGAGATATGACATATTGTTTTGAACCAGGACAGAACTTTAGTTTAGTTTGGTTAATTTTGTTTAACGTCCTATTAACAGCCAGGGTCATTTAAGGACATGCCAGGTTTTGGAGGTGGAGGAAAGCTGGATTACCCATAGAAAAACCACTGACCTACCACTGACCTATGGTCAGTACCAGGCAACTACCCCATATGGGTTTCAAACTTGCAGCCCAGAGGCGGAGGGCTAGTGATAAAGTGTCGGGACACCTTAACCACTCGGCCACTGCGGCCCAGATTAGAACACATTATGTTCCAGAAGGGGTCAAATGTGATCTTTGACCCTTTAACCTTGACCAATGACCACCAGAATATGATCAGGTTAAGAACTTGATGCTATGGTGAAAACATGAACCAAATATGACCTTTGACCCTTTAACCTTGACCAATGACCACCAGAATATGATCAGGTTAAGAACTTGATGCTATGGTGAAAACATGAACCAAATCTGTTAAGGGGTTCTCAAGATATGACATTATTTTGGAACGAAACAAAACACATTGTGTCCTATTCAGAAGGTCAAATGTGACCTTTGACCCTTTAAACTTGATGACTGACCACCAGAATATGACCAGGTAAAGAACTTCATGTTATGACACTACTGTGTAAATATGAATCAAATCTGTTAAGGTGTTCTCAAGATATGCCATTGATTTCGGACATGACCAGACAGCTTGACATGATTAACACTATACTAGCTACACGCTCCTTGTAAAATGGTGGAGACTTAACGATGATAAAACAAGACAAGTGTAAATCTGAGATATCTACAGGGTGGCACAATAACAACAGCATTTTGGTACAACATTGAGGCTGGTGTATGATGTAGAGTGTTTTAACAAACAATAAGTTTTATCTCGATACTTATCAGACAAGTTAATTTACCTTGATATCCAAGGAATATTTCTAGATACGGCAGATCGGTTTACCTTGATCTAATAGAATTTTAACATTTAAGAATTATTTTTTATATTAACATAATTATCAACTTTTTACATAGAGACCAGGTGGATATACATGTTCTAGTAGGCCAAACAGTCCAATCGTCAGTCACCCAAGTAATCGTCGTGGAGAATATTTGTTATATTGCTGTTACTGTGACGTCACAATTGAAGAATTATACATGTATTGCACTGAAAAATATCACTTCCTCATCATTCATCATTATGTTATTATTATATCATTATACCCAAGGTGTTTGTAAACAAAAATTCATAATCAAAAATATTTTACAAGCATCTATAATGTAAGATTAAAACAGCAGTTAATCTTTAGATTCTAAAATATTCAGCAGGTTGGAGTCCTAGTCAGCGATTGTAAAGTAAAATAATTTCAGATCTAAAATTTATGATAAAAAATCTGTTAATTAACAGTTAAATGAATTGATAATATCACTTCAATGCATAGGGCAGTTGTTTATGTAATTCATTTGTATGACTTTTAAACAAGAAAACAAATTGGTAATATATTAAGTTATAATTGGTATTATATGACACAACCAATATGATATTTAAGAGTGTGACCTTTTGATGACTACACTGTCCCCTTCATCAGACTAATGGCCATCAAATAAAGATTTGATCTACTCTGAAGGACGTTTCGTTTCAATCATGATCCTATTGACACCAAGTTCGATTAAGATTAAGATTAAGATGAAACATCCTTCAGAGTAGATCAAATCTTTTAACATCTCGGACACTCCATAAGACAGTTCTAGTACACTTCACATTGGTCATTAGTCTGATGAAGGTGACAGTGTAGTCATCGAAATGTCACACACTTAAATATCATTATTGGTTGTGTCATATAACTTACATCATATTTGTCATATAACTTACATCATATTTACTTTACCAACTTGAATAAAGTGTTCAAGAATAAAACAAATTCGCCATATATCTGTCAAATTTTACCTAGTGGGTAAAATCCCCCCTCCCTCCGTCTTTTTCTTTCCACAAAATGGTTTTCTGAAAATTAGTAATACACATGTACAATGAACTTCTCTGCTCTAGTATCAGTACAAAATTGTAGGAAATTAATCTAGCTAACAAATTCTATTCTGCATATCTACCAAAATGTAAAAACAGCACTTAGTATCATAAATTTTAAAGTTGTCATTTACTTATCACAGAAAAATAGCCACAATAGTCATCACAGATTTGCTATATGTCCCGAACAGTAACAACATGATAATTTCAGGCCAACATACGAAAATTATAGTGTAGTTGGATAGAAAGGTAAAATATTTTCCTAACTTTGGAAATGTTTGAAGGCGAGACCTATTCAGAAATACAAGCAGGACCAGGTACAGTATTCTAAGTGAATACTTGACAGCAGTCGTTAGACTCAAAAACTTTATAAAATAATGAAATACTGTTTGATCAAGTTTACATTAAATTCTAAGCCATTCATAATAAATCAATTTAATAAGTTTACAAATTTTGAATAAGAAAACTATTTATCAATAATTCAAACTTAACATATAGATAAAAACATTGAATTTAAAATGACAATTTTTGACAAAATATCATCCTAATGGCGTTGATGTGACCAACTACCATATGAAGTCTTGTGTAATATCAGAAACAGTTGGTTTTTGTTCAGGCAAACTTGGCTGTGTTCCATCTTGTAGGTGACCAAACTTTAGAGTCTCCAAACGCCAGAGAGAACATCATATAACCATACTGGACCTGCAATACGAAAACAAAAAGCATTTTTTCAATGACAGCTGGATACGGCAGTATACAGCATGGATAACATTTAATAATCATCATTGGTACTCAAACTTTATGTCTTATTTTGAATAAAATGTGTGGAAATAATGAAAATTACACATTTCACAGATGTGTAAATTTAAATTATTTCAAGTCTTTAAAAAATTATATGTAAATTATTAGCCATCAATATTATATTATGTGAATTAAGACTTGTAAATATTTTCTTATTTATAATTTAACAGGTTCTAAGATCTAGAGATGCTATACTTTATGTATAGCCGGGTTACCACTGATTAACAGATTAACTTTAGCCCATAATACTGACAACCATCATGGACATACAACTTAAGAGTTCTTAGCCCTCAATGTATAAATCTGCTCCCTTTAAACATTTGATATTGAAGGTTCTCACTCTTGAGCATACAGTTGTTTTACACCTGATCATTTACTCAACAGTCAAACTCTTTTTCTGGGAACAACCCGATGAACTGTTTCCCGATCAGATCTGCAGAAACAGCTCATCGGGTTGGTCCCAACACCGACAGGAAAGAGTTTTGACTGTTAATTGATATTAAAGGCATGAAACAACTGTTTTGTGACCCAAATAATAAAAAACAACAATCAGATATAGGCCATTTAGAAACCCAATCCAGAAGACCCTCAACAGATACATCCCCAAACCGTCCTGTAGCAGATGTCGATATTGACAGGCTTGTCAATCAAAAGATGTATCTGATTTAACTGGAAATCTTGAATAAAATGTAACAATATGGTCCTCTGCAACTAAATCAAACCAACCTTCTTTAATTTGATGCTTCAAGAAAGACACAAATATCCACAAGTTTTGACAACAGTCCAAACTGACCATGAAAAATTCTCCAAACATTTGCTGCATCTTTTCACTTTTAATTTTTTTAAAACAAAACTCAATGTGACTATGCCAGTTTTCTCATAATCATAATAAATATGAAAATGTAGCTAAAAAGCAGAAAAGCTCTAATGAAAAATGTTGATGGAAAAAGAAGCAGATTTCATGCAGGACACTTGACAATGTTGATTTGTAAAATCTTGCTCTATAATGAACTGCTGCAATAGATTAGCGTGTTTTGAACTGTGAGTAAAGCAGACAAAACCAGACTATACAAGCCAGGTCGATGTCCTCTAGATCCGAGTAGCTACATGATCTGGGGTGCATGTTTTCTGTGTAAATGGTAACCTAGCAAGCCGTGTTACTATAATAGTTACCTGAGGTTATGATGTTATTTACAGACTGCTGTTATAGAAGGAAAGTAGATTTAATTAATGAGGTAAACAACAACACCTCACTGTGAACGGTGACGACAGCGGTGTGATATCACTGATTAATGACCTTTTAACATTTTAACATTAATAACATCAGTTACTGATAATGAAAGTTGTGACCTTTGAATTACCCGGGCAATACACGTTTCATTGTTGCAAAACAACACTAAAGCATTGAAATGATCAGAGAAAAACAAATATAACAACAGGCCCAAAGGGACTGTATTGCTCTTCTGTTCTGCAAATTTCTGGTGTGAACTAAGACTTAGTTGGAAGAATTATTTCATGTAAATTTTAAAATTGACTTAGGTCATGGATGTGGATTTCAAATTCAAAATATTTCTAACATTATATTAACAAGTTAGAATTTGTGTATTCAGGAACAGATAATTTCAAAACTTGATCTGGGTCATACACTGGAATTCTTGGTGATACATCTAAGTTCTGGGTCATACACTAGAATTCTTGGTGATACATCTAAGTTCTGGGTCATACACCCAAGTACTTGGTGACATGTCTAAATTTGGGTTATAACCCAAGTGTATTTGTTGATACATCTAAGTTCTGTGTCACATTTACCTGTGTACAGGATAAAACACCAATCTGAATTGCAAAATGTCTGTAGATACCTCCACCTATCCCCATAATGATCATTCAATCACCATCCTTACCTGTGAAATTCTCCGTGGTTGATATCACTGTGTCGGACAATTACTGTAGAGTGCCACACAACCATCCGTTCTTGTGAAAGTTTGCTGGACCTGGATTCTTTTCCACCGAGCATCAGGAAGTAGGGCGTGTCAATCTGTAGAGAAATGTTCTCTATTCAATTTGGTGACTACAACATTATTACTCATAAAAACTATATATTATATTATGATGGACCACAAAGTAACCGAGATTATACACCCATTCTATTTTTAGTAACAGTGCAATAGTAACATCACGTTTCAAAAAATTGACAATTTACTTGTCCGTACTGTCGCCATTGCTGAACTGAGCATATATATCTATTATAAGCAATATGCATCCTGCTAACGTCTGTTACCTATATTGGTCCATACCATCGCTGTTATTGACTAGACCCTATATACAACCCAAAAAATATGTTTAACACAAAACTCATATTCATAAGAAAACAAGCAAAAACCTCAAATTCATATCCCTTTTAGACCCTCAAATTTTTTACATGGACAGTATATTTTTTCACAACTGAGACAATCATATGACATCACAATGGCATTATCACACCTATGTCATATACATACTATAGTATATAGTGATATAGGTCTATAAAAGTCTTCTAGCCTGGAAATCATTAAACAATTTTAGATTTTAAGAAGTTTTTGTTTTGAAAATCACTTTGTCCTATGAGGATACTTTTAATAATGTTATCTCTCATATAACATTTTATAATCTTGAGATCTGAAAAGTGGCAGTATATATGACAGGGGGCAGGCAGTGTGTCTAAGTATGACAGGGACAGACAGTGTGTCTTAGTATGACAGGGACAGACAGTGTGTCTTAGTATGACAGGGACAGGCAGTGTGTCTTATTATGACGGGGCAGGCAGTGTGTCTAAGTATGGTACAGTGTGACTGATACAGTATTACACACTATATTGCCGAACACCAATAACTAACCTCTTGTCTAACAAAAGTCTCTGTACTCTGGTTTGTATCCCCACAATGGTCCATGGACTTGCTGCTGGGTATGGATGACTTGTCTCTTTGGTAATTTTCCTGGCTATCTGTGCCGTGTAACGGAGGTAGTTTTTTGTCATCGTCTGCTTCCCAACAATGCATACTATTTTTTCTCGGAGGAATCACATGTAAGCTACTTGACTTTTGCTGTGATGAATCAAAATTTGAATTGATCAGTCTTGTCTCACTTATATTCGACATTGATGAAGATTTTGATTCTATGGCTCCTGAGGTATCACCTACAAAGTTTTGTCCACCAGACCTAACAGTTTTCATTTCCACAAAATTCAAATTGGACAAACTACCACCATTTCGTTTCCAGTCTGTGCTTTGGTCGAGGAATGGATTTTTCGTTGTCGGTGTAGCGCTTCTCTCTACAGAGTAATGATTTTCCACATAATCTAGATCTTCAACCACAAGTTCCTGAGAAGATGATAGATTTTTATACTTACCCAACTCCTTCAATTCCATGGTTTTCCCCTGATGCTTGTGATGTCTTTTCTGATATCGTTTTGAAGGAGAATCCTTCACTTGCCCAGGTATCATGTTTTCTTTTAACTCATAATTTGATGAATTTCCACTAATAGAACTTTCCAGACAGTTTTGATTTAGTTGGAAACAATGCATCTCCGACATCTCTGTACTGTTCCCGTTCAGTGAGTAACTGGCACCTTGTACTGATGTCTTTTTACCTGAGAATTCTGGACTTTCTTTTTCCTGAAAATTATGAAATTCCAATATCTCTGTTACAGCTGAGGCCTCCTCTAAGCTAAGTTCTCTTTCCAGTGCAGGATTGTCTACCCCTTTTCCCTGACTTCCTGTTGAAAGTACACTATTACACGATAATTGTCGATTACACAATAGCGGAGAGGTGTCCTCCTTTTGTTTTTCTCGTGGTGTTGTCATGAGGATTGGCAATTTTAGATCATGTGAACCTGGACTCATGGGACGTCTAATGAATTGAGCTGATACAAAATTATTGCCATCGGAGTTTCGATTCAAATCTGGACGGACTTGGTTGCGAGCAGAAGAATATGCAGGACTACTCTTTGGTCTCTTCAGTTTGCTTCCTTCGTTTTTGTTTTTCAGATAAGGCACAGAGCTGGTTCTAATGGAGTTATCTGCCCTTAGTGTCAGGGCTGTGATTGGTACAACACAGTGCCACATCCTAGCAGACGGCACTGAACCTTGTACATTGACACAGGTCCAACGCAACGAACCTAAACAGACAAAGATATGTCATTAATTCTTCAATATTTGGTTGATAACTTAGCTCAACATAAAAGAACCAAATTGTTCAATACAAATTTTACTCTGTATCAAAATGAAGGCAAATTGAAAGCCGAAAAGCACATTAATAACCAATTTTGATTTCCTTTATTGGGCTCACTGTTCATCCATCATTCCATATGAACCCTTTTTTTGAATATATTAATTCAACAGATGTTTGATTTGAAAAACACCTTATATTTACATATTTTACAATCTTTGAATCATACATTTGGTTTTGATTTTTATATACAAGTTCAGAAAAGCTTAAATTGTTATAGAAACCGATATGGATTATAAATCTTTATTTATTAATAATACCTATATTCAGACGTGGAAATTTGTGATACTTACAGAAATTGAACACCCATAATGAGTTATTGAGTGTCCCAGGACTCTGTCCACCAAACACAATCATTGTATCTTTTACCTGTAACACACATGGGTACATGTACATGTATCACCAAAATGTAATTATATTCATTCCATGTCCCTGCCATGAAATGAAAGGGGTGGGGGGGGGTGGGGGTGGGGTGGGGTGGGGTGGGGGGGGGTGGGGGGGGGGTGGGGGGGGGGGGGGGGGGGGGGGGGGGGGAGAGAGATATAGTATTACCCATTTTCTAGTTTATAATAATCAACACTTTCGACTCGACTGTTTTATTTTCCCTAATAAAATAAACTCTTGTACTGCTATTGATACAGATACCTGTTGCTGTGTAACATTGTATCACTAATTAAATTAGATACCAAACTTAATCCTGTTGTAAGTCAAAGGGGCAAAGGTTCAACATATAAAAGTTCTCCAATACCATACAAAAAAGCTTTTGTAAAATTTTTTTACTGAACTGCTCCAACAGACACTGGTGGGGTTATTACCAGACGTTGACTTACTGCTATTGTATGATATACTCCAGTTATCATAACACTGAAACATTTTGGTTTCTTTCTCCCAACTAAAGTACCAGAATAGTATATACTACACAAGTGGTTTTATACATTCTGTGAACTTTGTACTGATATAGCAGCATACTTTGTGACAAGAGTTTCCGTAACCAATAACAATGTAGCAGTATGAATGAGGATACCCAATTGTTCTCCTGGGCTGGCCCAAAGGATCCCCAACCCTGACAGCCTATAGAACATTCCTGGGGAAATAAAACATCTCACAGTGTGAAAAATAGACAGAAAACTTAAAGAAATCTAATAACATCGGGAACAGAAATTAAATAGAATCTTATGATATAAGACTGGTTTAGTTTATTTTGTTTAACATTCTATTAACAGCCAGGGTCATTTAATGACTGTTCCTAGGTTTGGAGGTGGAGGAAAGCTGAAGTCCTTGGAGAAAAACCACCGACCTACTGTCAGTAACAGGCAACTGCCCCACATGGGTTTCAAACTTGTAACCCAGAAGGGGAGGGCTAGTGATAAAGTGTTGGGACACCTTAACCACTCAGCCACCGCAGCCCCTGATGATATAAGAACCTTCTCTATGGGACCCACAATATGTCAGATACATTAAGTCCATTGTCTCGAGCAGCTTTCTATCATTTTTGTGGTCATATTTGACACAAAATTAAGTATCATTCTTGGTAGAAATGAATTCATTAGTGGGATGGTAAGGCAGATAAAACTTACAACACATGCTGTGTGACCAAAAAGATGAGGAGGGCTGTACTTGTGCTTAATTCTCTCCCATCTCTCTGTATCTGTAACACAAAAGGAAACCTCCACGTGAGTCATATACCAGTACACAAATACATACCTTACTCCACTATCAGGCCAATACATACATAAAGGGCTATCTGACTCCTTTGATTACACAATTGACATTTAGTCAGAGATTCAATCAATAATAAATCAAATGTCTTGATAAAATTTTCTTTAATTGATCAAGAATTAAAATAAACCTCACTTGTAATCAATTTTAACTTATAAAGTTAATCAATTTTAACTTATTTTTAATGTCAGCTTAGATTTTTTAACAAAACTATTACATCTTCACATAGTTACCATATTCCCTAAATACAAGAATGTCATCAAAATTCCTTTTAAATGTCCAATAAACGAAGGTTCAATTTTAAGTATAGTTTAACCAGAGTAATGAAAATAATAGCTGACATGTAAAAAATTGACTATTTCTGTTATTATACTAAACTGCAATACACAAATCACACTAATAATGAATTTCAGCATACGTAATTAACTTGTCATATTTACTTACGGAAACTGAATTTCCAGAAATCAGTTTTAGGGGTATTGAGATCAGTAAGACCTCCGAGTACCCACATGTCCCGACCGTACACCACAGCCGAATGACCGTGACGACCCTCCGGGATCGTGTTTGGGGGCTGACGAGGGATCACCTGTTCCCATTCTTCATCATCTATAAATAGACACAATGACACATCATAAACACTCTTTAATAATTTCTGATTCACCAATTAAATTTTCAATGCAGCAATCAAGATATCAATTTGATATGTAAATGCCTCAAATATTTGTACATTTTTAAGAAGATAACAAGCATACTGGGTATTCCTAAAGCAATACATGTCCCCTGTGCTATTGGCGCCCACTATAAATAGTAATAGTGACCTTGACCTTGACCCAAAAAACCAGAAACTAACATTTGTCTGAGATATAATGCTCCTTTATCAGGCTAACATACACACAACAAGATAGTGGGACTAACAGATTAGTGGTGACTGGATAGTGGGACAACCAGATTAGTGCTGGCTGGATAGTGGGACAACCAGATAAGTGGTGACTGGATAGTGGGACAAACAGATTAGTGGTGACTGAATACTGGGACAACCAGATAAGTGTTGACTGGATAGTGGGACAAACAGATTAGTGGTGACTGGATAGTGAGACAACCAGATTAGTGGTGGCTGAATACTGGGACAAACAGATTAGTGGTGACTGGATAGTAGGACAAACAGATTAGTGGTGACTGGATAGTGTGACAAATAGACGAGTGGTGACTGGAAAGTGGGACAAATAGACTAGTGGTGACTGGATAGTGGGACAAACAGATTAGTGGTGACTGAATACTGGGACAAACAGATTAGTGGTGACTGGATAGTGGGACAAACAGATTAGTGGTGACTGGATAGTGGGACAAACAGATTAGTGGTGACTGGATAGTGGGACAAACAGATTAGTGGTGACTGAATACTGGGACAAACAGATTAGTGGTGACTGGATAGTGGGACAAACCAATTAGTGGTGACTGATACTGGGACAAACAGATTAGTGGTGACTGATAGTGGGACAAACAGACTAGTGGTGACTGGATAGTGGGACAAACAGACTAGTGGAGACTGGATAGTGGGACAAACAGATTAGTGGTGACTGGATAGTGGGACAAACAGACTAGTGGTGACTGGATAGTGGGACAAACAGATTAGTGGTGACTGGATAGTGGTACAACAGATTAGTGGTGGCTGGATAGTGGGACAAACAGTTTAGTGGAGGCTGGATAGTGGGACAAACAGATCAGTGGTGACTGAATACTGGGACAAACAGATTAGTGGTGACTGATAGTGGGACAAACAGATTAGTGGTGTCTGGATAGTGGGACAAACAGACTAGTGGTGACTGGATAGTGGGACAAACAGACTAGTGGTGGCTGATAGTGGGACAAACAGACTAGTGGTGACTGATAGTGGGACAAACAGATTAGTGGTGACTGATAGTGGGACAAACAGATTAGTGGTGACTGGATAGTGGGACAAACAGATTAGTGGTGGCTGATAGTGGGACAAACAGATTAGTGGTGACTGATAGTGGGACAAACAGATTAGTGGTGACTGGATAGTGGGACAAACAGATTAGTGGTGGCTGGATAGTGGGACAAACAGATTAGTGGTGGCTGATAGTGGGACAAACAGATTAGTGGTGACTGATAGTGGGACAAACAGATTAGTGGTGGGTGTTGTGTAAAGTGTGACAGACACCCGTTTCGAGTAAGGACTGCATAGTGTTCAATTAAAATTAATACGCTGGAAATAAAATCATGTAGGCTTCAAAGTACCTTCTAGCCTACTCTTAAACAATCTTTGTTAGTTTTGCTCAGTATGAATATTTTGATGAGTTAAAGGATAATACCATATTGGTATAAACATACCTGTATGGAATACCCAGAGGTCTGACTTTGATCCTTTGATGTCGACGTGACCCCCATAGATATACATGTCGTGGTCATATAGGACAGCAGTATGATGTCGTCGTACGCCTGGATGGGAGGCATATGTCTCCACCCAGTGACGTCGAATATGTTGCAGATCTGGTCATAAAAGTTTTGCATGTGTTACTATAAAGTTCATGTTTATACCTAAGCTAACTTCTAATGATGCAACATTTAACAAGTATATTTAAAACATTCAATTTCTCAACAATTTAAGAATCACATTTAAATTCACAACACAACTTGTTCATCAAATCAGATAAATTACACCATTTATTCACGAAATTACTGATTCACATTTGTAAAATCAAGGTTCGGCTGGGTATTTTATGAATGGAGATAAAATGGGGCCCCTCTGTGTCATTTGAATGGATTTCCTTAAACATTGGATCCTTATATTTTCTATGTTTCAAAAGGCTATAGGATTCACAGCATTTTAGATATACAGCATTGTACAGATTCACAACGTTAATGATTTAGAACATTAGAAATCCATATCACTATAGATTCCAAGAATTATAGGTTCAAAACACGAAAGATTAACAGCATGACTGATACGTACAATATGTGTAAACTGGTAACCTTTTTTCCATAAAACTCTAGCTCAGATACTATCTAAGAAAGGATATGTTTTATAGGAACTTACCAGGATTGATGATCCACAGACAAGATTCTGTGAGGTCATCTTCAAACCCTCCACCAAACAGTAGCAACAGTCTCTGTAACACACAGTAATATACAGTGATCAGTAAACAGACTCTGTAACACAGTAATATACAGCGATCAGTAAACAGACTCTGTAACACACAGTAATATACAGCGATCAGTAAACAGACTCTGTAACACACAGTAATATACAGCGATCAGTAAACAGACTCTGTAACACACAGTAATATACAGTGATCAGTAAACAGACTCTGTAACACACAGTAATATACAGTGATCAGTAAACAGACTCTGTAACACACAGTAATATACACTATACAGCGATCAGTAAACAGACTCTGTAACACACAGTAATATACAGTGATCAGTAAACAGACTCTGTAACACACAGTAATATACACTATACAGCGATCAGTAAACAGACTCTGTAACACACAGTAACATACAGCGATCAGTAAACAGACTCTGTAACACACAGTAATATACAGTGATCAGTAAACAGACTCTGTAACACACAGTAATATACAGTGATCAGTAAACAGTCTCTGTAACACACAGTAATATACACTATACAGCGATCAGTAAACAGACTCTGTAACACACAGTAATATACAGTGATCAGTAAACAGACTCTGTAACACACAGTAATATACAGTGATCAGTAAACAGACTCTGTAACACACAGTAATATACACTATACAGCGATCAGTAAACAGACTCTGTAACACACAGTAATATACAGTGATCAGTAAACAGACTCTGTAACACACAGTAATATACAGCGATCAGTAAACAGACTCTGTAACACAGTAATATACAGCGATCAGTAAACAGACTCTGTAACACAGTAATATACAGTGATCAGTAAACAGACTCTGTAACACACAGTAATATACACTATACAGTGATCAGTAAACAGTCTCTGTAACACACAGTAATATACAGTGATCAGTAAACAGACTCTGTAACACACAGTAATATACAGTGATCAGTAAACAGACACTGTAACACAGTAATATACAGTGATCAGTAATCAGACTCTGTAACACAGTAATATACAGTGATCAGTAAACAGACTCTGTAACACACAGTAATATACAGTGATCAGTAAACAGACTCTGTAACACACAGTAATATACAGTGATCAGTAAACAGACTCTGTAACACACAGTAATATACACTATACAGCGATCAGTAAACAGACTCTGTAACACACAGTAATATACAGTGATCAGTAAACAGACTCTGTAACACACAGTAATATACAGCAATCAGTAAACAGACTCTGTAACACAGTAATATACAGCGATCAGTAAACAGACTCTGTAACACAGTAATATACAGTGATCAGTAAACAGACTCTGTAACACACAGTAATATACACTATACAGTGATCAGTAAACAGTCTCTGTAACACACAGTAATATACAGTGATCAGTAAACAGACTCTGTAACACACAGTAATATACAGTGATCAGTAAACAGACTCTGTAACACACAGTAATATACAGCGATCAGTAAACAGACTCTGTAACACACAGTAATATACAGTGATCAGTAAACAGACTCTGTAACACACAGTAATATACAGCGATCAGTAAACAGACTCTGTAACACACAGTAATATACAGTGATCAGTAAACAGTCTCTGTAACACACAGTAATATACAGCGATCAGTAAACAGTCTCTGTAACACAGTAATATACAGTGATCAGTAAACAGACTCTGTAACACACAGTAATATACACTATACAGCGATCAGTAAACAGACTCTGTAACACACAGTAATATACAGTGATCAGTAAACAGTCTCTGTAACACACAGTAATATACAGTGATCAGTAAACAGTCTCTGTAACACACAGTACTATACACTATACAGCGATCAGTAAACAGTCTCTGTAACACACAGTAATATACAGTGATCAGTAAACAGTCTCTGTAACACACAGTAATATACAGTGATCAGTAAACAGTCTCTGTAACACACAGAAATATACAGTGATCAGTAAACAGTCTCTGTAACACACAGTAATATACACTATACAGCGATCAGTAAACAGTCTCTGTAACACACAGTAATATACAGTGATCAGTAAACAGTCTCTGTAACACACAGTAATATACAGTGATCAGTAAACAGTCTCTGTAACACACAGTAATATACAGTGATCAGTAAACAGTCTCTGTAACACACAGTAATATACACTATACAGCGATCAGTAAACAGTCTCTGTAACACACAGTAATATACAGTGATCAGTAAACAGTCTCTGTAACACACAGTAATATACAGTGATCAGTAAACAGTCTCTGTAACACACAGTAATATACAGTGATCAGTAAACAGACTCTGTAACACACAGTAATATACAGCGATCAGTAAACAGACTCTGTAACACACAGTAATATACAGCGATCAGTAAACAGACTCTGTAACACACAGTAATATACAGCGATCAGTAAACAGACTCTGTAACACACAGTAATATACAGTGATCAGTAAACAGACTCTGTAACACACAGTAATATACAGCGATCAGTAAACAGACTCTGTAACACACAGTAATATACAGTGATCAGTAAACAGACTCTGTAACACAGTAATATACAGCGATCAGTAAACAGACTCTGTAACACACAGTAATATACAGTGATCAGTAAACAGTCTCTGTAACACACAGTAATATACAGCGATCAGTAAACAGTCTCTGTAACACAGTAATATACAGTGATCAGTAAACAGACTCTGTAACACACAGTAATATACACTATACAGCAATCAGTAAACAGACTCTGTAACACACAGTAATATACAGTGATCAGTAAACAGTCTCTGTAACACACAGTAATATACAGTGATCAGTAAACAGTCTCTGTAACACACAGTAATATACAGTGATCAGTAAACAGTCTCTGTAACACACAGTAATATACACTATACAGCGATCAGTAAACAGTCTCTTTTAACACACAGTAATATACAGTGATCAGTAAACAGTCTCTGTAACACACAGTAATATACAGTGATCAGTAAACAGTCTCTGTAACACACAGTAATATACAGTGATCAGTAAACAGACTCTGTAACACACAGTAATATACAGCGATCAGTAAACAGACTCTGTAACACACAGTAATATACAGCGATCAGTAAACAGACTCTGTAACACACAGTAATATACAGCGATCAGTAAACAGACTCTGTAACACACAGTAATATACAGTGATCAGTAAACAGACTCTGTAACACACAGTAATATACAGTGATCAGTAAACAGACTCTGTAACACACAGTAATATACAGTGATCAGTAAACAGACTCTGTAACACACAGCAATATACACTATACAGCGATCAGTAAACAGACTCTGTAACACACAGTAATATACAGTGATCAGTAAACAGACTCTGTAACACACAGTAATATACAGTGATCAGTAAACAGACTCTGTAACACACAGTAATATACAGTGATCAGTAAACAGACTCTGTAACACACAGTAATATACAGCGATCAGTAAACAGACTCTGTAACACACAGTAATATACAGTGATCAGTAAACAGTCTCTGTAACACACAGTAATATACAGTGATCAGTAAACAGTCTCTGTAACACACAGTAATATACAGTGATCAGTAAACAGTCTCTGTAACACACAGTAATATACACTATACAGCGATCAGTAAACAGTCTCTGTAACACACAGTAATATACAGTGATCAGTAAACAGTCTCTGTAACACACAGTAATATACAGTGATCAGTAAACAGTCTCTGTAACACACAGTAATATACAGTGATCAGTAAACAGACTCTGTAACACACAGTAATATACAGCGATCAGTAAACAGACTCTGTAACACACAGTAATATACAGCGATCAGTAAACAGACTGTAACACACAGTAATATACAGCGATCAGTAAACAGACTCTGTAACACACAGTAATATACAGTGATCAGTAAACAGACTCTGTAACACACAGTAATATACAGCGATCAGTAAACAGACTCTGTAACACACAGTAATATACAGTGATCAGTAAACAGACTCTGTAACACACAGTAATATACAGCGATCAGTAAACAGACTCTGTAACACACAGTAATATACAGTGATCAGTAAACAGTCTCTGTAACACACAGTAATATACAGCGATCAGTAAACAGTCTCTGTAACACAGTAATATACAGTGATCAGTAAACAGACTCTGTAACACACAGTAATATACACTATACAGCGATCAGTAAACAGACTCTGTAACACACAGTAATATACAGTGATCAGTAAACAGTCTCTGTAACACACAGTAATATACAGTGATCAGTAAACAGTCTCTGTAACACACAGTACTATACACTATACAGCGATCAGTAAACAGTCTCTGTAACACACAGTAATATACAGTGATCAGTAAACAGTCTCTGTAACACACAGTAATATACAGTGATCAGTAAACAGTCTCTGTAACACACAGTAATATAAAGTGATCAGTAAACAGTCTCTGTAACACACAGTAATATACACTATACAGCGATCAGTAAACAGACTCTGTAACACACAGTAATATACAGTGATCAGTAAACAGTCTCTGTAACACACAGTAATATACAGTGATCAGTAAACAGTCTCTGTAACACACAGTAATATACAGTGATCAGTAAACAGTCTCTGTAACACACAGTAATATACACTATACAGCGATCAGTAAACAGTCTCTGTAACACACAGTAATATACAGTGATCAGTAAACAGTCTCTGTAACACACAGTAATATACAGTGATCAGTAAACAGTCTCTGTAACACACAGTAATATACAGTGATCAGTAAACAGACTCTGTAACACACAGTAATATACAGCGATCAGTAAACAGACTCTGTAACACACAGTAATATACAGCGATCAGTAAACAGACTCTGTAACACACAGTAATATACAGCGATCAGTAAACAGACTCTGTAACACACAGTAATATACAGTGATCAGTAAACAGACTCTGTAACACACAGTAATATACAGTGATCAGTAAACAGACTCTGTAACACACAGTAATATACACTATACAGCGATCAGTAAACAGACTCTGTAACACACAGTAATATACAGTGATCAGTAAACAGACTCTGTAACACACAGTAATATACAGTGATCAGTAAACAGACTCTGTAACACACAGTAATATACAGTGATCAGTAAACAGACTCTGTAACACACAGTAATATACAGCGATCAGTAAACAGACTCTGTAACACACAGTAACATACAGCGATCAGTAAACAGACTCTGTAACACACAGTAATATACAGCGATCAGTAAACAGACTCTGTAACACACAGTAATATTCAGCAATCAGTAAACAGACTCTGTAACACACAGTAATAAACAGCGATCAGTAAACAGACTCTGTAACACAGTAATATACAGGGATCAGTAAACAGACTCTGTAACACAGTAATATACAGCGATCAGTAAACAGACTCTGTAACACAGTAACATACAGCGATCAGTAAACAGACTCTGTAACACACAGTAATATACAGTGATCAGCAAACAGACTCTGTAACACACAGTAATATACAGCGATCAGTAAACAGACTCTGTAACACAGTAATATACAGTGATCAGTAAACAGACTCTGTAACACAGTAATATACAGTGATCAGTAAACAGACTCTGTAACACACAGTAATATACAGTGATCAGTAAACAGACTCTGTAACACACAGTAATATACAGTGATCAGTAAACAGACTCTGTAACACAGTAATATACAGGGATCAGTAAACAGACTCTGTAACACACAGTAATATACAGTGATCAGTAAACAGACTCTGTAACACACAGTAATATACAGTGATCAGTAAACAGACTCTGTAACACACAGTAATATACAGCGATCAGTAAACAGACTCTGTAACACACAGTAATATACAGTGATCAGTAAACAGACTCTGTAACACACAGTAATATACAGCAATCAGTAAACAGACTCTGTAACACACAGTAATATACAGTGATCAGTAAACAGACTCTGTAACACACAGTAATATACAGCGATCAGTAAACAGACTCTGTAACACAGTAATATACAGCGATCAGTAAACAGACTATGTAACACACAGTAATATACAGCGATCAGTAAACAGACTATGTAACACACAGTAATATACAGTGATCAGTAAACAGACTCTGTAACACACAGTAATATACAGTGATCAGTAAACAAAAACGGTTAATTATTGTTAATAGTGCTAAGTGTTTGAACATTGAAATTCCTTACACTGGTTTGCCAACCTTTAGAGTACAAAAGTGGGAGATCTCCCCCCAAGAGATTGTTTAAAGTGGGAGATCTCCCTCCAAGAGATTGTTCAAATTGATAGATCTCCCTCCAAGAGATTGTTTAAAGTAGGAAATCTCCCTCCAAGAGATTGTTTAAAGTGGGAGATCTCCCTCCAAGAGATTGTTCAAAGTGGGAGATCTCCCTCCAAGAGATTGTTCAAAGTGGGAGATCTCCCTCCAAGAGATTGTTTAAAGTAGGAGACTTAGAGTGATGACTTATATATTATCGATATAAAATATTGACTTCTGGGCATTGATTTTCATCATATAGAACCCCAAAATTGTTTAGTTAGTTAAACAGAATAAAGAACTATACATTTTTAAATGTACATCTAGATGCATGGTACTGTTTTTGATTTTCTGATGATCAGTTAAAGTAGAAATTGAAGCAAATTCATTGAGAAATGCTAAATCAAACAATAAATTGTTAGAGCAGTTAAATTTAATAATAAAGAATACTTTTATTTATTTATTTTTTTATACTTAAGATTGGTGAAGTTCAGGAATCATCATTTCATCCATTTAATGTAACTATTTTTTTTTAGTCATTATGTAATGAAAAAACATTATCTTGTTTCTTTTTTGTGGATAAATAACAAATTTATCACTTTGAATTCACCATTATTAATATAATTTATATATGTATATTGATACTTATATCCTTCATATGGCATTCTTATAGTCTGCTTGCATTAATTTGTAAGTTAATGATCTGTATACAGTCTGCATTGGCCCTTGGATAAGTAGCCATTAACCATTTTCAAAACTGATCATAAAACCTTAGATCCTCCATATTTTCAGGGAGTTATCTCCCTTGTCACATGCTGTGCTCGTTAATGTTTATTGAGTACAATTGAAACATCTAAGCAGTTCATTTAATTTCTATTCAACAACTTACAAATAAATAACTGTAAATGTTAATTTCTTAGAATGACCTTTCATGTTTCAATTGGCATATGAGAAGTACACAGATAAATACTGCTGACGAACACTGAAACATTCCATACTAACTAAATGCTTTATTTCCTCAAATTCAAATACATGTGTATTTTTATGTATTCTATAAATACTGGGGTCTGACACAGACCCCTCCTCTATAAGTACTGGGGTCTGACACAGACCCCTCCTATATTTTATAAGTACTGGGGTCTGACACACACCCTCCTCTATAAGTACTGGGGTCTGACACAGACCCCTCCTCTATAAGTACTGGGGTCTGACACAGACCCCTCCTCTATAAGTACTGGCGTCTGACACAGACCCCTCCTCTATAAGTACTGGGGTCTGACACAGACCTCTATAAGTACTGGGGTCTGACACAGACACCTCCTCTATAAGTACTGGGGTCTGATACAGACACCTCCTCTATAAGTACTGGGGTCTAACACAGACCCCTCCTCTATAAGTACTGGGGTCTGACACAGACCCCTCCTCTATAAGTACTGGGGTCTGACACAGACCCCTCCTCTATAAGTACTGGGGTCTGACACAGACCCTCCTCTATAAGTACTGGGGTCTGACACAGACCCCTCCTCTATAAGTACTGGGGTCTGACACACACCCCTCCTCTGTAAGTACGGGGGTCTGACACAGACCCCTCCTCTATAAGTACTTGGGTCTGACACAGACCCCTCCTCTATAAGTACTGGGGTCTAATATAGACCCCTTCTCTGTAAGTACGGGGGTCTAGACCTCTATTCTATAAGAACTTGGGTCTGACACAGTATTTCTATACTTGATCACTGTATAACAGGGAAAATATGGCCATACCAGGATTATCAACATGGCATCTCCTGGCACAGCTGACTGCTGTGACTAATTCAGATACATATAGTCACCGCAAATCACCTGGCCCTTCATTACAGTATAATGAGTATGATGTTTGCTATGAATATCAACATTGATGTTCGCTCTGGGTTATCATTGAAACATGAATCAGTTTGAAGCATTATCACGTTTGATCTTTGATTGAACTTCAATCAAATCCATTATGAAATGAATTTGCTGTAGTAGTGATGAAAACAAGTTCCACAAGAACATATACACCCTTTAACAGCCTCATCCCCTGGGGCAATTATATAAACACAGCACAATAATGTAAATATTAATTCTAAGACATCAAGATCAACTGAAATAAACCATAATGGTATATAGACTTAGTACGATGTATATAACAATGTTCAATCAGGTCAATGAGATTATACAATTTTTACACTATACCATGACCCTGTGACTTCATAAAGAATGTTTTGATAAGTGTCGGTTTACTAATGAACCAATGTTGCTATGTAGTTCTAAACCATAACATCTACATGTAAATTATATATACATTGGACATAAACTTGAATTGGCCACATAGATTCTTTATACTGTAAGGCATTTAATTTGATTGTAAAACATTCTATCTATGTTCAATGGCCATACAGATTATATACAATTGTTATATCATAATATATCATGTCTTTAATTCATTTACTAGATGAATCAATGTTGCTATGTAATTCTAAGCCATACACTGGACAGAAACTTAAATTGGCCACTTCGATTCTTTAAACTGTTAGCCAAGGTACTTAATTCTATTGACATGTATTGTATAGAATACTATCAGAATCCAGATCTTGTCCATTAACGACATTCGACAGCTCATTGTAAATTAATTGTAACACAAACTGATAGGCCACCCTCCTGCATTAGTTATTTATATTGATGAGTAATAAATACCCTGGACTATTTCATTACTGCCCTTCTCCACCACAATATAAAATATTTACAATATTATAAGTCCTATATCACAGCCCCCAGCTACGAAACACAGAACTTAATCTGTGAGTGTAGAAATAAAAACAATATACCAATATCAGGAAAAAAAAATTATATTTACCATTTATTAATATTCCAGATTTAAATTTTCTTCCTGAAAATTCAGTTTTGATAGAATTACAAAACTTTGTTCAAGTGTATTTTGTTTAATGAATTCTTTTATTTTTATAATGTATCAGCTGAGCTAGTATACTGTATATTGGGTTTTGCTAAAAAGTGTCAAATGTAGTGTTCTAAAGTCAAAATTCAAAGGTTACTGGTTAATTATAGTGACCTGGTTAATTATAGTGTATTTGATTTAGCCAACCTATTTAGCCAACCTACAATCATCATTTTAATAAATCAAATGAAGATTTTAGTTACATGATCTTTAATTCTTCCCTGAACAATCTCATATTTGTAAATAAATGTCATTAAAACTTAAAAAATCAAAGTACTGGAAGTACTGTAAACGAACATTATTGTTTAATGCAAAATCAGTAATCTTCTAAGTTTAAAGTTGATAAATTTACTGATATTGGTTTAGGAATTAATTGCAAATAATTTGAAAAGTTTGTAGCTGTTCTGATATGATTTAACACATGCATGTTTCTGTAAGGTCCTAATTAAAATTGGAAGTTTGTTGATCTATCTTGGATGGATGAAAATAAAATATGTCTTCTTTCTTTCGGGAAGGCATCATCAGTTATAATACAGCCAGGACTCTGTGACCTTATTGATGCCAAATTCTAATATGCACTAAATTTAGGCTAGTTCCATCGTTAGTTTAGCATATTTCAACTTAATATGATGAAACACACATAAAGAACTACTGAAAACCAAAACCAGAGCTGCTAATCAAGGCCCGGATTAGGAATGTATCCTATTGAAACTGTACTCAAGCATGTATGATACTTCAAAACAAAAAAACTTGACTCCTTTTGTTCAGGAATCATTTGATGTTATTAAATCTTTATATGAGAAGATATACTTCTGGTATCATTACAGTATTGTACACAATGTGATAAATAATAACAACCATATAAAGACTATCTTCATCAAATAATTCAGCAAACAGGAAAAGAAAACATCAAGCTTCATTTTCAACTTCAAAGCTGATAAAGGTTACAGTCCATTCGATGGGATGACACATTCCCTATTTATTGTCCCTTTCCAATGTTGATCATCCAATCATAGTGAACCACACAGTTCAGCAATGTAATTGCACAAATCACATCCTTTATGTGGAGAGAACATTTTTCGGGGTGTTATAAGATTCCATAACTGTATGCAAATTTGTGAATCATTCCATATCTATATCTATATATATATACCGTACGTGTATATATTTACACATATCAAAATTGGAATGACACAAGAGATTTGCAAGTTTAAGTTCACCATCAGTCATGGGAGGTTTAGGTAAAATGTTATATTTACCGCGGTAATTAGTAATTTTGAGAATATATTTATGAAGCTCTATTCTGTACTTTCTACCAGTGCTTATATTGGAGAATGGACACTATTATATGTTCTCCAATGTCAACATTAATCATATGTAAAATATTAGGGGTTTATTTGACCGAGACGTATTTAAAATTTTTGTAATCATTCGCCATTCGAGGCCTGATTGCCGTCATAGTTGAATTACCAAAATGGACCTGAAATCAATATTTTTAAAAGAGAATGATCTGTGACTTGAATATTTCATAAAAATAATTTAATACATTTGTTTATTAACTTCATTCAGATCTTCAGACACCACATAATTTGTGAAGTCATATATAGAAATATATGAACCATTTTGTTATTGATTTATAGTTCACACAAGTAAGCACTAGATGTAAGCAGTAAGTATATGTACCGCTATCTACTGGCATGACTTTGAGTACAGTAGACTACACTCGCTTTGTGGATATTGACAGGATAACATATATTTACATACTAATTCAATTTTAGAATTGTAACTGAAATCTTGTAACAGCATGGCACAAATAGTCATCTGAACATTTGTTGTATATTGAAAAAATATTTAAGGTAAATATTAACTCATTTTCTTGACTTCAATTTTCAGTTTATCAATTCATTGATTACTCCGTGTTTGAAGTATGGTGTAGTGAGAATTTCAAGTCTTGATCATGACTTGATGAAAATTCTAAATTAACAAATTATTAAAATGAATTTGTTTGAAAAATAACACAAGTTCCACAGCAATATTATATAGAGTATCAATCACAATATATCAGAAGTTATAAAACTACAGATAACAATTAACGGCTGAATATCAAATTAAGTGAATATCACAAGTATTTTTGCATTTGTTTTTAGATAATCCGGTTTCCGTCTTTAAAAAAAATTACCTAGTAGACGTGCATAGTAAACGTAGCCATGTAACAGCTGATCTTAACACCGTCTCAGTAGTTCGTCACAATCGAAAATTTGGTTGTGAATTCGGTATTTTGCAAATTATTTCAAAATACTTCCAGGTACAATAATGTAAATGAAAAAAAAATTCTCGTAAAAATATCGATTTTGGGTCCACTATCGGCCATTTTGGTAATTCAACTCTAACGACAATCGGGCCGCGATTCGCAAATGCATAATTAATTTAAAATTCGGTCAAATAAACCTCTAATATTTTATATAGGATACAATTAGGCATTGAAGAACATATATTTTGGTCAATCCTCTGAAAATAATGCCAATTTATATTATAATTAAGCCCCATTTTTCTTCGTTTCGGTATTTCCAAGTCTGCTTCACGTATGGTCCGTTTCAGTAAATATTCTCGTCTTTGCCGAAATAAAAACAAGCTATATAATTGTTCATTTTAAACATGACAACAACTGCCAACCACACATATCCAAAAATGTTATTGTTGATATCATCTGAATATTGCCGTAGTTATCTGTCACTTCGATTGTAAACCCCATGCCAAAGTCATGGAAGAATCGACCAATCAAATTGGTTTAACTTTTGATTTCCGTAATCTTGCAGTTACCTCCCTTACAACAGTAAATACGTTCCAAGTATCGCCTACAACAAGCAATCCCGTGCACATAACAAAATATTATCATTTGCATTTGATTTATTGGTCATTTTCGTCAAACGAAATTGGTATATGGAAATCGATGACAACGTTAACGCTATGACCAGTCACCCTGACCACAAATGCCACCTAAATGTAAGTCTATACATATGTACAGTTCTTTCTCGCAAACACCGTTAACACGTACAGTAACCTACATGTATAGTATGATACAATGTATCGTCTCGTAAATTATAGAAATACACACCTAGTTGATAATGATGTAACATTCTAGAATATACATATACATATTACACATTTAAGTAAATCGCGGACATATTTGCAGACCTATGCTATAATGTCAGCCGTTTTGGAATGAACACGGAAGAGCAAAACTTTCTAAACATCCGGAGACGAATGCTCCTGCGCAATAGTTGTTTACATAAATATATTGACCTGGAGTTATTCGCAAAGTTCAGGTTCATTTAGTCTTAACATTTCGCTAGCGTTATGCATTTCTCAAATCGTATATATATGCATCTTGAAAACATCTACTGAATATATTTCAACATTTTCGGTAAAACTACTATATAAAACGAAGATGTTTTTGCAGGTAAATTATTTGAAGCGTAAGGCAATGGGGGCAGCCATACGAGTATTTCATTGAAACAGACAGTAGATGGCGTATTGGTGAATGTGGTTACCAAATATGGTCATATTTCTCAGTCCAGTTCTTGATTGCAATAACCGAACATTAATGTTCGTTTAAAAACCACAAATAACTGACTTCTAAATGTCCAGACTTCAGAATTATAGTGATAAGATCATAATGGAAAGTTGATTATAAAGGTGAACAATTTTCAAGTGTTAGGATGTTGGTTGTTGTCAGTATCCACAAGTTAATGTGACAATGGATTTACATTGAAGGATGTTTCAAGTATTATTATTAAGGAGGAAAGCACAGGAGCTTGACACATCCTATGACCCAGAACAGAATATTTAACCCCAGGGTCTGACCCCAAAATCACATTATAAAATGATTTTGTGGTTGGAGAGTCTGCGGTTAAATATTTTATTCTGGGTCATAGAAGTGTGTCAAACCCCTGTGGGAAGAAACATCAGTTAATGTACCCGTTTTGTCCAAATTATATCCTATGTTACTGTTGTCTCAGGGTATGTTAGAGATGACAAATAAAGATTAATGCTTTTCTATGCAAATAAAATCTCAAACAAAACAACATACATTTATTCTAATGCTTTTTATAAGTATTAAGCATGATTTGTTTTAAATTTCTATAAACTTGAGGCAAACTTCTGATAGTCATACTGAAAACTGCCTGTGAATGTAAATGTTTTACAATGGAAAAATGTTCAGGTCTCTGGCACTAGCATTTATACTGTATAAAACATAGGAACTAATTATAAATAACTGTGAAGGGGAGTCAATTGATATTTCAACAGAAATTGCCAAAGAAACAGGGAAATTTAAGAATTCAGATATAATGTCCCCGCAAATAATAGCTGTTCAATTATTTAGTAAATGATTTTTTTCTGTGCTGTTTTGAATTAAAATAAATACATGTAAAAGAAAGGTGTCTTTAATGGTAAATAATTATATTGAAAGTTCCCACACCCAAATATGCTACTCCGCATCACAGAATTTGGACAGAACCGTGATGTATATAATGTTAGAAATGCTGCATTTCAATCCTCAATGGAATTCAGTCACTTATCTAGTCCCATTAACAAGAGAACATGACAATAGTTCCATATTTATAATATACTGTTTACCTATGTTTATTGATTGCTAGGTGACGGAGACAAAAGGATGTCATCCAACCAGGTAGACTGGCCTTGTCAATGCACAGGTATTCTCTCCAAACAAATACTGCCAATACCTTAATAGGACACCACACAAATATTACAATAGGTATTCTGACAATTCATACGCTACATGCTGTCTCTTTATATATCTGGACAAAGTGGAATCAAACAATGGCTCAATAAGCATAAACTCTGGGTATAATACACAATTCAATAGAAAACATCCATTCTAAAACTAAAATAGGTGAGAGAAGTTCAGAATACCTTAATCCACTTGGCTGTTAAAATGATTGGGCTACTAGTATATAATTCCATAATCATCCTGATGCCCAGGGATTTCATGTCAGAAAATACTATTCATAATGTCTTAAACAGATTTGTTCTATGTAATCTAAGTGACCTTAACCTTTTGGTGAAAACAACAGGAACTTGATCGGTATACTGAAATGTATACATGTACTTTTTTGATGATAAAAAACAATTCTGTTCACAGTAACAGTAACTTTGTCAATGAGTCAGGCTTTCCAACTCACCTATTTAAGACGATGATTCTATTATTTAGTGTTTAGGTTTCTTAAGTGATGGCAACTAATGCATGACTGACAAAACAAACATAATGTGTTGATTTGGTGCTTATATTATGTTAAATATGGGATGGATATTGCAGTGATTATGGCCTTAATTTGAAGTGCGAGAGATATCCATGCAGTACTTCTCAAGAAATAATATTACTAACTGAAACCATTCATTATAAACAAAGATGGCTGCCTGTTGAATGGGCACAATCAGGGCCCAAAGAGAACATACTTGTGATTCAGTTTGAGAAATATCCTTCCAGTACCTTTCAAGAAATAACAATAACAATGATTGTTTATGGATGGACGACAATTAAACCACGGACAGACGATAAATCATGGGCATGATGGGATTTAAATAGCCAACCATCTGAAATTGGTGGGCCAAAAATCTACATTCCACCAAAATCAGGAGGTTTTAATGTAAACTTGATTTATTTTACAACAAAATTTTACAAGACAAGTAATATCATTTACTATTATTAGCTAGGATGTCAAGCGTGCCAGGAGTTAAGATACATGGCAGGAAACCAGAGAATTCGGAGATTTGACAGGTAACCCCCATGCCTTTTCACGTCAGATTGGGGAAGTGAACCTGGCTGCCTTTAATTGCTGAAAGGCCAGTGTGTTATACTGAGCCATCCGACCACCCTATAATTAAATCAGGAGACTTAGCTTAGCTTAAGATTTCAATAAATATAGAATTCTTCTAATTACCCTGTATGGAATGAAGATAGCGATTCCCTTAAAATATATGTACTAAAATGGGAACAATACTTCAACTATCAAATGATGAAATACTGTAAAAATATATATATAATCTATGTCATGAAACTGTTACATCTTACAAATTCTTCTTAAAATTAATCAGTTTATAGATTTTTTATTGAATCTACAAACCACTAAATCATTTGATATTTTGCTAATTAGTAAATATTGACCACTTTAAAAAACTAAATTCATTTTGATCCTTTCATTCTGAATAGCTGTACTCAACTTTATGAACACATGCCTAAGGATCCATGTAAACAGCTTTTAGTAAGCCAACCCATACGGGCAAACATGAAACTGCCCTACAGATATTGACCCAATATTTCAATATGCAAACATTTAAGACTGTCAAAGTAAAGAACATGTAACTCTGAAATGCCGGTCTTCAAATAGGTCAACTTGAGATCACCACTTTTTCAGAATCATTTTTGTTTTAAAACTTGACCTTTTTGTCATTTCCACAAATTTGGTAAATTATTTAGAAATCATTATTTCAATTGGAAGACACATATTCTGCTATTTTACTTTTGGAGTAATTTTTCAACGACACATGTTGTGTTCAGTTTTGTGGAAAGCTGATATGATCGGGTCAGGACTTTCAACATGACTTAACGGAGGGGTATACGTTGTGTACCTAGTGGTATTAAATATACTGGACATGTACACATTGTATCTATAGATAAAGTCAATACTGGGGTAGTGGGGTACTTACATAGAACAAGGGCATGACAAATATCCTTCAGAATTGATCCAAAATGAACAGAATTGATCCAAAATGAACAGAATTTTAACAGAATTAATCCTAAATGAACAGAATTTATCTTAAATGAACAGAATTTATCCTAAATGAACAGAATTTATCCTAAATGAATTTTTTTCAAGCATGGTATAATAAACCTGGATTAAAAAAAAAGCTCCGACCACTCCTATTCTGCCACATTGCAGAGAGAAACTTCCAAAAACATCAAAACTTAATCATATACAATGTACCATATCTATTTTTCAGTTTACTTTATATAACATTGTTATAATATAATGTATGTAACTAACCAAACACAATGTATTTGTGGGGATAAATTGAAGACAATGGCGGTACATTATCATCCTGATGGAATGACATACAACTATGTCAAATTTACAATTAAAAGTTATATATAGAGTCAAAAACTTATAAGTCATTAATTGAGATTTCATTCCTACCTTATTCACCTTAATATAAGCACAGAAGCTCCAATAAGTGCCCCTCCTACATTTTTATGTGCTTTTAGCAAAATTGCGCCATTTTATATGTCAAAATGTAGTGTATAAATGGTAGTGAAAATTTGTTTAAAAACCAAAAATATTTCAGTTTATTTTTTTTAAACATTTTCCCATACCTGTCATCTATTAATTAGTTGATCAGACTATTTTACACCATTTTCTAGGTATCAAGTAACATAATATTGTCATTATTGTATTGATAAACTTTGTTTTTTAACCTTATAACCTGCGGCCTCATCCTCCTAGGAAAACTGCTCTTATCTGGGTTTGAGTCGGTTCCCATTATAAGTGCGCTGGTCATCTACCGGTATACTTATGTACATGAGTGATATCACACAATGAGTAAATCCTGCTTACAAGGCATTCACATTATAATAAATGTCAGGACATTATGTATTGTATGAGTAAAAGGTGACCTAAAATCCATAGATAAACTACCTGTGGTCTGTAAGTTACAAACTGGTATTATCATCTCCTGTCAAATTAGTCCAGGGTACAGGTTCGTGCACAAATGCTTTAACTACCTACAGTATATATATATATATATATACAATGTATATATATATATATGGGTCAAAGAAGTAATATAAACAGTATAATCCAGATAACACTGTAACTAAAACATTATTCTTATTGTATTTTATTGTATTTCCAGTACTTCTTATATATGTATATTATGTGATTGTATTTGTATTTTTTGTGTTTTGATAAAGGGGCGGATTGCCTCGAAAATTTAACAAGCCTCATTGTCCACACTGTTTGAATTACTTCTTTGCCCCATATATATATAAATACCTTTGACTTTTTTCTATGGTTTTTTTTTATTATTATTAACGTCCTATTAACAGCCAGGGTCATTTAAGGACGTGCAAGGTTTTGGAGGTGGAGGAAAGCCGGAGTACCCTGAGAAAAACCACCAGCCTACGGTCAGTACCTGGCAACTGCCCCACGTAGGTTTCGAACTCGCAACCCAGTGGTGAAGGGCTAGTGATGAAGTGTCGGGACACCTTAACCACTCGGCCACCGCGGCCCCCTTTTTTCTATGTTTACTTCAAGGTCTTGTTCCATAAACCGTATTTGACCTAATAAGCATACCTGCTACTATAAGCACACACCCATCTTTTTTTCTGGAAAAGGGATGTGCGCACTAACTGAATCATATGAAAGCTTCCTACTCGTTGATTTGCCCATATAATCTTTAATATCTTAACTGAAGACTCTGGATTGAATTTGCTACATACAGGTAGCTCAACATTCATACAGAACTTGTATTATCAAATTCAAAGACATTTCCAGGACTATCTGTCATTAAATTTAAGGACTTCTCCAAGACTACATCAAAGGCATTGAATCAATTTGATCATGCAATTTTTGGTGAAATTTTGACAAATATGATCACATCCTTACAGTCTTGTGTCCTGTATGTTGTAACACGTACATTAAATTGGTTGCACAAACCAACTCCAACAAAACAAAATCGTTTTTGTGAAATTAAAGTTCTGTTATTGTTTATCTTAGTTTATTTCAACACCTAGGACCTGAATTTAAGGACTTTCAAGGCATAAATGCCACTGCATTCCAAGGCTTTAACAGGCAAGGAAATAGATATGGTACATGTATATGATTGATTAAGGACTTCATATCTGGGAACCACTGCATCAGTACATATTTTAATGGGAAAAAAAAGATGTAATTTTTTCCCACACAGATTTTGCATGATTTGTTAAGCACATCTGTTTTGTATTTTTGTAAATTTATAAATGAAAAGCTTATTAGGGCTAATACAGTAATTTATAGAAATGCATTTCCACAATTTAGCCACAACAGCAATGCTTGTCATCATTAAGGAATTTTCCTTTGGGAAATATTATGAGCTTTCAAATTATCGACACATTTACTGGTATAATGACCTCCTTTTTGACAACTAAATGATATCTTAAATTTACACGATTGCTCTTCCTGGTGGACTAATTGGAACTTAAAAAATATGAGTGATAAAAAGGTTTTGAACAAAATTTGTTTAAAAAATATGGGTAAATATAATGAGATTCCGTCTCAAACAGGGATTGCTGGTGTATGGCTGGTGCATGGCTGGTCACTGTAAACGTACAATAAAGGTAATCTTCTTTTCACACTTTTCGTGGAGGAAGCATTTGACTAGATTATGATTAGACCTATATTTAATCCATACTATTTCTGTACCAATGTATGGTGGCATATTTCTACCATCGAGTTGCCGATTTACGACTTAAATATGTTGACATATTTCTGAGAAGATCGACTCAACATCATAAACAAATATGTCTACCTAATTCGAAAAATATGTCGACTTATTAGCTTAATTACCAAGATAATAACACCGTGATAATTGTCTAGGAAGGCGGAAACTCAGCTTTATATCGTACGGTGGCATATTTATGCCATCGACTTCCTAGATAATTACCACGGCAATATTATCTCAGTAAGTAAACTATTAAGGCGACATATTTTTCGGTTTATGTCAGCATATCTTTTGATGATGTCGACACCTTCTCAGAAATATGTCGAAAAATTTTTTAGTCGTAAGGCGGCAACTCGATGGCAGAAATATGCCACCATACCAATGGGTTTGGGTGTGTTGAATCTGTTTAAATTTGACACTATGCTAAAATTTGGATGTGCTGAAATAAGTATTTATAAGGTATACAAATGTGTGGATGGAGAAAATTAGAGCAATTAATTTCAACATTTATATAGTTAAATTCATACAGTGTGGACTATTGAGTTAATTTTTTAATTGTAAAGTTTTTATGCAAAACTATTTTTTTTTTTTGTAAATTGAATAAACATGTCGTAACCAAAACTGAGTTTGTTTTCTGAAAAACTTCCAAAAACATCTTTTATTACATTTTAATTTTTACCAATGAAAAATGAAAATATAAGAAAAAATACTCATATCAACACAAAAATGACTGCTTCTATTGATGTTATAGCTTTTGGCTTTGACCAATCAGAACAGTGTATTCTTTCAATGCATTGAAATCCTCCCGATATTTTAGTTAATGCCTAAATGAAACAAAGGTAGAATTGAAGTACCTTGTATATATACTGGTATGAATATACTGCTACCAATTAGCAAGGTTGAACAAATGGATACTGGCCATGGTATGAAGATATTCTGGTATGAATTAGTGAATGTTGAATAAGCGGATATATTCTAGTGGTATGAATAAGAAAAGGGTTGAATAAGCGGATATGTTCTGGTATGAATTAGTGAAGGTTGAATAAATGAGTGGATATGTACTGGTAGTCGTTTGTAAGCAAAACTTTTAAGTTAACAACAGAAAACACCAAAATGGCACTGAGCAGCTCACTCAAAATGGTGCTGTCTTGTAATGAAAGATGATACAATTGAATGATTCCCACGCCTTTTTGATGCAACACTTCTCTAGAGTGTTCCTTTTTTTTTGGTCAAATCAAATAATTAAAACAGTGAATGGTGTTCAGTTTAATATGACAGACAGTATATACCAATATCTGATGATGTCATACTTGTGATATGAGATAATTATATATTATATTCAGCAAAGGAACCGACATCGAGAATTTACATTTAATGTTTTGCAAACGGTTACTTAAAGTGAAAAATTCTACAAATAGTGCGATGGTGTACTGGGAACTTGGATGCCTCCCATTGGAATACACAAGAAAATTTAGGATAATTAAATACTGGTTCAAATTACTTGACACCAAAAATTGTATTTTAAATTCTGCATATAAGTTTTTATTAAATAAAAACACCAGTTTAGTTTTCAACTGGGTACGTTATGTTAAAGAGCTATTATGTTCTTTAGGTTTTGGTGAGGTGTGGCAATGTTAGTCATCATACAATTCAAATACTATGTTACCAATTATTCGTCAAAGAATTTTTGATCAAGCACAGCAATATTTGAGAAGTTTGTTAGTAACTTCACCGAAATGTTACTTATATAAGCATATTGTTCAGAATTTTTCCTTACAATTTTACCTAACCAAGTATATGCCTAAGAAGCATAGAATATGCCTATCCAAATTTCGTTTGTCTGCACATTCTTTAGCAATTGAATCGGGTCGTTATAAAAATATTGAAAGAAATAGGAGATTTTGTTTAGTCTGTAATTCAACTACTGAAGTTGAAGATGAATTTCAGTTTTTATTAATGTGTAATATGTACAACAACTTAAGAATTTGTTTAATTAAAAAGTACTACTGGCAAAAGCCATCAATGTTTAAATTGATACAGTTATTAAGTGTCAATAATACCAAAGAATTATGTAACCTGGGCAAATTCATATTCGAAGCAAATAAGATTTGATCTTTACATATGTAACCCGTTCTCCATAATGTATTTCATTGCTGTTTCATTGTCATTTTCATGTATTGTGTATTTGAATTATATACTCATGGGCCACAAGGCCTACGGTCAATAAAGAAATTGAAAAAATATTCGAAGAGAAAATCATTCTTCGATAATTTTCATTAAAACTATACTGCTGAGCTGAGTTATAGCTACAATGTATGTAGAATTAGATCGCCAGGTTTGATTATGGTGCTTGCTGACTTATTCCGATACCTGAAAGAGCAGCTTTATATATATATACAGCACCATGTTTACCTGGTCTCTAACAACAAACAGCAAACAATGGAGCATAAATAAATTCAATATTGACAAGCTGACCTCATTGTATTAAGGGTATATGTTGGTAATCTGTGGTGCTTATAACCATTGGGAGTATACAGTTAAGCTGTGGACAATAGACTGTGGTACACTCTAGACTCTGCCTAATTAAGTCCACACCAACACAGTCAACTCTGCAGTAATATCACACTTCAGTACCCTGACCTTCAAACCAAATAATCACCAGATCAAACTTCAGATAGTCAGCAATTTACAGACAAGTACCTGTAGTGTTCAACAAACCTGGTATGTGTGTAACTTAAATGTGTGTACATACAGGTCATTGGGTCTTTTCCAGTTTTCCACAGTGAAGTACTTTTAAAGAAGGTCCTTAATTAACGTAAATGTCAGATGGGATTTAAAAAAAAAAATGCAATTCTAGTGGAATAGGCTATGAAATGTCAACAATGAGAATTTTTTCATGAAATCTCTACTTTTTACAAGTATTTTTAATGTCAAAAATACAAATTTTTTAACGAACTGTGGAAAAAAAGGGCAGCTCATATTTTTTTGTACTAAAAATCTTGAGATGTTAAAAATGTTGACAATGTAACTGTTTTAGGCATACATATTTATACATTGTATATGGCTCTAAAGAAATAGATTTGCATAGGGACAATTTATTTTGTGTACACTTTATAATGTACCCCTATCTATTTGATGGAGTGGTATATATACAAAGTCTAACCATGTGAAGTTAGCTTATAGGAAGTTGTAGGTCACTTAGGTCACAGCAGTTATGATACTGTACAGTGGAAAGTGCACATCAATTTCAAGGTAAATTCACCTAGCAGACACATTACAGCACAGAAATAAACGAAAAGGTGAAGCAAAAACGTACGACCAAAGATACAGGAAAAGTATTGCCCCTAACTACAGGAGCAACATTGCGGGAGGCATAAAATTACTGGACTGTTTCTTCAGCTCCTATAAGGATAATATACAAGAGGCAACATGGTATATATACTTTATGTGCCACCAGTGTGTGGCCCTCGAGAACTAGAGGAGGTAACATGATATATATACTTTATGTGCCACTAGTGTGTGGCCTTCGAGAACTAGAGGAGGTAACATGGTGTACATACTTTATGTGCCACCAGTGTTTGGCCCTCGAGAACTAGAGGAGGTAACATGGTGTACATACTTTATGTGCCACCAGTGTGTGGCCTTCGAGAACTAGAGGAGGTAACATGGTGTACATACTTTATGTGCCACCAGTGTGTGGCCCTCAAGAACAAGAGGAGGTAACATGGTGTACATACTTTATGTGCCACCAGTGTGTGGCCCTCAAGAACTAAAGGAGGTAACATGGTATACATACTTTATGTGCCACCAGTGTGTGGCCCTCAAGAACTAAAGGAGGTAACATGGTATACATACTTTATGTGCCACCAGTGTGTGGCCCTCAAGAACTAGAGGAGGTAACATGGTATATATATACTTTATGTGCCACCAGTGTGTGGCCCTCAAGAACTAGAGGAGGTAACATGATATATATACTTTATGTGCCACCAGTGTGTGGCCCTCAAGAACAAGAGGAGGTAACATGATATACATACTTTATGTGCCACCAGTGTGTGGCCCTCAAGAACTAGAGGAGGTAACATGGTATATATACTTTATGTGCCACCAGTGTGTGGCCCTCGAGAACTAGAGGAGGTAACATGGTATACATACTTTATGTGCCACCAGTGTGTGGCCCTCCAGAATTGGCAGGCTGTCTCCACGGTATGTCAGCTTCTCCCACTTGTAACTTCCTGTAACAGAAATGAGTGTGGGTGTTATTTTAGAAGAAAGAAGTCATCCGTGCTATTTACCCTAGCGGCACTTTGAAATTGTCATTCATTACAATCATTCCGATATCTCAGGTAGTCTCATATTGACCACTGCCTAAACCAGCAGCCAAATGTGCCTTTAACTTAAACTTAAAGTTTAACCTAAAATATCATTTCATCTTTCTGGACAAAACATTTCATTAAAGCATCATTGGAAACCATTGCTCAAGGGGAATGTCTGGACTATGGTCTACTCCTAGTAGCCTTACAGTATATATATGAATGAGAATGCATGCCTGCAAGCACATTACAAGGAAACATGTTGGGGATCTGACCCATTCACATGTTATGAATCAAATGATATTGTTTTCAGGAGCCAATCATAGTAACATGAGTGCATTACAATTGCCTAGCCAAGTAGCTATGAATAATGTGTTTCTCTATATCATGAGCAAGGTCTTAAGCAGGGGAAAGGCCAGACTCCGAGGATAACCAAGGTGGTGTGATACTTTTTATTACTTCATGCCCAGCAATTCATTCACAGTTACGGGTGGGGACCTTCAAAACTTCAATGACATGACCCTGAAGTACCAAGTACTGTAAACATATATATTTTAGTGGTAATCTTATCTTAGTGTTTTTTCGCACTGGAAGCATTCTGCTCAATTATGATTGTGCTAACTGTAGTTTATCTACATCGACTTCTATATTCCTTGTTGGTGCACTAATTCATCATTCCGTTTATCTATTTTTATTTGGTTTTGCGCTAAAATTTGAGTGTGTCATATTTAGTATTTTTACATTATGTCAAAGGTGGGACATTCATGTGATTTGTTCAACTCCAAGCAATTTTCTGTGGTTATATGAGGATGATATCAACAATACCGAAGTTTAAGTCATATATGTTACATACCAATATGAAATTTCCATATTTCCTTGAGAGCGACATTGCCGTCTTTCCCTCCGACCACATAGATATTGTCATTGTGGAGACAGCAGGCATGTTTACAGCGCGAGCGAGGGAGAGCATTGTTAGGAACAGATTTCAGGGCACTCCATCGAAAGTGCATGGACAATCCTCCGGCTTTAATGGACTGCATAACTTGTCTTCATTATTGACTGCTTTTTCCTGGACAGCAAACCTGATTGACTGCTTGTGCCTGGTTAGCAAGTCTAATGGCAATCATTCAAATCTGAAATATCAAAGTTAAAGAATCTATTGTTAACAGATCACGGCTGATGAAGTAACTTTTAACAACAAGTGCAATCAATGATTGCGAAAGCTCACCGGCGGCAGCAATCACACTATGCATTCATTTTTTATGCATGTATAAGGATGTCACATACTTGCAAACTTTCCCGATTTAGTAGGGAATTTCCCGATTTCAGACTCCCTGCCCCGTCTCCCGATCGTATAGATAAAACATAGGGTATTCTCCCGATTTTGGAGAATATGTCTTGATAACCCCATATGGAGCCCCTATTCATCTTGTTAGTTTCACTTAGCCCTATGACAGGTAACGCTTGCTGGCTGGTGAAAGACATATGTGTGGGGCATTGGTCAGTTAACTGACCTGCTCACAGACCGTAACGAAATTCGATATAAAAATAGGAGTGATATTATGTGACATACAATTTCAAAATGACATTGTCATTTTGAAATTGTATGTCACATAATATCACTCCTAGACCTCTAATGGATGTATAAACCAAATAAGAAGGGTGTGGACTTACAAGCTTTTCAAAACTAACCCCCAAAATCTTTAAAGTGAGTTTTTGTGTCAAAAAAAGTAAGTCCACTAAATAGTAAAATGCCAAAATGCCAATTTTTTTCTGCATGATTTGCCACAGTATCACTCCTGGATCTCTAATGAATATATAAACCAAATTAGAAGGGTGATAGGTATATACTTTTAGACTTACCCCCAAAATTTTAAAGTGAGTTTTGGTGCAAAAAAAGTTTAAAAATTGGCAAAATGCGAAAAAATCATAATTTTTTTTCTGCATTATTTTGCCATGACATCACTCCTAGACCTCTAATGAGTGTATAAACCAATTTAGAAGGGCATGAGGTGTATACTTTTGGACTTACAAACTTTCCAAAATCTGACCCCAAAAACTTTAAAGTGGGTTTTGGTGGCAAAAAAGTTAAGTCCACAAAATGGCAAAATGCGAAAAAATCACAAATTTTTTCTGCATAATTTTGCCATAACATCACTCCTAGGCCTCTAATGAATGTATAAACCAACTTAGAAGGGCCTTAGGTGTATACTTTTGGACTTACAAGCTTTCCAAAAACTTACTCCAAAAACTTAAAAGTTTTGGGGTGGGACGCCGACGCCGACGCCGACGCTGGGGTGACAGCATTAGCTCTCTGTTACTCGAAACCGGTGAGCTAAAAATTGATTTTGGAAGGAGGCCATTTTTGTCCAAAGTGAATTATGAACACAATTACTCAATTAGGTATATATGTACTTATCAGAAAGTTTCTCAATAATACAAAATCTGTAATGGGGGACCAAGTTGTTTCAAATTATAAACAGATTCAATTTTAAAAACAAAACATCCAAGATTTACTTTAAGAATACGTGTACTTTGTTGAAATTGTTCCAAATTGTGAAGAGATATGATTTTAAAAGCAAAACATCAATACTCTTAAACTACTAGATTATCTCTCAGTTATTAGAACTTGTTTATTCCATAAATTCATTAAAGTCTTTAGTACCCATTTATTTTACATCCATTTCATACTATATAACTGTATGACCAGCTCATTAAGTTGGATCAGAATGATAATGCCTGTATACCTGCCAAAGTTAATCAATTTTCTGTGTATAAACATGCCAGGGTAATAAATTATTTTAATTAATTTCTCAGTTTTGCATTTCTGAAATCTAATTAATTAGAGGCAACAGGCAGCTAGGTCACAGTCCTGAATTGTTAAATACAGTAGTGAGTACAGTATCCATGTGTAAATCAACTGTCTCCTATAGATCTGTAATATCAGGTACCAGTAGGTCTACCACATACTTAAGGGTTCATCATTCCCATTGGCTAATTTAGGTTTTATCACTGTCATGACTGTTACAAAATTTCATAACTGATCCAAAACCTTCCATAAATTTCGACATCACTGACCCCAAACCTATAAATTTCAACATCACTGACCCCTGCAAACCTATAAATTTCAACATCACTGACCCCAAACCTTTTATAAATTTCATCACTTATCTCAAACCTGCTATAGATTCTATCCTTGATCTTACATGTATCATGACTATAGTTTTTCATCACTAATCCTACATCATACATGCATAACTGCTATAGATTTTATCACCTCCCAACTGCCATAGATTTCATCACTGTCATAGATTTCATCACTGTCATAGATTTCATCAATCCCATCACTCCAATAGATTTCATCACCTCTCAACTGCTATAGATCTCATCACTCCCATCACTCCCATTGATATTACCTCTCCCATAACTGACATAGATTTCATCACCTCCCATAGATATCATCACTCCCATAGATTTCATCACCTCCCACAGATATCATCACTCCCATAGATATCATCACTCCCATAGATATCATCACTCTCATAGATTTCATCACCTCCCATAGATATCATCACTCCCATAGATTTCATCACCTCCCATATATATCATCACTCCATTAGATATCATCACTCCCATAGATATCATCACTCCCATAGATTTCATCACCTCCCATAGATTTCATAACTCCCATAGATTTCATCACCTCCCATAGATATCATCACTCCCATAGATAGCATCACTCCCATAGATTTCATCATTCCCTTAACTGCCATAGATATCACCTCTTCAATAACTGCCATAGATTTCATCATTCCCGTCACTGTCATAGATTTCATCATTCCAACATTGCTATAGGATCACTGAGTACTACACACATATATACATATATATATACCTCTATATATATCATCTTGTCTAATAGGCAAAAATGGACAGCAAACTATTATAGGCTAGGCTTCCAATTGGTTCATTCTCTAGTTTTATGAGCCCTGTTTATCAGCATTCATTGGACTTTTTATTTCTGGATCAAAGTGACATCGTTTTCACTCAATTGGTCACTAAAATGAAACCAAACACAAGGTTGTAGGATTTTCTGGCACAAGGCCATTTTGATCCATTTGGGTTAAATTTGTGGCCATGATGTGGGTAAAGATCTTTCACTTTGAGTGAATGTAGATACTTATGGGCTAGGTTTATTCCATAATGTCCTTGGTATTATGTGAGACAGGTTATTTTTCTGACCAAATAAAGTGACTTTATAAGATCTACATGGTAGTCATTTGTTCACTGTAATGTCCTTAAATCTATTTAAATATACCTACCCACAATGGCTAACATCAAAGGCTCACATTACAGCTAGTACCCTGATCAGGTCACAGTAAGACGCTATCAACACCCCACCCCTACAAGAGGGAAACATGTTCAAATAACTTGTATGTTTTCATCAAATAACTAACTCTTAGTTCATTATACACAGGACAAAACTCTCTCATGTGGGGGACTGGGTAATTCTCTATATCGTACACTTTTAGTGTACTGTATGTATAAAGCCCGTGGCCATAAATAGCCCCTTAAAACCTTTATAATCTGGCTCATAACCTCTATCTCAACTTATGTTATAATCTAGCTCACTGAACCCCAATCCACCGGTAACTAAAATCTAGACAGTCATTCTCAATACGTTACATGAACATCTAAGGACATTGCATAAGGGGTCACATCAGGGTGACCTTTTGGATTGACAAATCAAATTAGTACTTACAGAATCTTGAAAGTGATGTTGTTAGATGTTCATGGACATAGTGAGAATGACCATCTAGATTTTAATTAGACTGACTGACCCCTAACCTCTATCTCAACTCATAACTTACAGTATAATCTTTCTCTCTGAACGCCTACTACAGAAACTCACAACTTACAGTAAATCACATTGATACTCCAATCATAGAAACTCACAACTTACAGTATAATCTGGCTCAATGAATTAACCCCACTGTTACCACAGAAACTCTCAACTTACAGTATAATTTGGCTCAATGAACCCTAACCAAATCAAATTTCCAAAAGGCTTTAATCGATTTAAAATGTAATAGTTAATTCGTCATTCTTAAATTTACAAACTGACAATGTATGCATCACTTTAAACAATTGAAACAATTTGATTTTTGACTCTTTTTGTGAATTTCATATTTTGACTCTCAGGATTTGATCCGACTCTCAGGATTCCAGAGCTGAGAGTCACTGCATGACTCTTATGATTTCAATCCTACTAGATGCCCTGAACCCCAGTTATCAGAATACACAGGTTGTGCATTGTACAGGATTAGTGTGTAAAAATCAAGAGGAGAAATGCTGGAACCAAATAATAATGCCCGATAAGACAGGGATCCAGTTTAGGGCTGGGTTTGACAAGTTATACTGTATATAAAGATTGCATGGTTAAAGTGGCACTTATACTTTTTGAACAATGGATCTAAATGCAAAACATTGAAGTGAAATGTTGACGACACCGCTGTCATAGCCAAAAAAGTAACACCAAAGTCTCACTTTGAAACAAGTGAGACAAAAATGAATTAAATTTCATACATGTTCTTATAATTAAGTAACAGATTTTCTTCCTATTGTGTGATAAAAAGCAAATAAGAAATATCAGTATTTTTTCGACATAGCCGTTTAATATTCTTTTGACCCCGGATACGACGCGACAGGTGGCATTACTGGTCAAGATGAAGTATGTGATTGGTCAATGTAGCGGTAAATACAAAATGCAGATATGCAGTTAAAAACGAAACGAAGTTAAGATTGAATGCAAGCTGAATAAATGTATGTATCTTTTCAAATGACACATTAATAAAATTATATTCCTGATACAAATGCAGTCATATTATCACCAAAAATGCTTCAAACTGATATAATTTTGTTATCATTGCTGAAACGCATTAGTTCGTTAATTTATTTCACCAGAAGTTTTACATTATAACAACAAGCATTAAAACTATGCTGTTTATCTTTTTTAAAGATATTTCTTGCTTCTGATAAATCCGTAATGACAATTCAGTGATGGGATATTAGTTACCTGAGCTTGAACAGCATGCAATATTCTCCATATAAAAATTCAGCAGCTTTATCTAAGCATGTATCTCTAGTGCTCAGAACACAGATTTATAACCTAGTGAAGTGTCAATATAATGCATACCTTTACAACCTTGCCTTGGCAAATAAATAGGTTGGTAAGTAAGCTAGTAACATATGAAAGGCCTTATCAACACAAACATGGCGTCCATTTATATATTCTGAATCAGGAAGTCTAGTACAACTACCAGAAAAAACTTCTTTTCTTTACCTATTACCTATTAGTCTAGATTGTTATATTGATTTGGCAGATGACTTTCTTGCTTCCGAAACAGTCAGATAGTTAGCCTAATCTGACCAAACTGTCCCAACAAGTTAATATCTTTTTTTTTGGCCTGGATAGAAGGGCACAAGGGATTCTACTGTGGGAGGAAACTGGAGTTATCCGATTAGTAGGCAAATACCAACATGGCCGGGCAGGTCACCATGTCTTTAACACCCGACCAGGGAATCAAACCCTGGTCACTTACAGATGTAGGTGAAAGGCGATAGCTTTCCCACAGCACCACCTAAATTGAAGTATGAATACAATTATAGTAGGTTTGTGATATTTATACATGATGGCCTGCATCTATACATGGTTTACATCAGTATCATTTACACTTGACAATGAAAAACTGTTATCCCAAGAGCAGAAGTAGCTTTGGGAGTGCATCTTAGCTTATAAGTTCTGTACAGTTGTCAGTACAATACATTTTTCGTAAATTCATCATAATTTTTAAAGTAGATAGTGTAGTATTTTTTTATCATTCATAACAATTATTGTTCTATGTATCTTTATAGTGCATCTGTCTGTTGACTGATGGTAATTAGTCATAAAGTAATTAATTCTTCATGCCCTTGGCACTAATCATCTGCATGGCTCTCCTTCAGTTTCATTGCCCCCTGTTAGAGAGGTGTTTATCGCCTTTCAATCCCATTATCTACTGCAGATGGGTACACCAATCTGGGGGCTCCTGCCATGTCCCTATCTATATTACACAAGGTCAACATTTACTTGTTGCTAATTGTTTTTTTAAGTGTTATGCATATTATTATTGTCATATTTAGGTAAAATGAGCAGGGTGTTCCTTTACTCCTGCCAGTGCTCCTGCAAGTTTCTGTATAAATGGGGACAGAGCGGAGGGGGGGTTCAAGTTTTTCATGTCTAGGTGTTGCTTTGCTGGATTTTACTGATATTCCTTATGCGAGAGCAGTGTTGCGAGTTACTCTGTGAACTGTAACGATGTCCTTTGTATGCTGATGTTGCTGAATACAGATAGCCTGGAACTGTACTAGTGTTGAATTGTGTTTTCTCGACAGCCCACTCTACTTTTTTTCTAAACTCGGGTATTGTGGGGAGTGTCTGACGCTACCTCAAAGACACCTACCGAGGGCTACGGGACTCTGATTCGACATGCAGTTACTCCGTTTTCGCTACAACAGCTAATAACACTGATACTGTTACAGCAGTCTTGTTAATAGTTATGCAAACAATTTAAGTTTTCAAGAGCAGTTAACTCGATAACACCTACTAAAACCACAGACACTTGAACAGTAAGCTTTATAATGTCATGATTTCAAGGGTCTGGTGTGGTTGCTCCCAATATTACAAAGTGTACAAAACCTGCCTGTATAACAACTGTATAATTGAATACATGAACATGTGTAATAAAATAATCGTTTACTTAAAAAACGAGTAACCAAAATAATCCTTAAAACTATCATTGATATTATCAATCTGTCATCTGCTCTAGTGTTACAGTGTCTAACTATCATGTTTCTATGGTAACTGTACAACATTGATCAGGAAATCGAAATGTCAACATTGTAGAGTCCGACAGTTATCATCCATGTTCATTTATCGTGCTGTCAGCAGCCGTTGTAAATTGCTAGTGTCAAAATAAAATGTAGGCAAGATATAACATACAATCCAAGATAATCGCTTTGGCAGACAAGAATTTCTTACCATTTTCCGTTTGATTCAACTGCTGCATCTTATTCTCCAAGCAATACGCCTTTTTAGCAAACAAACATTGGAGAGTGCTGCGCAAGGGACGTTACTCTGATGTATTATTTCGAAATACCCAGTGTGATTGCTGTAATATTAGGTCTCGTGATTATGATGGTAAAGACAAGTACAACTTTATTCGTATAATTAGTATCGTGCATTTATTTATTCACCACATACAAAATATGAACGCAAGATAATTCGACCTTTACAAACGATTAAAGCTGTACTGTACAGTCTAAGAGACTTGTATACAGTGTATCTGATATAGGCCTACAAGTCTCTGACAGTCTCTAGCTAGATTATATAAGGGAAATGTTTGCAATGTAAACGTCGTCAATCATTGATCTAAATTATAAAAGGAAGTTATGTGAAAAACAATTGAAACTGCCAATATTGTACAAATTGTTCGCGGAAATCAATATAATTTGTAGATCTATATATATTTTTATTCTATTATGTCGGAGAACTACACATGAACATATTTATACATGTATCTACATATGGAATGCCAAAGTGTCAAATAATATAATGCATATAATACTTAAGGGGGAAGGATTTTACCTAATGACAAATATATTATTGCCATAATGTGTTTTTACCTTAGCTTCAATTTATTTCACCCCAAGTCAAATCTTTTAACCTTAAGGATAGATAAATATGATCGGGTCACATAAAAGCAAACAAATATTTACCTTAAGGTCAAAAAACTTTTGATATATTCCCTCGGCCTGTTAATTTTATATATGGATATAGATTTCGTCGGCCTGTTAATTTTATATATGGATATAGATTCCGTCGGCCTGTTAATTTTATATATGGATATAGATTCCGTCGGCCTGTTAATTTTATATATGGATAAAGATTCCGTCGGCCTGTTAATTTTAGATATGGATATAGATTCCGTCGGCCTGCTAATTTTAGATATGGATATAGAATCAGATTCCGTCGGCCTGTTAATTTTAGATATGGATTTAGACACTTCTTTACGCGTTGTGTTTTCTTTTACTAAGTTGAAAAGAATTTCACATAATAAACAAATTAAAATATTTTCATTTAAATGACATAAATCACACATATTATACCTACGCAATTATAAATATATTACACGTACCTGTTTCTATTATATATGATAGACTTTGATCGGAGGAAAAGATGTCTTCTCACTTAGGCATGAAGAATTTTATAGTGTATTTAAATGGAAAGAAAATATTAAAACGGGTAGCTATAATCCCTGTTCACGACGATTTCAAAACATCAGAATTCGGCAACCTGCAACATGAAAAATGATTCTGGAGACACCAGATTCCAGGGAATACAGAAGCGCTTGTATATATGTAAAACGAGTCTGAATTGACACATGAAGTACTTTATAATAGTTCAGACTGGTCTCGGATATCTCCTGTTGTCGCGTTTGCGACCCTGCTAATATTATGCGGCAGTGCGACAAACCGACAAAGTTTACACAGAAGAGCGAAAAAAAGCACAACTAGGCAGCATAGACCCTTCCAATATCATGCGGCAGTGCGAAAACGCGACAAACTTCACATGACAAAGCGAAAACATTATACAACTATATGCCATATAATTCTGTGGCGCTTTGTCGCGTGGGTGCTTATTTGTCGTACGCGCGCCGACAAAGTTTGACGCGTTGTTGCGTTCTGTATGCTGAGAATGAGAGGCGAACCGGATGTAAATGACAATTGGTTATTTGTAAACTCTTTCGACGAATTTTTGTGTAAAGAATGTCTAACACTTGTAATTTAAACTTCATTTTCCGAATTGCATTGTTTGTTTCAGATATTTATTGGAGCGAAATTATTTTTAGATCGAAAGTTTGAGAAAAAAAATACACGATTCTATGTCCAAATTTATATGGTGTGCGTTAGAGCCAAATTTCCAATATCGCCCCTCGCTCCTTCGACCTAAACGCGAAGGAGCGAAAACACGATGGCGAAGGAGCGAAAAAAAAAAAACGATGACGAAGGAGCGAAAACACGGCAGCAATGGAACTTCGCTCCTTCACCGTCGTATTTTCGCTCCTTCGCCATCGTATTTTCGCTCCTTTGCCATCGTATTTTCGATCGCTCCTTCGCGTTCGGAAGTTTGGAAACACATCATTTCTCTTTCGGAACTACACTAAATCAAGTTTTCTGTATTTCTTGCTCGCAAACTTTGTGACGATTTGATCTAATTAAAATCTAGCTCCACCGTCTTGTAGAAATGGATCATTGCCAGTCCAGAGTACCCATCAAGAAAAAAAAAGAAAAATAACATTTGTAGGTACTTCAAAATTATGCGGTTATAATATAAAATATTGATATTGACAGAACGTCAAACTATTGTTCAGTCAGACTCGAGTCGCCTAATCGTGTAAACACAATTTGACAAATAACTTACTCGCGGGATCTGGGTGTGATTTACCAAATGTGCACAATCAAAGTAGCCATATAACTATGTTTTGCTTGGAAATAACGCCATTCCATACAAAAACGTTGTGATAAAAGCATCAAATGGTTTGATAATTAGATGTTTATTTAGATACGAAGACATCTAAAAAATGTCACTTCAATAGAAGCTTGATTATGTTGTTGTATTTAAAAGGTATTTACATGTACTTATGTACATGTATCTAAAAGGTACAGGTATACTCAGGTATCCAAAAGGTACAGGTATACATTGTATTTCTTTCCGATATACTCCACACGTCCAATAATACCCATACTTCATTACCTTTACGTAGACCTCACTAGCTAGGCTAACGTATTACATTATACGCTTTAGGCCTAAGCTTACATTAACATTATAAATTGAAGTTAGTCCATTACTTTGTTTTCACTACAGGAAGTAAACGTATTTATATGGATTCTTAAACTGTTCAATCCATAGTTTTTAGTTTAAACATATTTTATTTGAAATAATTCAAATGGAATTGGACACAAGTTATATAACTTATAAACGTCCTCTTCCATACAATAGTATACAATGGTAAATAATATTAAATAAATATGTGGCAGCTAATTGTAAACAGATGGTATTAATGTACATATCTAATATTATATAAAATAAAACAAAACAAAACATTACTTTATACAGATAGTATACTATAAAGTATTCCCAATATCAACAATAATGCAGAAAATTTCATTTGTATGACAGTATACCTTTAAAATACTCAGTTGTAGCAGACTGAATACAACTAATAGATTGGATTATGCAAAACGGTTAGTGTTTTTAATATATTCTTGTACAAATAAACGTATACTATCATTATCAGTCTGGTTTAAATTAACAGAACCGTTCAATAGTACATCTAAATCGACGACTACATCATATCTGGATAGTTTTCTGAGAAATATATCACGGCAAAAGTTGTATGAAGTACACTGAAAAAAGTAATGAAATGGGTTTTCTAATGGGTAAGAACAGCTACATGCTGGTGATAAAACTAAATTACACCTGAAAAGGTCTGCATTCAAAGTGCTACAACCGTGACGAAGTCTAGTATGTATTATGTCAAATTTTCTGTTGCCTATAGACAGTTTAGTAACAGGTTTGTCTTTTCCAGTAATAGATTGTTTAAATTTTGGTAATGATTCTATATTTCTGGTAGAGATGTCTAACGAGTTCCACATTCTAATAGTACTAGGTAAAAATGATTTTTCATACAAGACTAATCGACACATGGGTATAATGTAATCTTGACCATTTCTCAAATTGTATCTACTGATTTCGTTTACTCTATTGGTTACGATATCATGTAGATATGAAGGAGCTAAATTTTGTTGTATTTTATAAAACAATAACAACTTTCTCTGTTTCCGTCTGTCTTCAAGTTTTTCCCAACCGGTTTCATTATATAGAGACACCCTACTTGCAAATAAAGGCAAACCTGTAACTATTCTGGCGGCTTCTAGTTGGACTTTTTCTAATTTATCACAGTCTGTATAATTACAACCATCCCACACTTCGCTCGCATATTCTAAAATAGGTCTGATGAATACAATATACAGTTTAGGTAAAATTTCTTTATTTACAGTAAATTTCAATTTTCGTAAAACAGATAAATGCTTAGAGGCTGATCTTACAATATTGGAGATATGTGTTTCCCACTTACCATTTTCATTAAAAGTTACTCCTAAGTGTTTATGTGTAGCACTGTTCGTAAGCGTGGTATTATTAAAAGTCAACTGAACATCTAATCTGTCTAAAGAGCCATTAAAAAGAACCACATCAGTTTTATTAGGGTTGAAATTCACATTCCATTTCTTAGACCAGTTATCAATAACTGCTAAATCGCGGTTCATATAATGTTCAATTTCTGCAGCACTATTTGAAGAATATGCTAGTGAAGTGTCGTCGGCAAACATTCTAGACATCGAAAATAGGTTTTCACAAATGTCATTGATATACAATAAAAATAAAAATGGTCCTAAAACAGAACCTTGTGGTACACCAGCTTTTATGTAACCTGTGTAAGAGACAGCGTCACGTAAATATACAATTTGATTTCTACCACTTAAATAATCTTTCAGCCAATTATAAATTTTACCTTTAAAACCGTATGCTTGAACTTTTTTCATTAAACCACCATGCCAAACTCTATCGAAAGCCTTCGAAATATCAAAAAATACCATACATGTTTGACGCTTGTTTTCTAGTGATACACAGATGTTGTGATAAATTTCCAGTAATTGTGTAACAGTTGAATGGCCTGGAACAAAACCTGACTGGTGTTTGTACAAAAGATTATTATTAATGATAAAATTGTATAAATGTTTGTAGATTACTCGTTCAAACACCTTACTAACTGTACTAAGAAGAGAAATAGGTCTATAATTAGACGACAAAAAACGTTCACCCTTTTTAAATAAAGGTACTACTATAGCTGTTTTCCACTGACTTGGAAACTTACATTGACTCAGAGATAAATTAAAAAGTAATTGAAGAGGTACACTCACACTTTCTGCAGTATTTTTCAACATTTCATGACTAATTTTGTCTTTACCGGTAGCTTTATTTAGCTTCAAAGTTAAAAGAATGTCCTTAATTTCATTTACAGAGAAAACAATATTTTCAATGGAATTGTGACATCTAGAAGGAAAATCAGGGACAACAGTGGATTCATCGACGTTATTAGCAATAGAACAAAAAAATGTATTGAGCAAATTTGCCTTTTCTTTGTCCTCATAAATTAATTCACCTTTATCACTGTCATATAATGAAGGAATAGATCCTGATTTACTTGTTTTACCAATAAGTCGATGCATAAGTTTCCAATAGTTTTTAGAATCAGACAACGATAAGTTATCAACAATTTCATTAATATTTTCAAAAAACGATGTTTTAGCATACTTTTTCATGTTATTTACTTTGTTTCTCTGTTGCTTAAATTTTAGAATGTCATTTGGGCGATTAGTTCTACGAGCTTGTTTGTGTAGCCTATCCCGTTTCCTGATTTCTCTTCGCAATTCTGAATTAAACCAGGGTTTATCATTCTTCCTAACAGTAATAGTTTTCTTTGGTATACATTGATTAGCAAACTCAAGAAATGTTGAGGTGAAAATATCACAAGCTTCATCTATATTACAATTTTCAAAATATTCCCCCCATGAACAATTTCTGATCAAATTATTTAATAGGTCATAATTAGCATCTTTATAAATCCAAACATCCCGTTTGTATGTATTCGTATTTTTACCTGGTATCTCAATAACTACATGAGTGGCAGAATGGTCACTTATTCCATTTTCAACGGGTATGACAGAAGATTCTAAAACATGTACAGTATCGCTAACAAAAATGGGGTCAATAAGAGTCTGTGTATTATAGGTGATACGGGTAGGTTCATTTATTACATTCGTTAAGTTAAAAAGTAAAACAATATCATTAAGTCTATGATTTCGAATCTTTAACAAATCAATATTAATGTCGCCAAGTATGATGACATTGGCACAATAATTAAAAGCCCTTTCAATGGATGATCAATCCATAGGTATAGAATAACCAGTATCTAATAATATTATACTTGCTTCATGGGGAAATTGAGATTCCTTATCCACTCCTTATTATTCTTCATTTAAATCATCAGTGAAATTGCACTTAGCAATGTCTGGGTACGTCAGATTTTGTTGTCCGATCGGTGACTCAGATTTTTCTAATGTAACTGGTGGTTGATTTAGAGGCGGGGATTTGAAATTCCCTGCAGAGAAATTTTAAATCTTCCGCTGGGTCATTTTGGTGGCCGGGTATTATGATAGAAAGGCTACATTCGTTTCGAAACTAGTTACAAATTATATTATATTAGTCTGATGGGACCATTCGATTTAAACTATGTATTCACTTGCAAGTCTCTATATAATATGTAATTAGCGGTTGCCAAATCAGCCGCATATTCCCGACAGTATGTAGATAAATTTTATTTTTATTTCATTTTTGTTATTTATAATTGTTATCTTTTTTTTTATTTCATCTTTTTTTTAGAAAATAATGTGTATGAATGATTGAACCTCCGAACGCGAAGAAGCGAAGGAGAGAAGGAGCTAAAATACGATGGCGAAGGAGCGGAAACACGATGGCAAAGGAGCGAAGTGTCATCGTTCCATCGTCATCGTATTTTCACTCCTTCGTCATCATGTTTTCGCTCCTTCGCTTCTTTGCTCCTCATCCTATTTTCGCTCCTTCGCCATCGTGTTTTCGCTCCTTTGCTCCTTCGCGTTTAGGTCGAAGGAGAGAAGGAGCGATATTGGAAATTTGGTCCTAACGGAATACCATAAATCTGTGACAAGACAAGTTAACGTGACATGTTATGACTGTGCACTCTTTGTAAGCTCGGTTGTTTTCCTGATGTTTCTTAATATAAGATAGTATATAATGATATCTATATGTCATATGTACGTTTTTTTATCTAATACATATGGTGTTAATGCGCTTGTCAACCGTGCACTGTAAATTCCCTGTTACTATTTATAGTTCAGAGTGATTCGCCTGTATGTGTCTGCATTGTAGGGTGTGAGTTGGAAGAAAGCATGCAAAGTTGTGTGTGACAGGTCGAGTTCATCGAGTTCGTAGTCTGGTCACATGCGGTGTCGGGGAAAGGAGATTGACTGAAAACAGAGGTATTAATGCATTTGAATTCTTGCGAGTCTGTGAAGGAAATAAGGATTTTCTATGATAAACAGGTTACTATCGGTTTTTAGTTTTAAAATTTGAAAATCGTCCCACGTCCGTCGTCCTTCCTCGTCCGTCCGTCCGTCCGTCCTTCCTCGTCCGTCGCTCCGTTCGTCCGTCCGTAAACACTAATTGTATCGCTATTTCTTTAGAAGTAGTGGAATGATATTTCTTAAACACTGTAATATGCAGGTTCAAATTTATACCTAGTTGTGCCAATTCAATTTTGAATCTGAAAAGAAAAACAAAATGGCCGACAGGTGGCCATCTTGGATTTGGACGGCTACAGTTTGTAATCACTACACTTCTGAAGAGGTGATGGAAGTCTTTCTATAACTTAATGTGTATACATTTCTGTGTACCCATTCAATTTCTAGTCTTAAGCAGTAAAACAAAATGGGCGCCAGGTGGCTGTCTTGGATTTGGACGGCTACAGTTTGTAATCACTACACTTCTGAAGAGGTGATGGAAGTCTTTCTATAACTTAATGTGTATATATTTCTGTGTACCCATTCAATTTCTAGTCTTAAGCAGTAAAACAAAATGGCCGCCAGGTGGCTGTCTTGGATTTTGACAGTTGAAGTTCATCGCTATTTCTTGAGAAAAAATGAGTGGATCTTTCTCAGACTTGATATGCAGGTTCTGCTCTGTTATCTTATGTCCATTTGATCTTGAAACAGCGACCATAAAAACAAAACTGACTTAGAGGCGGACACATATTTTCATATATAGTTCTCAGAAAGGCTTTGATGGATTTTCTCCGTTTAGGTTCCACTTATTCAAAATGTGAACTTCATATATTTTACAACATTCGCGAAACACATTATATCAGCTTATTTCAAAAAAAAAAAAAGATTAAGAGAAAAAGAAAATGGAATGGGGAAAAAAGAGAAAAATCAGTCTCACGTCGACCCTTTTAAGATATATCATTGTTGGGCGTCAGGATCCCTCCTTCAAACTTTTGTTTAGTTTAACAGATGCTTCACGATATCGATAGGGACTGTCTTGAAAGACTAACTGGTACATAGAAAGTGTATATTAACCTTAGTATTTCTTCCTTCTTGTTTTAAGATGTATGTTACTTTTGTGCGTTTCCAGCTGCAGAATGCATTTTTTCCATGTCAGAAGTTTGAAAAACAAAACAAAAACAAAAAAACACACTGGCATGAGAATTTGTAATATCAGAGTATGTATCACTTTTGAGACGTTTTAGGGGACACTATTAACACGTGGTAAAATAAAACCCCTCAAGTCAGATTTAGTAAATATGTTTTGTCAGTGTTGTTGAGATAATAATTGGCAGTTGCCAAGTTGGCGCTTTAAGATATACCAAAGGGAGGGAGACTCTAATAAACAAGTTCATGACATTAGTTGTGAATCTGTTCAATAACAAATAGTAAAGCATCAATTTTGTAAATGCTTATAGATCCATTGCAGTGACAATTTGAGTACACTGCCGTCAATAAGAAGTGCGTATAACCAGCGCCGCCTGGCGTTTGTGATAGTTGCGCATGCACAGGGACATGGGAATTAAAGGTGTGTGCGTTCATATTTTTGGGCCAGCAATCTGATAGATACAATATTGTGTGAACTTCCGGTTGATCTGGGTTGCATCTGTGGAAAAGGTCTGAGTTTGGCATTGATACTTTTGTAACGTTTCTAGTAGTAGTTATTGATATAGGATATTCTTTTGTAATTTGGTAAACTAACTTGTCCTCACCTTAACATTTTATATGCAGGCACCTGTGGTTCAACATTCAACTAAACATCCCGTATTCTGGCCCTGTATTTCTGAAACTCAACTCATAATGCACAAACGTTAACTTTTTGCGGTCATGCCCTGTAGCCTATTCAAAATTCGAACTGTTTAGCATGGTAGTTACTTGATATAAGTAAGCACGAGCTCTCTCCAATGTTTGGAGTTGCTTTTTGCGCATCGCGAATATTGATCACTACTCGCACCTGTCGCTGAGCAGACGATAACATTAGCTTTTCGCTGGCAAGTCAGATTGATTCAGAAGCTAACGAGGACAAAGTACTGTTTGTGGAACCATTGTCTGGTCTTGGACAAAAGGACATACTACGCACGTAAGTATCCAAAAAACAAAGCCATGCAAAGTTTGTTTTCAAAACTGGGCCCATGTAGGAGCATAGAAAAAGTACATAATATGTGACGAAGTAAACATATCAATACAAACCTATTTATTTAGACAAAAGAAAACTAATATTGTTCAATTTTAGGCAGCTAGTATATTTTTCTCTATAATTGTAACAACAACCAGATGATCGTTAATGTGATGATATATTGATTTGATCTATCAGAAAATGATTATAAAATAATGCACCAAATATTGAAATGTAATTTGTTTTAACGTGTAATTTGTATTAACGTGTAATTTGTATTAACGTGTAATTTGTTTTAACGTGTAATTTGTATTAACGTGTTATTTGTATTAACATGTTATTTGTATTAACATGTTATTTGTATTAACATGTTATTTGTATTAACATGTTACTTGTATTAACGTGTAATTTGTATTAACGTGTTATTTGTATTAACATGTTATTTGTATTATCATGTAATTTGTATCAAGATGTAATTTGTATCAAGATGTAATTTGTAGTAATATGTTATTTATATTTACATGTAATTTGTCTTTAAGATGTTATTTGTATCAAGATGTAATTTGTATTAACATGTAATTTATATTTACATGTAATTTGTCTTAAGATGTAATTTGTATCAAGATGTAATTTGTATTAATATGTAATTTGTATTAACATGTACTTAGTAAATTGTATTAACATGTTATTTGAATTAACATATTATTTGCATCTGTATGTAATTTGTAACTTGATGTTTTTCAGAGAAACAAAAGTCCTTTTTAACATCCTTGATCAGCAAATTAACAGGAGGCTGACGTAAGAAATCAAACGAGGTGACGGTATTCATAGAAGAATTGAATTGGAGCAGCAAGACGTGAAATCATTGCTTGATTTCAAACCTGCAAACCGGACTTTGAAACACTTAAGAGGATTTCAGATTTAATTAATCATGTTTTTTATTGTTCATTGTTCACCTTTTTATTCATATCAATGAAAACGGTGCCTGTTTGTCATTATGGTAAATGATGATGAAAAAAGTCATTACTTTCCCGAAATCGGACTTTATAAACAATATGTAAGGGTGTATAATTGATATATATGTATTTATCAAAAACAAAATGAACACTTATTTATAGTAGCATTTTAATTAACTAGAAATGATACAGATATGTTTATCTACATGTCATGATACATAATGTTAATTTGTTGTAACAAAACAAAACTATTACTTAGCTTCTCTTAGAGCATCATATAGTTTACGTAATTACGTCACAATCGAGATTATCCTCCTTAAGAGTAATTCAGTTGATCTTTCTCGCTGAAAATCTGTCCTGATGAAGCCTATGTCATAGAGACGAAACTAGTTGACAATAAACCCTTCAAAACCCCTCTTACTGATAACGTTTGAGTATGTTGTGATTCGACCTTCCCCACTTATATAAATGTTTATACTTCTTAACTTGCCAGCATACCTCTTGGCTCTGGTATCCATACTTACACAACAAAGTGCCCCACTTATCTACCGGATACACTTACCAGACTTACGGATTTCCTGAAAGTAATATTACAGGGGTCATTTTGGGTAAGCTGGGGAGGAGAATTAAAGATGTTTTTTTTTTAATTTGAAAGGATAAACCATATTGACTTTCAAAATCAGTAATCAAAAGTCCATGTGTTTTGCTGATTTGGATGATAATAGTTTAACAAATTAGATCCAAAATTTTGAAGAAAAAAAATCAAGCTTTTTTATCAATTTCCCCTTTGTAGATTTAGCTGAAACTTAAAACGATCCCGAGATGGTCTTGACCAGGTGTCGTTAATTCTCGAATTGGTCTAAAATATCGCTATCTTAAAGTACATTTTAAGCTTCTCGAATACAGGTCAAACTTGCATGAAATGTTCCTGACATGGTCCTACACAAGTTGAGTTATTTTTCAGGCAGGTTAAAATGCCAACATCGACCCCACGGCAGTAATTTTAAAACATGATTGCACAGTCAGTTTTCGTCAAGAACATAATTTTAAATCAGAATTACATGAAAGCTACTAGGAAGGATCCCAAGATAGTCCTGACCATGTGTTTTTAGTGTGACAACATACAGCATTCTACGATCGTTCTCGGTACCACGATATGTCAAAAGCAAGAATATATGCAGTGTTGTATACTCCTCCAATCTTTTTTTTTTAATTTGAATTGGTCAGTACAAGAATTCATATTGAATTGGTCAGTACAAGAATTCATATTGAATTGGTCAGTACAAGAATTCATATTAAATTAGGAAACGCGGCCAAGTAGGTCAATTGTTTCAGCATTGTTGCTGTGAAAGCATGTAATTAGAAGGGCAGTCATTAAATCGTGGCCGACATTGTGTAGCTCCTTAGGATTTTAGAAGACAGCACAAAATAACCCCAAAACCAAACAAAACAAAAAACAAAACAAAAACGAAAAACCCGAAAAAACAAACAAAAACAAAACAAAACAAAAACAACAAAAGTATCAAAACATAAAAACCCTGAAAAAAAAACACAAAAAAAAACAAAACAAAAAAAACAAAAAAAAACCCAGAAAAAAACCCAAACAAACAAACAAAAAAAACAAACAAAAAACAAAAAGAGTGTGTTTTGAATACTCAATTCCCTGATACCTGAACAACAGGGTTAACCAGAGTAAGCGTTTTAATTTGTCTTACAACCTTCTTCAAGTATGGTAATTGTAATACAAGCAATTTTTCTAGATACTTACAGGGGACGAGACATTGTATACAACTGTGAAATCCAAATTGCCATAACAATAAGCAATAAATGATTGTCACAACAAGGAGAATGGCAAGTGACAGTGATTGTCAAACTGAGGGAAAACGCGAAACAAAACATCTGAGTGTCATTGCCAGTACTGGAGATACCATGCTACGAAGGGAATTATCCACGGTTAGTTCCATAGAGACTGCGTCAATGTAAAAAAAAATGTACATGAAAAAAGTACTCCAGTAAAGGGCTGAATGGCGTCAGGTTATTCCACAATGCTTCATGCAACAAACTTTAGAAATATTGCACATATTTTTTAGAGACAAGGGAAGGTGGTACAGATGGACTGCCCCTATATTCACCAGTCCGATGACTTTTTCCAATTTCTTTTGTTGAAAAATAACTCTCTGAGAAAAGAATTGTGCACCCATATGTGCACTCGGTGCTGCAATATAACAGTGTTTTGCCAGTGTCCCGAAATAGAGACGAATGCCGCTCAACGTAATGTCATAGGGGTGACCTTGTACTAAAATGTTGTTATAATATTAATCCATCGCTACTTACCGAGTCAAACACGATTCTGGTCTACAAATGTTTGCCTGATATCAAGGGGCATAAATGGATTCTGGCGGTATAACTTTGTAAATCTAGGCGACCTTAATGTACCCGAGCAGTCGTTTGATTGTAAATGAAACATAATATTTGTCGCGGCGAACTGTGAATTGGTAACCTTGGCCGTAAAAAGCAAAAACAATAATCCGGCTCTTGTTCTTATTGACCATAATCCCTATATAAGACTGTCATTATACATTCGTCAAATTGTGAAATATTCATTTCTATTGATTAATAATGACGCCCAAGCCACTTGAGGTAAGCTAAAACCTAAATAAGAGTATTATTTACCTAAAGCTTTCTCCCACACGTCCGACTTTGAAAAATTCTGAACTGTGCCAAATCCTTATATATATAGTTTGGAATGTGGTGTCAGGCAGTCTCGGACCAAGAACTGAATCATTAAAATCATATGAAATGGAGAGATATGACAAAACGTGAAATATCCGTTACTCGACCTAGTCACGAGGGGATAATTATAGCCCTTCTCGACCCTCAGATATCGGGGTGACCTTTGGTTTATATGAAATTATTTTTCCTTCATCTAAAAATAATTTAAGTAAATTTTGCACGAATCTCATTCTAGTATTTTGGATTAGTGTTGATTTAAATGACGATATCCCGAAGAATCTTGGTGTTCACTACTATGATTTTAATCTGTACTTTCCCCGTCTTCCCTCTTGATTAGGATTTGTTGATATGATATTTATAAATTATTTATAGAATATCATATCTGAGTTATTTTTTGAAACGGTTTGGCATGTGATATACAAAAGACAGTTTAAAGGAAAGCGAAACATTAAAAACGGTAAAAAAATATTATAATAAAAAAGGCCTAGAGGGTCTGAATCGTTATCCTGGACATTTTGGTAATCATGGCAAAATAATCTGATTTTAGCTTTATTACAAATATTTTCCTACCTTTTGATCTGATTCTTCTTGCAATGGTTCAAACCACAGGTGAATCAAATCCTGTCAATATTAAAAAAAAAAGATTTATTTATCTAATTTTTGCTAAAATGTTCCGAAAAAAACTTAAATCTATGATATATACATAATTCTAATTTGCGAAAAAGAGTAATTTATTAAATGACCGTAAAGTGCATCATCTGGCTATTTGCAACTTTCGAGGGGGGTTGTCCCGCATTCAAATCATTTTTTGACATATATTGCATCAGATGACAAACTGGATTATGGCGATGTCTTTTGGTACTATGGGGCCACGTGATATTTTACCTATTTTTAGCCCAGAGTATCGTGTACGAGGCCTAGGATAACAGGACAACGACCATACTTCTTTTCCATATTTGGCCACCCCTCTATTGCTCTAAGTGAGCCATATCCTCCGTTTATAGAACATAATATTTGCTTTGCCCAATAATTTTCCAGACCAAATCAAATCGGGCCCCACCCTCTGATCACGCGAAACCCACACCCTTTGTCTTTACAACATTATATCTCCTTTGCCCAATACTACTCGAGACCAAATTTCATCAACATCAATCAAGTTGTTCAGGATAAGTAGCGATTTAAAGGATTAACCTCTATTTTTCCTATTGGGTCCCGTCTCTCCTACCCAAAGTGAGCCATACCCTCCGTTATACACCATTAGATCTGCTTTGCCCAATTATACTCCATAACACATTTCTTTAAAATCCATGAAGGCGTTCGAGACTTGTAGCGATTTAAGCTTTTTCTTCAATATTCCTTGTCGGGCCCCACCCCTACAACCCCAAGGGAGCCACACCTTTGTGTATACAACATTAGATCGCCTTTGCTCTATGATGTTCAGACCAAATGTCATCACAATCCATGAAGGACTACAAGAGTTTGTTTTTTTTTGTTTTTTTTTCGCACTCAGGAAAAGGTTTATTTTCAGCATCAATGCATGGTTACAATGCGACATAAATCATACTGTATGTATGAGACATTACGGTAATCATTTTTGAGCGGAAGAGTGAAACAGAGATAAAGTTAGATTTAGAGAAGGAGAGTGATAGTGCGGACGGGGTGGGGTAGAGATGGGATAGGAAAGAGAGAGACGTGGAGAAAGAAGCTAGATAAATTCAGATTGAGAGAGGGAGATAAAAAGAAGGGGTGCAAGACAGAGGAAGGGAGAGATTAGAAAAAAGAGAGAGAGAAGTAGTAGGGATTTAAATGAATTGTAGACGGACGACAGACGCTGCGCCATGGCATAAGCTCAGCTAAAAAAGAAAGGTTAGGTGCCTAGATATAAAAGGGTTAATTGAAACCACCAGGAGGGTGTCTTGCTGTCAAGATTTTGCAGTTTTCCTGGACTTTTAAAAATCTCCCTATCATATCCTAGTACAAATACAGGTATGTTGGTAATAAATAAACTAATACGTATACAAAATTAACCTTATACCGCATTGTACATTGCAGAAGCTGACAGAGATTGAACATAGAAGACTCTGGCAAATTCAAGTGAGTAGGAAACTGTATCTCAAAGGAAGCAATCATAGACAGATAAATACATCGACAATCTCAAATTATGACTAAGAACCTTCCCAGATGCTAATCTAGTTGTTCCATATTTAAATATGTATTTACATTTCCAAGCCCGAAGAAAACGTTTTGTACCTACGGGAACAAGGCGTGTCATTCTGTTGGACGATTTGGTTTAGTTTTTTCATACGGGGCTGATGATTTTGAAGAGTTTATCAGAACAGGTGATATAGTCCTTGAAACGTCTATCGATTCACCGCAGTAAAGCTTTAAATGATCAAACAAATGTAGACCATGTCGATTGGGTATACCTTATACACTTGCAGTTTCATTCCATTCTCTCTACAAACATAGGTAATCAACATTACCATACATATCTACATACAATATGTGTTTTCACATGTTTACTTTATCACTAGCCCTCCACCTCTGGGTTGCGAGTTCGAAACCTACATGTACGTGGGACAGTTGCCTGGTACTGACCGTAAGCCGATGCCTTTTCTCCGAGTACTCCGGCTTTCCTCCACCTCCAAAACCAGGCACATCCTTAAATGACCATAGTTGTTAATATGACGTTAAATAAAATAAACAAAATGTCCACAGTTGATGAAATAGGTATAATGGAGGACGAACAGTGGAAAATATAAATCGAATTAATTAACTTATTTTAGCAAGTCATTGTAATAAATATTCATTAAGGATTGGAATTTAGTTTCATTTATTCCTGAATAGAACTATTATTCCAGATATAATGTTCTTTTATTGTAGAATTTAGTATATTCTAATATAACAAAATGCACAAATTTTGTCTTCTCGCGCAACATAATTTCAACCTTCCTGTTTCAATTTCAAATTTATGGTTAGCTGCTCTGAATTTACAATGTGTAATCTGGTCTCTATTAACCAGCTGTTCTAGATAATTTTCGAATTCTAATGCTTCTTTTAATGTCGTATAACACACAGACCTAGAAGAATTAAAGACATCATTTTTCCACTTTTTAATATACTCTTAAATAAGTTTGGCTGTTAACCATTCTGTGTTTGAATTTATAGTACCTAGACTTCCCATATTTCACTTAAACCATATTCATTCAAAATAATATATGTCAGCCATGAACTGTTAAAACCATGTTTGATATTTCTACTATATAATACATTGTACAATATATACGTAAATTTATTTTTTGTAACTACGGATACTACAGAATCTTCGCCATCAGCCATTCACACCGATCTTTACTTAACCAACAGGGACAGTTCACAACTAACCTGTTTGATAGATATGATTTTGGAGGTTAAACTTAGTTAAGTTTATTTCCAGAACAGGATCAATTACGATCCTCTACACCGGAATCAAATGTACAACATAAATGAAAAATGAATAAACTAATTGTGACAACAGTTCCATATCTACAGACTTTCTGATTTGAAAGTTCTTTATCCGCCCAATGTCTGTCGAGTCTTTTTATGAAAGAATTAGTTGTTGGTGCCAATATTACTTTCTCTTACAAATTGTTCCATATTTTGCCTTCACACAGAAAAAAAAAAAAAAAAAAAAAAAATCCCGGATGTCAAGATTACAATGCTTTTGTGAGTGGTCCATTGCCCCTTGTTTTTGGACGTTGTTGCTCCATCGTTTCACAACATTAGCTGCCTTACCGATACAGAACCTGTTCGTAACTTTGAAGACCCCAATAATGCGCCTCTGTTCCCTCTGAAGGCCTTGTTGAGTAATTTAAGCCTTTTAATGCTATCTGCATAGGACATTTCCTCGTCTACGAGTAATTGCTTGATCACCCTCCGTTGCACAGTCTGGATCATATCAACATGTTTAATCTTGTACGGATGTTATACAGTATTCGCGTACTCGAGCTGTACTCTTACTAGTGTCTCGTACAGTAACATAAAATTGCATTCATTGAATAAAAAAAACAAAGTTCCCGTTTTAGTGCAAATATAGAATTTGCCCTTTTATTTTTACTCGAGTACGTATGTCTTCTTCAAAAGATAGGGACTGATCTGTAACAGCGCCTACGTCTGTTTCCTTTTCCACTTAATGTACAAGCTGTTCAAGCTACTTCAATTATTATCTAAAATATTGAACAGTTATGGAGCAGGTACTTTAACCAAACAGAGTGCAAAACCTAAAGAATGTGTGGCCAAATATTGCATGTGGAACACCTCGAGATTTTCCTCTATAGGAAAGGATCGGGATTGTCTGGATGGCATGGTTACGATAGGTTGTCGAGATGGTGTGGATGGTATCGTTACGATAGGTTGTCGGGATGGTGTAGATGGTAGTGTTACTGTAGGTTGTCGAGATGGTGTGGATGGTATCGTTTCGATAGGTTGTCGAGATGGTGTGGATGGTAGTGTTACGGTAGGTTGTCGAGATGGTGTGGATGGTAGTGTTACTGTAGGTTGTCGAGATGGTGTGGATGGTATCGCTACGATAGGTTGTAGAGATGGTGTGGATGGTAGTGTTACGGTAGATTGTCGATATGTTGTGGATGGTATTGTTACGATAGGTTGTCGAGATGGTGTGGATGGTATCGTTTCGATAGGTTGGCGAGATGGTGTGGATGGTAGTGTTACGGTAGGTTGTCGAGATGGTGTGGATGGTATCGTTTCGATAGGTTGGCGAGATGGTGTGGATGGTAGTGTTACGGTAGGTTGTCGAGATGGTGTGGATGGTAGTGTTACGGTAGATTGTCGAGATGGTGTGGATGGTATCGTTTCGATAGGTTGTCGAGATGGTGTGGATGGTATTGTTACGATAGGTTGTCGGGATGGTCTTGATGGTAGTGTTACGGTAGTTTGTCGAGATGGTGTGGATGGTAGTGTTACGATAGGTTGTCGAGATGGTGTGGATGGTAGTGTTACGATAGGTTGTCGAGATGGTATCGTTACGATAGGTTGTGGATGGTATTGTTACGATAGGTTGTCGAGATGGTGTGGAAGGTATCGTTACGGTAGGTTGTCGAGATGGTGTGGATGGTAGTGTTACGGTAGGTTGTCGGGATGGTCTTGATGGTAGTGTTACGGTAGGTTGTCGAGATGGTGTGGATGGTATTGTTACGATAGGTTGTCGGGATGGTATTGATGGTAGTGTTACGGTTGGTTGTCGAGATGGTGTGGAGGGTATTGTTACGGTAGATTATGCTATTTAATAGAACAATACATACCGAACACGACTGTTTAAATCCCAAAACGTATAAATATCGGTCACTGTTGAAGTCTTTATTCGTACCTGTGGTTCCGTAGATCGATTAAGACAATTGGTAATCAAGGTACAATAAACAAACACAATGAAAGAACAATTAAACAATTGGGGACTAGGAGGCACTAAGTCACGTGATGTTAGAAATGCAACATGGTATAAAAGCCGAGTAACCATAGGTTTCTTTACTTTGCCACTTGGGACTAGTAGGCTTGGACATTTACATCTTATTATTTCAGTTTTCCCATACGACTACTATCCAAGATGGGTGAATGGTCCAACGGTCTTTGCGGTTGCATGGGCAACGTAACCCTGTGTATGATCACATACGTTGCCCCCTGTTACACGGCCGGTAAAAATGCCGAGGCTGTAGGGGACAGCTGTATAATGGTAGGAGCCCTATGGTACCTTTTCCCTCTCGCCGGAATTTACCTTTGCGCCAAAGTCCGCGGAAAGATTAGGGAAACGAAGGGAATCGACGTAAGTACACAATTATGCAAGTGAATAATTTTCAATATTGATTTCAAGGATTAAAAAAAAAATATAAGACTGTGACGTAAACGACGAAAACACATGGAATTTATTCGTTTTTTGAAATTTCTATACTGATTTTAAGATGGAAGTGATCAACTGAGCACTGACTATAAAAAAACATATTGCTATTAAACATATATCTAAGGTGATACGATCTTGACATTGTTCTCACGTTGAGGTATATATTGCAATGTCTGTCGTACAATGATTACTCTCATATAGATTGCTATGTTAACAATATTAATGGAAATCTCGCATTTTCTCGTTTAACACGAATGGCTGCTTGTAGTATTTTCTTTTTCCCTATTATCACAAATTGTTCTTGCCCAGTAAATACAAAACTGGAATATAAAGCAAAAACCTGTCACTTGAAGTGGAATAATGACGTACAAATGTAGCAAAGCGTTTTGTGTTTGAGTGTGATCATTTTGGTGTGAATTAGTGAATGAACTGTTTAAATGGGATATATAATACCTTAACTGTAAGTACACATCCTTGTCATCGAGTTTAAATCTTTCCGCCCTCAAATCAGGACCGAACTTGCATTGTAAAAAAGGGGTCGGTTGGCGTCAGAACAAAAAAATGTTAGCCAGAGACCTTTAGCTAACTGAAGTAGTTCTTACCTAAGAGAATACATTGTAAATGGAGATGCTTCAATATTCAAAATGCATGACAACGCCAACGATTGTTGTAACAAAGGCTCTCATCCAATATATTGCTATAAAGGTGGTAATTATTACGGGTTTTTACATTTAGGTCATCTGACCCGAAAGGTCAGGATGACCTATAGCCATTTTGCTTCCTCCGTCGGCGACCGACGAGCGCCAACCGCCGTGCTCAAACTTTTCACATTTCAGATTTCTCAAGTTCAACCTGTAAGATTCAGCTTTAAATTTCCCGAAATGATCTCGTGATTGTTCTGACCAAATGTTGTGATTTTTCGGGTCGGCCCGAAATCAAAGATGACCGCCATCTTCCAAAACACATTCCAAACTTCTTCTCAAGTTTCATCAGTAGTGTTCAACTAAAACTTGCCTAAAATAATCCTGAGAAGGCCCTGCCCAAATGTTGTTTTTCCGGAGTGATTTAAAATCCAAAACGGGTGCTATGCCCAATATATATCATTACAAAATTGTTTTCAGTACTGTTTACTGCTATATAGTATTACAATCAGATGGCCGTTAAGGCTGACGAAGCCCTTGTTGGTAATGTAGATCGTTGGCGATGAACTCGCGATAAATCCTTGAGAATTTATTTGACAAAAAGCATAGTTCAACTTATATTTTTTTACGAAAATAATACGTTGTTTTTTAAATGCTTTAGTAAAAGCCTTATAAAATGTCCATCGGAAAATCCAACTGATGTAAATAATCTTTTATTATTACAACCATGATAATGAAATGACGCCTACTTTTGATGATGTCAATAACTATTGTTGTACGGTGATTAAAGGCCATGCCGTGAATAACGGTAGTTACCTTTAAACGAACAACTACCCAGTAACAAGACCCGTTATTTGTCCTGTTTGCCTATTATGCAAACATTTGATTCGTCCATTTTTCTTTAACTGGATGTACATTAAAAATCTATCTTTTAGAAGATAGTAGAAACGTCACGTGACTATGTTTGACATGTAAACGTATTCGGGTCCCTGCTTTCCAAAGGCTCTACTCCACAGTTTCTTCAATAGAAGGTCAGAGTTCTGATAGAAATGATCTAATCCAATGCTCTAATATTGATTAAAGAAGGGGAAATGATCTAACGTTCTTTGTGGTTGCATGAGCAACTGTACCCTGTGTCTGATCACATATATGTCCCCCTATTACACGGTCCGTAAAGTGCCGAGGCAGAAGGGGACAGTTGTTTTATGGTGACAGTGGTATGGTTCCTTTTCCTAACCACTGGAGCTTGATCTTGATACCAAGTTCGTGAAAGAAATCTACATAAGTACATATGAACGTGAATGAATAGAAATCTCAGAACAAAGAATCTGTTGTCCTTGTCATTTGGTTTGGTCTAATTTTATATATACCGTATATCCTTTTTGTTAGTTCCTTGGTTGAAAGGACACGTGTATATATTTGGCTGAAACAAAACGGCGAAGGGTAGTGTGGTATATTAATGCACGGAGTTCTCCTTAAGATGGATGAACACAAAAATGAGCATTTTGAACTGCAATTTACCTAAGATATTAAGGATCAAGTATGAATATTCTGATAACAGAGTTCATTTCCATTTATGAAAATTATTCTATATTACCATGTGGAACAGAGGCCTGTTGGTGTGTATTGCGTCAGTTATTCAAGCTATGACAGTAATTATATCGACCATGATTATGTCTCTTCATTCGTTACGAAACATTTGGAAATCTAAATAAAAACACGAACATGAAGAATTTTAATTTGACGTCGCCAATCATAAAACGTTATAATGATAGGCCTTAATTTCATATTTCAGTCCACCTAGACAACAAAACAGTAAACTATTATTAAAGGTAATTTAAAAATCGACTGTTACTTAACTCACAAACATTCAGCTTGTGAATAACGCTTACCGTTATCAACCGAAAAACGACTCTATTGACCCAGATTTTGTATTTGTATTTGTCGCGGTCATCTATTGTTAAAGAACCAGTTGGTCCATCGCTGTGATCAATACCACACATTGAAAAAAATATACCGTGATGAAAGAATGGAACACTTTGTGATTTTTTAAAACTCCGTGGCTCAACAATTAGAGTTGTAAGGGGCTGAGGACTCGTATGGTCACGTGATAATGAATTAAGCAGCCTGGTATAAAAGGCGCCGTAACCATAGATTTCAATACTCTCACACTTGGGACTAGTAGGTAAAAGGTTGGACATTTAATCTCACGACTACTATTCAAGATGGGTGAATGGTCCAACGGTCTTTGCGGTTGCATGAGCAACTGTACCCTGTGCCTGATCACATACATTGCCCCCTGTTACACGGCCGGTAAGAATGCCGAGGCTGTAGGGGACAGTTGTATTATGGTAGCAGTGGTATGGTACCTTTTCCCTGCCATTGGAGCTTACCTTTCTGCCAAAGTTCGTGGAAAGATTCGAGAACAGAAAGGAATCGAAGTAAGTACTGTTCTGAACGCCAATGAATAGTTTGAATGAAGAATTTTAAAAACATGTTAAGTTTTAGCCCTTAGTGTTGGGATTTTTCAGACTTAGTTTTAATTTTGAAATTCTAACATACCTTTATGTTGATAGTCCTATTTCAGGGGTATTTTCAAAATATTTGATTTTGCTAATAACATCAAAACATTTTAAGCTGCTCTCATTGATCTACCTCAGATTTTATTATGTGTTCTTATATTGTATTTGAACAAAAGAGTTTTATGCCATGGTATTTTTTTGTGACGTCAAGTGATGTTTTGTTGTCGCAAAACATGTATCAAAACCAAACAAAAGGAATTTACATATGAATGTAAAATTGATCAATGGTGCATTGATTACAGCTGTATTTGCTGTAAATTACGAGGCAAACAAACCAAGGGTAACTGGTCTTTTGGTTTGGTATTGATCGTTACATGAACATGGATTATGCTTGGTCAAGTGTTACGTCATTTATCGCATTCTCTGATTAAATTTTGTCATAACTCCTTTGCAGTAATAATATTTGTCTCTTTCCTAGGCCTAATATAACGTTAGCAAACTTTCGTTATTTCTGATAGCACTTATTATTTGAGCCCGTTACAGAATTAGTGTGAAAGTTGAGTAATATCGTTCTAAAGGAAAACAAGACAATCCTAGTGTACCTGTATGTATGGAGCAGGCTCCTTTGAATGCTTTGGTGGCAGAAATAATAAGATCATTTAATATTCATGCATAGCAATGATTATCAAACATAAACGTTATTCTAATTTGTTCAAATTAAAATAATTAATGCTCATTGTTAGGTTTATATCTGAAGAGCCCCGAGAAGTGTTAAGAAGAATTCGGAGTAATGCATCCAATACACAAGAGACAAACAAAATTGTGGTTAAATATTATGGTAATATATTCAGAAGACGCCAATCATCATCCGAAATAACATACAAAGACATTCAAAATGGGGATACCTATCGTTATTCTAAACCGAAGGTTTACTCCTGTTTATTCTGGGTCAATATTTGCAGTATTCGTTTGTCTACTGTATACGGACCAATTAGATTCAACCATATCTGATCAATAGCGTTGCTCAAAAGTATGAGCGGAATATACATAGAATATAAAAATAAACTATGAAAGCAAAGTCATTTGTAAACCAGTCACGTGACAAGGCTTGAAGTATAAGTATGACAGAGGCCATAGTTTCCATAGATTCGCCTGGACAGACAAAGGGGTCCTGTATTCAGTTTGGAATCTAGTGCGAAACCTTTAAACCAAGATGGGTGAATGGTCCAACGGTCTTTGCGGTTGCATGAGCAACTGTACCCTATGTCTGATCACATACATTGCCCCCTGTTACACGGCCGGTAAGAATGCCGAGGCTGTAGGGGACAGTTGTATTATGGTAGCAGTGGTATGGTACCTTTTCCCTGCCGTTGGAGCTTACCTTTCTGCCAAAGTTCGTGGAAAGATTCGAGAACAGAAAGGAATCGAAGTAAGTACCATACATTAAACTCAAACGAATGAAGAATTCTGGTAAAATGTTAAGTCGATATCGTTTTTGACGCTATGGTTTAAATTTTAATATATATTAAAGGACATTTTGGGGAAAAAATGCTTGTGACAACATTTTTCGAAGTTCTCTGGATGGTCTATCTAGTTGATTCTTTGTTTTACCTTACTCAAGATTGATGTCCTTTGTTTAACCTTACTCAAGATTGATGTCCTTTTGGGAGTTTGTTTACTAAATATTGCACTATTTAAGACAAAACATATTTCCCTATTTCGGCACTTCAACTGTATTTGCATCTTTACTATCCACACGCAAAATAGTGCTTCGTTTCAGGACTGTGACTACATGGTGCATCGACCTGAACTTATGTGTTTACTACTCCTGTTTCTTATAAGTTGTAGTGGAATTGTTGTTTGGATTTAATGATCTTATTTTCATCCGTCCAAGATAGTTTTGTTGTATTTGAATTACATTATAATTATAATTGAAGAAATAAAAATATACATGAAATCATCAGGCATGATGGCAGTATTGGAATGGTTGTAATATGACAAGAATTGTAAAATAGTCTTTCCGTAATGTTACACGATAAACATCAATGTTATAACAGGTTATTTTCTTTGACGTCTTTTTATTTCCGAGTTTAAGTTAAAACAGTAAAATAAGTTATTGTGAATATGCTGCTTTGGATGATTAGATGACATTTTCTAAGTATACAGTTACACAAATACAAATGAGATATTGCTGCGCATAGTCCTGTTCATTGAAAAGGGGGTGGGGCGTCGAGTGAGTGGCATAGTATGCTTGGAATCCGGTAACGAATGTCATCCATATTGATTAACACATCTTCTATCATTTGAAACGGGTATCGGAATTTACATAATTTACACAAAAATATCGGTTAGTTTTTGATAATATTCGAAAATTTCAGTAAACAATAACGACACGACAAACTTAACTTCAGTCGCGAAGGACGCTTACCATCAATCCAAACATAAAACTAGCGCTAAATTTTCAGGCTAGTATTTGATATGTGTATATAGTTTTCGTTTGAACCGACTTTTCTGAACATATCAGAGAACAAAAGAAAGGATTACAAGGTCATTTTTAAAATCCTAGTCACGTGATTAGCCTGGCCATATAAAAATGACCAAATCCTGTTTGATTTAGACACTAAGGGGTTTTATTCATCGAACCAGAGCTACAATTCTTTTCCAAGATGGGTGAATGGGCGAATGATCTCTGCGGATGTTTGAATAATTGTACCCTATGTCTGATTACGTACATTGCCCCCTGTTACACGGCCGGTAAAAATGCCGAGGCTGTAGGGGACAGTTGCGTAATGGTAGGAGCTCTCTACTACTTGTTTCCAGCAGCCGGAGTTTACCTTTCAGCCAAAGTTCGAGGGAAGATTCGAGACCAAAAGGGGATTGAAGTAAGTTCTTTAGATGAAGAACGAATGTATTCTTTATTTGATAGATATACTTTTATTATTATATAAATGATCCCGGCGAACGAACCGTTTGAAAAAAAGAGAGATATGATAAATCCTTTATAATATGTCAAAGGAAAAAAATCAAGATGGCCGAAACTTTTGCTGTGCTGTCACAAAAGAATGGCACACCAGAGTTACACTTCATTTAGGAATTATTAGAATACAGAGTATTCCTTCTAATGACTAAACGTTGGTTGGGCCTTGTAGGACTCCGCAGTGATCCAGCAGTTAAGTTAGAAAAAAATAAATTGTCGCGATGATTACATCAAGCATGGGGAGATGATTATTCAATTAGTGCAAGTCAATGGGCCAATACGTTTGAATAGCATTCTTTGGACAATAATCACAGGTAACTAGTCTTGGTGAACTGGTAAAGAAGTAATTTCTTATTTGTACTGAAAGGACACTTTTGACACAGTCCACTTAACACTTATCGGCCGTATTCGTCTATTATTAAAACAATATTGTCTGGTGAATGGAATGTTGAGAAGCGTATGAACTTAATGGAACCAATTAGAAGCATGTAACTGTATAGACGGTAAATATCAAAAGAAAGACGACCGGGTGAGTACTTATACGTCTATTATTTCATGTGTTATTTTATGAGAAAATATTTCATTGTTTTAAATGTACATTAGAAGACTGAACTTTCTGAAAAAGAAAACTTTATTGAAATATTCGTTTACGTTTAAATCGTGTTGGATATGAGGAACGGGCAGTTCACATAGGCTACGGTGTTTTTTTGTCATGCTCTACATGTAAAGGTATGAGTCATGATAGCTATAGTGTCTGAATTCAGTACAAGGTCAGCTATTTATTTTGACCCCTGATATGTCTCAGAATAAAAGGCTTTTGTTAAACACGTGATCGATCTTAATCCGACGAGTATTATTTTATCCCATTGAAGAAGGAGGTCAAATTTAGACGATTCCAACATGTTTACTTGATAAAATAATCCGTCCAGCTCGTTTTTGTGAAGAAAATCATATTGACAGGATAGGTGACCTAGGAATTGCAATGGAATTGTCATTATATAAGTATAGCTTATATATAGGCATATATATGGCATACACGTATATTAGTCTTTGTGGTTTGGCTTGATGTTTTATATCATACCAGTATCAAATGGCGTTATTTTACCAAATGTGTTACCGATGTTGACTAAAATGCATTGGAAGTCAAGGCATGCTGCATGCTATAGGAGGGGACTTGAACTTGGCCCACGACCCCCGGGGTCATCAACACGTGTTGTCTTCTAAGGGAATATGGAGGAGACTAACATTTTGTCTGTTTTACCCTTTTAAACTCAACGTTAACTGACAAATGAATTTTAATTAGGGGATGTTAGTTTCTTTCCCATGGAAACATGTCCTACATACCATGGAGGTGCTTATTGATTGTGAGATCAGGATATATATGACGCTTGCGTTACGGGTGGGTTAAATGATGAAAACAGTGCGCATGTCCCCAGATGACTTTCATCAGTTATCGACTGATTTATTTATATGGATCCACGCTATTTCACACGCAGTGAAACATAGAATCACGTGACATGATCACCATATAAAAAGACGCCGTAACCATAGATTTGTCAATGCTATTAATCAGACACTCGGTAAAGGTTGTTTACTTAGGACAGTTTGAAGAACACTAAATTCAAGATGAGTGAATGGTCTAACGGTCTATGTGGTTGCATGAGCAACTGCTCCTTGTGTCTAATCACATACATTGCCCCCTGTTACACGGCCGGTAAAAATGCCGAGGCTGTAGGGGACAGCTGTATAATGGTAGGAGCTCTATGGTACTTTTTCCCTATCGCCGGCATTTACCTCAGCGCCGTGGTCCGAGGAAAGATTCGGGAACAGAAAGGAATCCATGTAAGTGGTGTGGTGTTCGCTTTGGTTTTGTTGGGAATCGATTGACTTGATATCCATAGCAATATTACCGAAATATACATAGCGTTATTGTTTAATGATCTTGATGAAACTTTCGATGTGGTTCTATGTGAAGAGAGACAATATTCCTTGAATGTTATGTTTATGATATTAACATAAACATCTAAAACGGACAAATTTGTTCATAGCTGGTTACATTCGATATATGTGTAATGCATGTACAAAACCTACTTGCTAGATACCGCATGACCGATCAAATGCGAATAGATATTACAGGACGTTTAAATATATATTGATAAAAGAAGAAAATTGACATATTACTCTTTAACAATTTATCATTAAGCTATGATACATCTGTTGACATTGTTATAAGTTTGAGCGAAACAATACTGGACTCAAACACAAACTTTGTTATGACAATTTGTTGGGGTAGGCTGCTATGGTGACGGCATTGTCCTTCTGCAATACGATATGCATGCGTGCTCCTAATTAGAAAAAATGTAGGTGACGATAAACGGATACCATGCTGCGAATGCTATACATTATTTAAACAGTTCCCTTAAGCATGATAGACTATTATAAAGTGATCGATACTATATGCGATTCGATGCGACTTTTCTATACTTAACGCATATTTCATCTAAATACTTCTCATTGTCGGTTGTAATCATTGATATGTACTCCAGGTGTAGGACTGGAACAGGATCTTATAGGAAACAAGTCTCATTCGCTAGTTTTAAGTCACATGTACGAGTTTGCATGGGCCTTTTATATGTTTGACGGAAACACTGTTGTGTATTGACTAATGTTCTCCATGGGACGAATTCCTCTATCGCATGCTTTAAATTTCCTCCACGGTTACTATTATAGATGAATATTGCAATAAATTTATCACGTTTATTCTAAAAGATATTGATAATTTCATTGCAGGATTGTTTATCTGCGTTTCTACCACAATACCCTGTGTTATTCAACTCTCAGACCATCAGTTAATCATTACAGCTGTTGATTAACAATCTGTTTTTACCACACGTGGTATAAACTCTGTACGCATTTTGATTGGCTAATACGGTGAACTTTGACCCAAGCTGCAATTGTTATTGACGTCATCAATAATCTAATGACGTCACATCACCGGGTCCCGGACGTCACCGGTACACTTTATTTGCATACGCGAAATTATACTTGGCCACGTTTCCCTTTGATTCAAACCGATATTATTGTGGTAGAAACAGGTCACACGACTCGAAATTGTTGGATATGGAATTTATTTCACACTCGTAAGTTATTTTTTAAAAGTTGCAAAAAACACTCGCTAAAGCTCGTGTCTTTTGTAACTTTTAAAAAATAACTTACTCGTGTGAAATGAATTCCATATCCAACAACCACTCGTTGTGTAACCTCTATATCTTTAATAAATAAAGTATATGGATTTTGTTTTGCTGTTTTGTGTTAGGAATGAAGTAAATATTCAACGGACTTAACACTGCTTTTTGTTTAGAGCAGAAACACTAGGCTATATATCTAATCTGCCAAATCTCTAGAACAATATTTGATTGACATGTGTCAGTGCAAAATACTGTACTCATTTGTCTTTAGTTAATAGGAATGATGAAACCATTGGTGTCTGTAGTACCCTAGTTCCCGAGATTTCTGGTGGACTTTTAAAGTATTAATAACATTGATTGGGCTTGTGAATATTTATCTATGTAAACACATTTTGAAACTTCAATATCCACGAGATATGTTTTAGTCGTCGTGAAGACACGATAATCTTGGTAGATTTCATTGCCTGCTATTTTTATGATTTGAAAATTGGTGTAAAGAGCTTTAAGGGAATTGCAAATCCATTTGCATGAATTTTGTTACCGTTGCAATAACACAGAATTTAACCATTTGCATGAATTTTGTTACCGTTGCAATAACACAGAAGTTTCTGATTGGTCGAAATTTAATTCAATCAATTTGGATGAAAATTGGTATATAGATGTCTATGATATTACAAACACTAATGCAATATATACTTCATCTAATACTGCAGTGGGCGTTTGGGGACATACATATATGTAACTTTTATGTCGGGTCGGATGACAATATACAGGAAGATTTCCGGTTCCGGTTCAAGATGGACTCAATTAAAGTCTACGAGAATTTAATACGTAAAACTACACTACATTTAAATGCCCTCTTGAAGTGGAACGTAGTGAGTGGAAAATAATAGGATGATTAGTAAAAGCAATATTTCGATAAACGTGGTTATATGTACTGTTCGAGGTTATTCATTTATCACATAATTCTGTTTGTTAAGCATGTATAGGCACAACCATCATGGGTTTTTTGTATGTACTCCGCATACATTTGGTCACTGACAATTTTACTCACGACCGTGTCGGTCTAAATTTATAGCATGATATAGGCCGCACACTAGCTTTTATTAAATATACCTTAAGAATACACATAAATCATCAACGACACATCATCTGATAGCAGCACACAGACGTTGGTCATGTTGTGATCAGCGTTCACCCGGTTCATCGCTACATATATCACAATACACACGTAAGACAGCATCGACCACATAGAAAGATTTGTTAATATACACAATACAAGATAAACCGGGGACCGAGGTTAGGTGATTGACATGTTACTAAAATTATAGCGAGTAGACGGGAAATCCAGCTAATTCTGGGGGGATGTGACCCCATACCTACGCTCTATATTCCGCCAATCAGAAACTAGCATTTGTGAATTAGTATCCAAGCAACTGTGTTCAGTGATAAAAGTGAGGACCACTTTTATAGCGGTCACACTTTGCCCAGGTACAGAGCTGTCGATTGTGTTGTTGACCAGTGGTTGAATTGCATACCAGTTTACAAATACCAGTGCAAGATGGGTGAATTTGCAAACGGTCTCTGTGGTTGTATGAACAATTGTACCCTGTGTCTCATCACATATGTAGCACCTTGTTACACGGCAGGTAAAAATGCCGAGGCTGTGGGCGACAGTTGTATCATGGTAGGAGCTCTGTACTGGGTATTCCCTATTGTTGGTATCTATCTGTCTGCCAAAGTCCGTGAGAAAGTCAGGGAACAGAAAGGAATTGAAGTAAGTAGCGTATATATATATATATGTATGTATGCATGTATAACAGAAAGGGTGATTGTAGTTTATCAGTCAGCTGGTACTTTAAACTGCATATAATTAAATTGTGATTTTAAAATGGGCTTGCTTTATTGCAAATTTGTAATTATAAACAAAGCAATTAACCAAATCATATCATATTAATTACAAATATTTAATCTGTAAGCACACTGTCTTTAAATGTCATAGCACGACGTCGTTAGGGGGAGAGTTTGTTCAGTTTCTTCATAATGCCCATTATGCATTGTACTGTACAATGCAGTAATATTTAATTGACACCAGCCTGTTAACTCTATAGACAGTATGATTTGTGATCCTAATCGTTACAGGGTTGCAAACATCTGAATTTATAGAAACATCTCACATATTATGTCATCAAACACTGATTTTCAATTGTATTGTCATTGCTGCTGGGCTCGATAACGCCTGTCGAGTACACAGGGCTTTGTATACTGTTATTGACTTTCTCCCGAGCTTACAAGATGACTGTTCCGGTGTTGTGAGAATATAGAGCAATGAGGTATACACTAACTAAAGTGTTAATTAAATCACAATTCATGTATCCATCCGTAAATACATCGAAGTCAATGGATATATTGAACATTAATTATAACTTTCCGCCATTTTGAATGTTTGGCCAACGCCCTGTTGTACACAAACATCCCTATGTATCATGCAAAGCTAACATGTCATATTGAAATCACATGCAATATATGTGAGAGTAAGTCGGTTAGAACGCCGGGAAGAATTCATGTGCTAGCTGATCTGTTCAAATGTATTTTGTACACGGAAACAAAAACTCGCCAAACCGTGTCTCTGTAGTTAAACTGGTTGCCTTGTTCTACAGGATGGCGTCTGCACTATACATAATTGTGTGCATTTATGTGTAACAATAAACAAACACCGCACCTTCTCTACCTGATACATACTGAATAATGTTCTGCTTCTAAGTTACGAATTACATATATATACAGATGACTTCATCTATAGTGTCAAATGCTACCTAAGTATTTCCATAGAATAAACAAACGCCGTTAATGTGCTTTTTATTCTCTTTTATAAACATCATTGTAAACATTTCCACTGGTAATTTTATCTGTTTCCAAGGCATTTCCTTTAATTAATAACCGCCCATGTTACGGGAAATATTACACTATTATTGTCCTTGACATCATATGAAATTGTCAAAAGAAGGAAGTACTTATGAATTGTTCCGTGTGCTTGAGCCATACGGAATTATTTTTATTTTCCGTCATTCTTTCACGCTTTCATTTAAATGTCTGTCTACTTATAAGCTAATTGCTACAGACAGAGAAATCATATAATTACGAATGATTGCACTTGTTTCTGTATGTATACTTGATAGAATATAAATATTGACCATGGAGATAAAGACATGGGTAGCCGAGGTAATATCGACGTGGTAACTCGCTGATTAGATTATAGATACAGACATTTGTGTCTGTTTATAGTTATAGAATCACATTCCGCTCGATAAAGTTATACATTATCTATATCGTTGTTATATCATATCGGTCAAAGAAGTAATATAAACAGTATAATCCAGATAACACTGTTACATTATATAATATACATATATAAACGTCAATAGTCTGGTTGTACTGTTAATAATTAAATCCCATGTTGAGGACATTGATCTGCATCTATACAAACTGATCCCAGTAGATATTGCTTCGAAATTCAGAATTTTGTTGAGAAATGATATACCGCGTAATATACATATACCGAATAGACTACTGGAATTATACCGTATAATATACATATACCGAATAGACTATTGGGATTATACCGTATAATATACATATACCGAATAGACTATTGGGATTTTACCGTATAATATATATACCAAATAGACTTGGGATTATACCGTATAATATACATATACCAAATAGACTACTGGGATTATACCGTATAATATACATATACCAAATAGACTATTGGGATTTTACCGTATAATATATATACCAAATAGACTTGGGATTATACCGTATAATATACATATACCAAATAGACTATTGGGATTATACCGTATAATATATATACCAAATAGACTTGGGATTATACCGTATAATATATATACCAAATAGACTTGGGATTATACCGTATAATATACATATACCAAATAGACTACTGGGATTATACCGTATAATATACGTATACCAAATAGACTACTGGGATTATACCGTATAATATACATATACCAAATAGACTTGGGATTATACCGTGTAATATACATATACCAAATAGACTGCTGGGATTATACCGTATAATATACATATACCGAATAGACTATTGGGATTATACCGTATAATATACATATACCAAATAGACTATTGGGATTATACCGTATAATATATATACCAAATAGACTTGGGATTATACCGTATAATATACATATACCAAATAGACTACTGGGATTATACCGTATAATATACATATACATATACCAAATAGAATATTGGGATTCTACCGTATAATATATATACCAAATAGACTTGGGATTATACCGTATAATATACATATACCGAATAGACTACTGGGATTATACCGTATAATATACATATACCGAATAGACTACTGGGATTATACCGTATAATATACATATACCGAATAGACTACTGGGATTATACCGTATAATATACATATACCAAATAGACTACTGGGATTATACCGTATAATATACATATACCGAATAGACTACTGGGATTATACCGTATAATATACATATACCAAATAGACTACTGGGATTATACCGTATAATATACATATACCAAATAGACTACTGGGATTATACCGTATAATATACATATACCGAATAGACTAATTGGCTTCAGACCAGTAAGGTGCTTGTGCCATCGTCTTCAGACTGTTCATTAGAATATTTTTACGTGCACTGATATCTATAAACATATATATGGTTTATTGTCTTTATTTGTTTTAATTTACAACCTCACACTTAGTCGTACGTAGGTACCTTAAGCAAATAAAGCCCAGCCTTGTCATACCTGGAGTAGGACCTGTGGTGATGTCGGTTGTAATAATAATACCCCTGAACTGCCATGCCGTAAATATCTTTCCACCGCCTACCTTCTTTTATTACCTTCAAGCCCTAGACCACGTATGATTAATCAGCGCCTTCGATCACCATCGAATTTTACCGGCCAGGTCACACATTTTAACGGATCTACGGTCCCTACATTGTCAGCTTTAAAACACAGGTTGTGGCCGTACATACGTTGTAATACAATGCTATTTTATAGCATATCCTTTGTAAAAAAGAAAACATAGTATTGGTATCCATGAAGCGGTTTATATTGAACATGATTGTCAAAATTGTTAATATATTTAGTGAAATTTCTTGGATTGAAATAAGGTTTACATATTCATTGCCTAGCGTTTTTTCAATAGATCTAAGCTACCAGAAGACATGGTTGGGGAATTTGGAAAGAAATATTTCCGGTGATGATCACAATACAAGTAGCGGGTATAAGATACGGTACACGTATCACCCGTGTACAGTGTTGACAGAAAAGCTTTTAATGACACTTCAGCTAATAGGGTGACCCCACCTAGAGAGGAGATTCCTCTCAAAACCTTTAGAATAAGCTTACACTTGTTCACATCCGTTAAGTTTGTAGTAACTTGCAAGAGCATTGACAATGAACAAGGATTGCTTTTGAAGTTTTACACTATATGAGCATGAAAAGTTTATAAGAAGTAGTGAATAAGAGATATTCTTCGAATAAATGATAAAATAAAGGTTAGCTACAATTAATGTGATGTAACCAATTAGTATGTATGTTTGTTACGTGTAATGAAGACATCACTTCCATCATGCAGATAGGTTATGCCTGTATTTACTGATGTTCCTGTAATGTTTGTGCATTCGGGCGTCGATTTAGTTTCATAAACATTTTGTAAAACGTACTGTTGCCCAAAAAAGGCGAGATTCGAGTATTTGAAAAAATAAATAAAAAATAAATAAACAATAAAAACAATAATAATCATCTGGTAAGTGCATTATGCGTGATATAAGCAATGTCACACAACAATGAACAACATCTTATCCTGAATTCATTTGTAGCTTACATGTTACTTGTCATCGAGCTCTTCATTTAGATTTGGGGGCCCCTCTGAGCCGATTTCAATGTCAGATCGACGGCTAACGAAATTGAAATACCGTCCATTACAACGTATCCAATAACATGTTCATTACTAATTGTTATTCTTTTTCTCTATTTTCAGGGTGGTTTTGGTTCCGACTGCTTAGTTCATTTATTCTGTCCAATTTGTGCGCTGGTACAAGACGCCCAGGTATGTAATATATTAAAAACCACACACATACAATTTTGATACTCTATACTAAATAACAACACATAAACATGCCGCTTGTGTAAACTTTACGTTCCGGTAAACAAGTCACACTATCTTCACAACATATCTACAAAGCTTTACGTCTGATATCATAATACATTGCACAATTTTTTTTCTTCTTTATATACCACATGGATTTTCTACATTGTAAGCAAGAACACTGTAGCATTCTCAGCAACAAAAGTAAAACATTTGTTCTCTGTAGGGAGGAATATATTTCCTATACTAGTGTCTGTAGAATCACAGTAAGGTTAAGTCAGTATATTATATATAGTAGTGTCAGTAGAGACACTGTAGGGTTTAGTCAGTATATTACCTATAGTAGTGTCAGTAGTCACTGTAGGGTTTAGTCAGTATATTACCTATAGTAGTGTCAGTAGTCACTGTAGGGTTTAGTCAGTATATTACCTATAGTAGTGTCAGTAGTCACTGTAGGGTTTAGTCAGTATATTACCTATAGTAGTGTCAGTAGAGACACTGTAGGGTTTAGTCAGTATATTACCTATAGTAGTGTGAGTAGAATCACTGTAGAGTTTAGTCAGTATATTACCTATAGTAGTGTCAGTAGTCACTGTAGGGTTTAGTCAGTATATTACCTATAGAAGTGTCAGTAGAGTCACTGTAGGGTTTAGTCAGTATATTACCTATAGTAGTGTCAGTAGTCACTGTAGGGTTTAGTCAGTATATTACCTATAGAAGTGTCAGTAGAGTCACTGTAGGGTTTAGTCAGTATATTACCTATAGTAGTGTCAGTAGTCAATGTAGGGTTTAGTCAGTATATTACCTATAGTAGTGTCAGTAGTCACTGTAGGGTTTAGTCAGTATATTACCTATAGTAGTGTCAGTAGAGTCACTGTAGGGTTTAGTCAGTATATTATATATAGTAGTGTCAGTAGAGACACTGTAGGGTTTAGTCAGTATATTACCTATAGTAGTGTCAGTAGTCACTGTAGGGTTTAGTCAGTATATTACCTATAGAAGTGTCAGTAGAGTCACTGTAGGGTTTAGTCAGTATATTACCTATAGTAGTGTCAGTAGTCAATGTAGGGTTTAGTCAGTATATTACCTATAGTAGTGTCAGTAGTCACTGTAGGGTTTAGTCAGTATATTACCTATAGTAGTGTCAGTAGAGTCACTGTAGGGTTTAGTCAGTATATTACCTATAGTAGTGTCAGTAGTCACTGTAGGGTTTAGTCAGTATATTACCTATAGTAGTGTCAGTAGTCAATGTAGGGTTTAGTCAGTATATTACCTATAGTAGTGTCAGTAGAGACACTGTAGGGTTTAGTCAGTATATTACCTATAGTAGTGTCAGTAGTCACTGTAGGGTTTAGTCAGTATATTACCTATAGCAGTGTCAGTAGAGTCACTGTAGGGTTTAGTCAGTATATTACCTATAGTAGTGTGAGTAGAATCACTGTAGAGTTTAGTCAGTATATTACCTATAGAAGTGTCAGTAGAGTCACTGTAGGGTTTAGTCAGTATATTACCTATAGTAGTGTCAGTAGTCACTGTAGGGTTTAGTCAGTATATTACCTATAGTAGTGTCAGTAGAGACACTGTAGGGTTTAGTCAGTATATTACCTATAGTAGTGTCAGTAGTCACTGTAGGGTTTAGTCAGTATATTACCTATAATAGTGTCAGTAGTGTCACTGTAGGGTTTAGTCAGTATATTACCTATAGAAGTGTCAGTAGAGTCACTGTAGGGTTTAGTCAGTATATTACCTATAGTAGTGTCAGTAGTCACTGTAGGGTTTAGTCAGTATATTACCTATAGTAGTGTGAGTAGAATCACTGTAGAGTTTAGTCAGTATATTACCTATAGAAGTGTCAGTAGAGTCACTGTAGGGTTTAGTCAGTATATTACCTATAGTAGTGTCAGTAGAGTCACTGTAAGGTTTAGTCAGTATATTACCTATAGTAGTGTCAGTAGAATCACTGTAGGGTTTAGTCAGTATATTATATATAGTAGTGTCAGTAGAGACACTGTAGGGTTTAGTCAGTATATTACCTATAGTAGTGTCAGTAGAGTCACTGTAGGGTTTAGTCAGTATATTACCTATAGTAGTGTCAGTAGAGTCACTGTAGGGTTTAGTCAGTATATTACCTATAGTAGTGTCAGTAGTCACTGTAGGGTTTAGTCAGTATATTACCTATAGTAGTGTCAGTAGTCACTGTAGGGTTTAGTCAGTATATTACCTATAGTAGTGTCAGTAGTCACTGTAGGGTTTAGTCAGTATATTACCTATAGTAGTGTCAGTAGTCACTGTAGGGTTTAGTCAGTATATTACCTATAGTAGTGTCAGTAGTCACTGTACGGTTTAGTCAGTATATTACCTATAGTAGTGTCAGTAGAGACACTGTAGGGTTTAGTCAGTATATTACCTATAGTAGTGTCAGTAGTCACTGTAGGGTTTAGTCAGTATATTACCTATAGTAGTGTCAGTAGTCACTGTAGGGTTTAGTCAGTATATTACCTATAGTAGTGTCAGTAGTCACTGTAGGGTTTAGTCAGTATATTACCTATAGTAGTGTCAGTAGTCACTGTAGGGTTTAGTCAGTATATTACCTATAGTAGTGTCAGTAGTCACTGTAGGGTTTAGTCAGTATATTACCTATAGTAGTGTCAGTAGAGTCACTGTAGGGTTTAGTCAGTATATTACCTATAGTAGTGTCAGTAGTCACTGTAGGGTTTAGTCAGTATATTACCTATAGTAGTGTCAGTAGTCACTGTAGGGTTTAGTCAGTATATTACCTATAGTAGTGTCAGTAGAGTCACTGTAGGGTTTAGTCAGTATATTACCTATAGTAGTGTCAGTAGAGTCACTGTAGGGTTTAGTCAGTATATTACCTATAGCAGTGTCAGTAGAATTACTGTAGGGTTTAGTTAGTATATTACCTATATTAGTGTCAGTAGACTTACTATAGGGTTTAGTCAGTATATTACCTATAGTAGTGTCAGTAGAATCACTGTAGGGTTTAGTCAGTATATTACCTATAGTAGTGTCAGTAGAGACACTGTAGGGTTTAGTCAGTATATTACCTATAGTAGTGTCAGTAGTCACTGTAGGGTTTAGTCAGTATATTACCTATAGTAGTGTCAGTAGTCACTGTAGGGTTTAGTCAGTATATTACCTATAGTAGTGTCAGTAGAGACACTGTAGGGTTTAGTCAGTATATTACCTATAGTAGTGTCAGTAGTCACTGTAGGGTTTAGTCAGTATATTACCTATAGTAGTGTCAGTAGAATCACTGTAGGGTTTAGTCAGTATATTACCTATAGTAGTGTCAGTAGAATCACTGTAGGGTTTAGTCAGTATATTTCCTATAGTAGTATCAAGAACATCACTTAAAAATTCAATTCACATTGAGTATTACACAGACTAGTGTCAATTACTGCTGACCAAATGACATATTCACACTATCAAACAAGCTAATACTAATACCTAGTATAAGTATATACATTTATCGGATAATCAAAACTGTCTACTTTGAAAGGATATTTGCACAGGAACTTTAATCAAACATAAACACAACTAAATCTACAACGTTATGTGATCGAATGGACATGTAAACGTCAGACCTATTAATGGACATATGTAATCCAAACACAAACCCTACCTAATATAGAGCTTTAAGTAAATATTTTTATCAGCATTGACCACGACAGGTTATTGGCCTACTGACCAGACTGACCAATAGACCATATAAACGACCTTACTGTACTCTGCTAAGTAGATCTGGTTTGTCAAAGACATCGATCAGTTCCATGACCACAAGCCATTGATTAAAAGTCAAGGTATCATGTCCGAATTAATCCATGTTTGTTTAAAGCTTATTTGCCTTATTGGTCCGAATTATTATTAATGTATATATCTTGTCAGCATCACTTAATATTTATAGGTAATTATGTAAGATGATGAGAGTACATATCGATCTCTTGTTCATTCTTTGTATAGGCGGGGTAGAGAGTTAAATACTTCTGCGCACTGAAAGATATGTTCCTCTATGGAATACGAAATTAACGTCATATCGCACAAGTCTTATTGATAAACTATTGGTAACGAAATAGATTCTTACAGAGAAAAAAAATCCCAATATTTCACATATACACGTACAATACCAAGTCTTATTGATAAGTAATTATGAACAATATACATTCTTACAGAGAGGAAAAATCACCATATTTCAAATATACACTTACAATACATTATTGGCATTGTGCGAATAATCACTGAAATGACAGGGTTGAGAATCATTCAATTATTTGTAAAGGTTAGTGAAGAAAATAAATTACACATTTTCACTGCAACACATAACACTTAATGGCAAGGTCAGTGTTCGATAAGGCGAGCATAAATGGAACAATACTGTCATCAGTGTCCCCTAAGGTCGACATAAATATCGGTGTACAGGAGAATGTTAAGTAATTTGGTTTCACAACAGAATATTTATTTTTAACATCGCATTCACTATTAATCTTTGGCGGACATTGCAGAAAGTAGAAATTCTCACAATTGATAACGGAAGTATCTTAAAATGAACACCTTTCGCCAGGTAATATGGTAGATTGTCAAACAGTCACATTTTACATTCATACCGGACGACATGAACAGATTTACAATGTTCTGTTTCTAGACGTAGTCTAATCATAGTTTCATTCAGTGCCTTCCTTCACACGCCTTAAATTATTGAAGCAAGAAAATAAAGGTATGAATAGAAATAGTTTTATTGCGGACCACAACATGTCCAGGTACCACAGCAGATTTGTTTTTGTCCGTTTATTTAGAGTACTTTTGGGTTTAATATTCGCCCATCGACACGACAGACTTGTCTAAACAGGTTTTTGCTAGATATCTGGAAAGCTGTTCGCTCAACCGTTAATGCATATTCCTTGGTGAACTACAGGTCAATCCATAATTGGATTATACGGTGTGAAAAAGTATTATTATATTAGTATTAAGTTTCAGGAATTTAAACTTTATGTGTATAAGATATTTTGGGGATTTGCAAAAGTCCTTACTGCATACTATGTATTATCTAAAATAACACACCTTATATAGAGACCAGTGACGTTTATGTCAGCTACCATTCTTACATATGATTGTACCGTGATACACAATACACATACCACTCTAGTGAACGGCTATAGACCTGCGACGGTCGAGCCATTATCGAAAGACGGACTATGCTTTGTATTGAACAGTCATGATTAGGAACTTTGTCATGACGACCAGTAAATATTTTGCTGTTGCGTCTAGCTTGTATCCAAAACAAATGTCAACAGAGATCCGCAGTGAAGAAGGCCAACACCAACTCGTTATATCTAACATGTGTGTTATTTTATGAAAACTGGTCATTGTACAGATCCATACGATACACAATTTAGGATTCTCAAGATAATTTTTCAAATTATATATGAAAGACTAATTAATACATATATTTGTTAGTAATCAATTCAGGCACATATCCATTTCAAAACATTTTGATATTAAAATTAGGTGTGGTGGTCCACAAGCTCATGCTTGTTTCTCGAACACATTTGATCATACCATTGTTTCCCAGGACCTAACTTTAAAATCTGACCCATAAAAGAAATATTTGATTCTAACAATACTTTAGAACTTACGCGCCGATTAACTAAATAAACTGAAAATAACCATAACTGGTTATTACAAGCATTGTGGAATAAAAAAAGGTTTTTTATTATATTGAAGGGATATTTTATCAAAACAATTATTAAAGAACTCAAAACCTTAATCATTTTGAATATGTCTTTGCCCCTAATCATATCCACAGTACAGCACTGTAAACCAGATTCGTCGCACCATTTCAAATAGGATAGTTTAACATGAATAAGCATATACTCAAAATGCGACACCTTCAAAAGCATGTTTAATCTTGTCAGTTTTAGTACGTGATAATAGTCTTATACAAACAACCCTTTAAATTGAATCATATATTTCTTCCTTTTAAGGTATTTGTAATTTACGACATTTATCGGCAATTAAAATCCATTTGTTTTGAGAAACAAAATCCAAGACAACTAACAAAACAAATTCCGAACTTTTGGTTTGAATAAAGCCATACCCCAAAACGTATCTGATTATTTATTTAGTTCGTGTGAAAGCAGCTTTACGCTTATTGGGTTTAAGTAGGTCACACAAGATTACATTTTTTCAAGTGCCTCACCTAATTCGACATCACTATGCATACCATGTTTTTTGTTTACACCGTTACCAAGCCCAGTACAGACATTGAACTTGGGCACAATACTGTGCCACCATCATTGTTCTCTGTTATATGACCATGCAATCGATACAACGTATACCACTCTAATGATTTTCAATATCAAATCCTGACAGTGGTGAGGTTAACATCTGCATATCAATACTTTGTATCTTGGGTCTGAAATTGTAAAATATAATAAATATGGTTACACATATTATAATAGATTATCGGAGGTCAATGCTTAATGATAGTAATAATTATAATAAACACTTTTCACATCGACTTAACAGAATAGAATGACAATTGGAGAAATATTGAAAGGCGCCATCAGTTCGACTAAGTGGTATAGACATTAACTGTAGGAGTGGTAACTATAAGCAACAGTTACTATATACCATGAATTCATAGACAACATTTACTATATACCATGAATTCATAGACAAGCATTTACTATAAACAGTGCATACATAGGCAACAGTTACTATATACCATGAATATATAGAAGGTTACTATAAACAATGAATACATAGACAACACAAACACGAACACAAACAGTGGTGCTCACAGTGACAGTAGCTAGGGGTTACCATAGAAAACGACAACTAGAGGCAGTGGTAACTATAGACAACAGTAACTAGAGGCAGCGGTAACTATAGACAACAGTAACTAGAGGCAGTGGTAACTATAGACAACAGTAACTAGAGGCAGTGGTAACTATAGACAACAGTAACTAGAGGCAGTGGTAACTATAGACAACAGTAACTATAGGCAGTGGTTGAAATAGACAACATGAATTGGTGACAGTTGTAAATAAAGTAGCTATTGACAGCAGTTACTATAAATAACTAATTAGAGACAGAGTTTACTATTGTCAAAAGTACAGTGCCTAGAGTCAGTGGTTACTATGGACAGCAGTTATTAAAAGCAATATAAAACTTGAAATTGAATCAAAAGTGATAAATTAGAGCTTACACTCCTTTGGTATGATTGCTCCAGTCTTTAATATTTTACTACAGGGCTAAAGTAATTTAAAATTCAATAACCTGCAGTATGTTAAGAAAAGAAAACCGTGTAGGTTGCTCTTCACGTCAGTCTAAAGTGGCTCGGCCTATGGTACTTTAGTCAGCGATACAATATTTACGTAAATGCTTGAACGGGCACTCCTGTCTCTATACGTGAATCCTCATCCATTTTGTCAAATTGAGATATACAAGGCAAATAAAAGTCATTCAAATAACATATGCACAGTCAACACATTAGCCTAGATATGATACTTTTATCTTCCTATAACAAATGATGTTCTTAGTCAAAAGCGCAAACAACTTGCATAGCATCACGGTGGTGAAGTATCTTACAATGTTTATATTGTCTATTTATTGTTCTTTCAAGTTCATATTCGAATGTATTTTTTCATCTTTATGGTCTTTTGCTGTTCAGGTTTTTCTAGCAAATATTGGTAGTAATGAAATAAACATTCCTTAACATTTCGGATATCCCACTTTTAAATCTATAGGATATAAATGATCAAAATCGGTAATACGATGAAATGAAGAACAATTAAAAAACTCTTTCTAAAGCTCAAGAAAACAATTTCACTTTAAAACATTAAACATCAAATTACAAAAAAAGGACCAACGATCACCTTAATTAATTTAGGATTTTATTTGGTATGACTATATAACTATCTGTGATAGAAAAACCTTGACTATTACCTGAGAAATGATGTTTTTTTTATGTTGAAAATACGCAGGTAATTATTATCGGTATGATAACAAATGAGTTATCAGAAAAAAAAATCAATTTCTCCCTATTTCTAAATATGATTATTACGGTAAAAAAAACAACAAAAAAATAAAAAAAATAAAAAAAACAATGAAAGGCATTTTTTAATACATTTACAATACATTTACTTTGGAGACAATAATACAGAAAGACATGGAATAGATGGCATAATCATTGAACTTAAATGCATTATATAAAACAATGAATCTAAACAATGAATGTAGATACGAATAGACCAAGTCTTGATTATACATGCTTTTATCTAGTACAATAATTCGTGGTAAATCAGACAAAAATCTTTATCATGAAAAACAGCAGCAAAGAAACGAAAGAAAATGTGAAACGAACAGCATTGTTTATTATCTCTCTATATGACATAGTATTGCTTCGATCAATTCTAGAAAAAAAAACCCAAAAAATTTAAAAAAAAAAAAAAAAAAATGTCATTAAAAATAAATATCTATTGACAAAATGCTAGAAAAAAATCCCCCCCCCCCCCCCCAAAAAAACAAAACAAAAACAACAAAAACATAAGACAAACAGAAAAAAACAACAACAAATAAAACAAAAACAAAGAAAAACAACACCAGCAAAAAGCCAAATAAACAAAAACAAACAAAAACCAACCAACCAAAAAGTAAGATTAGGAAATGAATACATAATGACAAAATGCTAGAACCCAACAACAACAAACAAACGAAAACAAAAAAGAATAATTAGAAATCTTATACATAAAGACAAAATGTTAAATATAATATTGATTGTTTTTGCAGGAAATCCGACCTGGAGAGGTTACTCAGGGAGAGTCCATGGCAAGAGAATAGAAAAAGCAAGAACTTGTGATATGTACATACGTCAGAACTCAATTCAACCAATCAAGTTGTGTGTAAAAATAATCAACAAATTAACACTGCAAGAACATTTATCAAAGCCATTAGTGCTGACGTGGGATGATACCCAGCGTATGATTGATCTATTTCTTGAATCACTATCTCAACAAATGGCTACTATAACATTCTTGAATTAACGGAAACACCCGAGGATAAAAACATTTATATCCAAAAACTGAATCACCCAACCTGCCTTACAGATTTAGTTTCTCTAAGTATGTCAAATGATTGACATAAGTTACAAATATAGCGCGTTCTGTACAGTTAACCGTAGACATACGGCTAGGTCTTAATACTTTTTGTATGATATTTCAGCATTTTTATATCTATGGTGTAAATTGAACAAATAAATATTATTTTCGTCTTTACAGTTTTGTACTTTAATTAATTAACTTTTGCTTTGCTTAGGGACAAATTCAATCTTTCTTATTAATAATATCATTCGTATTTCTTCTATTTCTTCCACCAAAACCTGACACGTCCTTAAATGACCCTGGCTGTTAATAGGACGTTAAACAAAAACAAACAAAGCAAACCACCAAAAAGATTTCTGACATGTTTATTTTAAAACCTGAAGGCGAAATTCAACGAAACTTTACCTGAGTGATCGTGTATGACCGGCGACGCACAAGAGTTTTAGTAAAATGTACTTACAGTTGCAATTTGAAAATTACAAACACAAGTTGCAATGTAAGCTGAATGTACCTGATTTATGACTGCTGGGGGTCGCTTTGGGGACATCTTTAACGGTGTCCATTACCAACAATACTTGCTCCTATTTGGTATATGAACTGATGTGTATTGCAATTGTAAACCAAGCGTTTCATGTAAGGGCAAAGATCTTCTGAAAACGTTAAGAGCTGAGCAATTTTAAAAAGAATAGTTACATACAATGCATACAAAATGATATAGATACAAAAGTATATAATATATGTCAACTACTGCATCTTAACAACATATACAGGGCAGTTTAGCACTTCACTTATATCATATCCCTTGGGATTATGAAAAATGCATAGAAAAATTGTCACATATACTTAAACATCTTTGAAGTAGTATTTCAAAAGCATCATTTTAATATCGTGTTATGAATCTGTTAAGTGGCAAACCAACGGAATATACGAAAGTGCCACATGTAAATATACATGTACCATTAGTGTCAATATATAAATATATAAAACAATAGCAAATAACGACAATATAGCCAGGTCAAAATATACCATAATTCAAAGAAAATAATACTAGCTTAGAGTCACGATGATGATACAACATAAAAATAGAAGAGCGTGTCACATGTTAACGACAACGTAATTCTAACTCGGACGAAACGACGACAAAAACAAACAAAATAATAGGAACAAAAGCACCCAATACTCTATAAGGGTGAACACTTGGTGTCTTGTTTACGCATCCTACTTCTATCATCCCAATCACCCCTATATATACATATGCTAATAACGCCTACAGACACACATATGTGAATAACGCCTACATATACACATATTTGAATATCACCTACGGACACACATATGTGAATATCATCTACAGACACACATATGTGAATAAATCCTACATATACACATATGCAAATAACTCATTTATTTTTTTAATTTTTGTACGTGTCGCTAGTGGACAGAACTATGGATATCCCTGAATAAAGTCGAGCAAATTTAATTTGACCTTAGCGAATATAGAATGAAATGTATATTTCCCCTGTAAAGGTGTTCCCTTGATAACTCAAAAGAAACAATATTGGACATGTTAAACATCAGTTTGATTTCTAGTGATTATCTAAGGGTAAGAAATCAATAACGCTATCAGATAAAAGTTGGCTTCCTGCCAGCATACCTCAGGGATATCCAGTGACAAGATCACTCTCCGTCCTAATCCTTTTCTTTAGAAGACAAATCACACACTTATACAGTTATGTTTTGCTATCATATTCTGGCTAAACTTCTTATCAGCACATTCAAGTCATTTTGGAGTGTCATCATACGTACATTATATTTTTATTCAACCTATCATTGAATTTACACATATGCGTAAATATCAAGTCCTATGTAATGTAAATGTCTTTTTTCAATTGAAAAACAAAGTAATAATTTCCTCACAATTCGGATTTTGACATTTGTTTTGGCTAATTTTGATATTTTTGGCTAACTTTTGGTCAATTTAGTTCCTTGTCATTACCAACGAGTTAAAGAAGGACGAAAGAGCGGTACGATGTAGTTTAATTAATTGTTCTCATTTTGTTTTGAAAGGTACTAAGGTACAGTATGTGAATATATATATACAATGCCAATAACCACAAGGATAGTCTTGTTTTCGTTTTCATTTAATGCTACCCACATTTGCTTATGATAGATAAAAATCGATTAAATCTGCTATATCAACTATGATAATACATTTCAGTAGAAAAATGGAAACACTTTGCAGTTAACATTGCTATAGGCGAGACATAAAAGTAATGAAGTATAGCAACAATAATGAATTATAACAGCTTTAGGCATGCATTCAACATAAATAGCAAATTGTCGTATGAAATAGAAAATTAAATTACACCCCTGATTTATCAACACAGCGTTGTCCTTATTGCAGTCCAAATGTAGTACAAACTTCATGACCCGTGGCTTTAAATCACGTGATTGGTCAATTCCTGGCGCAGAATATAAACATGCCTTGTGAGAAAAAAAATGCATAAAAAATCATGTGTCAAAGTATCAATTCCAAATTACAAATATAACATTTAATTAATCACATATGATATAATCCCTTCACAGCCGTCATTTGCTAAAATCCCGATGATTATTTTTGTATGTCTTCATTTAATGAAATCTTAGTAAAGGGATTTTTAAACGTATTTTAGTGACGTCAAAGAGGTAAAAATGAAATTTAATGAACTATGGATATGGCGATCGAATAATATTTCTATTTTCACAAACAGAATACTACACGAGTTCAAACCGTAGTGGATTGCAACGCGAGTGAATGTGTAAAATATATTTGTGAACAATTAATATAAGCTTTAATTTAGCATATTAAACACAATAATTGCATAACCCGATACCAGGGCTAAACTGTTTGTTCCATTAGGTATCTACTGGTGATACTAGAACGATATATTTCTGGAAATCCACTACCGTTTTACTGTACTATTTGCTTCTTTAGAAGTGAAAAGTCCAAAGAATTTTGGCAATAACTTGCAATAACTTAAGTGTAGAAAATCATATACCACTGTTATGGGTCATGAATCTAGGTCAAATTAATTTAATGTCACGTTCTCCAAATAAGAGCAGGAGAAGTGCTAACCAAAGAATCTTCTTCACTCTTTTTGATCGAAACCAAACAGAAATAGAGAAGTCCCCTCTCGCATTCCGGTAGTACAGAAACCAGCACAAGTTCATCCCAGAATCCGCTGAGTTCAGTAAAATGATAATACCGACAACGAAACTTATGATTACGTAATCAATTAGGCCAAATATTGCTATTACTCACATTGACAGTATGATTCAGTAAAACGTTTAGGTACGTTTCGATCGATATGTGTATGTGTTACCGAGGCAAAGCTTACAAACAAAAGTATCTCTACCAAAGGAATCATTAAATTTTAATTTGCTTGCTAACGTCATCTGCGTGGGAGAGAGTTGTTGTTTTTCAAATGAATATTGCAAAGCATGTACATCTGCGTGATAGAGAGTTGTTGTGCTTCAAATGAATATTGCGAATTATATGCATCAGGGCAATGTATATATATGCTCTTAATGCTAGTTTGTTGTCAGTTGTTAGTAATTAGTGAACCTGGCCTTCCAAACTGAGCGCTTGAATAGGTCATTATGGCATGATATATTTATAGAACTATGTAGGTAAATTACACATGTACAGGACCGATATTGAGTTACTGTAATATCATATAATCACATTGTTAACACCCTATACATAATCGATAATTTGATTGTTAATTTGTATTGAAGGGCGATGCTTCATCATATACAAAATTCTGTCATTTTTGTTTATTTGGTTGTCCTATTAACAGCCAGGGTCGTTCAAGGACGATCCAGGTTTTAGAAGTAGAGAAAAGCTGGAGTAGCCGCAGAAAATCCACCGACCTATAGTCAATACCAGGAAACAGCCTCACGTAGGTTTTGAACTCGCAACCCAGAGGTGGAGGGCTAGTGATAAAGTGTCGGGACACCTTAACCACTCGGCCAACGCGGCCCCTTAGTCCATCATAATAAGCTTTAGTATTCAATTGAAAATGAACAAAACCAAAATACATGGACCATAGACGTAATCTGTCCATAGTACAATACCCACAGGGGCAATAGACGTTATCAGTCCATAGTATTATATACCCACAGGGGCCATAGACGTAATCAGTCCATAGTACAATATACACAGATGGACCATAGACGTAATCAGTCCATAGTACAATATACACAGATGGACCATAGACGTAATCAGTCCATAGTACAATATACACAGATGGACCATAGACGTTATCAGTCCATAGTACAATATACACACAGGGACCATAGATGTTATCAGTCCATAGTACAATATACACAGATGGACCATAGACGTTATCAATCCATAGTACAATATACCCACAGGGGCCATAGACGTTATCAGTCCATAGTACAATATACACAGATGGACCATAGACGTTATCAGTCCATAGTACAATATACTCACAGGGGCAATAGACGTTATCAGTCCATAGTGCAATATACACAGGTGCCATATACGTAATCAGTCCATAGTATAATTTACATATGTTGGGTTTTATATTTGATTTAAAGAGGACCATGTCTTCAAACTTTGACTGAAATTTCAAAATGGTTTCTACTCGCGTTTATCGCTTGACGAAAACTAGTTCTGAAGATGACATGAGGCTGGAATGTTTAAAATTGACCTTTTCAACTTTTTCTGTAATAGTTTGCTCTGAAGTCTTAAAACCAAACGAAGTGACTTAGAAATATTATATATATAAATGACAAAAACGTACTTCTAACATGAACCGAGAAACGATACTCAGTGGATTTTGCTGACGAACGTGGCATTGTAGAAAGATGTGCCTTTCACACTTCATCCTTTTAATCTTAACGTGTGAATTTAGAAGTAAACAGCAACTATACAATTCCGTACATGTTACATAAAAGATTACCTTCATATTTTTCTGCGTTAAATTCAGCAATAATTCTTAGTAACATGCAATCAAAACATACTATTTAGCCTATAAATTATCAATGCTAGTTACGCCATGATGTTACCAAGGTCAGTATTGGACAATTACTGGTTTGGCAGCAAAGGGAGTTGAACGAAAACATTAGGCTTCTTGCAAATAATCTACTAGTATGTGGCTAACAAAGAAATCGATAGTGGCAACATTGCAGATACAAGACACTGTCATATTATATTTTCTTATTAGAGATTTAATTAAGGGAAATGACAATGAAGAATAAATAGATAATCTTGTAAATCAGCATTAAACACAGTATACATTATTCAAATGTAAAGCTTAGTTGCAACAAAATTTATCAATTTTTGATATGTCAAATGAATTGGATATGAGGCTAAGTATGTAAGGCTATGCATGTCCTTTCCAAATATGGAAATGTGTCGCTCAACCGTGTTATTGGATGACGTGTATATGTAGAATTTACCGAATAACCTTTCATTCTATATAAACACTATACCTAGCAGTTTAGATGATGTTTATTAATATTGTATTACAATAAAAGAGTGTGACATCTTTTTGTTTGGGTACATGATTGTTGTGGCAACACCAGGCAGCGAGGTATGTACATAGACACACACACAGAACGTTATTCACATAGTAACTTTCAACGAATGTGAGACCAATTTCGTATAAAATCTATCTTTAACCCTGATCTAATCAAGTGGTTTCGAAAAAAAAGTTTACTGCTCTTGTATAACTGTCATAATAGCCATACATCGTGGTACTTACTTACTTTCAGATAATGCCTAGTGGATGTTTGATTGATTACAAACTCCCATAGATTCAATTGTGACGTCAGCTCTCCATGTTGTCAATCAATCAATTTCGAGATTTTTTTTTATTCTGAACAATATCAAACGTGCACATAACACATCTGTATATTCTGAACTGGTGCCAAAATTCATCAGAGGTTAAATGTGGAATGGAAAGTTACGTTAGATCCTATATATACCATAACTTAAACAAAATGCCATATCTATTCAGACCCGAGACTATTTAAGTAATGTCGACGGTCACGCACTCACAGAGAGTTAAGATTTATTTTTAGAAACTACACTATTGTATCAGAAAAATTCGTAACAGTCGGATACGAACTAGACCTTAAGTAACTACAGATTGATCCTGGCATGAGGAAAACCAAAGTCAGGACTCTATGAAAAGTAAAATCGTTAACAGTTTTGAATGATATTTTGTTTATTACGTGAATAAAGCCCTATCAAAAGCCTCACCATATATAACTTTGTCGTTTACTGGCGTGTAGATATTAACTCTATCTTACATCGGAGAAAGTGGCTTAAAGACTACTTTCGATAAATTATCAAGCTTATCTTTTGAATCAGACTCTATTTTCACAAACAGAATACTACACGAGTTCAAACCGTAGTGGATTGCAACGCGAGTGAATGTGTAAACTATATTTGTGAACAATTAATATAAGCTTTAATTTAGCATATTAAACACAATAATTGCATAACCCGATACCAGGGCTAAACTGTTTGTTCCATTAGGTATCCACTGGTGATACTAGAATCATATATTTCTGGAAATCCACTACCGTTTTACTGTACTATTTGCTTCTTTAGTACTGAAATGTCCAAAGAATTTTGGCAATAACTTAAGTGTAGAAAATCATATACCACTGTTATGGGTCATGAATCTAGGTCAAATTAATTTAATGTCACGTTCTCCAAATAAGAGCAGGAGAAGTGCTAACCAAAGAATCTTCTTCACTCTTTTTGATCGAAACCAAACAGAAATAGAGAAGTCCCCTCTCGCATTCCGGCAACGAATGTGAGACCAATTTCGTATAAAATCTATCTTTAACCCTGATCTAATCAAGTGGTTTCGAAAAAAAAGTGTACTGCTCTTGTATAACTGTCATAATAGCCATACATCGTGGTACTTACTTACTTTAGATAATGCCTAGTGGGTGTTTGATTGATTACAAACTCCCATGTGATTGTGTTGTCAATCAATCAATTTCGAGATTTTTTTTTTATTCTGAACAATATCAAACGTGCACATAACACATCTGTATATTCTGAACAGGTGCCAAAATTCATCAGAGGTTAAATGTGGAATAGAAAGTTACGTTAGATCCTATATATACCATAACTTAAACAAAATGCCATATCTATTCAGACCCGAGACTATTTAAGTAATGTCGACGGTCACGCACTCACAGAGAGTTAAGATTTATTTTTAGAAACTACACTATTGTATCAGAAAAATTCGTAACAGTCGGATAAGAACAAGACCTTATGTAACTACAGATTGATCCTGGCATGAGGAAAACCAAAGTTCACGACTCTATAAAACGTAAAATCGTTAACAGTTTTGAATGATGTTTTGTTTATTACGTGAATAAAGCCCTATCAAAAGCCTCACCATATATAACTATGTCGTTTACTGGCGTGTAGATATTAACATCTATATTACATCGGAGAAAGTGGCTTAAAGACTACTTTCGATAAATTATCAAGCTTATCTTTTGAATCAGACTACTAATCAGATTAGATATATAATAAAGAAGCACTTACCTATATAAATATTTTACCCACTGTGACAGTTTGGAAACCCAAAATTGCTGTCCAAAAACAAGTTGCTTGTTTTAATTATGTAAATGTCTGTCAAATTAGGGATAAAGCGCAAGTGGATGATTATAATATCGTTGAATATACAGGACAACATGTTTTATACAATAAAAAAGCAAAATTTGATATTACCTAATAATCTGGGAGAAATGGTATTTCCAGAACTTCATATGCTTTCCAATATCAAAGTACTGCCAATGAACTGTCTCACAACTATGCAATATAATACTTGCAGGGATTACCTCGACTCATTAGCCCAATGAAAAAAACAAAATTCTGTACAGTATAGGATCAAGCCGGTTCCCGAGGACGAAATATATAACTTCTGTAAATTCATTGATATTCTACTTGCCTTTTTCATCTTAAAAGGTATCTTATTTCAGTGATTATGCATCCAATAGTTATAAAGTCGTTATATTTTTTGGTTCATTGCATGTGCGCTATATTAAGTGAAATAGAGTTATGGCTATATTTCAATGTTTCGTTTTGGTAAAAACATAATTAAAAGATATTTATTTCTTTCTATATAATCTTCATATTGTCCTATGCCTGTGTATATTCAATTGTTAAATGTATTCTCGTAGGAGACTATACTGATTAAGATATCATCACTTGTATATAATATGTCTCTGCTAGAGTCATAAAATGAAATTGTTCCAACAGTATTGGATTTCAGAATTGCCATAACTTAAATGATAATCATCAGGTAAATCGCTCTTACATTATATACACTATACCTACTTTACTTCTGTTTGAATTGAGCTCTGTTGTTGAAGAGATAACACATTATCAATATAACCTATCTTAGGGGTTGGAATAAGTGAAATATACTGCAGTACATACGTGTGCCCCATTATGATAAGGACGTTTCTCTCATTTTTGTTTTGACATATATGGTTCTTCGTTTATAAGCTTAAATGTCTGATTTCTTCACGAGTCAGTATTATCACTTGTTATTTCCCTATATACTGTAGATGATTTACTTAAACATTATAGAGATGTGTTGGCACTATCGGAAATATCGATTATCGGAAATTAATTGAAATACAGATTGCAATGTTGTCGTTATTTCACAAGATACTGCTGATACTGTCAGCACTGTAGAAACTATTGATTATGTTACATTCTGTGTTGAAATACATAATGTCGTCATTCAAACATTTAAGGTAGTGTCAAAAATATTTTAATTTACTTTAAAATAAAAGACTGTAAATACTCTCGGTACTGTATAGGTTATGGATTACAATGTAGTGATATTTTACATTGTATGTTGAAATACATACTGTTGTCGTTTTTAAACAAAATACTGCAAATACTATCAGCACTGTAGACATTATAGATTATAGGAAAGGGGTTACGTTTTATGTTGAAAAAACATACTGTTATCTTGACAATTATTCTTGTATTGCACTGTTGAAATGCATAATGTATTTTTTTTTTTTTTTTTTTTTTTTACAAAATACTGCATAAACTGTTAGTACAGTACAAATTATGGATCATAGTGAAGTGGTACACTGTATGGTGTAATATAAACAGTTATGTTGTAATATATACTGTTATGTTGTACTATATCATGATATATATTATAATGTATTGTAATGTAGCTATCCATTTTGAAATGATTTAAAAAAAAAGAAGATACCGTAGATAAGTGATTCTGTATTCTTGTTGAAATGAGTTATGGAAATAATTAAAAAATATGTTTTTAAATATTAAAATGTTAATAAAGTGTATGCAACATGTTGCAATACATTTCATAAAGACTATATGATGAATATTTAAGGACAGAAACGTTAGATAAAGAAGTACGTCTCAATTACTGATCACATCATCACAGATTCTAATTTTATTTCTATATATACAATGTAAGATTGACTTTGGTATTACGTTGACGCATACGTGTCGTTTTAAGGTACTATCGAACTACGTTAATGATATGAAAAACATTACTTCCGGGTCTGACAATCTGACCAATCAGTATGCACTTACTTGTTAAATTCGTGACGTTCAGAGATATATTTAGCATAAAGCCCTTCAGGCAGCGAAAAGCCAGTAATCGCCATATAATAATGTGTTTTGTTTTCTATTATCTATATAAATATACAATGGAGTTTTTTTGTAAATACTTAACCCTGTTCCAGCACTCTTATAATGATCTACAAACTAGACGAAAATTTTCCCTTTTTTGGTTAACATGGCTGGAATCCATTAAAAATCCTTCAAAACGCGAACCTTATAATTCCATCCATCTTATATCATATCTAGGATTAGAAATAATGAGGAATTTTGAAAAGCTCTAACAATTTGCAATTTCTTTCTGATTTTCTAAACACAACTAAAGTTCGTTTTCAATTTAAAAGAAAACTTTTTGTACGTCCCTCTGATATTGAATATTTCAGAAAAATGTAAATAATATATATATAATATATTTTCATAACCTGGTTAATTTTAATATGATCTGAATAAAAAAAGAATAATAAACATTGTTCATACCTTCTGTTTATTTAGATATGTACAATCAGTCACGAATAAAGTTTTAAAAGGTGAGTGGATTATAACATTGGTTTTTCCAACTATCTGATGTTGTCAATAGACTATGGCGTTGTTTTATCCAATATATCGTCTTATTTCACAACCAAACTATGTTTCAAAGTCAACTCATTTTTTTTGAAAAAATGCCAGATATCGAACGGTTTAACCTATATAGACCTGACCCAATTTTACACTCCTAGTGCAATGTTTTCTTAGCGTCTCCATAACAGAACATGTGTTTTGCGATGTACCTATTTAAAGAGAGCCAATAGCTTTTAACTACAGGTACGACCTGCCATACTTTTCCTGACCTTTCTACTGATATACATAATAAATCATGTTGAAGTATGACACTCAACGGCAAACTGGAAATTTCTCCGTATTATTTGTTTGAGATGTTTATTAAATAAATAAATCTCAGTATTCTTTTATGAAGACACGGACGTCATGATTCAATTTACAATGATTAACGACTGTTATAGCGAATTACGTCCATGTAAATGCCATCTTACATATGGATGTTGTAGACGATATTGTATTTACAATGATTTACGACTGTTATAGCGAATTACGTCCATATAAATGCCATCTTACATATGGATGTTGTAGACGATATTGTATTTACAATGATTTACGACTATTATAGCGAATTGCGTCCATGTTTGGTTCGGTTTGGTTTGTATTGTTTAACGTCCTACTAACAGCCAAGGTCATTTAAGGACGTGCCAGGTTTTGGAGGTGGAGGAAGCCGGAGTACCCGGAGAAAAACCACCGGCCTACGGTCAGTACCTGGTAACTGCCCCACGTAGGTTTCGAACTCGCAACCCAGAGGTGGAGGGCTATAGTGTTAAAGTGTCGGGACACCTTAACCACTCGGCCACCGCGGCCCCTACTGCGTCCATATAAATGCCATCTTACATATGGATGTTGTAGACGATATTGTATTTACAATGATTTACGACTATTATAGCGAATTGCGTCCATGTTTGGTTCGGTTTGGTTTGTATTGTTTAACGTCCTACTAACAGCCAAGGTCATTTAAGGACGTGCCAGGTTTTGGAGGTGGAGGAAGCCGGAGTACCCGGAGAAAAACCACCGGCCTACGGTCAGTACCTGGTAACTGCCCCACGTAGGTTTCGAACTCGCAACCCAGAGGTGGAGGGCTATAGTGTTAAAGTGTCGGGACACCTTAACCATTCGGCCATCGCGGCCCCTACTGCGTCCATATAAATGTCATCTTATATATGGGTGTTGCTGACGATATTGAATTTATCATTCTGAGCTGTTTATTTCGTTTAATCATTCTAGCTAATAAACACTTTGGTGTAAATACAATTATAGTAATCCGCCATATAGTGCCTAATTAGCGAAGTTTGGACAGGGCATAAGAGTATAAATTCGCGTTTTGTTTGTACAACGTTATTTGAACAGTGATGGCTGAATGATACATGCCGCTAAATTGACTCAAATGGATCAACGGATTGATCCATCTGGATTGTATTGCAAAATAAAACTAGTTAAATTCTTGTTTTCAGTCTTTTTGCCTTATAATAGAATATGACTACAAAGAATATGAACGTATCATATTTTCATTCATATCAGAATAGAAAGAAATGCGGACTACTACTTCTAAAATATTCCAAACATTTGTAGCCTAAAGGTATAAATCTCTTTTACTTTGTTGCGTCTCGGAGATGAAAGTCGTAAACGTCACAACACTTAAACGATATTTATCATTCATACATATACCCCAGTGTTGTTAAAAGCGGGCTGCATAGCGTTGAATTAAAAATGGCGTTTTAAAGAAAACACGTGATAGGATATCTAATCTTAACATAAACATACCTTTGATTTATAGTCATAAATATCAATTCCGATTAGATAAGTACAAGTATTATGTTAAAGGATTCTATTCAGTGAAATATATGTATAATTTTAGGTAAAAGAAGAAAAAAGAGGCTTAAATAACAATCTTAGTTATTGATATAGTTACGGATATTGAACATTACATTAGATAAGTACAAGTATTATGTTAAAGGATTCTATTCAGTGAAATATATGTATGATTTTAGGTAAAAGCAGAAAAAGAGGCTTAAATAACAATCTTAGTTATTGATATAGTTACGGATATTGAACATTGTTGTTGTTGTTGTTGTTTGTTGCATGCTTTGCTATGTTGTTCGAGCATTTCGTATTTATATGTTACTATGGCGATTTATGATGTCCTAATGGGTATCAGAACAAACCATAGGGCGGTTAATAACATCTTTCATATCTTAGTGGTATCTTGACGAAGCTATGATGCCTTCTTTATTGAAGATTATATCCGTCAGTGGAACATCAGTGATCCTTTGGAAGGGAGACTACTCGAATAAAAAACATTAAAACAAGAAATATCTTTAAAAAAAGATAAACGGCATAGTTTTAATGCTGGTGGTTATAATGTAAAACTGCTGGTGAAATAAATTAACGAACTAATTAATAAATGCACAGTTTCATCACGGATAACAAAATTATATCAGTTTGAATCATTTTTGGTGATAGTAAGACTGCATTTGAAGATACATCCACTTATTCAGCTTTCATTAAATCTTAAATTTTGTTTCGTCTTTAACTGCATGTCTGCAATTTATATTTACCGCTACATTGACCAATCACATACTTCATCTTGACCAGTAACGCCACCTGTCGCGTCATATCCGTGAACAAAAGAAAATTATACGGTTATGCCGGAAAATCGTGATTTATCTTGTTAAAGATGTAACACAAAAATGGAGTGAAATATAGCGGTTTATGACGAGAGTACCCTTCGGCTTTTTGTGTTATTGGTAAAAAATATTAAATTACTAATCCTTATAATTTAATCTACAGTACACAATCCGTGTGACAATATAATTTTATTGATGGACTCCTTTCTCTTGGAAATAATTAGGCCGCGTGTTCACTTTGTATATATATATCTTATATATAATTGTCAAGTAGTAATAACGACAGTACAGACAAGTAAATTGTCGAATTTTCGAGGCAGTCTGCCCCTTTATCAAGACACAGGTAAATTGCATACGATCACATATAGACATAGAACATTGAACAGTTACACAAATATAGTGGGTATCTTATATATATATATATATATATACTTTTTGTATAATTTGTTTAGGCAAATGGAAAGGCTGGTTGTAAGCAAGATTAAATTATCACGACATCTAAGCTTGCTTTCCAATCTCATGTAAAATGGTGTCAACGACTCAGCGGATAACACAATTGTTTACAGACTCATTAGCCTTCGTCTCGTAATCCTCTAAAACCTCGAAGGAAATCAATATATAATAAAAGCCAACAAAATGCGTGTTTTTTATTATCACAAGCTCATCATTCCAAATGGGATAAGTACGTCAATACCAGACAATTCAAACGAATTATGGGGCCTATATTATGGCTACGTGTAAATGTGTTTGCAAATTGATTGAAATAAACAACACGGGGAGCACGTGTCATTTAACTGAATCATAGCACTGCTGTTACATAATGTATATAATATCATATGTGTAGGCTGTATTCAATGGAATAATACACAATGGTTAGTAAGAGGGTCGAGGTGCTAAATTACATACTCAAATAATCTATGATATTAAGGAAATGACACAGCCAGTATAAAATATTCATTATTTATTTGTCACATTAGTTTAGTGACAATACCCCCTTTAAACTAAAACCCTGGTATTACAAGTCTATAAAACGGTATAAAAGTCTGGTTAGTCTACTGTTCCTATGGCGATACAAGTACACACATCGTTATGAGCAATACTGGAGCGTATTTCGAAAATCACACGACATATATAAGGCCAAGATGATTATCCCTAGTAAGATTTTGTCAGAATGACTGAATTTCTGGTTGATAACATCTTTGAAGTTTGGTGGCAAGATCTGCCAGCAAACAGTTGGCATTCCCATAAGAATAAAACTCTGTTTCTCTCTTGACCGACTAGAAATTTGTTTCTTACAAGGATAATTCTTATTAGAACAGGTACAACAGATCTTGTAAAGTCCTTCAATTTCACATCAACATATATCAATGAAGTGTTATCTTTAGAAACAAAACATTCATTGACCATGTCGATCTGACATCTCCTAGGACACTTCCAATCAAGAATACTACATATTCTTCGGCAATTTGTGAAGCTTTAATAACAATACGTAACCAGCATATATAGACGTTTTACCATGAAGCTCCATGATTAGAGTGATTGTCTTGATGAAATCTTACATGGACCTTTTCCGTGGACAAGGGTATCGCAAACCAAGTGTAAGAGTTTGGCTGGCAAACACGAAGCTTGTCAAATCAAAGTATAAATTTAAAGACTAAAAAAAATCGTAAGTATACACACATGTGCCACATAAGTTCTTGATTGGAGTAAAGCTTATCATCGTTATTAGCCTGACTATTTTAGGAGTTCTTACTCCTCAATAACTATTGAGTTATCCAGATACCGCTAACGGTATTTTAGATGGACAAATCGTACACTTTGAATAATAAATTTCGGGAATGACTTGCAGGGTCAATAACGGGTAGGAAATGCATGAAAATAAATGAGACGTACTACTTGCTGCAAAAGTGAATTTTATCAGAATTTATGGAAATGAAATGTAAATAACGATTGATGTCATTGATTTGGCGATAAACATGCTTTGATTTTGCGATGAACATGCTTCAAATTTAACATTCAATAATGACCTGCCTTAAATGATATGTATATCATAATACATGAATTCCCTTTATATCTTATTTCTGCTCAACTTGTTTTTCATCCTAAATGTTTTCGGTTCCTACGTTTGACATACAGTGAGAGTAATACAGCGGTTATGAAGAACATAATTAACAGACCACTTTCCAGAGTAAGGATATAACATAACCAGATTTTACCCATACTTTCCATAACGGCTGCCAGGAGATATAGATTTATAGAACATCCTCCCATGGCTCCAACAAAGAACACGGATGAAACACGACCAGATACACGAATGAATGACTTATTAGTCCATGATATGACTAAAGGAAAAATTGCCGACTTGGCAAATCCAAACAAAGGAGCTGATAGCCAAACTCCTATGCTGAAACGAAGAGTGATGCTCGTTATAAGAAGTAACAGAGAAACTAGTATAAGAATGATCTGTATACCTATATAGACAATGCTGTTAACACATTTTGTTAAAAACATACTCAACGTTCCTCCCATAACTACCATAATAAAGAGTAATGATGTAATCATAGAACCGCTGGCCTTACTCCAGTGGAGGTACTCCACACAGAACGAAGATAAGTAAGTGGAAAAAGAAAAATCGATGGCATTACTTATACTGCCCATTGTTACCATAACAACGAGTCCAAGAATCTGCAGGTGCCTTGGAATATGTCGATTACACTTGCCGCTGGTATTCTGAGATTGATTTTCACCTGTCAATTCAGAATCGTCCACTTCATTTGAAAAGCGTTGTTCATATGAATGGTCCAGTTGCTGCTCATTTATACACTCTATAGGTTTCTGCTCTTTTGAAAGTACTTGTTTATTTAAATGTTCCTGCTCCTCTTCATTTGAATTTTGTGGTCTTTTCGAAAATTTGTTATTCATTTGTAAACGTTCACCTCTATTTTTCTTTTCAGCGAAGTATAAACAAACAAACCACAGAGCGTGAATAACACAGAATGTGGAGGAGATAAGATAAGCCACATGTATCCTGGAAACCTGATGTCCGTGAATCTGTGTTATATCGTCGGTTGAATTCTGTTCAATATAGTTGGTTGAAAGTTGTAAAGATATGTTCACTCTTTCACTTGCTGATATGGGTGTTAGATCTGGCATGTCGATTGCCCTTTCCTCCGTCACCCCAGCTTTCCTCATGAGAAACGGAGCAATGATTAATGGCGAAATTACCCCGCCGACGTTAAATATTACATGAAGACCCACCAGGACAGTTTTACTTTTCGTTTTCCACAGGCGAATAATTTCTGCATTGCCAGCTACAAACAAATAGAAGAATTCAGTCATCAAATATCATAATAGTTAATTTCTCCTTCTAGTTTTCGACCGGCCTAAAATAAGATACCTGGGAGGCTGCAGAGGAACTCAAATTAGGCCGTGATAGATATCCAATATTGATGGGCAAAGGAGCACATAGAAAATTATATCTATACACAAATATATTTTCCATGTCACTCATTCATGATCGACTAAACTTCATTATAAATCCCTAACGCGGAATATAAATAAATGATCTTAAACTCGTGGCTCTGTCATATAAAATTTCAATAATATTATTGAGTTCAATAATTTGATATGCCACGAGCCTTTAGGCGATTAATACATTTCATAGGACATAGCCACGATTGTAAGATTCTATCCATCAAATAACTATTATATATATAAGATAATATAAAGAAACAACTTTCTATATAAGACCGGCTCGGATGAGACGTTTCCGTCTATCCACACATATTTATCATGACGTCACAATAGTGCTATTACACGATATTTATGACATGGCCGTATGACATGGCAGAACGGGTCAGTTATGTGATAAATATGTATTGGTGCACAACAAAAGCATGAAAAACAAATGCATATTCTACCACTGTATAATGAAACTCAACTGCATACCGTATATATTGTAACAGGAACGTTTAAATTCCGACGTGAGCCAAACATGTAAGTGTTTATGGTATCATAAAACAGTTACGTGAAACATAGATATGGGGTACAGTCATGGGTTCAGACATGCGTCAAACATTGAGTGAGCCAAAATATAAAAGTAAAATACAAATATATAATAAAACAAGAAGTCCATGGGCCTTAATAGTCACCTGAGTTTTGATATATTTTAGCATGCTTGACCCCAGCGACCTTGAATGAAGGTCAAGGTCATCCATTTGATCAAAACTTGGTATATCTTCATCCTAGCATGCTACAGACCTAATATTGGGTCTCTGGGCCTTTTGGTTTTCAAGAAGAAGTCATTAAAACATTTAAGCATATTTGACCCCTGAGACCTTTAATGAATGTCAAGGTCATCCACTTGAACCAACTTGGTAGCCCTTCATCCTAGCATGCTACACACCAAATATCAGGTCTCTGGGCATGCTGGTAATTGAGAAGAAGTTGAAAATGTAAATTGTTTACGACAGACGATGGACGACGCATGACGCACGACGCCGGATAAAAGGCGATCGCAATAGGTGACATAGATAATTAAAAAAAACTGTAACATGAAATACTATAGACTGCAATAACAAATTCATGATATCACACAGCCGTAGTGTGAATTAAAATTGTTTATTATACATCTGTACGTAAAAAAAACAAAAATAATGCATTTTTAAACTGCAATGTTAAAGTTGTATGATGTGATATCCCATATGTGTACCGAGGAGTTGAAACTAGACATTATTGTTATTACACAACGGTATATATACAATGATAAAGTGCGAGCATTTTAAAACAGATGTTAAAATGAAAATGAAAGCACAGACTTCAGATGATATTTTAAGAGTAACTAAAACGCCTTGCCTTTGCAAGATACCTTCTAACAACCAGCTCGGCAGCGAATTGTCTTAAATAAATTCGTTTTAAATGAAAAAAAGCTTTTCAATAACTGTATCATCAACGTCATGCGCTTGGCAGCTGTGAGATTCATGTAAATTAGTTTTAAATGAAACTTTATAATACCTGTATCAACAAGATCATAAAAATGAAAAACATGTGCTACCTAATATACATAAACACTATATACCTGCATCTATAAGTCCAACAACTAGGCCCATACTGGCATGGCAGGCGACCATAAGGCTGTACACAGTACACCACGGGATAGCGACTACAATGGCCGCCAAACACAGTGCACTGACCGCGAACAGGAGGTCACTATTACATCGATGATAAAGAAAGCCGTTGGCCAGTGCTCCAAGTGTGTAGCCTATGTATAGACTTGTAACAATCCATGACCCTTCGTCCAAACCAACTCCTGATATACTCTGAAGGTCGAGGAATGCTGGGCCTATCTGACCTTTGATACCTCCCTGGAAAAAGAAAAACGATTTTTCGGCATAGCCGTTTAATATTCTTTTGGCCCCGGATATGACGCGACAGGTGGCGTTACTGGTCAAGATGAGGTAAATGGTTGGTCAATGTAGCGGTACATGCAAAATGCATATGTGCAGTTAAAAACGAAACAAAGTTAAGCTTGAATGCAAACTGAATAAGTGGGTGTGTCTTGTCAAGAGACACATTAATAAAAATTATATTCCTGATTCAAATGCAGTCTTGTCACCAAAAATGATTCAAGCGGATATAATTTTATTATCGTGCTGAAAGGTTTATTTATTTCCCCAGCAGTTTTACATTATAACCACCATCATTTAAACTATGCCGTTTATCTTTTTTAAAGATATTTCTTGTTATCATTCTGTTCATTAGCACGAAATTTATATTGCGTCCATAAACTGATGAAAGGTTGTAACAGCTGTTTCGTGTATTGACATGTAGTATCCTTAATGAATACTTTTTTAAAACTAAATGGTAGTTAATTGTAAGTAACACTCTACGACTCTTAATTGTAGTAATATGTAACGGTTAGCTGAACGCCAAACAATTTATTCTCTCCAAGTTGAATAATACTGACAGCTGTCTCCTACCAAATTCGTATTCAAAGGTTATATTCATAAGAGGGTGTTCTTGTCTACAATCAATTTAAATAATTAATCAGCTTAAGAGTCATCTATATTGCGGAATAATATTGAATTTCAAACACGAATAAATCTCTAAACATTTTCACAAAAATAGTCATGTAATATACCAAAGTGTTTGTTAGGACATGTGGCTTCTTACAATTACCAATAATTAACTGTAGATGCTATTAGTTTCTTCTATAGAGTAACTTCGTGGAAAGATGTAGCATGGAATAATTCTAAGTCACGCAAATGACCAAACTTGAAAAATAACCAAGCTGTTATGCTCACAAGTATCAATATCACAGGGTAGGAACATTTGTTTGACCGGATTTTGCTTTATGTACGTATAAACGCTTATTTTCTTTTGACCTTGAAATGCAAATGGCGATTGTGAATAATATTACACAAATATGGCTTAAAAGAAGGCATTTTAATCAATAAAAATACTCCTATATCATACTTTTAAGACATCTGATCATAGTAAGAAGGACCTTTTAAAGTCAAATTGTTAAACTGGGGAGTCTGTGGCCTTTTCTAGAATTCTTTAAAGTGTATAATAAGATAATTTCTGGTATTTGAAATACCTCCTTATATGTCATATTTGTGTGATATCATTCACCGCCACCATTTGCATTTCAATGTAAAAAAAACCAGTGTTTATACATGTAATAACGTCAAATCTGGTCAAACCAATGCTCCTCTTTTGTGCTTGAGACACTTGTGAGCAAAACGACATGGCAAGTTTATGTAATATATGCGATACAATGAGCTAATTATGTCCCCTGAAACATGCATTTTTCGTATGTTTTGTTGAAATTTATAAACAGCTTAACATATTACATGTCAACAGCAAGTCCCACGGTTTGCCATGATACATACTAAACGTTCATCATGTTACTTCTGTTAAATTGCACCATAGTATGAATTTATACGCATGTACAATATCACTGTTTTAACTGGATTTGCTGTTAAAGGGTTTTTGGCACATAGGGTATTTTTCCATTTTCTGTTAGCCCGACCCCATAAATGTTGGCTGACACAGGTTTCACCTCGCCTTACAAAGCTGTTTATCTATTTAGGCCAGTAGGGGGATATTGCTGCTGGCTGAAAAAATTTAATGAGCTAGGTGGTCACGTGGTCCGACGCGTCATCTGGTTCACCTCACCAGTATCACTAGGCTAGAATCTGCATTGTCATATGCATTTATAGAGGGAAACTTCAAAGAGCCCCATATTATTTTGTAAACATTGAAAGCAATGACAGTGAATGTCCTGATTTTATCATCTTACATGTTTAGATTTTCTTTCCACACCTCATGTCTGTAATTGTATAATCAAAAAAGTAGACCAGCGGACAATATCATAACCTTGGTGATTTACTAATATCACATGTCATCTTTTTAATTTTTTTTTTATTTTAAAAACTCAAACAATGGAATATACACTATATAGGTCTACTCAGAGATGTAAATATCACATATGTGATATATACATCTCTGGTCTACTATGCAGTGAGGTGACAAAATGATCTCACTTGTGCAGTCTTTTTTACGGTGATTAATTTTCCTAGCCTTAATAACTATTTTATTTTTGGCATAAAAATATCCATTTCTTAATTTTGCAAGATAAAGAGTTGATAAAAATGCAGTAGTTTGAAATACAGTTGTCTCATCCTGATACAATTTAATTAGATAGTACGTAATCACAGAACTGATTTTTTTTATCTAAGACGATACACAGGTTTTTTGTACATTGAACTTTGAGGATTTCCTTTGTACATATTAAATCAAGAATTTTTTACATATTGGTTGAAATTAAAGCGTCCAGATAATTTTTTATCCAAAGCATGTTATGATGACATGTTGGAAGCTAAAGATCCTTGGATTCTTTATTTAAATCAGGAACTTTGAACTGTCAGTCTTGGGTAAATGTTTGAAGAAATCAGTCACTGTTTTGATCAATTTTACAGTAATGTATTCAAACAACGTCCTTTTTGACAATTTCCTTAAAGAATGTTTTATGAAGGTTATGAAGGAAAGGTATTTGATGTGGTGAAAATGTTACGCAGACATTCGTATTGATTTGATTAAAACGTATCATTTTAAATACTCTAGTATGTTTAAACGTATTCAGTTACTCAAAGTAGAAAATATAAAAGAACTTAACAATTTAGGAAAATATTTATCACTAGCAAATAAACTAAAGGAAAGATTTTTTTTATAAGATTTTAATTAGAATATATTCATTTTTAATGATTATTTCTCTGTTTCCCTGTAACAAATCTGACAAATTAGCTTATTGAATTATAAATCATGTAAGAGTGGACGCCTTTGTCCATTAATGTTATATTCTATTTTATTCAATAAGTTGTAAAACTTAATTATGGAATAAAGTTGAATTGAATACAGTTGTTTAATGAAAAACCTTTGGTAGATAGTGTGTAAATAGTGATTTAATGCGACACACATTTGGGTGTTTATAACGTTAGTTATACTATCATCTCGGCAGCAGTGAACCTGTGACGTAGGAGGCTGACCGACCTCGTTATCAGAATGAAATTTTGCATATAGGTCAGTTGTCCAGATGGACCCATACCATGCCCTATATCTCAGCGTGTATATACACAACGCCAGGAGTGTGAGAGTAATTTGACTGGCTTTTCAGAAAACCAACCTATAGACAACTTTAACCTTTTTGTGTCTAAAACCCTTTAAGATGCCCCTGAATCCATCATATAATAATTTAAGCTATTAAAATCCTGCAGAAAATCACCGACATTTTTTTAAATGTCCGTCCTCAACTACTTCTATACCATAATCATTATATATTGTTCTAAAACATAACGTTAAAAATTTAGTGTATCGTGGTTCTTCTTCTTCTTCATATCAATGTGAAAGTATACCTCATGTTTTCCTATACAATCATGCAAAATCATGTCTTTTGTTTTCTTTGTTTTGTGTCCTCTGGATTGGGGAACGAATGCAAACAAAAAGAATCTGCTGCTCCAACTGCAACATCTGGATCGACAGTGTTCATTTTCAAACTACTTTCTAACTTCTTCAATCTGTAATGCCTCAAGTTTGGCCCCAGTATTTATTGGGATCTGTACAAAGACCGGCACAAACTTTTTAAGTCTACACATTTGCTATTTAATGCTAGGAAGGCATTTAAGGACACGTTAGCATGCTGCTGTAAATGTAATGTGACCGGATAGGGTGCCAATGTACCGTATACAGGTGTGGTATTGCAGTGTGATGACACTATGTATGGTCTTTAGTGTGCCTCGTGATCTGTGGACAAACATTCTTCAAATTTTGCAATCTAAGGTGATGAGATACAGTAAAGAAGGTTCAAACAATATATTTTTCTTAAGCCTTACAATGAGTATATGTGATAAAAGACAGTTTGAAAATTTCAATTTCGGTTACTGTACTCGATGCAATGAAAAACTTTGTTTAAAAAGATGTCCATCCAATTTCCCAATTTGTTAGCTTGATCTGACATTCCAGCCAAATAATCCTTTTGTCGCTTGGAAAAACGTCCAGGAATCTTCTCACAATTTTAATTGGATATTTCCGTTAAAAGAATTTTTTTTTTCCTTGAATGAACAAATGTCGACAGATTCCATCTGTCTTATCCACACACAACATAGATCTCCTACATAAGTGCAATTGGAAGTTTTATAATGACCGTCATGATCCCTGGCGGAATTATCTGTCATATGAAGGCCAACTTTATTTTACCATGTTCTTTAACCTTTCTTGTGCCTTCTTTATCTCTCATACAGTTACCTTTCCTGGACATGACCTAGATAATAAAGAACTGCATTTCAAGCATTTTCAAGTCAGTGGCCAATGTCAATCTAGACTGTTAATATTACTTTACCCCCGATATTAACCATCGGCTTTCAGTTTAATTTAATTTTTTATTTAAGGGTGACTCTTATTTAAGGTTACTTCAGCTAGCTAAAGGCCCCTGGCTATTTTTTTTCGCCGTGTTATCTTCAAACATTGTTAGAATATTTTCATGTACTAGCCTTAAACTCTTCAGTTAATTTCTTTGGACAATTCGATGTTAATAGTGATGAGGTCTGACAATGTTAACATCAATGACGAGATACACAGTGGTAAAAAGAAGATGGCGGATGGGTCTCTCGCTTCTCGGTAAGTTCTCTTACTTTTTACTTTTATTCCGCGACTTTCCATTTATCGATATGGTCGAAAATACATTTGATGTATCCAAAATTGTTTGTCTTGGAAACGGATTAATCTCAGAATATGTCGTTGTTTCAAGCACTCAAAGACCATTCTCGTATATTCGTAACTTTGATTGTGTTTTCGTTCGTCCTTTTTATTCATCCGACAATTTAAGCTTGGACGGAATATGGAGATGGAATAATGTCAAAAACGTTCATTTAAACACGATTCCTTTATTTACTAATACTTCAACAATTTTGGTTGAAAAACGATAAATGTTATTGATGGTATTTTTGTGTGGATTATTGCTACAATTTATGTGATTGTCCTGTCGAAAAACACCGTCAAAGTTACTAGTAAAGGAGAATGGTAGTGGTAATGCGAGCGCCGCGCAAGCCGATATTTTTGGCGAGTGTAATCCTTTGCCAGTCAAAGAATCTTGGATACATCAAAAGTACTTTTGACCATATCGATAAATGGGAAGTCGCAGTTTTTTAAAGTAAGATAGACTAACCGCCATATTGTTATTCTCTTAGTAACGTAGTACTCCCACCGTGAAGAACCCATTTCAATGAATACATTATGAGTACCTATCATCATTCAAATCTTAAAATCCAACAAATTATCCAAAAAGTCTAAACATCAATAAAAATAAGGACAGCAAATGAATAACAAGTAAGATATTGCAGTAAACATATACAAATGTTTATATTTATTATGCAACAGACTAGTAAGGAATATTTATTATGCAACAGACTAGTAAGGAAAAGGCCACTTTTAAATGTAAGAGCATGGGACAAAAGTGGTGGTCACGTTCCGTATCTTAACCATTGGAGTTTACTTCCCTATAATAATAATGCTGGAACAACACATACACATACATGTACAACAAAAACAGTACAGGGTGAACACACGCGTGTATTGTGCCTATGCACGTTACTGTCTACCGAGACAGACTAGACCGTTTGCATTGTCATATTACAGGTTTCAGCCTGCTTCATTGTTTGCAATTTATTTTACATATTACAAATCTTTAAGACATTTAACTGTTAATTTTCGAATTAGCACCTGCTAAGTTTATGTTAGCTTTAACCGACAACTTCCGGCCATTAGTTATACAACGTGAATCTGACCTTCTAATGCGCTGATATATAATGGTTGAATTGGCACACACAATACTTACAATCACAGCAAAAATACCGTAGACAGCCATTGATTTGAGGACATTTTGCCGGTACCATTGATGCTGCATGATTCTCCTGTACATGTGGCTACATCGACTGTCTGTCTCACCCATATTGCTGTTGATCAGCTGTTTCTCTGTATAAAGGACGCCAATACATTTGTATGTATATATACACCGTTATATAAGTAGCTCGGTACCAGCACGCTGGATTTGTCCTGTATATCGACACTGCCTAACAAAAGGCCAGGCTAGATAACCCTCGACCTCTCTTAGATCATACGCCACACACGTGAACATACTCGTGCGTGATATACCCACACACGTCTAATATTCAAACATAACACACCCATATATTCAAATGCATACAATGTCTAATGCAAATGTATGTGCAGTACTGGTACACATATATACATGTATATGTCTAGTGCATATTGTACCCAGTACTCAAATACTGTACCTAGTACTTAAATACTGTACCTAGTACTCATACGTTAAACCTGGTATTCCAATATTGCACCTAGTACTCAAATACTGTACCTAGTACTCATATACACTCAAATCTTGTACCTAGTACTGATATATACTCAAATATTGCACCTAGTACTCAGATACCGTACATAGTACTCATATACCCTCCAATACTGTACCTAGTTCTCATATACACTCAAATACTGTACCTAGTACTCATATACACTCCAATACTGTACCAAGTACTCATATACACTAATGTACCGTACCTAGTACTCATATACACTCAAATATTGTACATAGTTCTCATATACACTCAAATAATGTACCTTATACTCAAATACACTCAAATACTGTACCTAGTACTCATTTACACTCAAATACCGTACCTAGTACTCATATACACTCAAATGTTGTACATTATAATGATATGTACTCAAATACTGTACTCATATACTGTACTTAGTACTCATATACACTCAGATACTGTACCAAGTGCTGATACACACTCCAATTTTGTACTTAGAACTCATATACACTCCAATAATATACCTAGTACTCAAATACCGTACCTAGTACTCATATACACTTAAATATCGTACATATTGCTCTTATACATTCAAATACCGTACCTAGTACTACTATACACTCAAATATTGTACATAGTGCTCATATATACTCAAATACTATACCTTGTACTCCAATACTGTACTTAGTACTCAACTACACTCAAATACTTTACTTAGTACTGATATACACTCAAATACTGTACCTAGTACTCATATACACTCCAATACTGTACCTAGTACTCCAATACTATACATAGTACTGATATACACTCCAATACTGTACCTAGTACTCAAATACCGTAACTAGTACTCATATACACTATCATACCGTAACTAGTACTAATATACACTCAAATATTGTATATAGTGCTCAGATACACTCAAATACTATACCTAGTACTCGAATACTGTACCTAGTACTGATATATATTCAAATATTGCACCTAGTACTCAGATACCGTACATAGTACTCATATTACCTCCAATAATGTACCTAGTTTTCATATACACTCAAATACCGTACCTAGTACTCATATACACTCAAATACTGTACATATTACTGATATACACTCCAATTCTTACTGATATACACTCAAATACTGTACCTACATTTATTTTTTTGTAGTACTCATATACACTCCAATACTGTACCTAGTACTCATATACACTCCAATACTTAACTTAGTACTCATATACACTAATATACCGTACCTAGTACTCATATACACTCAAATATTGAACAAAGTACTCATATACACTCAAATAATGTACCTTATACCCAAATATACTCACATATTGTACCTAGTGCTTATATACACTCAAATACCGTACCTAGTGCTTATATACACACATATACTGTACCTAGTACTCCAATACTGTACCTAGTATTTATATACCCTCAAATAATGTACCTAGTACTATATACACTCAAATAATGTACCTTGTACTCATATACCGTACCTAGTACTCATATACACACATATACTGAACCTAGAACTCATATACACTCAAATACCGTACCTAGTACTCATATACACACATATATTGTACCTAGAACTCATATACACTCCAATACTGTACCTAGTATTGATATACACTCAAATACTGTACCTAGTACTCCAATACTGTACCTAGTATTTATATACACTCAAATACTGTACCTAGTACTCATATACTGTACCTAGTATATTTAGATACACTAAAATACTTACAAAGAACTTAGGTACACTAAAATACTGTACCTGGTACTCATATACTTATTCATTTGCACACATGTACAATATTGTAGATGTTTATATACTTTATAAATGTCTCGTGTCTTTCCCCATAACTAAATATCAATTAATGAAAATTTATTAACTCAGTATTTTTTTCCTTTATGCAAACTCAAAATATTTGAAAATATTTCTGCTTTATCATCACTCTTAAAATCTTCAGACTTTAAAAGATACGGGGAAAAATGTGACACAACCTTTTCTTTGCACATTACATAATATTTCAGACATAACATGGTACAGTGCATTCTTCAATAATACATACCGCTGTTATGCACGAGTGAAGCTATAATGGACAATTTCCTTCGACCATGTGTTGTATCCACATGTAAATCACGAAAGTGCTTATATAGAAACTGTTTATGTAGGAATGAGATATTTATAAAGAAAAAAAATGTGATTGATGCAATAGGCAATATTATACATGTATATATAATGATGGTGTCAGATGATGTCGTGAAGAAATTTTTAATATCAAAATTACATTTCTTAAAAAAAAAATACAGCAACAATATACATCTAGTTCTAAACCCCGATAAACTGGCATACATTTGAGGTTTTTCTTGTTAAACGAATTCTCATGATGCAATACTCACCATAACCGTTATGCATTAATCCACCAGTAACCCATGTATTTGTATAATAAAATACAAGATAGAAATGTCACACACACACACTCACACAGCCACACACACTCCTTGTGAGACCCGACTAATTCTTTGAAGTGCAAAAATGCCCAGAGTACTTCCTCTTCAATATAACAACAAAGAAGTAACACACAGGGTAAAATCAGTCAAGGGGAGGAATGAAAAAGGATGGGACTCACTAAGGTTATGGTAAATATAACATCATGAAATTTGGATTTACAAGGAAAACCTTAATTTCATTTCATTTATTTCAGTAAAACATTATCATAACTTTATAATGCGAGTTAGTCTTGCCGAAGAAACTCCGAATCCCAGTGCGAACAGCAGAATAGACCGAAACTCAAGGGCCAAATAAAGGTGAACCAAAATACAAACCCTAATGTTGGAAACCCTGCCCGTGGTAAAACAACGTGGGACGCGGAAACGCAAAAGTCTACTGACTACAGGAGGAAGGAGGAGCTGTTACGTTCTGGGCAACAACCAACGAACCGAGAGAAAATTTTATCAGAACCTCAAATAAAGTCTGTAAAAGTAGTCTGGCCACCCTAAAATCACGCACTTTAATCTCCTAAAAAGAAGAGCAAGTAAATAGAGCCAAGGAGAAGCAAAGGCCCTATCCTCATGAGCTCTTACTCAAAATACATCACGTGTCTCTTCATTTAAACTCTCATAGGCAAGGAGAATACCAAATCCACCTGGAAGAAGACTGCCAAGAATTGTCCTCCTGACTTTGCTAAATCAGCAAGAACAAACAGGTTCGAAGGTCGTGCCCCTCTTGTTTTAACAGGATAATCAGTCAACTACAGAATAACTACTGACATGCCGTGTGGTTATTCACGATGTCACATGGCATTCAGAATTGTGCAAACCACGACATAGATGTCACTTACATCTTCTTTTGTCGCCTTTGTTGTTGATAGCCTGAGTGTTGGAGAGCAGTAGTTCGGTATATAGGAAGAACTGCCGGTGTTTTCCCCTTACACGTTGTAGTTATATAATGTTCATTCAAATGTATCCCGTCGAATTTAAATCGGGTTTCAGCCTGCTTATTAAAACCTGTTTAAGTATTCCGTTATGTGATATGAAACAACATGAGTGAATTAAAAATATAAAATATTCTCATCATTGTGTAAATAATATTTACGGCGTACAGAAAAACATATAGTCATCCTCGTAAATAGACACGATATGCGTTACTACAATATGCAAAATAACGAAATTCACCTTAATTTGTCTTTGTCATAAGTCACAACAAATATATCATGATTTTACACATAATTTGCAGGAAATTTCATGATAATCTTTAAGATCAAAACTGAAGTATGTACCTTCGTAGCAAGCAACAAATATTACGCCTGATAATAATTTTTCCAGCAGAAATTTTCATAGCAACTGTCGCTTTAATTAAATAAAAACATGATTTAAAAAATAATTGGTTTCGTAGATTGTCTACCTTGTTCGTGTCTGAGGCCAAATATCACGTCGTTAATGTCCCATACAGACACAAAATACATAATCATCAAGTTACATGTAGCTAAATCACGTTTGAATTTATTATTCAAAAAATATTATTCATCCTTCAGATTTTTTGAAGATAGAATATATTAAAAATAAAGATTTTATGTATCTCGGACTAATATGATATGATAGTCATTCATTTTGGCCAGCTGTATAAGATGTGTTAGGAAAGACCATATAGATATTTGTCCTCTCTTATCGGGGTTATAATAGATAGTGTGGAAACTCCCAGCAGAATCAGATCAAAATCGGCCAGTTAGTGTTGAATTATGTTAAGTGAAGTACACAAACCCCCTACTACTAATATTTTTTGGAAATGAGATCATTGTCAAGGATCTTACAATCATTATGTGAATTCTGAAACGGTGCAATTATTTTTCGAATTTTTATTTTCGCTGTGAATAAGTATGAAACTGTACATTTTTTCATCCTGTATTTACAAAACACATTCCACATTCCTATAATGTGTTATGCTGTGTAATTAAGATGACATTACCCAGTATGCAAGCCATTTCAAATGTTCCATTATCAGGTAAATCGCCGCTCTCTAACATATATGCAAATTAATCAGGAAAATATTAAAATTAAGAAAAAATAATGATAATTACGGAAGAGCATTAGGGCCATGAAGCAAAAAAAAAATTCATTTTTTCGTGTTAATAACTCGAAATTTCGACTTAATAACTCGAAATTTCGAGATAATAACTCGAAATTTCGACTTAATAACTCGAAATTTCGAGATAATAACTCGAAATTTCGAGATAATAACTCGAAATTTCGACTTAATAACTCGAAAACTCGAAATTTCGACTTAATAACTCGAAATTTCGAGATAATAACTCGAAATTTCGACTTAATAACTCGAAATTTCGAGATAATAACTCGAAATTTCGACTTAATAACTCGAAATTTCGAAATAATAACTCGAAATTTCGACTTAATAACTCGAAAACTCGAAATTTCGACTTAATAACTCGAAATTTCGAGATAATAACTCGAAATTTCGACTTAATAACTCGAAATTTCGAGATAATAACTCGAAATTTCGACTTAATAACTCGAAATTTCGAAATAATAACTCGAAATTTCGAAATAATAACTCGAAATTTCGACTTACTAACTCGAAATTTCGAGATAATAACTCGAAATTTCGACTTAAGAACTCGAAATTTCGAGATAATAATTTTAGTTATGGAGATTGGTAATGCACTAGATTTAATCATAAGTATATTCAACACAATCTATCATGTTCACTTAAAGGGGGATCTCAAGAAAGCAAACTAATTTTACTTTTGGTTATTAAGACGAATTGGCTATGAATCATCCTGACCTAAACTGATAGAGAAGATGAAGTTGATTTCCCATTCTTGTGTGTATATATGTATGTGGGAGGCCACTTAAAAGGGCCCAAGAACTAAGAAGGCTTATAGTAAATTGATAGTGGAGGTAATAATGACTATAAGGAGGGGCCTTTCATCTATGTTTTCAGTCTTAGACAAATCACGGAATTACAAGTACAGATGCTATCGAAGACTTTGATTAAATGAATTTAACAATTCTGCTTAAAACTTCATAAAAGTTGAAAGATGGTCTCACATGTACCTGCATATACACGTCATAATGTGGTAACCTAGACGTTGAATAAATGAATCGCCTGAAGATGGCCGTTAGGCCTGAAAACGTTAACAAAACACAACAGTTGTCATGTTGAATTTATATTTTTCAACTATATATACATAAACATACAGTGCATTCCTCTTAATATCATGTCCTATTTGTCAGACAAAAACATGATATTTACAGTAGTGACATTAAGAGAAACATGTTTTTTCACTAAATCTAGTGCATTACCAATCTCCATAACTAAAATTATTATCTCGAAATTTCGAGTTATTATCTCGAAATTTCGAGTTATTAAGTCGAAATTTCGAGTTATTATCTCGAAATTTCGAGTTATTAAGTTGAAATTTCGAGTTATTAAGTCGAAATTTCGAGTTATTATCTCGAAATTTCGAGTTACTAAGTCGAAATTTCGAGTTATTAACACGAAAAAATGAATGTATTTTTTTTGCTTCATGGCCCTAATGCTCTTCCGTAGATAATACTAATTTAGCATTTTCAGTGTTTTTAATTGTTCCGAACATGATGTAAAAAAAGTATTTATTTTATGCCTCAACATCCAAATTGATTAATCGCAGTTTAGTTACAGTGTATCAATCAATCAATCAATCAATCAATTACTGAGACCGAAAACACGTTAATATCATTTAAATCAATTAAGGAATATCTGTCGCGTCTGTCCTTCCCTTCTGCAACATCACTAAGAAATCCTAAAAGGACGAAAAGACTTTGTGAAGCAGTTTTAATTCCTAAATTCATTTCAAAGGTTTTACCATCACTTGTGTTTTTCTATGATCATTTTAGGACGTACCTTTCGAGGAAAACCTTATATTTTGTAAGTATTTTGAACTCGAGACTTCTCGGTATCTGAAATAATTATTTGGGTTTGGTCATTTTAAAACTATACATACCAAGTTTATCATGGACGCCTCATTGGTCTTTGTTGGAGTATACCGCAGGACTTTTCCAGTTATTTTTTGTAAACATCTCGAATGAACTGATACGCTTATATTATAATATTGTCATTACGCATTATACTATAATATAATAATATATTTAATATATATTACGAAATATTTGGAAATTAAATAATGCCGATAGCATTATAGACTAACACGTTGTCTATATACAATGTATATAAAAAGCAACGGTTATATTTTAATGAAACATTAGTTGTCAAAAGACAACATAGCTCGCCGAATTGGTTGAATTCGGAATTAGTTTATTTTCTAAATTAGTTCAACGGTCACGGGCAAGGTAGGCAAGTCCACAAATGTAGTAAAAAATGAAAGGTTGCAAGAAACATAGATGTCAAATATGAAAGTCAAATCTCATACGGTTAACCACAGGTGTCTGCATCCGGGCTATTTTTTCTATAAATACAAACCAGATGCAGACGTTTCAATGTCAACAGGTGCATGGATATAGTACCAATATAAAGCTCTTCCAATAAGAAACACTCATGTGAAATACCTAAGCTGTATCCTCATTAGTATTGACACAACAGTTTCATTATAACTGCAAAAAAAAAAAAAAAAAAGATACAAAAGTGAGTGGAATCAGCAAAACCCGAGTACATGTATTTCCTTAGGAAAGGAAACGATTCGTTGGAACTTAACGAGAGAAAAAAAGGGAATAGACTCGAATTCCGATTTTTCCGGACGTCTATTGGATTGCTGATTAGCTTTTGAACATTGTCAACTTCACCGATCTAAAATGTTATCGATGTTTTGTTGTATGCATATTGCTACATTTTAAAATGAAGTATTTAAATGTAAACTATGTTTGTTTATTTTGTTCAGTTACCTGGGTATTACGCGAATATTCTGTTAATATGTTTAAATGAAAGCATTATTAGGCAAAGTTCACGTTTGCTCGAAATGTAAACAACGGCCATGTGTGTAGTTTATGTGCAGTGCACGTTGTTATAGCCTCGTTCTCGGCTTCGAGACACATTTCGCTATAAATATAAATGCGGCGAGTTATTTTTATACACTGATTTCTCAAGGACTCCCCCGGTCAAGCGTCCAGGCCAGTGGTCATTTTAATGTTGGGAGAGCGTGAATGAGCATCTTGAATTGCCTTTAATACACGTGTGCAACTAGAATTTTGGGTTGTTTGGGAGTAGCTATGATATATGGATGACGCTGACGCCAAGATTATAGCAACAGCTCCCCTGGACTTCGTCCCGGCGAGCTAAAAATACTCGCTTCTACACGTAAAGGTTAAAATATGGGACGTTTTACAAGGATATGACGTCAAGTTTTACTATCGATCGGAGGTATTGTGTAATTCGATTCGATGATGTACAGTTAAGGGACTTTATCAACTGTTAAACTATTTCACGGATACAGGTCAGATGAATGAAACAGAAAATAGACTTGCATCATCATATGGACCATCTTAGTATTTATAAAGCTGTCATAGAGGATCCTCATAGATGTAACGGTGACTGGCTATAGCGGTAAGTACAGTGTGTACCTACAATGTATGGATGTTATGGTACAAGGATTTATTCAACATTCTAGTAGACAAAGAACATGGATACAGGTCACACATACAGGTTACACATACAGGTATAGTTACACATACAGGTATAGTTACACGTACAAGTATAGTTACACATACAAGTATAGTTACACATACAGGTATAGTTACACGTACAGGTATAGTTACACATACAAGTATAGTTACACATACAAGTATAGTTACACATACAGGTATAGTTACACGTACAGGTATAGTTACACATACAGGTATAGTTACACATACAGGTATAGTTACACGTACAGGTATAGTTACACGTACAGCTATAGTTACACATACAGGTATAGTTGCACATACAGGTATAGTTGCACATACAGGTATAGTTACACGTACAGGTATAGTTACACATACAGGTATAGTTACACGTACAGCTATAGTTACACATACAGGTATAGTTGCACATACAGGTATAGTTACACATACAGCTATAGTTACACATACAGGTATAGTTACACGTACAGGTATAGTTACACGTACAGGTATAGTTACACGTACAGCTATAGTTACACATACAGGTATAGTTACACATACAGGTATAGTTACACGTACAGGTATAGTTACACATACAGGTATAGTTGCACATACAGGTATAGTTACACATACAGGTATAGTTACACATACAGGTATAGTTGCACATACAGGTATAGTTACACATACAGCTATAGTTACACATACAGGTATAGTTACACATACAGGTATAGTTACACGTACAGGTATAGTTACACGTACAGGTATAGTTACACGTACAGGTATAGTTACACATACAGGTATAGTTACACGTACAGGTATAGTTACACATACAGGTATAGTTACACATACAGGTATAGTTACACGTACAGGTATAGTTACACATACAGGTATAGTTACACATACAGGTATAGCTACACATACAGGTATAGTTACACGTACAGGTATAGTTACACGTACAGGTATAGTTACACGTACAGGTATAGTTACACGTACAGGTATGGTTACACATACAGGTATAGTTACACATACAGGTATAGTTACACGTACAGGTATAGTTACACGTACAGCTATAGTTACACATACAGGTATAGTTACACATACAGGTATAGTTACACATACAGGTATAGTTACACATACAGGTATAGTTACACATACAGGTATAGTTACACATACAAGTATAGTTACACGTACAGGAATAGTTACACATACATGTATGGTAAAATGGTTATACATACAGGTATGTACGAGGGCGTATTTCCTTATATATAAATATTTAGTGCCTTTTCTGAAACGAGTAAATGAGATGTATTGTGTGTATCCTGACTCCTGAGTAAAATCTTATCTGAAGGGTCATCAAAATAATAGTTTAAGCTGGTGATGTTTTATAAATCTCTACTCTGTCGTAATTTAACAGAAGTAACTTTATCATAAATTTAGTATTATCCTGGCTTAACATGAAATTTGTTAAGCTGTTTGTAAATTTTGAAAACGCGAAAAATGCATGTTTCACGAGAATATAATTAGTTAATGTAGGTAACATATAGTTCACAATATAACCATGCTGTTATGCTCACAAGTGTCTATAGCACAGAATAAGAACATTTGTTTGGTCGGATTTGACTATATCAATACCGTAAACATTAATTCTATTTTTACCTTGAAATGCAAATAGCGCGGTTGTCAATCATTATACTACATTTTGTCTAGTCAGGATCAAAAAGTTACTTCCATAATATTGCATCAGATTTGTAGGGTTTTATACAAAACAAAATCTGATATCTGAATTAATATTTTCTATGATTTGACGCATGGGTTTCTTGAGGATCAAAGAAAAAAATTTCCAAAAGACATCATAAGAGATAAAATTTTACCAAAATCATATCGACGTATTGAAATTATATTCATGCAATTCTGAAGATAAAGGATATACAAAGGACTTTAATGTATAATACTAGTAATCTGTGTTGTGTGGATCGTGAGGTGTATAATACTAGTAATCTGTGTTGTGTGGATCGTGAGTGTATAATACTAGTAATCTGTGTTGTGTGGATCGTGAGTGTATAATACTAGTAATCTGTGTTGTGTGGATCGTGAGGTGTATAATACTAGTAATCTGTGTTGTGTGGATCGTGAGGTGTATAATACTAGTAATCTGTGTTGTGTGGATCGTGAGTGTATAATACTAGTAATCTGTGTTGTGTGGATCGTGAGTGTATAATACTAGTAATCTGTGTTGTGTGGATCGTGAGTGTATAATACTAGTAATCTGTGTTGTGTGGATCGTGAGTGTATAATACTAGTAATCTGTGTTGTGTGGATCGTGAGGTGTATAATACTAGTAATCTGTGTTGTGTGGATCGTGAGGTGTATAATACTAGTAATCTGTGTTGTGTGGATCGTGAGGTGTATAATACTAGTAATCTGTGTTGTGTGGATCGTGAGTGTATAATACTAGTAATCTGTGTTGTGTGGATCGTGAGTGTATAATACTAGTAATCTATGTTGTGTTGATCGTGAGTGTATACTACTAGTAATCTGTGTTGTGTGGATCGTGAGGTGGATAGTCGTACCAAGTCAGATTATTTATTTCTCCTCGTAGCGATTCTACTTATAAATCTTCTGATACAAATTAAGTTTTCCTTTGAAATAATATAGAGTAAATTGATATAATTGATCAGTTATTTTTTTGTTTTCCATATATAGAATCAACCAAAACAAACGAGAGTCTTGGTAAGTGAAATTCGACAATTATGTTGACTTCTTGGTGTGCGCGGACTCTCCGACTCTCGAGCACTCGGACGGTAGGACGTCCGTTCGTGAGTCAGGTTTACGGACAACAGTTTAGTAACGATGGCAACCGGAAGTTAAAGACATCTGTAGAACCGATACCGAGGCCAAGTAAGGACAAAGATATGCGAGAATTGGAAAAGGAAATCCGCAACGAGCTTAGTGTCCATAACAGAACAGAGAGCACAGTCGTGCACCACCGGAGAAGATCAAAAGAGATGGTTAGCCCGTGAGTAACATTTTTATCTGTCATTTCCGTGGAAATGGTATCATATCAGTACCAGGGAAATAGCTAATGAACATGTATAATAAAAGGTCATTTACTGTGCTAAAGTTACATTGCATTTTATACATACACAGTGTACATATCTTATGTACTTTCAAGTTATAATGCGTTAATGTATTAATCTAATGTAATACAAAACGTCTACAACTCATATCACATTACTGTAAATGTACCTATTTTAGCGGTAATCTTATATCAGCGGTTTTTGTTTTGGAAGCATTGCGCTAAGTTACGATTGCGTTAGTTGCACTTTCAATTTACTTTTTCCATCGAAAATAATTTGTGTGCGTCAAATCATCTTTGCGACAACCTGTTTAAATTTGGGAATACGCCAGAATAAGTAAGAATAAAGTACTCTATATAGTTTGCGTGTAGTGACGTTTTGTTTTACATAAAAAGAACTTTACAACCCATTTAATTGTTATACACTATAGGCTGTATCGCTCAAATAAATTTCGCTGAATGATACCTTCTAGTATGTTATCAACTGATTTGAATAAGTTTGGAATTTATATATACAGGTAAAGTGCAAGGATGTGGCACGTTATGTTTCGGTTTCGATTCACAAAATTACACTTACACTCGCTTCGTTGCTAAGTCATATTGTTTGATTTGTAATGTGTTTTATAATGAAATAAGGTTTTTGTTTGTTTTTAATTTTTGTTCTTGTTTTTCTTTCATGACATAATTTCGTAAAATCACAAACGACAATGTGTACCTCTTTTATTTCAGGCGCGATATTGAACAGATAGTGGAAAGTCATGTGCTTGATTCTATGCGAAAGGGGGACTTTGATAACCTTCCAGGATTCGGTAAACCATTTAAAGAGGAATACGAAAATCCTTTCATGGAAACTGGTCTAGCGAAAATCAATAGGATACTGATTAGTGAAGGATATAAGCCATCTTGGATTTTACTTGGAAAGGAGATTAGGTGATGTATAATTTTTATATTTAATTTTGATATACGTTCAATATGTTTTCATATATCTTTTTATGAGAAAGGTATACTGATCATAGCTATGTAGATTATTATAGAGATCCTAAATATTTTTATTTCAACTGATATAAGTTATGAAACACTTACATTAAATGTACTAATTATCTCCTGAGAATCAAGTGATATAAGCTCTAGATACTAATTTTCAGTTATTTTCATAAGTATATTTTTACCTATTTCTAAAATAGTAAACGATGTTTTTGTTCAAGTTTGGCTCTCACTCTCGGATAACTTCTTTATCACGCGCTAATGTCCCTCGCGTGATTGTTTTCTATCCGGAGAAAGACAGACATGTTTGCCTTGACCGGAAGTGTGTGGTCATCTTTATCAGAGGAGACAATATAAAGTCTGTTCCGAGATAAATAGCAATTTATTCCAAGTCATTCTCGACACAACATTATTATGACTCAGGAATATTAGATATCAAAACTAATTGAGAAGTAATTGTGATTTACATTAGGGGACGGGACGAGGTATTTAGAATAATTTAAATAGTATTTATATACTAAATTATTCATCATTATATACTAAATTATTCATCATTATTTGATTATTTTGTGACAATACAACAAGATAGTAAAACAAATGTCTTTGATTCTCTTTCAGGACGGGCATTACAGATGCAAGATTTAAACTAGCTCTGGAGAGAAGTAGATTGAAAAACGCTTCCCTTACGCCCTGAGGATCAGGCCAGACTTCAGGTGCATAAAGAAAAGTTTGAAAACATTATTCTAAAACTGAACGAAAAGATTCATAAACACAACTTGGAAGTGCCTCTGATTCGGATGCAAAAGGTTGCATTTTCAATAGAAAATGAAAAGAAAAAAGTGTTAGACAATTACCAAAGCTATATTCCCGCCGACTTCAAAGATAGTGAAGCAATTGACTATTTCAGACAAACCGACGGTTTGGCTGGAGTGTGGGCAGACGTGCTGGGGGTATTTAAGAAGAACAATACCGCTAGTTAATATACAAGTTATTGACGGGCATTATGTCTTCGATAGGCGAATCATGAAATTAAGTAGCCCGAGTTTCCTCTGGCCATGACACCATGTCTGGTGTAGAGCCCCTACACCAGACATGGTGTCAGGGCTAGAGGAAACTCGGGCTAGAAATTGAGGTGTATTGCCAAAGAAGTAGTAAGTTTGAATATCGTCACAACGCTAAGCGAACTACCAATTAGACTGACGTTGTGGGTTTGTTCGAGTATCCCCAACAACATGGCTAGCGGGTACATTATGTGCCATTGTAGTAGGAAAACTTCGCTTTCATCGCCGACAATTTATTTTTATAAGAGGCTGAATTTATCGATGATATTACCGGAACATACCATTATGACCAAGCCTGCTCTTTTACTTTCGTCTTGATCCATTTATCTATTTATTGGGTCAAGAAATGCATTAAAATCGTGATCGCCTACACACATTTTCTTAAGGTGATCATTAGTACAAAATTCTGTATGGCATATCAGCCTGATGAGCCTAAAGAGATATTTGTTATCACAATGTATGGTCACATGGCTACTGTTATGTTTTCAGTATATACATTGTAGTTATAATAGTATAACGTCATATTGTTATGCTATAAATTATTATTAAATTATATTTATTACATTGTTGATTTTGTTAAAGAGTTCTAGTGTTAGCTAAGAAAATGACTGTCATATGATTCAAGATGGCTCACTTGACAAAGAAATTGACTCTCGCATCAACGAAGCAAGTCCAGCAGGCAGAAAGTACACAACGTTAACGCTGTGGTGTTTCCCTCTTTTCTTTATGGATTAGAACCATGGGCAATTTACAGAAGGCACCTCAAGAAGCGCGCGAACTTCCACATGCGCGCCTTTCACTCCATGTTTGGCAGAACCACCTCGATCGTGCAAACTCCACCAGCATCGAATCCAACCACATCAAGATCCAGTTTGGATGGTCGGGGCGAGTTTTTTTTCGCACGGAGGAACATCAAACGCAAAGGTCAATGACAAGGGGATTGATCAAGGAAAAAATACAAAGACTGCATCAAAACAACCTGCAGATATGCAATGCGATACCATGGAGGACCAAGCCAGCAACATTCCTCACTGATATTCCATGTACACGAGGCCAGCGTCAACTTTCAAGAGGCCGGTGACTTTAGACTTCCAGTGTCACCACTGCTCCAATCTAATTAAAATCTAGATGGCCATTCTCACTACGTTACATGAATATCTAACAGCATCCCATAAGGGGTCACGTCAGGGTGACCTCTGAGATGTGTGTATCAATTTGTCGATGTCATCGAAGCAAAACATTTCGTCACAGCATGCATCTGAAGCAAACCATTTCGGCACAGTATATAGCTATATGCTTTCCGGAACGAAATGACTTGAAACAAATTGACAGATTATACAAGCTATGCAATCTAGTCATGCTAATTCGGACATATAAAATTCACTTCCAAGATTCTGGAAGAAGTCATTTGATTGGCTAATCCAAAAGGTCACCCTGACGTGACCCCTTATGGGATGTTGTTAGATGTTCATGTAACTTAGGGGGCCGCGGTGGCCGAGTGGTTAAGGTGTACCGACACTTTATCACTAGCCCTCCACCACTGGGTTGCGAGTTCGGAACCTACGTGGGGCAGTTGCCAGGTACTGACCGTAGGCCGGTGGTTTTTCTCCGGGTACTCCGGCTTTCCTCAAACTTCCAAAAGCTGGCACGTCCTTAAATGACCCTGGCTGTTAATAGGACGTAAAACAAACCAAACAAAATGTAGATTTTAATTGGATTGCCACTGTTCCATACTCGTCTCTAACCTGAAGTTGTAAAGTCACCTCAACATACGTCGATGAGCTGCCGAACGATGACGTCTTCTTCGGATCCGAAAGATAGCCGCCATATGATATATCATGCTACACATATATGTTGAAATTCTAAGCTACATTTTTGTGTGTAGACAGATGTGCATATATCGTATTTATTTGAGATGAATACATTTAGACAATTAAACATAATAACATAATATTAAGTTGGTATAACTGATATCACACAATGTGCTAGATAAATTTGTGACGGAAAAGCATTTGCTAAACTAAACTGTGGACACTCCAAACACAAGACGTCCTTTGTATCTATGTACAGCCTTCAGCAGTCACCGGGTCAAGACACGTTACACTCTTATTTCCTATTTCTAATAGTAGCAGCAATGTACTGGGGTATTTTCTTGTAAAAGACACAACTAGTTTTTGGAAAAAGAGTATATTGTAACAGAAATAACAGTCATAGAAGGGTTTGCACGGGGACAACTGAAGGCTAGACGGACACTTTAACCGACTGGATCACCAGTAGACACAAAACCTCGTTACTGTTACTCCAGACAATTGTGTAAATGTATCTTGAAACCACAAATTGGATCAGACATATATGGTAACCGTAGAGCACGTGTCCTTTATATTCAACAATTCATCGCCACTAGTTCATTTAGGTTCATCACAAATTGACCTGTAGGTTATAATGGCGCGAGTCCTGTTTGTTCAGCATTGGCAATGTATGTTAGTCTCAAATAGGTCGTTTTAGTTAATCACGAGTGTAAATTAGTCTCGAGTGGATTCTTTACGTTAACACTCGTCTGACGTTTAGGTTAATCATCTGTAGGTTAGTGAGGTCAATCACGACTGTGTTCTTTGGATTCAACAAAACATGACTCTGTATGTTAGTATCGAGTAGGTCCTTTTGGTGGGTTTCTGTTCCATAACCATTGTTGGTTCTTTCCTCCCGTACACGTCTCCATAGTGATGTGTGTAGAGTCATATGACAACGTGATACACCGGTCTCTCCCAGGATTATAGAGAGTATTGTCCTGTTTACAGAAAAATGAACGTCATTATCAAACATTGACATAATTTCACGACCATCATTAAAATGTGAAAAATGAGTGTTATAAGAACTGTGTCGCGATTACACAGGGAGTAGCATAAACAATGCTTATATTCTGAATTATTCTAAAATTATTTCTAATATATTCTGCATAATATTTGTCTTTGTTTTCCTTTGTTTTGGTGTCCGTTCTTGTCGTTCTCTACTCTTAATAGAATATAGCTTGAAGTTACGTTAGACAATGGCCATTTATTCTATATATAGCATTGCTTCATAAGTCTTCGAGGAACTTTTTACCAACGATTTGTCCTCATATATCGTCAATATACATTAATATATAGCTAAACGTGATTATCAGGGAGTGGTTGACGTCACTATGGATAGAAACATTACTGACGTCATTGTAAGGACAGTAATGACACTTACATCTCTATATAACCAGGATTGTGGTCCCCCTTGTCCGTGGCATGAATAAACTAATAACCCTTCGTCATTGAAGTCAAAACAACCACTGTCACGTAATATCTCATTCTGTTTAGACATCATCCAATACTGAAAAAGAAAATAAACAAATAGCATGAAATATAATTGAAACAAAGAAATAAAGATACAAAATATGTCATTCAGAAGCCAATATAGATAAAAGCTCGAAGAAAATATAGACACGCAAATCTCATACATTTTGGTCATAATCCAATACAAAAAAATAACACAAAGGAAAAATGGAAATGAAATTTGGTAAGAATCTAACATTAAAATAACAAAAAGAAAATATGGAAGCGACATATCTCACTCCTTTTGGTCAGAAACCAACATAATGCAGTAACATCAAGAATAGCGGAGACGAAATATGTCTTTCAGAAACCAATATAGATAATAGCAGAAAGAAAATAAATACACGGAAATCTCATACATTTTGGTCAAAATTCAACATAAAAAATAAAGTAAAAACGAACTTGGGTCAGAATCCAACCTATAAAATAACAAAGAAAAGCTTTCAAGGATTGTTCGAAACGTACAAGACCACAATTTCATATAAAATCTAGTGGTAGATACGGTATACCGCATAATATAAAAATTAAGGCAGTTCCCGATCTTCATATTTACTCATAAATATAACCGGTGATTTTTGTTATAAAGTCATTTTTTAATGTGATATTATCTGATGATTAATTTCCACGCATGGCATGACATCCAACTGTAGGTGGTTTCTAAACATTTATTTCGGGTTGGAAAGTATGGTTTACGTAAGGATTTTCGATACACGTTGGTTATGTAACAAACATCCTTACATAAAACAACTGTATGTAGATTGTCTCCGGGAACTTTGGTTTCCTCCAAGAGCAATACCACTCGTGCGCTCCTATCCGGGCCATCAATAACACTTGTTATATAGGTTGATATATAGAGGTTACACAACGAGTGGTTGTTGGATATGGAATTTATTTCACACGAGTAAGTTATTTTTTAAAAGTTACAAAAGACACGAGCTTTAGCGAGTGTTTTTTGCAACTTTTAAAAAATAACTTACTCGTGTGAAATAAATTTCATATCCAACAATTTCGAGTCGTGTGACCTGTTTCTACCACAATGATATCGGCTTGAATCAAAGGGAAATGTGGCCAAGTATAATTTCGCGTATGCAAATAAAGTGTACCGGTGACGTCCGGGACCCGGTGATGTGACGTCATTAGCTTATTGATGACGTCAATAACAATTGCAGCTTGGGTCAAAGTTCACCGTGTTAGCCAATCAAAATGCGTACAGAGTTTACACCACGTGTGGTATAAACAGATTGTTAATCAACAGCTGTAATGATTAACTGATGGTCTGAGAGTTGAATAACACAGGGTATTGTGGTAAAAAACTTGTTTATACATTGTTGGAAAATAGGAAGTGTTTATACATGTACCAACCTGATTACCTCCCATGCCGTGACATTGATAAGGAATGATGCGGTTTGGGCTTGATCCATAGCTTGCTTGGCCGTCTATACATATCGGTTTTTCTACGTTCTTTATCTGCAGATTAATAACATAAAACACATTTTAGTAGAAATTGAAATATAAAAATCACTGGTCTGACCTGGGCTTCAATGATGTTACACCAGCGATTCAAATTATTGCCGGGGACGTCCTACCATCCATAATTCAAAGGTTACAGAGAATTTTTCATATACATTTATAGACTGAATGTTGAAAGTGTTTCTAGGAAAAAATCATTTACGCCAAGTACTCAATAATCAACTATACCGAGACAACATATTCTCTCTTAACTATGAGTTCTGATTTTGATTTTGAAGTACTCGAGATGGTCAAGAAAGTTATTGTTTTAAAACTTTGCTTATCCAATATCTCGGGGAGATGATTGCTGCATTAGGGATTACGAATAAAGAGGTCAGAATTGCCAAATACTATTTCAGAACTCCTTTATCACCAAGTTCAGGAAACACGAAGTCCACGGTAGAGAGTTATCACTTTACGACATATTTAACCCTTGACTAGGTGTTCCCGAAAATAAAAGTCCCTGCTAGACAGTTATCACTTGAGAATTTTTTAACCCTGGGCAAGGGTATTCCCGGAAATAAAGAGTATATGGTAGACAGTTATGATTATAGATCTTATTTAACCCTGAACTAGGGGATCCCCATAAATACAAAAAGACATGGTAGACAGTTATGGTTTTAGAACTCATTTAACCCTGGGGTAGGGAATCCCCGGAAATAAAGAGTCTATTGTAGACATTTAACACTTTATAATTTATTTTACCCTTGGGTAGGGGATCCCCTAGAACAAATTCGGGGTAGGCTAAACCTCTGGGCGACTTGAGATTCCTCGAGAACGAAGGACTCACTGTAGATACATTACTTTCTCATTTAGTACTTACTTGCCCCGATGCTGTAGAGTCCCCAGGAATAAAAAGCTCTGGGTAGACGTTCTGAAGAAACCATTTAAAATCGTGACATTGCAGGCTTTCGCGTAACTGTTTCCGTTCAGATATGTCTCCATAGTAACCCTGTAATTGATAAATCATTGTCCTGGTTTATTACAAATCCCATATATCTAAATTCACCATATTCTGTAAACGTTCAAAGAATAAATCCAACACTTCCCTGTTTGAGTATTTTAATACACATAAATATATATAAGTATGACAAAAAAAAACAAGACTTTGCCGCTAGGCCTTTCTGCCCTCTCGGGCTTCTTCAGGCCTGAAGAAGCCTCAAAGGGCAGAAAGGCCTAGCGGCAAAGTCTTGTTTATTCGTTGTTTTTTTTCTATATACATTTACCTTCGCAAGGACATATTACTTTTTCTTTTATGCTATAAGTATGACATATACATACATTGTATATCATACGGAAATAATAGAATGCTTTCAATCAAAATGACCCGACGACCAAACTGTGAAAAAGAAAAAAAAGTCACTTTTTTTTTTATTTATTTAACCTCCAAAGCCACTAAGGATATTTACATTTGTACGCTTTATGTTTTTTTTAAAAGATGATGCCACATGAGGCTGGTGTCCATAAAGGAAGGGACCACTCCCAAGAGCCAGTTCATCATGCAGCCGAAATTAAAAGCCAATAAGCAATAATCAAAAATTTGTTGACTGTTTATTGTCAATATCAGTGCAATCTTGGTGACATAAATAGATTAACCTATGTTAACTCTGACTTTTTTGATAAAAATTATGTGCTTAATTTTCGGCCGTTTCCCTGTATGTTCAATTGAATGAATGGCATCTGTAAATCAAATTCATTTCTTTAGTTGATTCACATCCCATCCATAGGCACTTGTACCTAGTAATTAACACTAGAATTAAAATTATCCTCGATATGTACTATATACAGAAAGGTATTCAGCCTCCGTTTGAGATAAACCGTTCGAATACCCTTGTAAAAAAAAATAGAGAAAATTCGATATTTTGCAAATTTTGAAGTTACATTTATCACTTTAACATTCTCAACTAACCTTTAGGTAACGTCCTTAACATAAGGCATGTGTGTTTTGCTGGTAAAAAACATCTCCATACATGTCTGAAGCAGAGATCGTCTGTTTTGTGAGAAGGAAGTGACTTTGTTTCCAAACTAGTTTTTGCAAGAAGCTGTCTGATTGGTTCGGTGAAATAGGTAAGCCAATCCGACAGCACCGTGCAAAAACTAATTTGAAATGAAAGTCACTTGGAGACCGAGGAGCTGAATGTAAATACTCTAGAATAATGCACAATGCCGATCTCTAAAATTGACCCTCATCAATATACTGGTGTGAATCAATAACTACATATGTACAGCATTGTTTTTTTACCCGTGTCATTGTACGTACCAAATCATTACCAATCCTGTCGTAGTAATACATTTTAAAATCATCCAGCCAAACCTCAGCCATCCTAACATTATTCTTCTTCAATATATTAGTGTTTCCAGGCCAGGTGTAAGGGGATTTCTTTCTAAAAATATGTCCAACATGGGAACAAGGAATAGTTTCAAGAGTTCCGCCACACATCCAAATCTGAAAGTTGTGTAAAAAGAAAACTTTAGTACAAATATTGACGTTTATAAAAGAACATAATTAAGTACGCGTTTTTAAGTTTTTCAGTTTAGAAGTTGGTACCAGAATCCATGATTAGGGTTAGATACCCCAAACAGAAGTGGATTCAATATCGAAGGACCTATTCCGATTATCATGCTTTCCCTGACATATGTCGATTACTGATTCAGAAATTAACAACACAAGGTTTCGAGAGATGTAGGTTGGTGATGACCATGAGGAAGTACAGTGTATTATGGTCGACACCATGCTCTCATTTGGAAATATTCTATTTCCTTATGTTAAATGAAGTCAGGCGTGTTGGATGCTTATTGATATGTGTTTGTCATCACCCTACCTCTCATTCGAGATTCTGATTTAACCCAGATTTGACCTAGATTGCGTGGAAGGTGTCGTCAGAAACTCAGAAACTTATTCTCCATCAACATCTGGTCTTACTCTCCTTTTTCTACTTCGGGAGTGGCCATACAAATATGTCTTTGTTTATATTTTACCCTCGTTTAATTGATGTTGATTTTAAATCATTGATTTTGTTGTTAGGTCAGTACACTTGGTTATTGTTGTTTTTTCAACCAAATTTGAACTATGGTTGAAAACCAAAATACACAGCGAGTTGGGATATCATTGCTATGTCGATAAAGTATATCTTCTGTAAGTACCACGTTCTCAAATTGATCACGAATACAGGATGTATAAAGAGTTTAATTTACTCATGTTTCCAACAATTGTATATGAAGAGTTAATTTAACAGTTGATTAGAGTTAATTCACAATAGTGTAAAGATCTAGTAATAATATCAACGATGATATTGTTTCAATATCAACATGGATGATTAGTACTAGTACCGATAATGTTGTTTAGAAATATACTTATTATAAGTACTGATATTTTGTCAAACCTTTGTAGGAGCTTACCAAAGAAATAAAATAGTTGGATAATATTGACTGAAACATTTTAACAATTTCAATAATGATCTTTAAACTAAGATAAAAGACCACACGGTCACGTTGACCCGTTATTGTCCCTCCAACCGACGATATTTTCGAGATCCCCCCCCCCCCCCCCCCCCCAAGATAAACAATATGTACTTGAAAACAATACATTATATTATTTTGTTTGTTATGCTATTAGGCAAGTAAAGAAATAACATGTTTTCTCTAAAACGACCATTTTCTTTATCAGTGGAAGCAAAGAACCTCAAAATGTCTTCTTTTTCTCACAAGATAAACATGTGGCTATTTACAGTTTGAACTTGATTTTATCATTTTCAAGTACAGCCTACCACTTTTACGAGAGCACAACAGTAACTGCATCCTGTCACAAGATTGAAATTGCGTTATTATGTATAATGCATATTAATAATTTTGAACAAAGCAGACAAAAACAAACAAAAACAAAAAACAAACAAAAAACAAAACAAAAAACAACAAAACAAAACGAAAACGTTAGTCCACATTGTTTAATTCATTTTACCTGAAAATGAAAGGTTTTGATAGGTTGTTGTATCCATTTGTTTTGCTTTCATTATCTTCATTGGTTAAACTCGAGTCTTATTTGTACATGTATTAGTAAAATATAACAGTTTGCCAGTTCTCATTGGATTTTAAATAGAAACTTATGGATTCCCTTCTGATATCTCACTTGTAGAGATTTTTAGAGATGTTGTGTTGATAAACTCATAATCATGTTTACACAACAAATTCTGACGTATTCGTGAGTTCAATGTAACCGTTTTTAAAACCTACCCTGAAAGATATTTCCAGGTTCTCTCCTCCCCAAATGTCCATCCCAGCGTCGTATGTCCCTATGTGCGTGAAGAACTCTTTGTTTATTGCAAAAAGACCTCCTGCCATTGTTGGACTCCTGCAATAAAATTATTCAACTTATATTTCCATGACATTACCAATTTAAGGTTTTAAAGACCACTTTCAAAGAATTCTTTGTATAGTACATATTCACATACTTAATATAATTATAGATAAGATCGATTCATATGTGATAACAATCTTGTCCCTGGTCTTGATTTTATGTTCTCTAATGCTACACAGGCAAAATGTCTTCGGGTCAATTCATGTCAAATTCATCTCAATTTCGGGCCAATATTTTCAGATCAAGGAGCAGATTAGTCAATTCATGTCAAGAATTTGACCTAAATTTGACCTAAAATTGACCTGAATTTGACCAGAAATTGATCTGAATTGAACACATAAAAAATAATTCAGGTCAATTTCAGGTCAAACTCAGATCAATTTCTTGACATGAAATTGATCTGAAATTGACATGAAAATAGACATGAACATTTTTTCGGGTCTTTTTTCAGGAAAATTTCTTCATGTGAAAATGACCCCAATTTCAGGTAATTTTCAAGTCAATTTCAGGTGAACGTTAGGTCAATTTCAGGTCAATATTTGTTCAGGTCAAATTGACTTCAAGACATTTTGCCTGTGTAATATTCTCACTCAACCCAGATTTGACCTAGATTTGCACAGCGCGTATCATCGATGAACTATAAGACGCTTACTCTTCCCGAACACGTGGTCTGAATGCCAATCCACCTTTTTCGACCGAATTTTGCAAGCTTTATCGATTTGTGTTAGAATTTTAGTTTCGTTTTCATTACCTGACTGGAACGTAAGCTTTATTATTTCTCCTTTCGCGTTCTCTTTCCGGAATGGAATGCCACGTGAACGTCAATGACCAATCAAATCCGCCAACTTGTGTGGCATCGGCTGGCGAATATTTGAACTGAAAAGTATCATCGTCAATAGTATCGATGCAAGGTGTTACAGTTGTTGTTGGGTTGTCTTTGATCCTATCCAGAAGAGGCTCCAACCAACCTGTAATAAGTATGTCGTAGTAAATCGTTGTACCACTATGGGTGACGTTTTATCACTATGAATGACATTTTGATATTACATGTGACGTTACATTACTACAGGGGACGTTTTACCATTATGGGTGACGTTTTACTACTATTTTTGACGTTTTACTACTAACCACTATGGATGACGTTTTATTACTGTGGGTGACGTTTTACCACTTACCACTATGGGTGACGTTTTACTACTAAAGGGAAAGTTTTACTACTACAAGTGATCATTTACCAATATGGATGAAGTTTTACCACTATGGATGAAGTTTTACCACTATAGGTGACTTTTACTACTATAGGGGACATTTTACTACAAAAGGGGACGTTTTTCCACTATTGATGAAGTTTTACCACTATGGATAACGTTTTACTACTTTCGGTGACAGTTTAATGTTAATTTTGCTGTTGCTACTGACTTGCGCTACAAGAATAAATTAAAATTGAATACAAATACAACAGTTTTAATAGAAGCTATTTAATGATATATCTAATCTCCTGTAGGGCATGCTCATATGAGATCAAGGAATAGTTGCATAGGGTCACATACCTGGGGCGCATTCGATGTGCGAGTCAAGAAAGATAAGCACAGTACCAGTTGCTACACTGTATCCAAGAAGTCGCGTTCGAATCAGACCCTCACGCTGCTTGTTTCGTACGATTTTAACTTTAGGTAGGTCCTTCATATATTCCTCCAAGCGTCCATGTAAATGTTCTAAAATACGTCACACATGCTTATTTAAATGAAGGAATTCGAATGATTAACAGTTGTTTGTTCACCAGATACTTATCATTGTTCCTTAAATTAAGAAAATTCCTCAGTTTAAATGTTCTATATGAAAGACTTATTGGAATTAAGGGGGGAACTTTGTAAAAGAAACTGCAATGCTTTTCCAAGGAAAAGATAGCATAAGAAATTAAGGAATGTTGTTGGATCTGAGGCCAGTTTTCTGATCGCCGATGCATGACGTAATAAAGTTCAACTCAGTCACCGCAGTACATCAATCAAGGAAAAGTGTTATACTATATATGTACGTGTATAGATAAATAACTTCAACAAATAATTCAAAATTTAACCCAAAACATTCTTTAAATACATGTTGTTAACTTTAAAATATGCTGCTCTAGATAGCCGAATTCTTGCGAACATGTAACTGTTTTACAAAGAAACACGAGACTCATAGCTGATTCAGTAGATGATGTTATTTACCTCGGTCAGAGAAATCGTCAGCAAGGATAATTTCTTTGATGAGATGTTCTGGAGATCTGTCTAGTATACTGTGTACACTTCGGAGTAATACACTCCAAGCCTCGTTATGGAATGTGATTATTACGCTGGCTTCCGGTAGGTTGTCAGCATATTCAAGCACTTTACACCTAAAGAGGAAGAATATGTTATTAAGTTAAATCGACTATAACTGTAACAATCAGAGTTGTGAAATATTATCAAGCGTAATATTTAAAAAAAAATTCATTTAACTAATATTCTTCTTTAAAAACAAAAATTAAAGTGTCCGCATCCTTGTTTTGTAAATACCTAAATCGTCTAAAAAAATAAACGGCATAGTTTTAATTCTGGTTGTTATAATGTAAAACTGCTGGTGAAATAAATTAACGAACTAATTAATAAATGCGCAGTTTCAGCACGGATAACAAAATTGTATCAGTTTGAATCACTTTTTGTGATAATAAGACTGCATTTGAATCAGGAATATGATGTTATTAATGTGTTATTTGAAAAGATACATGAACTTATTCAAGGTGCATTAAATCTTAACTTTGTTTCGATATTAACTTTATATCTGTATTTTGCATTTACCGCTACATTGACCAATCACATGCTTCATCTGGACCAGTAACGCCACCTGCCGCGTTATATCCGGGGCCAAAAGAATATTAAACGGCTAATGCCGAAAAATCGAAAAAATTAATAGTGTCAAAAAGTGTATTTCCTGCTGTTATCGGAGAATCTGCGCGAAAAGTAGTGTCAAGTGAGTGTTTTGTCAAACACTTGTCTACAGCAAAATAACCCATTTATCTATCTCGCTTCGATTGGTAAATGCAAAGGTTCGCTCTGATTGGTCAGAAATGAAAAACTTATACTTTCACTGGAAAATCTTTACCGGTATTTATATGTTTTATCAGTTTGATCAATTTCTTTTACTAGCAAAAATGCAAAAAGAAAAGATATCTATATTTTTTAGTTAAAAGATATCAGATAAATGACAAGTCGACTTGTGGATTGGTTTGACAAATAGTGCAAGCATCCTTAAATCGCAGTGTGGAAGATAGGGCGTGTCCATTGTATAACTTAAAAAATATGTTTACAGTAACGTACATTCGAGTGTCTTGTTATTGCTTGATTTGAGGCAAAAACAAATGTCACATGAAATACTCATTATGTACACAAAGTTTATACATTAATATTCGCTCTAAAAAGAGACAAACAAAGCCTAAAATGTCAATAAATCAATACAACGTTCGCTGTAGTTCTACTCGATCAGCATAATAATATTGTATTGTAGAACTCAACAACAGTACAGAAAGTGACGTGTTGGAACACAAAATGTATACAGTTGTTTCTCCGATGATGAAATATATCTATTTATTTACCTCTATGTCCATCCCAAACTGGACATCGGCGAACACTATTAAAACCACTCTTCACAAATTTAAACCACAATGATATCTATCAAAGCAGAGACCTATATTAATTAGTATATAGGTCTCTGATCAAAGTGACCGCTGCCTTTTAACAAAATAAACCCGATGCACAAGTATAAACAATATTTTATTTTCTTTGAATACGTATGTGGCCATATACTTGGGGCTAATGTTGTCCATTATTATAAGTCACAACACTTATCTCTGTTTGTCTAAACAGTGTATATTAACGGCGAAGAGCCGATGGCGAAATGATGTACTTACATGTGGTCGCGGGGGTCGGGCAGGGACCTGTGTAAGGAGATCTTATCACTAAGGTATTCATTGAAAGCGTTGTCCTTCCAGCCTTTATCGTAGGCACTTCGTTCACCAAACGACAAGGACGATTTATCTATGTGAACTGCCCGACCACCTTCACCTGGAAACAGGGAATACATACATTTATGTAATTACATTATACATTAATGTATTTCACAATACATACATTTTTATAATTCACAAACAAAAGCATGGAATATATACATTTTATATAATTCACAAATGAAACATGGATTACATACACTTATATAATTCACAAATGAAACAGAATCATTGAATCCATTTATATGATTCGTAACTGCGAACTAATTCTACTTTAGCACATTCTGTTAGAAATTATACGTTTGACGAAAGATACATGCTTTAAAGATTTAACAACAAATGCTTAATAAGTTATCGCAACTTATATCAATTACTCTACGTTATCTCGACTTATATCAATTACTCTACGTTCTATCAACTTATATCAATTACTCTACGTTCTAATATAAACTAATATAAACTTTATTTTATTCATTCAATTCATACATATACAATACACAATCAGTGGCGTAGGAAGTCGTCAAAAAGTGAGGGGGCAAAATTTGTTTTAACCTTAAATTTTACGCACTAAACAAATCGTATGCCATCTCCGCAAAATTAGCCAATAATTATCATTTCAACATCCCATGATAATTTTGATAATTTATGTAGTACAAAATAAGTTATTTACGCAAATCAGAATATATATATTAAATATAGCAAAACATGAATCACCAGGATTTTCGAAAGGGCGGGGGGGGTCCAGTTATTTAGTAATAATGCAAGCGCCGTAGGAGCGAGACGATTTTTCTTGCGGGGTCCGAGGGGCCGCCCAGCTGGTCCAGGGCAGCGCCCTGATATGGGGTTCAAGGGGGTCTAAGCCCTCCGCGGAAAATGAATATAGCACATTTCCAATAATTCGGGATCAGGCGCGGAACCAGGAGTTTTCGAAAGGGGGGTCCAGTAATTAAGTGATCAAGCGAGCGCCGTAGTCGCGAGCCGATTTTTTTTTTCCTTTTTGCGAGAGGTCTGGGGGCCGCCCAGCGGGTCCCAGGGTGGCGAAGCCCCCCTGTAGATCTGCAATCGAAAGGGGGGGCAGTAATTTAGTGATAAAGCGAGCGCCGTAGGCGCGAGCCGATTTTTTTTTTTGTATTTCCTCGTACCTGTCGGTAATTAATATCACTCTATTCACGTTAAAACCGCGCATTCTTCTTCATGTTGTGTTTCTGTCTTTTTCTCATTATGAACTCAATTAACTTCACAAATTATCATCAACTTATTGAATCTATGTGATGAAGTTAAGCAAAATTACGTATTAAGATATAAATATTGACTTACCAGCTGGCTATTGCAGACGACCGACACACAGGTCTGAGGATTGATATACTAGTATAAAAGTCGGAATGTTCCGGATGTACAAGATAAAGTTTTTATCGTTGCCTTCAAGAAAACATTATCGGTTCGGAAATATACAGATATTTATCGAAATGAATATATAAATTCGCGTTTTATCCCCTTTTTTAGATTTTGGATGTCAAAAAGTGGGGGGGCAAAAAGATATGTTTGCCCCCCCCCCCCCCCCCCCCTGAAAAAAGTGGGGGGGGGGGGGGGCAATTGCCCCCCCTGCCCCCCCGCTTCCTACGCCACTGACAATCATACAATCATAATGTGAATAGGATTCGGAAACAAGTATAAGACTTATATTAATCCGTTTCCTTTTATGACACATTGAGTAAACGGCAGCAAGTGGGAGAATACGTAAGTGAGCAATGTAATACTTGAATAAATGAAAAATGGGGAAATTCGGAAAGAGGAGAGATGAAAAGACTCTACGTTCTATCAACTTATATCAATTACTCTACGTTCTATCAATTTCTTGTCGAAAACATACGTTCTGCATGGCAAAAAAAGAAAATCAAAACAGGGAAAATAATTACTATTTTTGAAAAATGATAGAAATATTTCTGTAAGAATTGAAGATAGATGGTAGCAGATAGACAATAGCGATATCTATCCAGATATACAATAGTGATGGATATCCAGATATACAATATCAATATCTTCCCAGATATACAAAGCGATATCTATCCATATATACAATAGCAATATCTATTTAAAAATACAATAGCAATATCTATCCAGATATACAATATCGATATTTATTCAGATATACAATAGTGATAACTATCCAGATATAAAATAGTGATATCTATCCAAATATATTATAATGTTGTCTATCCAGATATACAATAGTGATATCTATCCAGATATACAATGTATAATAAGTATACTTACCCATTCCTGACATAAGATCCCGTTTGTGTATCACGTGATCGTTTCCATCTTGGTTGTTGAAAATGCCTTTTAAGTTTACATCTTTCGCCATATCGCCGATTAAATCGTTCATGTTAGGCATCATATTCTGTATATCCGGAATCATGTCCTGCACGCCGGCATGCTGAACGAGTTTATTTGGTAATCCTCCTAAACCTTTCTCGTCATCTTGTTTACGTTGTTTTTCCTGTTCCTCCTTAATCTTTCTATCATACTCCTCCTTTTGTTGTTTAAGCTCATCCTGTTGTTGCTGTTGCTGTTTTTGTAGGTTCAGAAGTTGTTGTTTTTGTTCCTCTATGAATTTTTCCTGCTCTTTTAACAGTTTTTCCTTTTCTTTCTGTAATTCTTCAACGTTCTCATTGGCACGAGCGAAACCTGTTTCCTGCTCTGACATGAGAATGTTAAACTTTATCACCAGGTAAACTATTTCAACCAAGGCCGAAATCAATAGTGCTGTCATCACGAACTTCAACCTAAATATAAACATTTTACTAAATATTGAACAATTACGTATACTCTACCCGTTGCAGAATATCGTAGAAGAAAGCCAAAGCAACAGTGGTTATATCCCGATATTGAAAGTCCACAAACAATTTGTTCTTTTCATCTAATTTCACATTACACGAATTGCAGATAAAAGATATGTATGCATCTTTTATTTATAGAGACTTGTGTCGTGTAGGTATCCAATATTTGTAGTGACGTGTGTCTGGGTATCCAATATTTGTAGTGACGTGTGTCTGGGTATCCAATATTTGTAGTGACGTGTGTCTAGGTATCCAATATTTGTAGTGACGTGTGTCTGGGTATCCAATATTGTAGTGACGGGTGTCTAGGTATACAATATTTGTAGTGACGTGTGTCTATGTATACAATATTTGTAGTGACGGGTGTCTGGGTATCCAATATTTGTAGTGAGGTATGTCTAGGTATCCAATATTTGTAGTGACGTGTGTCTGGGTATCCAATATCTGTAGTGACGTGTGTCTATGTATCCAATATTTGTAGCGACGTGTGTCTAAGTATCCATTGTGTAACGAGATCTTTGCTAATACCCGAGATTTTGTAGTATTCTTTCAATTTGTATTATCTTTTTTTTTCTTTCTGTAAAATAACACACAATTGATGATTATGCAAAATATAGCGATGTTAATATAGTGTTGTTCATAAAATATTGTCAATTTAGTAGTGTTAATATAGTGTTATTAATACAGTATTGTTAATGTAGTGTTGTTTATATGGTGTTGTTAAAATATAGTTGTTAATATAACATTGTTAATATAGTGTTGTCAATATAGTATTGTTCATATGGTGTTAATATAGTTTTTTTTAATGCAGTGTCAATATAGTGTTGTTTATATGGTGTTGTTGATATAGTGTTGTTTATATGGTGTTGTTCATATGATGTTAATATAGTGCTGTTAATATAGTGTTGTTTATGCAGTGTCAATATAGTGTTGTTTATATGGTGTTGTTGATATAGTGTTGTTTATATGGTGTTGTTCATATGATGTTGTTAATATAGCGTTGTTGATATAGTGCTGTTGATATATATAACCATTGACTTATAGCAGTCATAAACTTCTGTTGAAGTGTGCATGCAATTATGTGAACTAGAAAAAGTTACTGACCTAGACGAAATTGAGGCAAAGGTGAAATTCCATTTGAATATTACCACATACTCACAAACATGGCTGCTGAATATGAAAATAAGCTGTTTTATCCTTACATGATAAGGAACGTCAAACGGTAAGAGTAAGGCTATAATCTAGATGTTGGAAACTGTACTTTGGACCCGAGCCAAATAAATGTGATTGTAAAGAAATATTCATTACATCAGATAATTCTAAATTTGCAGGTCGACATAAACTATGTTGTACTTACTGTGGTGTCCGGGATCCCATCAAGTTGTGTGCAAACACTTCGTACTCTCAACTCTACCCCGGGGGTCCAATAGTGTGTTCGTCATTTGCTCAAACGTGGCTAACAAATCAAAATTTAAACTAACCTTTGTGTTTGTCTTCGGGCGAAATCATTTTAACCGAACGTCTAGTTTTCCGTCACTCTATATAGTTTAATAAGTTAGTTGTAGTTTGTACTGCTGGAAGCAGTAGTCAAGTCGCCTGGACTTGATGACTTGATCATATTGGGAATACCGTTGATAGTTGCATACGTTTCTTTCCATTTCCTGTAGCATCAGTAACATATTTAGTTAAAACTCATACCAGCTTGAATATTTACCGTTGTAAATTATTCCAGACATAGTTCTTTTTTTTAACATAAAATGTTTTCTAAGTATTCACTCCCAAATCACTAATTAGCACAAACTCACACATTCACCTGGCCCTTTTAAATAGGGCCAGTATGGCGTAGTTCTCGCTCACCTTTGCTAAAAATTATGTTTCAGTTCTAAAATATATGAAATATTATATGTTAAAGTTAAATTAATAATAAACGGCTGCCCTTTTCATCAAGTGGTATGCCAAGATTTTACAGCCATTTATATTGTTTGTTATTTTATATTTTACAAGTTGGTAGCAAACAGAGCTCAAGGTATGGACCAGATTGTGTAGATGCATATGTAAAAGGTTAATATTGTTTTATAATCTTTAACTTTAGCAGGACAAAAAAAAAGGTTCTCGGTATTGTAAATTACTGCCTCAATCACGTTTGGCCTTTAGTTGAGCGTTCGCCAAAGTGCGGAAGGCTTTTGGTTCTGTCCCCTGGTCGAGACATACCCGAGTTTATGATAGATGCTAATGATGATTAGTACTCAGCATTTTGGAAATGGGACGATTGGTTTCTTATAAGTTAATTGTGTGTGACTCAGTCCCAATGGGCATTTTCCCCCCATTGGGGATGTACTCCCGATGGCAATTTACGAGCATCGGGAGGTATCGGGAACAGGTTATCCGGGGGAATGTTCGTGAGCGTTGGGAGGCCTCAGAAAACCTGTGAAAATTCCCCCGACTTCTTGTTGAAAAGACAACTTCCAAGAGCACCAGAAAAACTCCAGGGATGCTTCCCCAGAGTTCCCATGAACTATTTTCCATGGGAATCCCCGTAGCATCTGTGAGTGTCTCAACAGAGTATAAAGGGACCTTCGGGATGAATGAATCTTTGACGAATGTTCGGCGACCTTTCGGTGACACATTACCGATCTCGGGATTGCTTCCCTGAATATCCGCTGAAATTTCAGTGGCGATTCTTCCCATCGTTCGAATTGGATGGATTTTCCATTCGTGCGCATTTCAGACATTTCTCATGGGACTGCTCTAACGCCCCAAGGTCATGATGAAAGTCATCTTCGATGCCACCTTCCTCCAGCCTTCTGATGTGTTGGGCATTACAATAACTTCGAATTCTCCCCGGTACTCTTCAATGATTGCCTTGTAAACCCCCCTTTGTTCATGTAACTCTTCATTTATGGAGGAAATAAAGATATGAATGAATGAATGAATCTCACAGCCAACTTCAATCCTGGGAAATGCGACTTTTTGAAATTTCTAGTTGCCTTGTCAATTTTGGACCGAGACGGTCAGCAAGGCCAAGGACCATTGCTGGAAGTATTCTCATCAAACCATCGAAGCCTCTCATTGATTCTCACTGCATTCAAGTTACTCCATGCACCATCACATTGTCATGATCTCCATAAAAAAAAAACCTCTCCTCTGTATCCATTGTTTCACCCAGTGACGTCTCATTTGTAATTCTCTTCCGCGTAACAACAACACAGATTACTCCTGTTGTCTTTGTAGCTCTGCCACAATGAGATGTAACCTTCCATCCAGAAGGAGTCCTGTCCAGCATTCAACTGCCAGTGGGAGAGTGATGACGTGACCAAATATACCCTCAACAATCCTTCCCCGAGGCACCCCGAGATGTTCGTCAGTGCTCGACGATACATCACCTAATTAACAGGGGATATTCCTCAGATAATTTTTCAAATGCAAGAGAAATTTTGAGTTACCTTTGTCAATTACCAGAGAAGGTCCCCAGAGCTTTCCAGAACATCGGGCGCCATCCCAAATAATTAACAGAAGCTTTCGTGACCATAAGTAAGTGGCATTTCTCATGGGGGCTGCTCCGGTTAGTATGTAATGTGACCTGGTGACTGGTTCGTTGTCAGTATAATGTAAAAGGCTGGGGTGTATGCTTCAGTGAGATAGCACTATAAAGTCAGGATTGCTAATTTAGCTCTTCTCGAGACAGTAAAAAGGAACTAAACAAAAAAAACAACAAAAAAGTCATGCATCTTGTTTAACTTAAATCGCGCTTCCAGTATTTATATTGGGTATAATTAAGAACTTGGGGACGGGGGAATATCGGTACCATTACGTAATACATGTGCGAGGGTTTGTGTAGCATGTGTTCAAAAGATTTACAGCCATAAGACAGCGGCGAAGCCCAAGAATGAAATAATGAACAAAACACATTTGTCAAAATTATACATTATATTTATTGGTGTAAAACACAGTAACAAAAAAAGTTGATTTATCATAAATAGTTCTTGTTATTGGAGGTATATATATATACACTTGAGTTTAATATCAACCATCATTTCCTCATATCATATCGCCAGGTACCGTATCTAAGTTAAACTTAATTTACTGGGTATGAAATATTGCGTCTCCCGCTACCAAATGCACCCTCTGAATTAACAAAAGGAAATATCTGTTCAAGTTCTCAAGCTCAATAGCCCCTGTCAAGCTAATTATAGGTTTATATTGCAATACACAATATCTGTAACTTTAAAATGGCACTGTCTCTTCCAGGGACGTACATATACATGCATGTTATGTTTGGTTTTTTTTTCAAATTACAAATACATCCGGTAATGTAGGTATTTCTAAATAATAAAGTAAATAAAAAAAAATCTCTTTTTTTTTTCAAATATTTTCAGAATTTCACATCTACACAAGCCATAATGGTACTGATACATATACATATTACATATATATATGTACATGTTAATGGACTATGGCTTGGGAAATTGGGCAAAGATTCTGTGGCTACAAATTGAAAATTAATATTGTGTAAAAATGCTCTTGTATGAATAATACAAACTTAAGGCTATCTCAAGGATTGATGAAATGCCTATAGCTAACCAAGCAATATAAAAGGTGATAGCACTTGTCAATATAATATCAATACTTTACGTGGAAATGAAGATATTAAATGGAATGATTCATGCAAACCAAAAGGAGTCACTCAATATACAATGTACTTTCACACTTAATTAACAACATCTACATGTGTAGCACTTTTCTGGAAGTTTTACCTTTAAATATCTGTATTACTCAATTCAGCCAAAAATGAAACCAAATATAATGCCCAAAGTCACATTTTCCTCTATGAAGTTCTCAAATTGTTGTTTCTGTTATTTTTGTTAACCAAAGAAAGTGAGTTGTACATGTATCCAAATAAGGCAACTGTCATGGTTCCAACAAAAGAATAGAACATTGGCCACACAGACCTGGTAAATATTGACTGAGGGCAAGTCGGAGGTCAATACTTTAGATTTTACCAGGTCAGTATTACACTATATTAACCAAATCAAAGTTCCTTGATTTTTATGTTAGATATGCAATTTGTTTGCAAAAGGGTGGAATTTTATTAAAGTTATCTTGATAATTAGAACTTTACAGGAATTGTGATGTCACAATGATTATGATGTCATCAATGCAATATCGAGTCAGTGTTTCTAAAATTAGAAACATCAGGTTAATATCTTAAAATACTAATCCCCATGTCACGATGATTTAGCCAATGTAAATTGAGGAAAATTAGAATATGTCTAATATTATCTAGCATCTAACTTACTTATTAAATTACCGGTATGTTAATTATTATGCAATTATTATATAAACACAAAGCCTAAAATGATCCGCGTGGAAAGGATTTGAACTTTTGTCAACCAATGTAACCTCTTCATATTTTTGCTAATTTTCATAGCATGAATAAGCAATCCTATGATAACATTTGTAATTAGTATCAATTTAGAATTATTTCACAGAAAGAAAAAAAATGAAACTGATATTGGTCAATGTGTACTAATTATTAAACAAACTCATGCACAAGTACACTGCCGTACAAAACAGCGAGAAGAATATTGAGGACATTTAGTTTAATCATTCACTCATTCCCTTTCATTATACTATCTATAATCACTCTCCCTCACAGTGTCATCAGTAAATCATAATTATAATTTATATTACAGAGTAACCTGTTTAATTGACCATTCTAGCATGTTCTACATGTCATAGATGGGTCTATAAAGGTCCCCTGGTGCCTATTACCTTCCACAACACCAGGAAATATCTATTTACTTAATATCTAGATTTCTTATCTACCAATTTTGAAAGATTTGTATGTTGGGGTTTTTTTTTAAACAAAAAAGTACTTTTGGACTGATGAAAAAAATCTTCAGGGAATGTGTAATGGAAATTATTTAAGATAAAAAATAGTTTTTTTTTATCACTTAAGGGAGCATGATACACCTAAAGAAGTCGTAATTAAACAGGTTTAAATGTTCACATAAATATCACAGAGACTTGAATTACAGCTGTTCCTGACAAAAGATGATATCATGTGTTCAGCCAGAATACCTATTATAACAGTCAACACACTAATTATGAAAGGGTTTGTTCTCTATAAACCTCTGGATCATGTCATAGCCTCGCTCTGGCTGATCATACGGCAGGATGTGACCTGCCCCCCGGACAATCACCTGCGAACAGACAACAATACAGGTATTATATACACAGGTGAATTTTTTTCTGACTTTGGTTAAGCTGTCTATCTAAAGTCTATATAAAGAATAATTAACAGTATTGACAAGCTGGCATTAAGAAGGAGCACTCATATTGATTTAAAAGTACATTTTTCTAAAGTTTACACAGGTGCATGATGCATGTCTACAGACAAAACACGATGGATAGGTTATCCTTACCCTTCCCGTCAGATTACCTAATAATAACCACGCTAAAGTTTACCACAATCCTTTTCAGTCCTATACATGTACCTGGAGTTTACCACAATCCCCTATACTTACCTTACCTACCTGGCCCCGGTTTCATCAAAGTTCAGTAATATAAGGAACTTCCTTAAATTATAGTTTTCCATAGAAAAGCATTGTTGGAATTAATGAAAATATCTTAAATAAGAACTTTTCTTAAATTCTGACATGCTTTCTATTAGAAAATTTAAGTTAAGAAATATTTATTAAACAATTTTACCAAAATACCTTTCAGCCATATAACTAGCTGGTTGAATCTTCCCACAATTCCTTTCAGCCACATACTTAGCTGGTTTCCCATAATCCCCTATACCTAGCTACCTGGTTAATATTTCCCACAATTCCCTATACCTACCTGGTTGATATTTCCCACAATCCCCTATACCTACCTGGTTTATATTTCCCACAATCCCATATACCTACCTGGTTGATATTTCCCACAATCCCCTATACCTGGTTGATATTTCCCACAATCCCCTATACCTGCCTGGTTGATATTTCCCATAATCCCCTGTACCTACCTTATTGATATTTCCCACAATCCCCTATACCTACCTGGTAGAAATTTCCCACATTCCTGACATATCCCGCCACCTCCACATCTGTGGGGTTGACTTTCCAGATCAATCGCTCAGCCTCCGTATACTTCTTCAGTCCTGACCAGTTGGTGCTAAGTAGGAAGGCTTCGGTCAGAGGAACGGCGATGATGATGTCCAGCTGACCGTTATAGATCATCACCTTAAAAAGACATGTGACAGCTACAGGTACTAACCTTGTCTGATTTAATCAAATTGGAGCTATCTGCAAAAATTTAGCCAGTGTAAAAAAAATGACAAAATGTTTGAAAAAATTCCTATCAAATTATACATCATTTCTATTTTACCTATCAAGTAATGTCAGCATCTTATCATTATCAATGATTACATGACATGCTCTTCAATACTTCTTCAACAAGAAACTTAAACTGAGAAACATTAAATCTAAAACGGGTCAAAATTTGATAAAAATAAATAAAATCAGACAGCAAAATATTTAAGTTTTACCCCAAAAGATCTTTCATGCAAAATATCAGCATCCAATATCTATCAAGGTGTAAGACAGAACTTCAGGTGTAAGACAAATCTACGAACACTTAAAGGTGACCAACCACTCAAATGATGTCACAACCTTTCTGGTTCAAGAAAAATAACTCATGCTAGCTTTTCTCAGACTTTTTGAATATTATGTTCGAATTTTGTTGTTTTTTTGAGGTTTTCTGAGTTTCAAACATAAACTATTTTAAACAAGTGATTTTTTAATAAATAAATAACTTAGATTCACAAAAAAATTGTGATGGTGAAATATGGTTTTTGTCTCCTTTAAAGGTAACAATAATGGGAAAGGTTCCATACACACCTTGTAGTTGTCCAGGAGAGTCTCTATCCAGGGTTTGACAGTGTCCATTACATCGTTCATTAGATGCATCTCCACAGCTCTTCCATCATTGTAGGTTAAGTTTCCTACGTGAATGGCTCGACGAACCTCAGGTTTAGCCAGATAATTTCCATAATAGTTAAAATCGTCTGGCGCCTACAATAAAATAACACCACTGTATGTATAGTTGCTGGATTTAGCAGAGCTTATCTTTCTCAGTTATGGCCGAACAGGCCAGTGATGTCATCAAAAAGCATTAAAACACACTTCAATGACATTCGTTTAAAGTCACCATAACTAAGTATGATTAAAACGCCCATTTTTCGTAGGATCAACAAGATGTCAATCTTAACATATTTTATTGACTTGCTATAGTCCACTTAGTTTAAACAAAGTGATGAAATACCTGAGTCAGCATGAAGTTATAGTAGTTGGTTGTCAAGGTTACGTTGTAGAAGTATGGTTTGTATGGTGTGAGGTCCCCGTTCAACAGTACATCAAATATCTGTAATGTTATAGAATCATTACCTTAATTTGTAAACATGGTGAATATTTCTTAAAAACAAAAAATCAAAAATTCATAAGAAATATTTAAAAAAAAAATTTTGATTTTCAAAAAATTATTTTGGGCAGATTCCAGTTTTTCTTGTTATAATATACAGTACTTTTAAATTATAATTCCACAATAATTCCACAATAAGTAATGATGAGATTTAACAGACTGTTCCTCCTTATACTGACTATGATCCTTAATAATTTAAAAAGATATTGATACATGTTTCTATCATCAACTCTGGAAGTATTTTCTTTATTGAAGAAGTTGCTTAAATATTTGAGATGAAAAAAATTTAATTACCTTAAATGCATCACTAAACTGCTTGTTTTTGATGAACTGAACAGCCTTCTCGGTTTCTGCAGCAAAATAGTCCCTCTGTTTCTCATCCAGCATTCCAATACTGTACATGAACCCAGCGTATTGATTCATCATCTGTCACGGTGAAAATCTGGTTTTTACTTAAACATTATTTATTTTACCAACAATTGCAAAACGTGTTACACCAGCTTATGTTTGCCCAGATAGAAGTGTACATGTGGGGGCTTACTGTGGGAGGAAATTAGACAGATTACCTAGAGAAAATCAATGTGATCAAACAGCTAGGTAAACCCTCCCATACCTCTTTATGTTCATTCGAAGAATTGAACCCAAGGCCAGTACATTGCTTTGGTGCGAGGGAGTTACCACTGTGTCACCTGACCATCTTTCACTCTTAACTTGCAGTAAATAACTGAAGTCTTCATACTTTATCTTTTAGTAAAATATATTATCATTAAACTGTTCTCTTTTAGCTTCAAATTGATTAATAGAATCTTTCCCTACCTTGAGGGTGTGACAGAGAAATCTCAACCTGAGGAGGAGATTCTTGAATGTCCAACCCGAGGCTTGCCGAGGGTTTGGACATTCAAGAATATCCCCTGAAGGTTGAGATTTCTTTGTTACACCCTCAAGGTAGGGAATGAATATTTTTCTCCCACCTCTTTTCTTTATGTGTTTTCCCATCGGCGATCTCCGTCTGTTTGTAAACTAGAAACATGGGCGTATGAATATAAAAAATAGGACGAAAAGTGCCAACAATTTTGCCCTTCCTACCATTTCCACCAACCGTAACAGTGTCACCTGTTTGAAACATCTCCGAGATCGCTTTGTAGACCTGTATTATTGTGTACACATTTTGTTTATTGACGTAGCAGACGACGTAATGTAAACAAAAAAAGTAGTTCCGGTAGTACTTCCGGTGAAGAAAGTGAGCACGTGCAATCTGTCACACCCTAGGGTATGACAGATTGCACGCGTTAAAAAAGACTGAGAAATCTTGTACACTCAAAACGGGAGACAAATCAGTGAAAGGTGGGAGAAAAAACTATCTATACAGTATGTACATTCTTTGGTTCTCAAACAGTATTTTCAGAAATCTGCCACCAAATCAGAATTTGAAAAATTTATAAACCACGAGGAGAAAACCTGTATATAAACAAATCATAATGTTTAACATTCTGCTTGCTTTAATAACTACAAAATAATTAATGTACATGTACGATAATGTAGCTACCTGAGAGATTGTATATTTTTAGTCAGTGTTAACAGGACAGGGTAAGTTTATTCTTTTCCTAATCACATAACATAATATAAAAACTTCTGTCATAATGTGGCCAATATCTATTTACCGATTCTGGATCACACAGACCGTCGCCAATGGCCATTCCCTTGAAGTTTATCTTGAGCTTTGCTGTTGGATTTTCCATGTGGATTTTATAGGAAATAGCAGGAACATATTTACCAGCATAAGACTGAAAATAGATAAATAACAATATCATAAGAATAACAACACAAAAATGTTTGTGAAGTTTGAATTCTTAAATTCTTAAACTTTGTTTTTTACACTCTGTAATCATTTCTAATAATCAACCTAAAAGCAGTCACAATAGATAAGACAACATGTCATTATGGTCTATAATGATATGTGGTCTATAAAGACAGTTTGTTTATATAGATAGGAATTTCTTATAGACAGGTAACCTTTATAGGCATGCCACCTGAATAGATACATGGTATGTATTGACAGGTAGTTTATAGACATGTGGTCTGTATATACAGGTAACCTTTATAGACAGGTGATCTTTAGAGACAGGTGGTCTGTATATACAGGTAACCTTTATAGACAGGTGATCTTTATAGACATGTGGTCTATATAGACAGGTAATCTATATAGACATGTGGTCTGTATATACAGGTAACCTTTATAGACAGGTGATCTTTATAGACATGTGGTCTATATAGACAGGTGGTCTGTATAGATAGATACATTTAGTGTTCTTTATAGGAAGGGAGAAATGCAATAACGTAATCAGGGGTGACGGTTTTTACTGATAAAATTAAAAGAAACATGTAAACCTACCTCTCCAGTAGCATAGAAGTCATTCTTCTGGAACTGATAGTAAATCTGGAAAAATTGCTGCAAGAAACTGGAAAACAAAGTAAATGTCAACTATTAAATAGTGATGTCAATACCTCACCTATCTAAAAATTAAACATTTCCTTCAACGAGTTTGTCGGCTACATTTCAATCAGTAATGGGTTATGAAACACACATAAACTGCTACCTCCTATGAAAAAGATTTCCAATCGAATGTCAGACCTACATTTGAGTACAGATTTGTAGGAGTTATCCCCCTTGTGAACACTGATACATACATGTATATATATACATGTATATATATGCTAATGTAGTCAGGATCCACGTTGGTCTGTGCAGCAGGAAAATGACAGAAAAACGTGATGAAATTTAAAGGGGAGATAACTCCACTTCATGTATAACGATAATGTGTAGTAATTTTTTTCTCATGTTACAGTAATGTTTTATTCTTCAATAATCTAATATTTATAGCAATCTATCACTGCAAGAAGTGTTATATGATTTCATAAATGATAAGACAGTTTGTTTGAAAAACATTATCAAAACCTTTCCATATCTTGGTAAAATAATAATGCCATAAAAATAAAAATCTTACTTGTAGCTAAAATATCTCAACTAAAATTGGATTGTGATTGTAACCACTAAATATTTACAGAAACTTCTGGCATTTTTCTTCCAAAAATCAAGGATATCAAGAAAATTCACATGGAAAGGCATAGTAATTTTTTGGCAACAAAGCATATGGCGGCAATAATATCACTCATGTCAATTTTAATGACAATCAGTTCATTATTTCCTGACCGTGTTGTATCCCCTTAAGACAATACTTACCTGTATAAGTCGTATCCTCTTAAGACAATACTTACCTGTATAAGTCATTGGCCACATCTACCTCATTTCTGGCATACCCAGCGTCAGCTCCTGTGAAACTGAAGCCGGTTCCCACTGGATTGTCCACATACAACATGGAATATTTCCTGTTCCATGTTATTTTTTTCTCCGTCACTTGAAGACAAAAGATAATTAAAAGTTCAAGCAATTATAATAAAACAGAAAAAAGTAACATCACATATTAGATATCTGAAGAAAAAATCTCACTTGAAATAGGAGTGATTTACAGTAATTTATGCTTCTGTCTTTACATATACTTACAGTTCAATGATTTATCAACCGTAAGTGGTCCATTCTCCACAAACAGTCCAAACAATGATGATCCCCCAGGACCTCCTTGTAACCATAGCAACACAGGGGCATTCAGGGGGTCCTCCTAAATAACAATATTATATACTGTATAACTATAGCAACACAGGGGCATTCAGGGGGTCCTCCTAAATAACAATAGTATATACTGTATAACTATAGCAACACAGGGCCATTCAGGGGATCCTCCTTAATAGCAAAATTATACACTGTATAACTATAGCACCGCTAGGGGTCCTCCTTAATAACAATATCATACACAATGTATACTGTATAACCATAGCAACACAGGGGCATTCAGAGTGTCCTCCTTAATAGCAAAATTATACACTGTATAACTATAGCACCGCTAGGGGTCCTCCTTAATAGCAAAATTATACACTGTATAACTATAGCACCGCTAGGGGTCCTCCTTAATAACAATATCATTCACAATATATTCTGTTTGACCACATCAATATCACCAAGGGGGCATATTCAGGAGGTGCTTCTAATTTACAGAATACATGTATGAATATCAATTACAGTAGACTGGGATTTAAGATTTACAAAACTTGCCTGAGCAGGGAAGAACCAGAAGAACATGTTACTCTTCGTTGTTTTATTAACTGTGATGAATCCAGAGTAACTCTTAAGAGTGGTGCCCTCGAGTGGACCGACCAGGCTCAACTTCTGAGCTGCAACAAGAGCAAAGATACATATATCTGGTCTACCACCAAAGACCAGTGTAGCAGGACTACATACTGACCATCACAATGACCAGTCTCGTTAGTTACAATGTACATACATATGTATTTGATGATGTGTTAAAACCCCCTCTCATAGAACATAGTTGCAGAAAAGGTTATTCTCAAATTTCAAGATTTATTTCTCTTTTTGATAGCATATAGTTGCAGAACAATTTCATTAATATTCATTTTTAAATTTCAAGAATTTATCTTTTTTTTTATAGAGGGTAATTGTGCAAAGTAAAGTTCCTCAGGTTCAGAAAATACACCGATATATATGTAACAGAAGAAGGTAGCGAGATCACTGACCGAGTATGTTTATAGAGTTCAGAGTAATTAGTTTTATGTCAACCTGACCAATACTCTTATTGATATATACACATGGTCCATATAAGATACGTTTATATAATATATAATATTATCTGATATATAATATACATTATATATATTATTACATTATTACATAAATGTGTCAATATCTCCCTGTACCTGATGATGATCCTTACCTGTGTTTGTTTCTCCGCGTTCCAAGTACGGAGTTAGAAATAACGGTTCTCCAGGATCGACTGCATTCCTTTCCATGTGTGGATAACGTTGGGGAAACATACCTCGAAGTCCTGACTGATGTGATTTACTGACCAAACTGATCAACAAAATCACCATGCTGGACTTCAGTATAACAGCCATATTTATAAAGGTAATTAGAATTTCTGGAAAAAACAAATCAGAATTTATTTTTTTTTTAGATATTTTAAGTTTTTAGTTAAAAATTCAAATGTGTAAAATTCCAAAATATTTTGGAATATTGGATGAGGAGGAATCTACAAAGACAAATTGTATTATCTGATTAATATCCATGGAGTGCTTATAATTACTGATAAATAAATTCAGATTGTGATAACAAACTCCAAACGTCAAAATCTAAGACATATGTAGCTGTCAGTGGCCGTTTTTTTCTTTATCAGTATAAAGATGGAAGATACATATATGCACAATTTGGGATCATTTGAAATTTAATATTTGATAAAGATCTATTACTTTCTGAGGTAAAAACTGAAACAACTGTCAAAAATGAAGATGTCTTGTTGTCTTGTTGCTGTTAATTCAGTTTCAAAATAGAACATGAACAAACAAATATAAGATCCATGGAGAACATAAATGCTCTTCAAATAATTTTAAAAAGATCTGAAATGTCTCAAGAAATTGCTCATATAGCAATTAATGGGTGGATACAGCATGCAGATGGCCCAAGCAGTAGATCATGAAATAAATAGAGGTTACACAACGAGTGGTTGGTGGATATGGAATTTATTTCACACGAGTAAGTTATTTTTTAAAAGTTACAAAAGACACAAGCTTTAGCGAGTGTTTTTTGCAACTTTTACAAAATAACTTACGAGCATGAAATAAATTCCATATCCAACAATTTCGAGTCGTGTGACCTGTTTCTACCACAATAATATCGGCTTGAATCAAAGGGAAACGTGGCCAAGTATAATATTTCGCGTATGCAAATAAAGTGTACCGGTGACGTCCGGGACCCGGTGATGTGACGTCATTAGATTATTGATGACGTCAATAACAATTGCAGCTTGGGTCAAAGTTCACCGTGTTAGCCAATCGAAATGCGTACAGAGTTTATACCATGTGTGGTATAAACAGATTGTTAATCAACAGCTGTAATGATTAACTGATGGTCTGAGAGTTGAATAACACAGGGTATTGTGGTAGAAACAGGTGTTCAGCACGCTCATTAGTCAAAGATTGATAATGACACCATGTTACACCTGGTTATTTTTATATTACTTGTTGTGCTATGTATGTTGATCGTTTTCCACATTGTGTTTTGATGTTTGTGTCTGTGTACGGTACTCGTTCTGTGATTATTGCGTTGTGCGTATCCTACGTTGTGTGTAATGTAGTCTTGTAGGTGTTATTCGTGAGTGTCTGGAGAGTATGTTCGTGTGACGTATGTACATTAGGTGTAAAAGGAAGAGAGTAGTGTGCCTCCACCAGGGATCGAACCAGCCACCCTCGGCTTACTGGTCCGCGGCTCTACCGACTGAGAGGGAAATTCCCCCCCAGCGCGAAGCTAGAAGACTACTGTATCACTATGTACAATTAAAACCTGCCACATAGGTGCGAAACAGGTTTGACCACTGACAGACAACACAGGACATGCTCATTGGGTTTTTCTCTTTCTTTTTTGCTATTGTACTTTTGCCGCCGTTTGGTAGATCTACTTTGACCATCAAGCAATTTTGCATGCACCTTTGAATGAACTGTGATTTAAATAGTCCATAGAGCCCTTGCATGAATTCCAAACCTATACTGTCCTTATATATGTAATAGGAAGGAAAAATGAAAAATACCCTGCTCTACTCCTATACATATAAGGTCTTAATCCACCTGATTACATTGATGGATATTACATGACAGCCTGTCAAATGTTTCCTATCGTGTTAACCTCTAATATCATTGGAGTAACCACAGGTGCCTGACTCGTTTTATAAAATAATAACATATAGAGTACATATAAATGAGATTTATATGTACTCTATATGTTATTATTTTATAAAACGAGTCAGGCACCTGTGGAGTAACGTTAACCCTGCATGCATAGGCTTCGAACTAGCCACCTTTCGCTCTCATTGCAAATATCCTTTCACTAGGCTAAAGGGAAATTCCCTCTAGTTTGAGCTAGGGGATCTTATTCTCTCTACTTTTACGTAATCATGATTTATGGATAGTGGATTGGGAATTTGTGTGAAGTCCCTGTGAAACCGACCAGATCAGTACCAAAGAGAAGTCAGGTCCTACATTTTGACCATTCCCTCTAGATCTGAATCAAGTATTTAGTATTTATCACAGCCTAATCGTACATTTAAAAAGCGCTTTATAATCGATTCCAATGTTGTATCGGTGCATAAATAGACATTGAATGATGTTACAAATTAAAATTAGACAATTCCATTACTTTAGTTCCTGACCCCAAGTACCTGTGACATGAACGTACTTCTGGGCACGAACGTCCGAGTGCCCATGTAAATGCCACTTTCTATGTATTATATTAAGAATCTATCGAACCGAGATGATACACTTTTCATTGTTAGTAGACTGCATACATACCATTCAACGACAACAGCAACGGAGGCGAAACTAAACCACATGACTTACATGTGACTATATAGGTATGATACTAATTACAGCGGGTGAGGAAAAAAAACCGGAATGCACTCAGGCGTGAAGAGATTTTTCATAATATTTTGTATTTATTAGGTCATATCTCCGTTATTACTGAATGGATTTTTGTTCGGACACCAGCAGTAAAAGGGTTGATTTATCCACTTTAAAATGGTATAAGTTATATTTAACAGTATCAAAAATTGGAAGTGAAAGTGGTGGCCGGAATGAACCCATATGGAATAAAAATGTCGATATTTACAACTGTTTTCGTTATAATAAATACCCATATCTCAAATAATACTGAACAGATTTTTGTTTGGGAACCATCAACAAACGAAGAATGTATTACCCTTTCACATGGTATAAACTGTTTGAATACATGTTCGATATTAATCGCAAGAGTGGTGGCCGGAATGAATTGAGGTGGTGTGAAAAAATAGCGAAATCGTCAAAGTTGCATGTAAATTTCCATCTTTATTGGCCCATAACTCTTTTATTACCGAACCGATTTCTGTTCGAGACATACTCTAGACAAGATAATTTTATATGCTTTAAACTGATATAATTTTTATTGATATTCATTACAAATTCGGTGCAAAAGTGGTGGCCGGAATGAACCTAGGTGAAATGTATTCAACCACAGGGACACGTTACAATAGTAATGTATACCCACAGCAGCGCCGATTAATGTTGAAAATGCAGCCTTCTAATACCAATGGTATAAATTTAGAAAATAAAACAGTCAAAACTTGAAATGAAGCTATGTTGTGCCATTCATTGACAATGAACTACAAACGGCGAATCTGTTTTTTTGTGGGTTTTTTCTTGCAGCAGAGACCTATATACTATAGTATATATAGGTCTCTGCTTGCAGTAATTATGAAATTGATGAATTTGAATCGATGGTGATATAAATGATATTGTTGTTCAATTTGCACTTTCTATTGCTATGGATCCTAGTTTAGAGTGGTCTCTGGTCATTAATTTTATAATTTTACAATTATTTCTATATCTTAAATCAGTGCATTGACGCCGAAAAAAATAATTTGACGATTGATTTTTGCATGCCGCTCGTCAATTTGACGTTTGCTGCATGTAAGTCTTGTGTTTTGTCCAATATACAGACTCACCAATGTATATGTTAGCTTTGGTCATTGACACTAATTGGCCCCAAGGGGTTAATTAGAAGAGTCGTGACAAAGTCAAATTGGGTCACAGGTGAAGTCTCCAATTACCAACTTTACCTAAAGTGAAATTATGTTATTTGCAACGTAGATATATTTGCTAAAAAACAGTATATTTTTAATCATAATTTTGTATTAAATCAGTTCATGTGGAATTTGCATAATGAGGATGTTGGAATTAAAAAACATGTAAAAGAGCTATTTTGTAACATGTATATAAAAATAAGATTCTTAAAAGTTAAATTATTACACCATTGCCAGCTCCCGGTATTCTCAGATTCAGATTCTTTTATTTCCTTGTGTAACAAGACACATTGGAGAGTAGACATATACAATAATACAATAGTACAGATAGCGATGGACAATCATACCAATCAACAATTTATGTATATATATTTTTATATAGAAGAACACATTACATGGTATCAGAAACTTATATTTAGTATATAGGTCTCTGATGGTATATCATTAGATAATAGCAGAATGCAATACATTTACTTAAATGATGTCATTCATATTAAATGATAATCACAGTGTTTATACACATGTACTTAAACATTCATTACATTGACCACTATATTTTCAAAATTTTTAAAAAGAAATTCTTCATACAAATCCTCGATAAAAGCCCCAGGATAAAATCTATATGAACACTGACATATTTATTAAGTATAAATAATATTCATATACATTTATCATAAATGCATAATAAAGTAATACAGTATACAATATGTTTCATTATAAATACAAGCATGAAATACTAGTACTATAGAAACGGTAAATAGTGTCACTGCCTACTTTATTTATATACACATACGATTTTTACATATTTATTCATATTGCATTCATGTAGCTTTATAGGGACCACTGATTTGTAGACAGACAGTACAGCGATATATACTTTATATCATATAATTATATAATCTCAACCATTCGACATGTCTTTTAAACTGATATACAGCTCTGATGTGTCTGTATCAACCTTAAAAATTATATATGATTATTTCGGCCTCATAACTCCGTCCCCCAATTTGTTCGCAATTTCATGACATTGACATAGAAAACAGATAAATAACACATAAATAAATATTATAGAGGCATCGACCAAGCCATATAAGTAACTATAAGTAATATATATCATATACGAAATTTATATTATATGCGAGACCGTCAAAGGCTCGTTGTTTTTAACAGTGAAAACATCCAACGATGAAATCAACACCGCACAACGATAGATTAGTTATTGCTGAACATGCAATATATCCACCTATATATATACATGGTGCTGGATTGCCGTGGCCTGTTTTAAGAGCTCTCTCTCATCCTCTTGGAAGTGGTGGATTTCACAAATAAATATACGCAACTGAAACGTTTGTCCAATGGTGAGATAGGATTTTGCGCCTTAAACATTTGTCTTACTGCCTCAATTGTTTTCCTCCAGGGGTTTAACACCGTTATAAATTTCACATCCCAGAAAAATTCAATTATAAAACAAAATCTACACCCTCTGCATACATATCTCCTCCCAATATCTCAATAAAAATATTTGTAATTTAATGCATTGTAGCATCTGTCATCACGCTTTCATTCATTTCTTCGTATTTCTCAACAGTCTTCAAGCTGTTTCTAGAAGTCGAATAGTTTTTCCGATAAGAACCAAAACTTTAAGTTTGTCCGGACAACTCCTCCTAAACCGAAGGGCCGATTTCAATGAAACGTCACACACATATAGAGGACCATGTGTAGATGTGCATCTTACTTTTGACATCACCGAATATCTTCAATCAGAATGGCATGCCAATACTTACATTGTAGATGATTTTGTAAAGGACCTTGTACTTGACTTGTTGTTGTATTAGAAAATTGCTCATACCCAGTGATATCTAGAAATGTACTAATAAAATGTAATTATAGTATGTTAATGAATATAATTAAAAACAAAAAACAAAAACAAAAAAAACATTAGGGTCATTTGATGTGAATTCTTGTATTTCAATCAGAATTCTATTGTAATGGCTGCCATGTTTTTTTTTGGTATACATCATAGAATCTCCAAGACAACTGTAATTGAAGAATGTCAGGCCTCTCAGAAGAATCATGACAACATCATGACAAAACATGACAAAAATGACAAAACATGACAAAAACATGACAAAACATGACAACATAACAAAATCATAACAAAACATGACATGATCATGACAAAACAGGACAAATCATGACAAAACAGGACAAAAATGACAAAATCATGACAAAACAGGACAAAATCATGACAAAAATGACAAAACATGACAAAATCATGACAAAACATGACAAAATCATGACAAAACATGACAAAATGATGACAAAACATGACAAAACATGACAAAAGCATGACAAAATGACAAATCATGACAAAAACATGACAAAACATAATAAAACATGACAAAACATAATAAAACATGACAAAATAACAAAATAATTACAAAACATGACAAAATCATGACAAAACATGACAAAATGACAAATAATGACAAAATAATGACAAATAACGTCATGAAATCCAACCCGGCTAGCCATTTACATACTATACTAGCATACCGAATGTCAATAACGGCATGAAATCCTACCCGGCTAGCCATCTACATACTATACTAGCATACCGAAAGTCAATAACGTCATGAAATCCAACCCGGCGAGCCATAAATCATCAACAACAGATATTGAAAGAAGATGTCCAAAAGAACCTAAAAGATAAAATCTCAAGAATATACAGTTAAAGAAAGGTATGTCACTTCTGTATTTGAAAACCAAGATACAGGGGAGAGAATTGATGACTCCTATGGGGAATTTGTTTCTTCCAGAATGCCTCATTCAAGATGGCTGCCAACATTGGCAGCCATCTTGAATGAGGCATTCTGGGAGGAGAGAAAAATACCCCATAGAGTCAGCACATCTCTCGACATATTCCAGGGGTGTAGAGAGTGATTTAGTGGACGTAACCCTGGAGTACCGAGGATGGACATATTCCAGGGGTGTAGAGAGTGATTTAGTGGACGTAACCCTGGAGTACCAAGGATGGACATATTCCAGGGGTGTAGAGAGTGATTTGACTCAAACCCCTGGAGTACCAAGGATGGACATATTCCAGGGGTGTAGAGAGTGATTTGACCCAAACCCCTGGAGTACCAAGGTGGACATATTCAAGGGATGTAGAGAGTGATTTAGTGGACGTAACCCTGGAGTACCAAGGTGGACATATTCAAGGGATGTAGAGAGTGATTTAGTGGACGTAACCCTGGAGTACCAAGGATGGACATATCCCAGGGGTGTAGAGAATGATTTAGTGGACGTAACCCTGGAGTACCAAGGATGGACGTATTCTAGGGGTGTAGCGATCGAGCGATTTATTTGGCCCAACCCCTGGAGAACCAAGGATGGATTATGTAGTCACATTCGGATTATTTTTTCACATAGGCGGATTATCTCAGTCAGCGAGTTAACCATTATCATCATCATCTGATTAATTGCCTCGCGTTCTTGATTTCTGTGTTATACCATTTTAGCTGTGGGTCTTTCAAGGAATTTGTCTTTTTAAGATATTTACCATGTCATCTTCTCTGAATGCTCATTCCTTCGTACTCAGAAGCACAGGTCCTGGCCTCGTCTGTCAATACATCCAATATATAATCTGTGATCAGAAGTAAGGAGACAGGATGTGCGATATTCTTTGTAATGGCTTATGTAGACAAAGTAGATTCCTCGGTTGACGAGAGTTGGCCAACTTAATCAAAATATCCACTTCATATTGTGTTGGCCTATAACATATAGTGTATCTCGATGCACCTACTTTCTCTCTACCTTTGCAATATGCAATGACAAACTCGAAGGCTCCTTGCATAACTTCTTGCGAGTAAGTCTAAGTTTTAGAATAACTGAAATGCTTTTGATAAAGAGCAAAGACATCGCTCCGACAACACAAAGAAAATGTTAACCTACGGAAGCCGCGAGGGGATCTTTTGACTTTCGACATTTGACTAATGACTTTCGACTTCCTCACGGCTTCCGTATGAACAAGCTTTGATTTAGATCCTCTGTAATCTTCAGCATGGCAATTCGTCATGGATTTCGTGTCTGAAAAAATGAAATAATCAGCTACACTTAATTCTGTCCTGAAAACGGTAAAGCTCTAACTTAGATTGCAGATTCTTTGAATTTTAAAAACGTCCTATGGTTGACAAGTTTTCTGACGTCAAATTTTGTCCATTTCCGAAGCACGGTCTTCTGTTGACTAAGCGAATTATTAAATCAATCGGCCAGCAAAACTATTATCATTTTACAACAACCAGGAAATAATTAGTTGAGCTTTTATTTTTTCATTCACTTAAGGTAGTATGTGTGGTCAAATTAAGATGGGCGGAGTCAATATCAAGGTGGGCGGGGCGACTTGCTCCGGCGTATATTATTGGTTCTTGCACTGCTGAGGGCTGCCTTCTTGGTGATGTTTCGTTTTGCCATGGCGCGGAGCTCCTCGTGGGTCAAAGGTCGAATATCGCCTTCATCTTGGACTACTATTATATCCGACAGGTCATCGTCATCCCTGTAATTGGAGAACAAATTGGTCATGTAAACACTGTATCCTAATACTTGATCTAGAGTTTTTTTTAACTCATAGAAGCTACGTATTTGTTCGTCCTTATAAATAAAACCGCCGAGAAGACTCGCGTGACAGCCGACTGTGACGTACAGCCAGACACCAAATCCGTGAATTTGTATACCTAAATAGTATTAAAGTATAGTACGTAGATACTTGCTTTATCTTTAACAAATAACGTATAGAGAAAGTGTATATATCATAATCTTACGCAGAGGCTGGTGTCTGTATAGAGATGGGAGGAGGGATATCAGTTCGGATGAACTGTGTGATTGGCGGGGCTTCCTGTCCCTTCTTGTCCTTCTTCTCCGGTTTCGGCGGATTTTGCTTTAAGTGAAAAATACAGCAGTTCGTTAATATCTACTAATAAAGCAATGATTATTCATTTTCTATAGCGCCCATTCTGCCGTTCGTGGTTTGTATCAAGTTCATTGCGAATTCAAAAATCCTAATTTAAATGCCAAATATTTCAACTTAAGAAGTTTATCCAACCTTTTGACTAAAAGTGTATAACAGGAGGCTAAATGAGCCTGTATCGCTCACCTGATCTGCAATTTATACAGCAATGGTTACATTGCAACAGTTGATTAAGGTCATGGATGGGGAACTCAAATCCATACACTCTAATTCAGTAATTGTTTCATGTAAACTATCATAACCCTTGAATTCGCACCCAGAAACGAATATTTGCATATTTAAGAACATTCGACCTGTGTGACCTTGAAAATAGATCAAGGTCATTCATTTGAACAAGGTTGGTAGCATGAGGCTTTGAACCCAGGATAGTATTAGTATCCGACCCGGGAGTAGGACCAGTATCTGACCCGGGAGTAGGACCAGTATATGACCGGGGAGTAGGACCAGTATCTGACCCGGAAGTAGGACCAGTATCTGACCCGGAAGTGGGACCAGTATCCGACCCGGGAGTAGGACCAGTATCCGACTTGGGAGTAGGACCAGTATCTGACCCGGGAGTAAGACCAGTATCTGACCCAGGAGTAAGATTAGTATCTGACCCGGGAGTGAGACCAGTACCTGACCCGGGAGTGAGACCAGTATCTGACCCGAGAATGAGACCAGTATCCGACCCAGGAGTAGGACCAGTATCTGACCCGGGAGTAGAACCAGTATCTGACCCGGGAGTAGAACCAGTATCCGACCCGGGAGTAGGACCAGTATCTGACCCGGTAGTAGGACCAGTATCTGACCCGGCAGTAAGACCAGTATCTGACCCGGGAGTATAGGACAAGTTTCTGACCCTGGAGTTAGACCAGTATCTGACCCGGAAGTAGGACCAGTACCTGTCCCGGGAGTAGAACCAGTATCTGACCCGGGAGAAGAACCAGTATCCGACCCGGGAGTAGGACCAGTATCCGACCGGGGAGTAGGACCAGTATCTGACCCGGGAGTGAAACAAGTATTTTACCCGGGAGTGAGACCAGTATTTTACCCGGGAGTGAGACCAGTATCTGAGCCGGGGGTGAGACCAGTATCTGACCCGGGAGTAAGACCAGTATCTGACCCGGGAGGGAGACCAGTATTTTACCCGGGAGTGAGACAAGTTTCTGACCCTGGAGTTAGACAAGTATCTGACCCGGAAGTAGGACCAGTATCTGACCCGGGAGTATGACCAGCATCTGACCTGGGAGTATAGGGCCAGTATCTGACCCGGGAGTATGACCAGCATCTGACCTGGGAGTATAGGACCAGTATCTGACCTGGGAGTAGGACCAGTATCTGACCCGGGAGTGAGGCCAGTATCCGACCCGGGAGCGAGACCAGTATCTGACCCGGGAATGAGGCCAGTATCTGACCCGGGAATGAGACCAGTATCTGACCCGGGAGTGAGACCAGTATCTGACCCGGGAGTGAGACCAGTACCTGACCAAGGAGTGAGACCAGTATCCGACCCGGGAGTAGGACCAGTATCCGACCCGGGAGTAGGACCAGTATCTGACCCGGGAGTGAGACCAGTATCTGACCCGGGAGTAGGACCAGTATCTGACCCTCGAGTATAGGACCCGGGAGTAGGACCAGTATCTGACCTGGGAGTGAGACAAGTATCCGACCCGGGAGTAGGACCAGTATGTCGGCGTACCTTGAGGTGAAGATACTGCTGTATCTGTAACATCTCCATGGTCCTCTGTTCCATGATGCCCATGTAGTGGAGGATGTTTTTGTCTGAGATCGCCTCCTCGCTTCCCAACAAAGACTTGATAGTGCTCGGGTCACAGTGAATCGTATCGAACAGTGACGCGACACCACTTCGGAGTTCATCCAGCACGCCCTTAATGACGTCTATCTTCGTCTGTGCAACCTCAGTTTCGGCAGTCACTCGAGCGGACTTCGACTGCAAAGGTCGATTTGTCAACATTATAACGCATTTTTAACACATATTTGAAACATATTTCACTATCATAATTTGGACCAAAATGTTCGGTCAGATAAGGTCCATCCCAAAGATGATGAATTAATATTTAGTAAGACGCCGAGACGAAACATTAAAATTTCAAGCCCCACCCCAATAACAAAACAATCAGACAGGCTCCTACTCTGCAGTCAAATTATCTAACCTTTGTCAGGCCAAGCGCTATTCACACCTTTTAAGGCCCCTGTGCTGCACTCAAATAGTATTGCCCTTGTCAGGTCCCTGCGCTGCAGTCTAATACTCTAATCTTTGTCAGACCCCTGCGTTGCAATCAAATAATCTGATCTTTGCCCTTTTGTCTGTAATATAGGAGACATTGCCCAGTGTGTTACCTGAAGGTCCAGTAACGTAGTTTTGTTGCATTCCATCATTTCGATATCCTCAATCTCGAACCTCTCCATCTCTGCTTTCGTCTGTCGGATTTCCTCGTGCAGCCCCTCTACCTCTTCGTTCATCTCGTTGACGTAGTTGAAGAGTGCGAAGTTTTCGTCCTCACAGGCGATGAAATCGTCGACAATAACGGAGATGTCTTGTTTATCGGTAGTCTCCTTTATACGCTCAAACGCTTCCTCGTACACGCTAATCTGCTCCCGTTCAGCGTCCGTATCTTTGTCTCGGGCATCTACATAAGAAAGTAGTACATGCAATTTTTCTCGGGCTTCTACATAGCAAAACATTATATTATTATTTTTTTAATTTTATCGTCTAGTCTCTAAAGTACCGTTTGGGTTGGTATATCAGCTTTTATGAGCAATTAATAGGATTGATGTACTACATTTTGTATATTATATTAAAATTCCTAAAAGTTTTTAAAAAGTTGTACCGCGGTAATCGGAACTAAACTTCGCGTCTAAACGATGGCACCGAGAATGTAAGTCCTACTTTTGTTTTTCTTTGCCTCTTCCTCTTCCTTGAACTCTGCGCGGTCATGCGCCTTGAAGACGAGGAACTGTTTGAGCTTGTTGTCATGGTTGATAATACGCTGTAGGTCCTTCATTTCGACCTCGTGTTGCGCCATGTCTTTCTCGCTCCGCTCCTGTAATACATAAACAGTATTTGATAAACCTGTAAACCCATCAATCAACATTATGATTGATTTTTTAGACGCCAAACTTAATTCTTGAATAGCTATCCACAATCAATAGTGAGTCAATATTTCAAAACAATTTCAGAAGTCAATTGGCCATTTCAGCGATATCTAAAGCCCCCCGCCCCCCTTTTTTTTTTAAAACTAATTCTGATTGACAAGTCCTTTGGAACCTTCAAACACAGATAATGTACTTTATTTTAGTGCCTCAGTTACCTTGAGAGCGATCATCTTGTTCTGTGCCTCGTCCCGCTCTTCGTATGCGCGCGCAGCCTCCGCAATGACCTCATCCATCTGAGCCTTAATGTCGCTGAGGTCATTGGTGAGTTTTTTGAAGAGTCCGTCAAAAACTGACCGTTCCTGGCGGAGGTGGTCAATCTCCTGACGGAGGTGGGCATTGACTGCAAGCTGCTGGTTGAACTTGACCATGGCCTGTAATATAGGAGAGTCATGATTATTAATTTATTTCCTGAAAGTTCTGCAAAACATACATATATTTTTTTTTAAAAGAAGCACATGAACCAACAGTTTGCCAAGTAATATTGAAAACGCGTGACTTGTTTATCTTAATCTGAAGTTTTCTTGGCCGTTAAAAATACACATATATAACAAATTTCCATCATCAATTATTTTAGTAACATCGCGAATGCATCGTCTATATTTCGTGAGCATCGGTAACAGCTTAAGCATCAAGGACTTTGACATTTAATTACGCCAAGTTGCTGACTTTATCAAGCCTACTTGACATTTAATTACGCTAATTAACGGACTTTATCAAGCCTATTTGACATTTAATTACACCAAGTTACCGACTTTATCAAGCCTATTTGACATTTAATTACGCTAATTAACGGACTTTATCAAGCCTATTTGACATTTAATTACACCAAGTTACTGACTTTATCAAGCCTACTTGACATTTAATTACGCTAATTAACGGACTTTATCAAGCCTATTTGACATTTAATTACACCAAGTTACCGACTTTATCAAGCCTATTTGACATTTAATTACGCTAATTAACGGACTTTATCAAGCCTATTTGACATTTAATTACACCAAGTTACTGACTTTATCAAGCCTATTTGACATTTAATTACGCTAATTAACGGACTTTATCAAGCCTATTTGACATTTAATTACACCAAGTTACCGACTTTATCAAGCCTATTTGACATTTAATTACGCTAATTAACGGACTTTATCAAGCCTATTTGACATTGAATTACACCAAGTTACTGACTTTATCAAGCCTACTTGACATTTAATTACGCTAATTAACGGACTTTATCAAGCCTATTTGACATTTAATTACGCTAATTAACGGACTTTATCAAGCCTATTTGACATTAATTAACTAAGTAACGGACCTTATCAAGCCTATTTGACATTTAATTACGCTAAATTACTTACCTTATCCAGCCTATTTGACATTTATTTACCATAAATTACTGACCTTATCAAGCCTATTTGACATTTAATTACGCTAAATTACTGACCTTATCCAGCCTATTTGACATTTATTTACCATAAATTACTGACCTTATCAAGCCTTTTTGACATTTAATTACCCTAAATTACTGACCTTATCAAGCCTATTTGACATTTAATTACGCGAAATTACTGACCTTGTCAAGCCTATTTTCCTTGACCATGATTTTCTTCTGTATAGTCGTCTCGACCACCTGCTCCGTATTTCCGCCTTGCGTGCGCCGATGTTTAGTTATTTCCTCTTCTACACGTGCAACTTCCGCATCCAGTTCCGCGATCCGCTTCACCTCCTGTTCTGCCTGATTATTGAATGAGTCGAGGTTGTCAAGAAGCTCCATTAACCGATTTGTATTTTCAGTGTCCATATTTTCGTTTTTTTCGCTCTGAGCCAGACGCAAGACCGTGCGAATCTCCTCATTTTCAGACACAAGTGCCTCTTTTTCCGACCTGAAATTACACGTGCGTTGGTTTTATTTTGCGGAGAATGTAGTAATGTTCGCTTTACGATTACAGTTTATAAATGTGGACAAAAAATTGCATATTGATATTTTAAGTAAGGAGAAAGTCTATCTTTAATTGGAGAGAAAATAGAAATGTATTTGTCTGTAAAGGCGTACGTTGCATAACATTAAAGATGAATGCAATATTCATAGTTCATAGTTCATAGTATTCGACGTCCATGCACAGGGACACGTTACAATAATAATGTATGTATAAAATATATGGGGGGTCGATATAAACATAACACAAGGGACGAAGCTCCGATTCTGGAAATCCCAGGGCGCCAATTTCAAATATAAATTAACAACACTTACTTTCAGTCTTTTTTCACGGGAATTGCTACTATCGTTTCGTTATAAGTTATAATTTTCACACATATAATCCTTAATTGTCCATCTTTTCTCATACTCCCCATTTTAAAGCACTTTGTCGGAAGTTTTTAATATTCCCTCCAAAAAAGTGATGCTATGGACCGGAAGTTGCGCAACACCTTGGCAGGGCCGCAGAAACGTTGTATCATTGAATATATCATATCACAATTTACTTAGAAAAGGCCTTTCCTAATTATGGAATACGTTTGATAATTTTCCGATCACATATAAAGCGATTAATTAACGATTACTCACCAAGACACGATATCAGTCATATTTGATTAAAAAATTCCGCCAAAATTATTCACTCCGGATATGACTCTTTCCGATTGCCTCGGGAGTTTTCTTACCTTTGGCTGCTATTGTCCATCACCTTCCGAAAGGTGTTGCGCAACTTCCGGTCCATAGCATCACTTTTTTGGAGGGAATATTAAAAACTTCCGACAAAGTGCTTTAAAATGGGGAGTATGAGAACAGATGGACAATTAAGGATTATATGTGTGAAAATTATAACTTATAACGAAACGATAGTAGCAATTCCCGTGAAAAAAGACTGAAAGTAAGTGTTGTTAATTTATATTTGAAATTGGCGCCCTGGGATTTCCAGAATCGGAGCTTCGTCCCTTGTGTTATGTTTATATCGACCCCCCATATATTTTATACATACATTATTATTGTAACGTGTCCCTGTGGTCCATGTAAGTTTGTGGCTTCTGTTGACACATCTTCATGGTTGTACACTCATTTGCAGGTTGCGCAGAGGACACGTATACAACTTATATAAAAACTTAACTGGATGATTGACCCAATGCTTATTAAGCCTAGATTTAAAAGTATTAAGGGACGGGGAATCTACTACTGGTGTGGGAAGTCGATTCCATGTATTTACAGTCCTATTTTTAAAAGCTTGTCCCCTAATATTAGTGTTGTACCTAATCTTTTTAAGTTTTTTGGAATTCCCTCTAGTATTGAGGTTATCAAGTGTAGGAATTACTTGTTGGTTAGATATATCCAAGTTGTTAATCAGTTTATAGGTTTCAACCATGTCTGCTCTTAATCTCCTATATTCAAGTGATGGAAGTCCCAGATGACGTAGGCGTCCTGGATATGAGAGATCTTTTAGTGATGGAACTAATATTCGTACAATCTTAATCTCCTATTTACGATATTTTTTTCAGACTCAAATTCAAATTAATTTTCTAAATCGTAACAGCATGAACAATTTAATGGAACCGCCATAACTAACAGATATATTGTCGCCGTTTCCATACGGCAAGTTATAACGCTATAATAGTCAAGAGGAATGACATCTACAGTCTGATTGGCTCATTCCCCGAACACCAACTCTGGTAAAGACAAAGGAAGGTGTTTATGTAGGAAGTTCTTTGAAGTTCAGTTATAGTCTGTTTCAATATATGGAATACCAGCTCAGGTAAAAAATAGGGTCAACTCAGGTATATGAATCAGAAATGGTTTTCTAAATTCCAATCACTATCGTATAGATTATTTTACTAGTAAGAATGAAACGATAATATCATATCAATAAATAAGTATAAAATGAGTAAAAAAATAAATATTACATACATGTACATTTGTATGTACATGTATATGGGTAATTTTATCTTATAGATATTTTTGACATGTTCACATCATCATCAATTGTCCTTATTATTTTTGGTAATGTAAAATGTATACTGCATGGTATTCATTTCATCACTTATGTTATATGGGACAAGACGGATTTGAAGTTTTATACTTGTGTCTATACACATTTTTGTTTTGACAAATAAAATAGGTCTAAACAAAAAATAAAAAATAAAATTTTCAAAGCACTATGCCTAACTATATATTTCACTATTGATCATGACAATATTAGATTAAATTTAACGTACTAATTATATATATTATTATTAATAATGACCTGTGCGTTCTCCATTTCGTGTATGATTAACAAAAAAATATTACTAATAACTAATCCTGAAACAGATACACACAAGAATGTTACAATTTTTCTACAAGAACTGATCTATACAGTACTTATATGATAATCTAAACAAATCTGGAAATATCAATTTATGTATAGGTAATTGAAGTAAACCTGTACTAATCAAACCTGATTACAGCTACAACTTTACAAGAATTTTACAATTCTACAATATCATAATTGTCTATACAAATCTGAAAAACTTACAAAGTTAATCAATATGAAAAAATCAAAGTCTAACTAATGTACAACTGCTTTACAGTGAAAAAGTAAGAATTTAAGATTCTGTTATTATGCCAATTTAAATGCTAATTCAAATGACTATAATCAGATATATATTTACAATATAAATGAAAAATGATACTGGGCTGAATTGATTTAAAAGAATGTAAATTAAACAGCGGTATTAATGTATTGTTTGAATATTTACACTTAATCTGAAAACAACCACAAATTAAATCAATGTGACACAAACTTTTACAAAATGTTGAAGTTTGATAAACTTTTTTTCAGAAAATATAATTTAACAGTATTCAACGTACAACTGTTTTACAATTCAAGATTCAGTAAGTATTTGCATGTATATGTCTGCCACGATGTTGATAATTCAAATATCAAATCAAAATGTGATGATTTTCCAAAGGGTGCTTAGTTTTATACACTATTTGTGAAACAGTTTGGCAATCATTAACAGCTAATGATTTTCTGATCACCTAACAGGTGAATTGATTTACCTGTGTTCTTACTCTGAGGATATTTCTGTAACAGACTATAACTCCCTATCAACACACCTTAACCCCTATGTAAACACCCCACCCTAACCAGAGTTGGTGTTCGGGGAAGACCCCGTCTGATTAATGCCACTTAGTTACTTGTATGTCTGAAGAGCATTTTAAATAAATCAAAATTTAGAATTATTTGCAAGATAAACTCTCGGACGACACATGTGCAGAAGACATATATCTTTTCTGTTTAAACCAATATAATTAAAATTAAACTCGTAATTTCCACTCCTCTACGATACACTGCAGTACAAGAGTGTATCGTATAGTATTGTAGAGTAATTGATGAATAATGAAGAGTAAAATACCAGGGATACAAACATTTTCTTTCGTAGGATGTTGTTTGACTCCTCGGCGTAGGCCCGACGATCACCCTCCATTACTCGGAGTTGTCGCTGTAGTTTGGCGAGTTCCAGAGTCTGTGTCGCCTCCTCCCCCAGCTCCTCATTGGAGTCTGTTTGAACCGTTCCCTTCCTCATCCTAAAACAAACATGCCTACGCTTACTTTTGAGCAAAACGTTTGTTAAACCGCTTAACAGACGTGATATATATTACATATTGTCATTATGGCGGATTATGTTTTCTTCCGCTCACCTTTGCTGATATTCTAAGTGTTTTTGTTGATTATAAAATATTTGTTAATTCATTTATAATAAAGTTCAAGAAAGATAAATTACATTAAATTGATTATAACAACTCTTCGATTTAAAATTAAAATGTTTTAAAAATAAATATTGCGGCCACTTCTAAAAAGTGAGCCATTATTTCGCCACATATTTGTTTTCTGGTTTTTATTTCGTCATATAAGGTAGCTAAACACAGCAAACAGAGCTCACAGCATGGAGATTAGAATATACAAAGTGTATATTTGTATGAAGAAGGAGGGTTAGCACACTGATGCTTGTCCGAGTATTGACAGTAAAGGCAAAAAATACAGTTTGTAACAACAAACATGTTTTTGCACAAACTGACATTCCTTGTAATACTAAATCAACAATATGGGTAGCCACGCCTCTTGACCCATATATGGTAAGCGTCACATCCGGGGTCGTAGAGCAAAGGTCATCGCTCATTGGTCAGTTCAGCTGGTCACCCCAACACTTAGAAAAAATTTTCAGAAGACGCCATCGTATCTAGAATTCAACCATCAAAAAGTGAAATTTAAATTATCAGTGTGCTTACCCTCCCATATATCCCTCCCTCGTTTATGTATCCAGGTTTGTTTTTTCTTTGTTTTTCTTGTACACTATTATATGGTTGCACCTTCCACAGTGTGACCACATTCTACATGTGAGGAAGTCTTAGTTATATTTTTATGCAGATTTGTTGTATGATTGTGTGTAACCTATATTAGGCGACATTCTACATGTGAGGAAGTCTTAGTTATATTTTTATGCAGATTTGTTGTATGATTGTGTGTAATATGGCGGATTATGTTTTCTTCCGCTCACCTTTGCTGATATTCTAAGTGTTTTTGTTGATTATAAAATATTTGTTAATTCATTTATAATAAAGTTCAAGAAAGATAAATTACATTAAATTGATTATAACAACTCTTCGATTTAAAATTAAAATGTTTTAAAAATAAATATTGCGGCCACTTCTAAAAAGTGAGCCATTATTTCGCCACATATTTGTTTTCTGGTTTTTATTTCGTCATATAAGGTAGCTAAACACAGCAAACAGAGCTCACAGCATGGAGATTAGAATATACAAAGTGTATATTTGTATGAAGAAGGAGGGTTAGCACACTGATGCTTGTCCGAGTATTGACAGTAAAGGCAAAAATGGAAAGAGACAACAATACAATGTTAACACTGAGGCTCGAACCCGTGTAACTCCAAACCCTAGATGGACAGCTATATGCTGACCGCTGATCCGTTACACATAAATATATTTTCCCGCGGAATCTGACGTGACTGAATCGAAAATAACGCCCATACAATAGTACAAAATACCATAGGGACGTGACAATTATGTTCAACCTAAGTTCATATACAGTGTATTTCCAACCCACAGAGCAGTGGATAAATGCACGGCCAGACCGACGTTCAAACCTGGAACCTCTGGACACAAGCCGGATGCTCTACCAATTGACCTATCTGGTCGCCGTCGATCGACCCTGTCCAGTTCCGCCTCACTCTTTCCCCTTTTTGGAGTTCTTTTTCTTGATCAATCCGAGTTTTCGACCCCGAAGACCTAAACAACTCAAACCCCAGTTTCGCGTATCACTACCTCAAGTATTCACCTCACTTGAAACAAAGTTTGGTCACAAGTATCAAATGTAAGAGGAGTGGGAAAATGCAATTGAGCTACCTGGTAGCCGATGATCGACTCAGTCCAGTTTCACCAAAGTTATAAGTACATGGACGTGCCACAAGTATTCGACAGCATGGTATTTTCATACTATACATTATATGTATATATTTTATTCAATTCGATCAATGTTCAATGAAAAGCACGTAAAGGACCGGCGGTAAAATGCAGAACGTACGTTATCGCTGGCACATGGCTCTTAGTATGTTACTTTTTTTGTACCAATATCCGGTGTCTCTTGATACACGAACTTGGTTCAAGATGTTGTTGCTTTAATTTCCTCATTGTTTATACAGTGTATGCATAATATTATGTGCACATGCATGTAAATGGGAAAAAGTGAAAAGCCTAAGCCCTTTTCAAGAGTTTAAACACCCGCAGATAAACTAAAACATTGGGGAAAATAAACTTTTTGAACAGAACTCGCGTAGTGGTGTCACCTTGCAAATGAAATATTTTTTGTCGGGTGTGGTCAATTTTATTTATTGGAGTCGTGCCATAACACGGCCCGAAACTTTGGGATCAAGAATTTTTTAATGGGAACCGAATGGCACAAAAACTTGTATACTATAATTGACTGCCATTAATTTAACTTTCGTTCATATTACATTTAGTGTCCATATTATACCTGTAGATTTCGTTCCTCCTGTCAGATTCTGTAATCAGTGTTTCCTGCCCGTTTCCATCCTCCTTCGAGGAGATGTCTTTCTAACGTTTCTAGGGCGACAATGTTTATATGACGTCATAGATTACATGACGTCATTCTATTTGTTTTTTAATGTACCCATTATGACGTCAAACTATTCCATGTAACACACGGGTCGGCATATTCTGACGTAACTGAATTACAATTGGCTCTATATTGATTTATTTCTATAAACGAGGGTTTTATTCAGGGCGTTTCAAGAATTACAATGTAATACCATGCGCATGAGTGTATTCTTGGTGCTGAGTAGGCTGCTATCGAATTCTCTGAGGTTCAACCCTGCACTGCTGTTGATATAGGAAGTTAAAAATGCAAAACATTTATGATCAATCAGCATTGAGCTAAAGTATGATGTGTTTATAAAGGGCCTGTGGGTTCCGTACGATGTTTATGAGAAAAAAAATGGCTGCGGTTCTTAAAGATGCCACAACGCATTCCTGCATTTGCCATACTCCCTTTTAAGGTCCCGGGCGAAAGTCACCACAAAATGTATAGGTATTATAGATATAAATATTACATATATGGCCAGTGAGTTGGATCTTTTGTGATTCAGGGTCCGTACTTCCTTGCAGTGTAAATTTTCATTACAATGGCATATGTAGCCCGAGTTTCTTCTTGTCCTGATACCATGTCTGGTGTAGGTGGGGTCAGGATCAGAGGAAACACGGTTCATAAGTGAAGTTGTTCTGTAGACTCCATTACTCTACATAGATTATAATATAGTTTTCTCCAAGCACGCGAAGTTCTTACTGTGATTCAATTTGGCAATCGCCAGCAAAACATTCTCGCTGGTATCCATTCTCATAGGTGTTCATTCTAATTGGTGTCCATTCTCATTGGTGTCCATTCTCATTGGTGTCCATTATCATTGGTGTCCATTCTCACTGGTGTCCATTCTCATTTGTGTCCATTGTCACAGGTGTCCATACTCATTGGTGCTCTGTCAGTACAAGGCAACCGCGCGCCTTATGCAGCTTTAAAAATTATAATTTTCAAGACGAAAACGTTTCTAAGTAAATGTGTGACGGGATTCGACCGGGTCGACTATCGGCGACCAGGTAGCTTACTTGGTAGAGCTTCCGGCTAGTGTTCAGAGGTTCCGGGTTCGAACCCCGGTCTGGCCGTGCCTTTTTCCACTTCTTTTACATGTACCAAACCTTGTTTCAAGTGAGGTGAATACTTGACAAGGGATACCCGAACCTTGGTTACGAGTTGTTAGTTCTTCGGGGTAGTAGACTTCAAAAGAGAGGGAAGAGTGTGGCGGAACTGGACCGGGTCGATATACAGAAGAATTAAAGACAGAGTGATTATGATCGATTGAAAACAAGTCAATTAGAACATACTGTTGTTCAATTTCATATTATACCAAAAATACACACTTTGTGCCATTACCGGCTTCCAGATGTTTGCCTTTCGCTCTTTTTCTGATTTGATTTAAAGCGAATCATAATTGATTACATCCTGAAGGAATTCTATCCTGTGAACAATTTTTAGTTTTATAGATGATGTTTTTATTTCGCGGCTAGTATTACCTTGGTGTTAGATATATTCATATACCCTTGGCTAAGCATATTCGTGACGAGCATTACGCTGTCGACAGTGTTGCATCTTTTGTAACCAAATATTATAAAAAATATGGCTATACGTTTAAATTCCTTTCAGGGGTATCCATATTTATATCAAAGAATTTTTATTTTTTTTATTCATTTTTTTTTTTTTTTTTTTTTGCAAAAAATCTTTTTCACTGAACTGAAGAAAAACAATTTTGAATATGATTTGGGTTGTAAAGTGATCATATGTAGAATTCACTATGAAAAACAGAATTTTGTTGCCATTGATACAGTTTATGTAATTGGATCCTGAGATTTAGGGGGGGGGGGGGGGGGGGGGGGGGGGGGGGGGGGGGGTCTCGGCCATGTCCGTACATTAGATATATATGACGGAATCATACCGTTTGTACGATTTGCACTTTTAAATTCAATTTGTATGAACAACTGACGTGTGACATAAATGCATGGGGCATAGAGATTTTCTGTTGTCATGGTGTAAATGGTGACGTCATTCATGTAGAGATTTTCTGTTGTCATGGTGTAAATGGTGACGTCATTCATGTGGCGGTTTATAAGTAGGGCGTATATACTCAATACTGGAGTTGTTCGCCTGTTTTATTTGTGTCGGTATTTTATCCGGACAACTCCAACAGTTTTCTTCACTTCATCACACACTTAAGTTGAACACACGTTTATATTTACATTTGCTCCGCATTTCCCCATTGACACAATGCTAAGAGGCAGTTGCCATCATACGCCTATAACACCCAGTGCCTCGGGCTATAACACTAACGGGTTCCCATGCCATTTGCCCACCATACATCTTGCTACCATATCGACAATAACAACATTAAAACCGCTGTTCATTGCTTAAATGGCAGACATGTTCTGTTAAGCTATGACTTGACTGAATCTTGTCCGGACAACTCCTACAGTTTTTTATCCAAAGTTTTCGAAACTTCACTGTCGTAGTCAACACACACCGACACATTTTATAAACCCGCTCTTCCATTTTGGCCCGTCTACATGTATGGCAGTTGTGCCCCTTTTCCTACGTTTGTAAACATAATCTTGTCTGGACAACTCTTTCAACAGTTTTCTGATGTACTAAGCACACATCAACACGGTCTTACAAGCGTAATTTAAAGTATTTTTTTTCTCATATGTTGATGTTAATAAGATATATTTCTTCATCGTGGGTGCCATTTTAAAAGGGGGGAGGGGGGATTTTTTGTTTTTGTTGTTTTGTATATAATTTTGTTTTTTGCTTTTGTGAGTGTATACGATATCCACATTGCAAACGTAATTCTGCCAATGAACAGAGCGGCCAGACAGACATCCTCAATTAGTATACACCCTTCATCCCCGATCTTTGCTACAGGAGTGATTTTTTTCTAACATGTAACAACAGAAGAAAACACAATATCTCTGGATCCTATTTATTTACATACTGAAATATTATATGACAACATGATATAATTACATGACAATGAATAATGATACAATGATACAATGTAACAATGATACAATGTAACAATGATACAATGTAACAATGTAACAATGATACAACACATGATGTAACAATGATACAAAGTTACAATATAACAATGATACAATGTACGATGTAATAATGATACAATGTAACAATGATACAATGTAACAATGATATAATGATGCTGCTCTCACTCATCCTTCATCTTTTACTGCCGTTTCACGACCTATACTCTTTCATATATTTATACAGGAACTTATTGTTCAAAATTTCCTTTCCAAATGTCCAAAAAGTTCAACCTGTGTTTTGAGATATACCTAGTTGCAGGACAGTTTCTTCAAAGGTATTTTGATCGAACTTTTATTAATTGATGTATTCAGTTAATAATCTATTGACCATATCCATGATGCAACTATTGGATTATCTTTTAAATGTCTAGATCTTTATTCCATGAATTGCAAAACGTCTCTTAGGTACTCAAGACAATGGTAGACTTCACAGTACACAGAACATAAAGACATCTTAATGGTAATAACCTAAACTGGTCCATGACAACCCTTCTCCTCCATAGGTACCAGACGTATAAGTCTGGCCAGGTATGACTCCTTTCTGTCCACAAATCTTCCTTTAAGTCCCAGATACTACAGTAACTACCAAGACAGCTCGCCCAAAAATAAGAACAAAATTTTCCTTGATTGAAAATGTTTGACTGTCTCTTTGAGTTCACAAAGCCTTGGTGAAGTTTCCAGGGGCTATTCTTTAAGAGGTGCCCTTTTTCTGGTCCAACTTTCAGGTGATAAAGATTTGATGAGTTTGCACACGTCCTACATGTCCTGAGTGTCATCACATTGGATAGTTGAGCATGACGTCCTGTTTCGCCAACTCCAACAACATAGGGTCGTCGAAGAACTTGTTGATGCTGACATCTTCACTCAGACCCTAAAATTTTAAGAAGAAACATGACTTGTTAATATTTCTCAGGCAACAATTTCTCGGGACACTGGTCAGAACTTCTCAGGACATCAGTCACTGGTCAATATCTCTTAGGCCACAAAGCATCGGTCAATATTTCTCAATTTAACATTAATTATTGTAGGGATAAGTTCCCAGACAGAAAATTGTAACATTTCATTCCTGTGTAATTTTAAACCCCAGAAGGTAAATAAAGAAATACCATTTCTCATCCATTATTACTATTAGATAACCTACCTTCCTGCGACGTGACTTGATCATGAACTCCCTGGCCAGATGTGTGGCTGGCTGTGGCTCTAGGGGGCGGATTGTAATGCTTTTGTCTAGGGGATCTCCAGGTACAATCTGCCAATGGTGAAACACGGATAGGCAGAACGCTTGACCTTGAGTATGTGTTCGAAGGTCAGTCTCAAATCCGAAAGAATCGATGGCAGGAATGAAGGCTTTGATTGTGTATAGTGGTGAGCCAGGCACTGGTGCATCCTGGGTAACATGGCCTCTGCAATTGTAAAGATATGTTTACATAGTGATTCTTAAAATACAACAAAAGTCTCCTCTGTGTGTAATGGTGTAAAATCAGAATGTCACAAAGTCAAATAGTTGTGTCACAATGTCAAACTTTTATAACAAGATCAGAATACTACAAGGTCAAATTTGTGTGTCTCAAGGTCAACTAAGACTAAGGTCAAACTTGTTGGTGTCAGTATAATAAGTGTCACAAGGTAAAATAAGTGTGTCAAAAGGTCAAATAAGTGTGCCACAAGATCAAATCAGTAAGGATTTTACGACCTACCTCCTCCGTGCAAGGACAGTATATACAGCAGACACACAGTCAGCGGGAGCCATCACCTCCACAAAATTGTACGGCTCCATCATTCGTGGCGTGGCCTAAAACAGACATTTGTCTACAATATACAGCTGATTGAATACTTAACTTGATACAGGTTCAATATCATTACTCTACACAGAGACTAATTTATACAGGTAAGCAGTATATCTAACCATTCTAGTTACCTCTACAGTAATAATTCATTGGTTCGGTTAACCATACACTTGTTTCATATGTAATTTAAGAACATGAATATGTTTTATCTAGTAAAAATTTCAATAGAACATCTTTTTACATCTCCCAATTTTATAGAAAACCTATGCATGGTGTCTACTGGAGAAAAGACTAATAGAATCTAACATATTCTCAACCCTCGTGTAAGAGTTTGGCTGACCAGAACGAGGCAAGACTTGTGCTGACTGGCCACACTCTTACACGAGGGTTGAGATATCCCTGTCCAAGGAACAGACCCTTGTTTGATTATTTTTCGCATACTTGCAACCAAATGTAAGCTATTATGCAAGTTTTTCATTGTGCCATCTGCAATGCTCCTTGGAATGTGCATCAAAATTAATGATGTCATCATTCATGACATGGTTACTCAACGTAAAATGATGATGTTACATACGTAAAATGATGATGTTACGTTATTGTGAGCAGCGTCATATAGTGAATGCCAGCTGTCTATACCCCCCTGTGTGAGAATGATTTATTGTTTCCCAAGCAACCACAGGATAACCCTGTGAAGTAGGTAAGAAAACATATTCTATGATACCGTATCTCAGCAGTCTAAGTTAGATAAATCTGGTGCCCCGTCCTCTGTGGGGTATATACTGGAATGGCCCTTAATATAAATCAGCTATTGCAAACATTCATGAAAACCGGCTGTTTCCATTCAATTCCTCTTACCATTAAGAATGCAGAGTAGGCTACTCTTCTGGCTGTTGGAATAATCTGGCCACCTCCCCTGTGTATCGGTTCTTGTGCTATCACGGCATCAAGGATCTTGAACTTTACATTCCTGATAGCTACAATGGGAATTATGACAATAAGCTGTTAATGTTTTAAACTTTATTTATTTTACAGCAATTGCGAAACAAGTTATATCAACTTATATTAATCAAGCATGTTGGACGGGATTGAAGCATGCGAGGGTCTTGCTGTGGGAGGATCCCAGAGTACCCGGGGAAAACCAGGTGGTCGTGCAGATGACCCCGGCCGCCTAGGTGAAAGGCAAGTGTGCTACAACTTTGCAACCCAACCACCCAACATATCATGTAAACTACTGCAGGACAGCATATCTCAACTTGGTTGGATTCATTAACTTTAGTACTTGAAACTACATTTTTCATGTAAAAGTTATATCCCTTTCAAAAGAGTTTGTTTGAACTGCATTTTAATTTTAATAACCAAAATCTTACTTTAATTTCACATACACTGGTTGTGTATTATGTATTGGTACTTTTTTTCCAATAGTTTATTTTCTATACACTGGTTGAAGGTCAACCTCATTTCCACTCATCTTACTGTTAGTGGTTTTTTATTTAGGTGGTTAGTTATGTCTTGTATTTACATTGCTTTGATTATTGTGAGGAACTCTGTGTATTGATTCGTATTAACTGTGTCAAGTTTCAAACCTGTATTATTAATAAAGCTGATAATTCCACCATCAAGTCTCAAAATGGCCTAAGAAATGCCCCAGTTCCTGTGAAGCCGGAAAAAAGTAACACTTCTTGGTAGCCATTTTATTGCATTGCTATTATCAACATTCACGTATGCCCCCTAGGAAACATTGTGGGATTTTACAAAGTGTATGATGGTAGTCTGTCCCAGTACTCACGTTCATCACAAAGAGGTCCCTCCCGTGTGGCCCACTGGAATCCCTGTACGATGCTGTCCTTCACAGCACCTAATAGGCTTTTCTCTACCTGTCAACAATATCAAAGCTTAATGTAGTCACAATTTTCACTAATATACACATTTTCATCAAGTTAATTGAAAACTGTTTTGTAAAATTAAGACATTTTTCTTGACATCCTGTAAATAATATTTAGACATTGTGTGAGCCTATACCTCTGATGGTAGCGTGTCGTCTACAAGGATGTTTGGGCCAGTAGCGTCAGGCCCAAAGGCCCATATAGATCGAGCAGCCAGCAAATCCCAGTCATATTTAGTCTGAAAGAATTCTCCAAGTCTTTTCCTCGGCCACGTGATCTGTACAATCTCATTTTCAATATCCTCTGCCAGTCCTTTCTCTAGAGGTTCAGCAATCATTGTCAACTTGTTTCTGTAAAAACAATTTTAAATGTCTATCATTTTATAACATAATAATAAACACCAATGGTAAAAAGTTCTCATCATGCTAAATTTGTCTCCTATGATTTGTTTTCTGTTCGTCTATTGTATTAAAATGACATAAAACAATAACAAACCAAACCTGTTCACCAGGTATGTATATGTCATATTTTTTTAATAGGAAACTTTTATTTTTTCTCTTTCTAAAATCCAGACCTGAGGGTTTAAATACTCAACTTGTTAAGAGGAACTTGTAGAGTGTATAAGGGATACCAGCAGGTTACTCCTCAAAACTGGAGTAACTATTGACAGGATATGAGGGATATCTGAAGAATTCTCTACCACAGCAACAACTTATATTTAAACAAATATAGGCAAAATACCTGTAGGTAGCCAACTTTATGCAGTGGGTGTTCAAAATTTATGAGTTCTAGTACACCACATATATCCTGTAACAAGCCCAGGAAGCCAATGAATTTGACTCAAAATCAGAGGCAGAGTGACAGCAGGACAATGAGATAGCATTTGTTACCGAACTGCGGTAGATATGGATGGTACTATTACTAGAGTTTATTCCTGATTGAATATGGTAATACAGAACCAAAGGAATTATTAACAGTATATGATGGAAGATTTAACAATATAGCTTACCTTTTGTTTGGTGTTTCAGCAAAACATTTTAGTGAAGATGTTTCCACTACAGTTTCACAGAATGACACTACCGGATCAGCTACTTTTATGTCTGAAATTATAAGGTATAAAATGATTAGAGAAAGAACAACATAGACAAGAGTAAATCAACACCTTACTATACTCGGATAAAATATAAAATGATTAGAGACAAAATAACATAAAACTACTTGACCGAAGTAAACCTACACCTTACTATACTCGGATAAAATATAAAATGATTAGAGACAAAATAACATAAAACTACTTGACCGAAGTAAATCAACACCTTACTATACTCAGATAAAATATAAAATGATTAGAGACAAAATAACATAAAACTACTTGACCGAAGTAAATCAACACCTTACTATACTCAGATAAAATACAAAATGATTAGAGACAAAATAACATAAAACTACTTGACCAAAGTAAACCTACACCTTACTACACTCTGATAAAACACAACCATCCTGCACATCATGGATTTGTGAGGGTGATAGGCAGACATTTTTTATTTTATTTTGAAGTCTTGGGGTCGGTAGCATTTTTATTGAACCTGAAGCCCCAATTAATACATACCTAATTTGATATCAGTACATGTATCTCTGAAAGGTATGTTACTTGACATTTTCAAAAGACAGTCATTATTACTCCACATTGTGCCATTTCCCTGAAGTTCTTGGGGGAACCAATACATGTACAACATAATTTTGTGCACCAGGAATCGACAGTTTTGTATCAAACCACACATTTTTATGTAGTTACTGTATTTTTCTCAAATATTTATTGCATATTTGGTGTATACAGTTTTAAGAATATGTAGGATATTTACCAATCTCCGAGTACATTTTCCGGAGGTCATGCATCACACAGTCCAAGTAAAGTTCTCCCGTTCCCAACACAATGTGTTCACCCGACTCCTCAACCTGTCAAAAATCACTGATACTGTCACACTTCAAAATGTTTAAATGGTCTTTAAAAAAAAAAGAAGAAAAAAAAAGGGGATTTAACCTTAAAAACAAATGGGAACACAATGAACTGTCAAAAAAATCTGTATCCCTTAAAAACCTTGGGCAAACAGAAATTAATAGAAATTAATAATCAATAAAGTTATGTAGCAGAAACTAAAATTACCTCCCTTCTCTTTCAGGGTCACTTCCACATGAGTCACCCCATTAATAAATTAAACTAATCAATCAAAATAGAAGGTTTTCTTTAATTTCATTTAATGATACTGGATATGATCTAACGTCCAACCTTATTCCTAATCCTTATTCTCCTGGAAAGGGACAAAAGTAAACTATGGAAGCTAATTAACATCAAGAAGTAACATGCATAGGATAAAAAGGGCGGAAGTCTCTAAATATTAAAAGTCCTTCATGGTTGTACTGCCTAAGGCTATGACCCACTGTCATACCTTTGTATTCAGGAGAGGGTAGCTCTTGTTGACCTTCCTTAATCCGTCCAGCATTTTGGGCAGTTCTGAAGGGTTTACTGGTTCCACGGCGATCTTCATCACAGAGTTTGTGTTAAACTTCAAAGGTCGGAAAATGTGTACCTATAACATAACAACAGTAGGAAAAGTAAGCGCCAGGCTTTCAAACACAAAGTGATAAGCCACAACACAAGGGTATGGCTGTTTCATAAAACATTATGAACATTAGCTACACAAATGTCTGACCTCTTTTCTTCAAAGACTTCCAATAAAGGGGCATATATATTTGCAATTAAGCATGCCCCTTAACAATATGGTCAATGAAGTAAAATATGACTCTCTCTGTTCTGTCGCTGTACAACGATATCTTACCTCGTCGTTACCAGATACATCTGTAATGGTGGCTGTCTTCACTATGGGTTGATCTATACCTTCGATCAGCACCCAGTTCCCAGCAGGCACTCGGTTAACCTCCACTTTGTACCTATAACAACACAGAAAACAACACTCGGTTTACCTCCACTTTGTACCTATAAGAACCCATAAAAACAACACTCGGTTTACCTCCACTTTGTACATATAACAACACAGAAAACAACACTCGGTTTACATCCACTGTGTACCAATAAAAACCCCAAAGAAAACAACACTCGGTTTACCTCTGCTTTCTACCTATAACAACCCATGAAAACATTTCTCTGCTTATCTTAACTGTTAATTTGATGCATGATGTATCCAAACCAAACATCACTGGTAAAAGTAGACTTTTTTTTTTCAATACACCATTTATTTTATACATAACATTGACTGAAAGTACATGTCATACAGCTCAGTGTACTGTACATAAAAGTCAACAACACTAACACATAACAATTCTCCAAAGGTATTTCACTGTGTGTATACTTTGAATAGCAGTCAAAGATGTGGACATATGCACAAACTATCACATATCTTAAATATTTACACCTAGCCTTTCAATACCCTATTCATCAGGAAGTGAAATTTTAACAACAGTTAGAGGTAAAGGCCATAGCACGGGACCAGCATCATACCTGGCCTCTGAGATCCACAGCCTGCCAACTTGACCAAATCGAGAGTCTTCCTCATCCTGGAGCGAATAGTTTTCTCCAAGGATCTTGACTTCTTGGTTAGCGTACAGCGTGCCACTGACAACACGGCCGTATACATGGAAACTTGTGGCGTCCTGCGTAGGGAATAGCTTGGTCGTATGCACCATCAGTGGGCCCTGAAAACATCATTAAATTGGTGTGAAATAAGCACCATAGCATTAGCATATAGTACGTTCACTGCAAAAGAAATAACTTATTTACTTCATCAACACTAGTAACCATTACCAATAACCAATAGCAATTCTCATATATGTGTATATTAAGCGTAATGGACATGTACTTTAATAATTGTGTATTGTGTCATACAATATTACATTGTATTGTTTTGTTTCTCTGATGTGTTGAAAAATACAAGGAAATAAAGAATCTGAATCTGAATCTAAAGAGAATTACATACAATTATACAATGCATTACAAAATTTGTAATTGGCATGGATCTTAAAAAGAGGTTTTGATGAACAAAACTGTAAAAAGGAGATGAAAAGTTAATCAGCAACACTTTTTAAAGTAAGAATAATTTGGGTCAAGCACAGAAAAGGGACAAGACTTAAATTCTCAAAAAGTACACCTAAAATATGACTGTTTGGTTTGTTTGTTTGTTTTTGTTTAACGTCCTATTAACAGCCAGGGTCATTTAAGGCCGTGCCAGGTTTGGAGGTGGAGGAAAGCCGGAGAACCAGGAGAAAAACCACCGGCATACGGTCAGTACCTGGCAACTGCCCCACGTAGGTTTCGAACTCGCAACCCAGAGGTGGAAGGCTAGCGTTAAAGTGTCGGACACCTTAACCACTCGGCCACCGCGGCCCCATAAAAAAATATGACTGGGAGTTATCCTCATAACAAAGAGGTAGTCTGGTGACAGACTTATTTCGGTACTAACTGAATTAACTTTAACATGCATTAAAAGTTTTAGTTTCCGTTTTTTTGTTGGCGAGAACAAATGACCTTAGAACTTACATCAGGGTCACATGTACACATGACCTCTGCCAGATCCGAGTCACTAGATCCTGTGTAGACATGATCTATCTTGTTCTTGGCGTTTTCAGCAGGACTAGGCAGATGTTCAACACACATGTCAACAAAACCTGACAAGAAAATAAAACATATGGTCACAAAACCTGGCAAGAAAACATAACATATGGTCACAAAACCTAGCAAGCATTTACACATTAAATATCATGAAACTCCAAAAGTAGACAGACTTGTTAAAAGAAAACAATCGTGGTAGCAGTTGTGTATGTCACAGATACAGTGTACAGTGTATTTCTAATCCTTACCAGTAAAATCACCGAAGAACCTTCGGCACACAATTCGCAATAAGGGACGGATGTTCATTTTCCTCTCTTCTTTGGTCAGTGAGATTCCAAGTTCATCACACAACCTGGGCAAACATTCGTCAACATCTCCAACAACCTGTAACAGTCACACAAAATCCTCAATGTCTCCACAAGATTTGTCTTACTTTATAAATTTTTCCTGGTGTAACATTAGAGTACTTGTCAACTGATTAAAAAAGATGACAACATGGACATAGGAAGTGAAAATGAACTGCTTGGGAGAAGATGAACTGCTATTTTCACATTTGATGAAAGTTCAGAGAATACAGATATTGATAGTTTGAGAGTAAATTTACCATATTTATCCTCAAATACGCCCCCTCCCCTAGCTTAGTATTATCCTCAAATACGCCCTCTCCCCTAGCTTAGTATTATCCTCAAATATGCCCTCTCCCCTAGCTTAGTATTATCCTCAAATACGCCCCCTCCCCTAGCTAAGTATTATCCTCAAATACGCCCCCTCCCCTAGCTTAGTATTATCCTCAAATAAGCCCTCCCCCTAGCTTAGTATTAAAGTTTGGGGAGGACTTATTTGTGAACAACTGAAAAGAATAAAGGAAGGTTTATTTGTGGTCAGGGGCATATTTGTGAATAAATCAATCAATCAAAGATACTTTGTTGAAAAATTACTTTAAAATTACAAACAGAGAAAGACCATGTTAAAGATGAGCTTTTTGAACCAAATTAAAAATTCAGGAAAGATTTACTGAAATCTTTATTTTAAATTACACCACTATTTAAATTTTTTCTTTTTTCTTTGTCTTTTTTTCAGCATCATTGGCTTAATACCCAAATTTCTTTTACAAAAGAACAGGAGATGTAGGTAACTTTGGGAGCTATGAACAATACATTACCTGTGAGAAGAGTTTGTACAATGGCTCCAGAATAAACTCCACAAAACTCCTCTGACATGTATTATTTGGTGACTTCTTAGTAAACTTTCTCCTGTATCATACAAAACAATTAAATCTTACCATTTTTAACATTGAAGACAAAGAGTCTTTAAAACATAATGAGAATTAGTCATTCATATTTCAATAGTAGTATACAGTTATCAAATGGGTATGAGGGCGATAGTAATTTTGACAGCCCCGAAGCAACAACTGTTGCATGAGGGCTTTAGCCCGAGGGAAATAGTTGTTGATGAGTACTATGTGACAGTTTGCCATGTGACAGTTTGCCGTGTGACAGTTTGCAGTGTGACAGTTTTTTCGAACTGTCATACGGTGTGATAGTCCTGGAAACACATGCGCAATCCTCTCGAGGCTGATAGTCAAATTATCACATTACTTTTATATAGAGAAAATAACGTAAAGGTATAATAACATGTACTGTACTTACGTTTTACTGTTGAAGTACATGTACTGTACTTACGTTTTACTGTTGAAGTACATGTACTGTACTTACGTTTTACTGTTGAAGTACATGACAATTGTACTGTACTTACATTTTACTGTTGAAGTACATGTACTGTACTTACGTTTTACTGTTGAAGTACATGACAATTGTACTGTACTTACGTTTTACTGTTGAAGTACATGTACTGTACTTACGTTTTACTGTTGAAGTACATGTACTGTACTTACGTTTTACTGTTGAAGTACATGTACTGTACTTACGTTTTACTGTTGAAGTACATGTACGGTACTTACGTTTTACTGTTGAAGTACACGTACTGTACTTACGTTTTACTGTTGAAGTACATGTACTGTACTTACGTTTTACTGTTGAAGTACATGTCTCCCCATAATCGTCTTGCAAACTCCTTTTCATTGATGCCTCCTAAAAATTAAAATTAAATAAAATTATCCCTTGACACTTTTAGTGGAGTTTAAAATGCAATAGATTCTGGGAATTAAGTGTTTTTCTCATCAGAAACGAAACCATGCCATGTATGTTTTATGTCAAAATGTTTAGATGTGGTAAGATCATATAAGAAAGTATAGACAGAGGCCAATACAAACATCGGTGGAATAACAAAACAAGAGAAGAAATGACAATGATGCTATAATTAGATATCCTGATTGATGATCACTTGTATATTTATCATCTTCTCAGAGAAAATAATCACAATATATATGCCCCTCCCACAGAAAGCGAGAGATAATCAGGACATGATTGAAGTAAGTTACACTGTTATTGTAACTTACCATAGGTGTCCCCATATATCTTGGCAAATGAGCCCAGAGTGAAACAGAACCGGTAGTAGGAGCTCGCAAAACAAACATTTCCCAGCAATGGAGAAACTGACTTATTCTCTTCGTCTTCGGCATAAACACTGAAAATAGATAAAAAACACTGTATAATAGGTCGCAATCACACAGCTTTATCTAGTGGTCACTCCGTATAATATATCACACAGCTTTATCCAGTGGTCACTCCGTATAATATATCACAGTTTTATATAGTGGTCACTCCCTATAATACATCACACAGCTTTATCTAGTGGTCACTCCCTATAATATATCACACAGCTTTATCTAGTGGTCACTCCGTATAATATATCACACAGCTTTATCTAGTGGTCACTCCCTATAATATATCACACAGCTTTATCCAGTGGTCACTCCCTATAATATATCACACAGCTTTATCCAGTGGTCACTCCCTATAATATATCACACAGCTTTATCTAGTGGTCACTCCCTATAATATATCACACAGCTTTATCTAGTAGTCACTCCCTATAATATATCACAAAGCTTTATCCAGCGTTCACTCCCTATAATATATCACACAACTTTATCCAGTGGTCACTCCGTATAATATATCACACAGCTTTATCAAGTGGTCACTTCATATAATATATCACACAGTTTTATCTAGTGGTCACTCCCTATAACATATCACACAGCTTTATCTAGTGGTCACTCCGTATAATATATCACACAGTTTTATATAGCGGTCACTCCCTATAATATATCACAAAGCTTTATCCAGCGGTCACTCCCTATAATATATCACACAACTTTATCCAGTGGTCACTCCGTATAATATATCACACAGCTTTATCAAGTGGTCACTCCCTATAATATATCACACAGCTTTATCAAGTGGTCACTCCCTATAATATATCACACAGCTTTATCTAGTAGTCACTCCCTATAATATATCACACAGCTTTATCTAGTGGTCACTCCCTATAATATATCACACAGCTTTATCCAGTGGTCACTCCCTAAAATATATCACACAGCTTTATCTAGTGGTCACTCCCTATAATATATCACACAGTTTATCACACAGCTTTATCTAGTGGTCAATTCCTAGGATATATAACACTTATAAATGAGGTCTTTCCCATGAATTTGAAAAAAGACCATTTTACTTGACCATTTTACAGATTTTTTTATGACCGATTAAAATGTAACTGTTAAAGAAATCAAATAACCAAACCAATGACACTGGAGACTGGTATACCTGATGAGAGAGTTCACCTCCTCCAGAATGTGTCGTAACTTGAAGTAGGCATCTGTTGGTGGCAGCTTGAGCTCCAGGATGAGACGGTCGATCTTATTGATACAGATGGTGACAGGTAGCTTCTCTTGTATGGCATGCTTAATGAGGCGTTCGGTGTTCAGCATCACCTGTTACAGTCAAGTCATTTACATCAGCCGTTATCATACAAAACACCAGTAAGTTGTCACAGTTATCATACACAGAATATATCAGAGAGGAAAACTGTAGGAAGGACTTGCTACTTGTACCTACACAACCTTATCTAAATTCTGAATGTGCATCATACTTTCCACATAGCTCACCACTATTAAAACCAGAGATTTATATTTATTTATTAATTTTCAGGATAATATTCTGATGGTTTACCACTGAACTTTAACCAGGAACTTATACCACTATGTCCTGATGATAAAAACAAGAAATTTATATTTATTCACTAACTTTCCGGATTGTATCCACCACTAAACTTGAACCAGGGACTTATACCACTTAATCCTGATGATAATAACAAGAAATTTATATCACTGTTTACCCCTTCAGCAGCATCCACAAACACCACAACTCCATCACTGATCCTGAAGGCTGCTGTCACCTCGTCAGAGAAGTTTACATGGCCTGGTAAACACAATCCAAAAGTTAATACAAAGTACATGGAAATCAAAAGTAGTGTAAGTAAATTTACAGTTGGATTATATTAGATTACAAAAAAAAAGTGTTTCTGAACATTCTAACAGTGAGTGGCTTCTGGCCCCAACACAGTATTTTAGGACAAGTCTGGTGTGGATCAGACAGAGCAATCAACTTTATGAAGAAGTGGAATTCTAAAACACCATTTGATATATTATTGTTGTAAGTTCCAGATGTTTACAAAAACTTTGCTAGGACAAAGCACCTACATTGTACCTTTTGTATATGAATGATGTCATCATCTATCCAACACAAGAGTTAATATGGGCTATATTTGACCTATTATATCATATATGCAAGGGCTATGGAAATTAGTGGCTTAGATTTACCTGGTGTGTCAAAAACATTGACTAGGAATGACTTATTCTTGGAGTCTGGTAGTACAAGTGTGACCGGAGAAGCCTTTATACTAACACCTCTCTGTAAAATAATAAACACATCATTGAATACCCTGGGAATACCTAGCTATCAATATCCCTTATAACTTACGGAAATACCTTAACTTAATTTATTAACAAGAAATCATTTCAGTATTAAAGGAAAATTCCTTAACTAACATTTTTGTTTCTTTAATCCAATAACGCTTTCATATGGAAAAGCTGAAGAATCTTAATGATATCGGGACCTGGTAAATATTATAGTGTTGTAACTTTGATGAGTTATGGCACAACCAGTCAAAGAAATAGCAGCAAATCGAAATTTAAAAACATCTTTTTGGAAAACCTCAATATATTTCACTTACTTAGAAAAAATAACTTGTTAAAAATCGAGAAATATCTGGCAGATTTTAAACAGGTACGCTATCTAGGGATGATGGACCTCAAGAGAAAATGTTTTAGCTGATTTGTGTGACTTTGAATGAGTTTAATATTTTTGGCTGGGAAAAAGATGTCTGTAATTCAGTAGCCTTACCTCTTGTTCAGTGAACAATGTGTCTGTGTAACGGATCTGTGAAAACAGAAGAAAAAATTAGCATATACTGATAGTCATCTCTTGCTTTTGGATATAAATACAAGGTAGTCTATAACATATAACATCAGTGATATATCTACACATTAAGCTGTGTGCTAAGTCCTGGTGAAAAAAATTAATATCTCAAAATTAACTTCCTGGAGCAATAAATACCAACAATAAATCATGGAATCAATCTGTTATCTTCAATTCATTGATTAAGTCTCTTACAGCTTTTTTTGTCAAAATGTTTAGCAGTTGTTATGATTTTTAAATTAATCCTCTGAACACTACCACCAACTTTCTACTTTATATCAGATGACAATATTCATCAATCTTTAACCGACACCAATAATTTAGCAATCTGACTAAAGAGTGTAAATAGTCACTTTCTATGCCTTTATATATATATATATCTTACATCTTTGTCGTCTTTGCCATCAATTTCGGGATGAGTCTGAGACACCAAACAGTCAACGAAGGATGTCTGGAATAAATAAGACATTTAATATCATATCGAATTGTCAAATAATAACAAAATACTGACCAGAAGCAATCTTTGATACGCTTTTTTGGTTTTAATGATTAGAAGCACTTTTTTTATGAAATGAATGTTCAGTTATTAAAATGAATGTATCATGTAAACCAATTGTCAATCAATAATTGAACACATCATTTTCCTATGAGAATTTACTTATGAATATATACTATTCTCAACTTAAAACTGGAAATATTCTCAACATAATTTTACTCAACTCAACAGACATACTGTACTGCATAACAAACTTTTACAAATTTTAGGGAATACAAAATCTAGATTGCAAATTTCCTAACCCGGTTTTTTGATATATTTCAGCAAAAGAAAATGATAACAGTAAAATGCTGTGGTACTGTTGACAGTAAGAAGGACAATGATCTATACTCACTTTACCATGGTGTAAATGTCCACAAATGTTGACAGTAAGAAGAGCAATGATCTATACTCACTTTACCATGGTGTAAATGTCCACAAAGTGTGACATTCCTAATGAGATCTGGTGTGTCCATTAGGTCGGCTAAAAATCTAGGGAAAAATATTAAAAAAGATGAACATATTAAAGACAAATATTTCCAAAATTCTCCTATTCATGAAACACAATATTCAGTGTTTTACTGTCTAAATGTTCTTGTACATACAGTGTAGTGTGTAAAATAGTCATGGGCATGCCTATCCTGTTACATTAGAGCATGCAAGTTGATATTGTGGAAATCAGTCACTCGGCACCAAAACTTAGCGTGAATTTTAGGAACAAAGAAAATGCTAACAAAGTTCCATAATAATTTTTTCAAGATACATACAGTATTCATACAAAAGTCATGGTGAATCTGTCAGTATATCACAGTAATGGGGCCATGTTTAAAGCCGTTTGTATGGATTTATGTGTCACTTACTCCATGTTATAAACAGTCTCTGGTAAATCTTGTTCCACCATCGAAAATTTTTTCTTCTTGACTGGAGCTATGATTGGTTCTACAAGGAAAACAAGTGATTTATTGTCAGTAAATGGATACAGGTTACAGTTGATAACCTTAAAACTAAATACTATGTAAAGATATTTAATCCTTTGTGGTTGCTAACCAATCAGAATCTTCCTGTGTACCTGGTCTTGCAGTAACATAACATCTTCATCAAATAAGTATATTGATAGTACAACATGTTCAAAAAGTGTGTTTACAAAAAAAAAATCAAAAAAATCTACATGTGCTGGAGAGATGCTACAGTAAAAACTTGTACACAGTGAGAATCAGTCCATAATGATAAAGTATATAACAATTTTGCTGAAGTAGAACATATGTACAGAATTACTATGGATTTATGTACATAACAGACAAATCTCTGTGTTAACAATAACTACAGTATCAGACATTCTATACAATGTATATCATTCCAAGAGAAGATGAGATCCAATGTATAGTATTGGACAGAAAAAGTGACACATTCTGGAGGAAGAGAGCATAGACAGTTATCTTCACAAGTAATCAGCTGGCAATGAAACTAAATTATGCCAGGTTCTAGGTTGATGGGAATGATACTGAGGTGCGAAAGAATTTTTTTTTCAACTTAGAACTCACCTGTAAGTGGTTGCGTGTCCTCTTCTTGAACTATTGTCTGAAAGTAAATGAAATTGTAATGAGAACCTGAATTTTCTAGTGTGTTTTTGTAGATCACAGCTTCTATAAAATATGTACTTTTTTTGTATGCTGCATGCATTTCTTTAAGTTCAATCGGATTTTTTTGTAAAATTATGGGAAACATCCACTTCTCTCAGTGTTGCAGGGAGTGTATAGTTTGCACTGAAACATTCATAGAAGCCTACTTTGGAATACAGTGGACTATGATGTTGCCTACCTCCACTTCTGGACCGTATACTTCTTCAGCCGTAGGGTAATACTTTTTGTCTTCATGAAGCACAACCTGCATTTCTGGTACGTCATCTGCATCATCAGCATCCATATCTTCATCCTCCTGTTATTTAAAGATCATTAGAATCAGCAAATACATGGTAAAACTCTTTAAATGTTAAATTGTGTTCACTGGTTTGTCAATAAATCAAATATTGGAAATTATCCTCGATATATTTTGACATTACTATACTCACTACATTTAAGTACTAACCTTTACACAACAATCAAGATGCTGTATTTCATTTAAAAAAAATAAAAGTGAAAATCACTAAAGAGAACATTTTTCCTGCATTAAACTTACATCAGCCCCATATTCACCATAGGGTTCATCTCTTTCCTCATCACTGTCTTCATTATCATCATCGTCACTATCCAGTTCTGGACCGACGTAGTTACCAAACTCGTCATATAATTCCTGATCCATCTTTCAAGCTGTGAAAATTAATATGTATTTGTAAAATAAGATATTTATATGTGAATATGCACAGGAATTGGATATTCCATGATTAAGTAATTAATAAGAGCGAGCGAAGCTCTTTACCGTTAACGTGCACGTATGTACAATATTCTAGTCCAACTTTGCATAACGTCCTGCGTGATGTTACAGCCAGAAAAATTTCTGCTGGAAACGGAAACAGTAACGAGCCCGGTGCAGATGTCTGCAGAAACTGTTAACATAAAAAGTCTATATAACGTACAATCCAGTTGGTGTGTTCATAATGCTGACTAATTATTTTTATAAAAAATATCTCTAATAGCGTGAGAATAAAATATAGCTCGAGTTATGGTTTCGAGGACGGAACTGGGAACATTCGGCATATTTCCGAAGATTGCTGGAAATTAACCGAGATGTTGCGATTGCATTTGGATGGAAAGTACCAACAGTTCTCGGTTGCAGAATCTGGATGTCGAAAACTACCGATAGTTAACGACTGTCAAAAGTCATGTCATATAAGGTCACATTCTCGTATTTAAACGGGAAACGTTTATCACTATATTTTTATGTTGTACATTGGCATACTAGCTAGCTTCGCTCTTATCACGCATTGCCTGTTTCATATTATATTGATAAGAAGCATCTGAGGGCTAATATTTCAATCAATATTTTAATCACAGAACATCCAATTTCTGTGGTATACACCACGATTATACGACATGGGTTTTAGTATTTAGGTATTATTAGTAGTCCCTGATTTTTATTTGTTTATTTTTTTAATATGATTACATTATGTAAATGTGAATTTACTGATGGTATTTTAAACACATGTGATGACTTGGCACTTGTTTGGTGTTTAAAGTGTTATAAACCAAAAGCTGAAAAGAAGACTCAACTCGTGTACTCGAATGTGTGCTTTGTTATATTTTAAATTACACCTCGGAAATAAACTTATAAAATGATGTAAACAATCACACAATGCCAATGGTAGCTAGCTATAGATCTGGGAAAGATTTCACGATGCTCCTGTTTTACAGAAAAACGTATCCTGACAAACTTATGAAATACCAAAGACATCTACAAGCGATTATGACTTCGAGATTGAAGGGTAGCACATACGGTTTTGTGTGAGCATGATTTGAAAATTTGGTGTTTGGGGCAGATGAGATGTTTTGACCGGTCTCGTGAGATCCCTCAGTACGACGTGGAAACATTATTCGATACAGATTATTAGTCTCAGGGTAAAGCGAGGAATAGTTTAAATAATTCTGTGCTAGAGATGTATTGCAATTCGTAATTTGATCGTGTAATTAAGCATTTAAATCAATCTTATTGTAACACTTACCACATGCGTCCACCGGAAGCGTTTGTCTTGCGTTAAGCGTGGTCAGTAAAAAGCTTAAAGCGTCTTCATGATCGGATATTGATAATATAAAAAGAAAATGAAACCGCCACACTGAGATACGGAAATAAATTTTCCAAATAAGGACGTGTTTTTTTTTTATGTTGAAAAATATGAAATTTATTGAATTTGGGCATCCCCATACACTCACTGATTTATGATTCATTTTGCTATACAATTGCACCAAACGAAAACTGCACATAGTTACATGTATATGAAAAAAAACAACACAAAATAATCGCTGACTTATGTACAGTACAGCTAAAACAGCCTGGTTTACAATACAAAATCAGAGACATTTGTATACGTCTCTGACAAAATGTAACTTAGTGCTTTTTACTTTCGAATTTGCTAGTTACAGATAAAAAACAATATTCTGATAAATTGAAAAAATACCAACGACTGCGTTATACTAAGACAATCGTCAAAATAGTTTAAAACTATCACAACCGCTTAATTCTGTCATTCCAAGAAGGCTATTTTCACCACAGGGATGCCGACTTAACATACATAATTATGTACAAAAGAAAAAACACTACAAATCATCTTTTGATCCCTGTGATTATGCATATAAAGCTATCAAAAATAACAGAGTCGACCTAATTTTCGAATGGAATTGCTGAAGATTCAAAAAATGAAATGTTTTTTTTTCTTTCTAAAATACAGCGCAGGCGCTTGAATATAAAATGTAAAGTTTTATTTTAGATTTTGCAGAGGTCTAGGTACTGCGAAAATGTAGTTTCTACAGTATCCAGACTCCTGCCAAATCTAAAAAGTTAATATTAACATTGTATCTATGCACGCGCCTAGCTGTGGCTGTGTTTGATAAGAAATAGCCTATGATTTTATCGCTCCGACTCGTAGGCTTTCCAGCACTTTTTTTCTGTCATTCTGTCATCACATCATTTAACGTTCTTACAAGGCAAACTCAGATCCATTATATTTTCGTATTATCTGCCTTTTCTTTTTAGCTAGCTCCTCCGTGTATTAGAAAATAAAATAGAAAACCAATTTTCGTTCTTCAGGTTGAGGAAAATGAGGAAAGAAAGAATTGTAGCGGTAAGGTAGTCCAAATCCGCGTGATCTGAGTCGGTCATTTATTTTCCAATGTCCCTACTTTCGATTTTCTACACTTTATATCTTGATATTTTATTGGCACAGAAGACATGCCAATAGTATATAATATAATACTCTGTATATAGATACCCTTATACGGTATATAGATTACAAGAACACAGAGAAACTTCAAGAAAATGTTAAACACTAAAATATCGGTAGTTTAACAAAAAGTGCGGTCAAAAATTAGAACGGTCTCCATGCAAATACGATTGCAGCACATAGAATAATGATGATAATACAACGCATTATCACTGGGAATGGGGTGTTGAAATGAGATACTTTTTAATAAAGAGAAGCTTAGACGCCTTAAAAAGTAGGTCGCTCACAGCTATTCAGTTTCGAAGAAACATGGAAGTTCATAAGATAAAACAATTTTCATACAGTCAATATATATTAAGGTGAAAAACCTAACCGACCAATACCTTTGTCAATCTCAATAAATAATATATGTCAATAGTCGTGTCACAAACTGCTAAGGTCCAAAAAGTTATATATACTTTAAACCAGAAGTCAGAACAAGCAGGCATGCAGTTAGCATTCGATCAAGCAAATTCAATTCTGAATTGTGAAATGTAAACAGTTTTCAATAACTGCTTAAACTGCAAAATAATTGCCCATATCATGTGCAGTTGCTAGAAAACTGCCTAATTAATTGCTATCAAGAGCAGTTCAGTTTGATCTGGAATGTTAAAACTAGTTAAATTTCTTTCTTTACTTGTAAAAGGTTTACAGCACAGGCGCCTGCATCTGGTTAATATTCATAGGAAAAATCCTAACTCCTACTATAGCAACGTTGATAACTTGATATGGTAGGAGTAAGGGCTAATATTTTTTCTTTAAAACTACAGGGGTGGGCGCGGACCTACCGTCAAAAAAAAAAAAATTGTCAGATGAAAAAAACAGACTCTCGATCCCGAGTATGACCTGTCCCATGACAGGATATGTAGTCGCGAGGCGGCTCATAGTCGGGAGAGGCTAATTTCTTTATCTGACAATTATTTTTTGTGTGTGACGTAGGTCTGCGTCTATCCCCTGTGACACTAACCACATGCATACGCTGGTGGTTTACTGGGATTAAAGTATGTATTTCATCAGACAAAAATATCTGGTGTAGGATGAATCAATCAGATCATCATTAGCTAGATTACGTATTGTAGTTGATAATCCATATTTTAATCAGATTGAGGATTAATCAGCATCGTTTAGTCAATAAGCATCGAAAGTATTTAATTGACAGGTTAATTTCAGAAAATTGTATACACTTGCATAATTGTGTTCATTTTGGCGAACGTTATTTCTTGGAGACGATTTGGACTTATTCTAGTCATTAACGATATAGCAAGTGGCCCAACAGGCCTGTGAAATGAAGTCTAATTAGTCTAATACTATTTCTCATCAGTCACTGGTCAATTCTAAATATTCTAACCCTGTGACTGTAATACCAGGGACGTATAATATGACAACCCTGTAATTACTCAGGAACAGAAGAATAAGATATTAGCACATGTGAAGGTGATTGAATTAAACAAATTTGGTATTTCTTTATCCAGATATTATTTTAGCGCCCAATATCCTGACCCTGTGACTTTCAGTTAATGAGAACTTGTTCAGATAGTTTTAACACATTTGAACTCTGTGACCTAGTTTGACAGCGGGTCAAGGTGATTCATTTAAACAAACTTTTTACCCTTTACCACAACATGTTAATTACTAGTCAACCATGACCCCGGGCCTCCTGGTTAATGAACATTTTCTAATAAATTTGACGACGACTGACGGACGGACGACGGACGCCGCACCACTACATAAGCTGATATGCCCGTCATTCCATCTATAAGATAGCGATACTCCTTTATCCTAGCATCCTATAGACTCGATATCAGGTGTCTGGACAGCCTCGAAAGTAAATCTTACATCATTTAGCCCAGGGTTTTACAGTCTCAAATATCTTGTATCTGTGCAATTTGCTTATTGAAAATAAGTCAGTTTAAAGATTTTAATACATTTGACCCTTGTGGCAATGATAGCAGGTCAAGAACATTCATTTGAAAAACACACTCTTTTATCCCAGGATGACACAGGTCCAATATCAGGGGTCTGGGTTACTTGGCAATTGAGAAGAAGTTGTTACACAACACATTTAACCCCTATGACATTGACAACAATACATTTGACCCCTGTGATATTGAAAAAAGGTAAATGTAGTTCATTTAAACAATCTTGGTTGCTCTTCATCCAAACATGCTACAGGTCTTTTTCAGATCTCTGGACCTCTTGGTCATTAAGAAAATGCAGTATGCAGTTGAACCCTGTGACCTTAAAAGTAAGTTAACATAAAACATTTGAATACTGTGGGTAATTATAAATGGTAGCCCTTCATATAAATATGTTATAGGTGCAACCAATCAGGTCTCTGTGTCAAGAAGTTGTTTAAAAGATTTTATCATATTTGACTAATGTGACCTTGAAAGTAGGTCAAGGTTATTTATTTGAACAAACATGGTTGCCCTTAATCAAAACATGCTACAGGTCCATTATCTGGTCTGAGCCACTTGGTTATTCTGAAGACATTGATTAAAGAATTTATCACATTTGACCCTGAATAAGACTCAAAGTAATTGATTTTAACAAATTTGGAAGCCCTTTATCTCAACATATTACTGGCCTTATACCCTAGGTCTCCTGGTTATTCAGAAGATATTGATTAAAGATTTTAACATATCTGACCTTGAACATACTATGTTGTTTGGTTACTGAGAAGCTCTTTATATTGACAAGAGGACCATGAACCAGAGTTATGAAGAATACTGATAGATGATGTTCCACACATATGACCTTGAAATTAGGTCAGGGTTTGTTCTTTTGAAGAATCTTCTCAGTCTTTCATCCCAGCATACTAATTGACTTAAATGTCATATCCGTATGCCTCTTGGTTATTGAGAAAACATTTAAATATTTCAACATATTAGATTCCTTTTGACCTTGAAAGTGATCAAGGTCATTCAATTGCACAAATCTCATCATCCTAGTATGCCACTGGCTCAATATCATGACCATGAGCTTCAGTTATTGAGAAGTTGTTTAAAGATTTTAACACATTCGACCTCTGTGACCTTGAATGTAGAAAAGGTCATTTGAACATACTACTTGCCCAATAACTTCCTGGGCCTCTAATCGGTTATTGAGAAAATTTGAAGATGTGAATTGTTTACAGACTAACGACATACAATGCAGTGGTCGGGTGGCACAGTGGTAACACACTTGCCTTTCACCGAGGCGGCCGGGGTTTCGATTCCCCAATCGGACGTGAAAAGGTATGAGGTCACCTGCCCGACCACGTGGGTTTTCCCCGGGTACTCCAGTTTCCTCCCACAGTAAGACCCCTCGCGCGCTTCCATCCGAGCCAACAAGCATGATTAATATAAGTTTTTGTTGTAATTGTTGTAAAATAAAAGTTTACATTACAATGCAGCCTAATGGACAAGAGGTCATTAGAATAGATCACTTGAGATTTATTCTCATGTGAAAGTTGACGATCGACGGACGGATGCTCGTTTGTCCAGTTGGGGACAGAAGAACTAAAAACTCCAAGATTACCTTTTCAAATATCAAGACATAAATCTAACAGTGGAATTTACTATTCATAACTTTAAACATTCAGTTTGTCAAAAGAAAGAAAGTGTTAAGTATACACTTGTATATGTATCTTTCAGTGGCTTGAATATATGAACATGATGATTTTATTCTAAAAGTTGAGTATATATAAATATAACGCTATCTTATTAAATCTGGTGCCATTCTCCCATTATCTCAGTGTAAATCTGGGCTGTATGTAGGAGTACATAGATGACATGATTGAAATGCTTCACACTGCGTTACGGATGAATCACAGAGTTTGTTTTGGTTGAGTACAATGGCATTACTATACGTCATTTTGACGGTATGATGATTATCATCAGAGCAATGCTTTGTACTGTGTTAGATTGGTTACAAATCAATCACATGAATGAATTTGATTCAAAGATGCTGTTCCTTTTAATGAACATACAGGCGAAAGGGGAAAAAATAAAGTACTTAAAGAAAGAGTGTTTAATAGACCAGGTATTTAAAGGTATATATAGCATTGTACAATTAAACGCTTGTTAGATTGCACAAATATTGACAATCAATACAATCTAACAAGTATTTAATTATTAAATAAAATCAAAGTGTTTTGTAGACACAAACAATAAATAAAATCAGTATGGGTGTGTGAATTTCTTTATTTAAGACATAATGAATCCTGTCAAGACTTTAGTGAAATATATAAATTTGGATAAACCGTTCCATCAGTGATTAAAATTAATGCAAAAGTGCTAATATAAGTCATTATTAGACACAGGGACTCCACACAATTTCCCAACCCATACGTATATGTATTTGTATGTATCTTAAAACATACATATACTATACAACCTGCATGGGATTGGATATTGTGACAAGTCCCTGTGATCAGATTCATCGATAATTCTCTGTAAATATGCCCTAAAATTTCAACATTTACACCTGTTATGTAAGACAGGAAAAAAAAAAATGTCTGGACACTGACAATTGACAAATCAACCTGAGTATCTAATGATGACAAGTCATATGGAATGTATGAAACGCTACTAGTATCAGAACACGGGATGAAGGCAATGTAAATGGCAGTACATTTGTATAAACAACAAAAATATCTTGACAGCAGGTGTAAAAATACCTCTGTTGACTTTCCGATACAAGAATGTTTCACCATGTCAAAACCGAAGTTCATGGTTTTACAATACAGTAACATATAGTGTAACTCATTAAAGTTGATCTCTTGTTTACAAACTTTTTCTGTATGTCTTCTTTAGTATCTTGTTTACTAGTAAACACTTAAAATTTCCTCGGACAAATGGTGCTAATAATTAGAGGATCAGGTCAAACTTGAGGTTGCGTACACATTCTGAGTATATACATAACATTATACACAAACAAATTACTGTAAATCTTCAAACTCTTACCACATTTATCCTATTATAAGCCCATTGGGCTAACACATAACTTCAGAATCAGACAGAGGGTGTTTTTTTTTAAGAATAATGAAAGATAATTCATAAGTGATTTTACAGAACAGCAACAGAAATGGGTGGGTTAATTACCAAGTATGATGTGTAAATACTGTCATGCTTTGATAAGTCTAATGGAATGCCCCTACAAGAATATTTAAACATTCACTGAAATACTGCTAAAGTCATTGATTTATATGTCTTCCCCAAAAATACTTTTCCTCTTTGTGTATTCCACAGGAATATCATTAAGCTTGTGGAAGACAGACTTATGTGCCTTCACAATAAATAAATCCTTCAATATAGCACTTATACAAATTGAGATATGAAAAATTACCTTCAGTGTAATTCCACCGATCTAGTTTCCCTCAGACCAGCTCACATCAATGTAACATTTAACACATGTATTTTTTTCCTCAGCTATATAGTTCAAACATACATTAAATGGTGTTAATACTGTTTTAATTAAAATATAAAAGATAATTAATAATACATTAAAATTGTTTTGTATTAAAATTTACTCAATTGATTACCTCCCTTTGCATTTTTTATACTGTATTGTTTCACTATATCAGAACAAAACACTGATATCAGTACAAGGAAGACATCTAAAAAGGTTCCAGTTTTAATACTGATTAGATCTTTCATTGATATAATATATTTCATGAATTACAAAATTGGCAAGTTGTTAATGAAGACATCAAATACATGTTAACATCCCTTGTGGCTGTTTTTTAATAGCCCTGAAAAAAATCAGAAAAAAAAAATTTGCTTTAAATAAGTTATTCATACTACAAGTCATAGAATGTATCTGATGACTTTTAAGTTTTACAAAATGTGCTGACTAGATATCTTTGATGAACACCTTTAATTTGAATACATCTAAAATTATTACACTTACCTCAGTTTTGGTATATTAAAACACCACCAAATCAGGTAAAAACGTACATACAGACATCACTTTTGAATACATACTTTGTATTGAAATATGTACAAAAATAATAATTATCTCCTTTATCATACTGCAACCATAGGGACATGTCAAGTGTTATATTATAAAAACTAGCCAGAAATACCTATAATAAGGCTATTTTCTCTAATACAGTACATAGACATGTCCCTGTGTTGCAATGCTACATCTGTCCAGAAAGTAAAAACACTTCTTTAAAAAGATTATCAAAACAAACCTCTGATGTTAAGAGTTACTTACTCAATAGTACACCAAACAGTTTTTTCTGTATTAAAATATATCAAATGCTACAATGTTCTAGTGAAGAAAAAAAGTGTTTTACATAAAACTAGGACAGCACTCATACATCAATCACCTCCCTTCACTCACGCCTAAACTACAGTCGAACCTCATTATCTCAAGTCAAAGGGGCCATGAAAAAACCTTGAGATATTGCAAGTATTCAAGGTATCTGAGTATATTTTTACATATAGATTTACTCCCGAAATTTAATTTTTTGTTTAACAGGGTCCCTGAATTGTATGAGTTGAGATATGGAGGTTTGACTTTACCTATATACTTTCATCATAGAATAAATATTTGCATGTATACAAGAGACAGAGATATTTAATATTAAGTCCCTATTTTATCCTTTGATAACAAAAATGACTACGGTTTTGTGTGGGTCTGGCATATAGTCTATTGGTAGTACACACATAAATTTCCGATGTAACTTTGCCAATCATGGTACTGTAGTCTCAGGAGCCAACGATGATTTCATGAAATTTACTGATATGATATGGTGTAGGAAAAACATCGAAGTGAGAATGGGAGGGTTGAGATTGTACCAAGTAAAAAGGGTTTGGAATCTGAGTCACACATTCTCTAGTGTTCTCAATCTCACAAATTTGGTATGGACATCTCAAGCTTTTAGAAATCTCCATATTTCTAGGCAGTATTTGGTAAAATTGATATGATCTTTTTAAAGCAATGATGCCATATACACTTGCAGATATCAATAGCAAAAAGAAATAAACATTGCATTCTACTATTCAAATAAAAGAATGTCAGGTAATATTGCAGGCAAGTCACTGATGAAACAAATAGTGATTTCCATAAGCATTTTTCTGGGAAAGGATGGAAATAATGACACTACCAATACATATGAAATGAGTTTAGGCTAAAAATAATAAGCATTACAGTGTTTCTACTTTAATATAATCAATTAACTAAGGTACATGTAGGCTACTTACAATCAATACAGGTAGGTAGACTAAAGCTTTTGGCTACAAGTGGTAGGATTAGGAAGTGAGATTTTTTTGTTGAACAATTATTCACCAAGAATTTAAACACAATAGCTGAAGTATTAAAGCAATACGAAAAACAATCTGGAAAGACAGAACAAATTTGGCCTTATTTCGGTAAATATAATCATCATAGTAACTTTTAAGTTTTACAGCACCATATACAACCATTCATGCCGCTACAACACTCTGAACTGTTTGCCTTGTGCATCTCCATCCCTTCAAATACATTTTAATATTTAAATTTTAAAATCTAATTAGTGATTATTATAACTCGTCATGTTTTGGTCCACTGAACTCGTCATGTGAGATGAAGCCATCTTTGTCAGCATCCTCATGTTCGAAGATGGACTTGATCACATCTTGATGTTCTTTAGTGTCTAATTCCTCATCAGATCCTGCCTCTTTTGCTTGATCTATCATAAACTGGGATACCTGTTCAAGAAAATTTGACATACCAGGTAAGTGCATAAATCCAACATATATTTCAGCAGACATCTAGAAAATGACATATAATTTGAGTTGGACCATGTTTCCTTTGGTTCCAACACCAGACATTTTGACATGCTATGATCCAACATACATCTGTCAAAATATACAATATCTAATGCTGTTGCCAGAGGAAATTTTGGGCATATACATTAGTGTAATATTGATATGAACCAACAAACCCTCAGGAAGTTTGTCCTGATGAACGTGGAGACGATTTATCAGGTTTATACTACAACCTGGAATATATTTTTTTCTTTTTTACATTCATTAAAATCTTTTTCTACAAAAAATAGAACAAAAAAATTAAGGAATGAAAATGGAAAAATTTAGAAAAAAAATAATGAATGTAAAAATGAAAACATCCAGAATGAATTTTTCTTGTTTCAAACAGATTTTTTTTCATGTTTTTATGGATTCAGCCTGGACCCGATTTTCAGCGTCATGGTGTTCCCCTCCACTTCTTTAAATAATTTGCAGGTATTTAGATTTCTAAAATTTCATTCAGACAATAAATGAAAAAGATAAAACACTTGCAATGAAAGTACCTACCCAGGTATCTATATGCAATCTATGGTCTTAACACCCTAGCACTAGTTCATTTCAACGGAAATCAGTCACACAGAGTATTTACCTCATCCTGAGACAGAGCATTGTCACCATCTGTATCAATCTGTTTAAAAATGTTCTGAGGAGCAGGACCTTCCTCAATCTTTTCAAGTTCCACGTCGAATACTAGAGTGGCCTTTGGAGGAATTTTATCTCCTAGAAATAAAAGTCACATTTGCTGTCAAAAGACATTTATAATTGCTTGTGTTAATTTCTGTACCAGTAACAGATAAATATGTGTAAGAATTCTAGCATTAGTTGTAAAGCTTTAGCCTAAGTGTCAGTTCATTCAGAGTTAGACATTTGTGTTGCCCAGTGATGCAGATTTTCTATAACAATGATGAAATTACAAGAAGCACAACTACACCAATAACACCATACAGGCATAAATTGATCCATCTATTAGCTAGGAACGTGTAGTGACCACATGTCGGGGATAAAATCATGACGAGACCGTAAAACTGACCAAATGGGAACAGTGTTGCCGTTTTGATTGATCCTCAAGTGGTCTATAATACAGTTCCTTAACTTTACATAATGATACGTACTAAGTAAACTTTACATTCTAAATGAACAGTGACATTTTCCTTTTCAACAATCTGTTAAAGAAATAATAACTGAACACTTATGAAGTAATTCCAGTAACACAATTTCCTGTACCATGCACTCTTGAATAAGTATCTGAATGTTTATATTGTTCCATAATATTGATTCCTATCTTGTAAAAGTCTCACCAGCGCCCTGCTCCCCATATCCAAGATGAGGAGGGATGGTTAATCTACGTTTCTCTCCAACACACATGTCTTCCAGGCCAACTTCCCATCCCTTGATTACTTGCCCAATCCCCATCTGGAACTGGAAGGGTTGTCCGTGGTCACGGCTGGAATAGTGAGGAATCACATATTAATTAAAATTTTATATTGTTCAATCATATTTTCTTTTACAACAGGCCTGGGGATGATACAATTATTGAACATTACTATATGTACATTTATGTATGTATACTGATAAATTGGAAAACATCAAATCTTTGATTTAAGTCTGGTGCATTTGACAACCTAAGCTCAACATACTTACAAAACTATAACTTACATGTTTTACATTGGACTGTACAGTATGTATTTACAAGTAATGGTTTACAAGTCTTATCTTTGTGGCGAGTGTTCACTAGAGAAATCATGGGATATATCCTTTGGCTGAGACAAATGTTCGTTAAACTGGTAATTGATATTTAATTCTAAACTGACGGTAATATTTGACCGTATAATGTGACTAGGTGGGATATCATCATTCTTCTGTGACTTCAACTGACAGTGACAGTTCAGTGTGACAGTAAGTACTATAAAATAGTCCTTCGTTTGCCCTTTACAAGTTAGTAGAAAATTGCTGTATCATTTCAGACAATTGTTATAGGTACTAGTATATATATAGAGAATACATAGTTAGTTTCTTAAAATATAAGCTTTATTTTGGAGAGGGTAAAGAATGACTAAAGTGGCAAGTTTATGTTTATTTTGTTTAACATCCTCTTAACAGCCAGGGTAATTTAAGGACATGTGATCAGGTTTTGGAGGTGAAGGAAAGCCGGAATAACTGGAGAAAAAACATCGGCCTAGGGTCAGTGCCAGGCAACTGCCTTATACGTGGGTTTTGAACTCGCAGCCCCTCCTTCATTGTGATAAAAATACAGCTTATATTTTAAGACACTGCATGACCATGTATTCTATTTATCCCACAACAGTCATCAAAGATCAGCATTTTTAAGTGAAACGGTATCAACAATGTTTCAAATATGTTTAAACGTTGCTTGACTTGGAAGTAGGTCATTCAAATTAATGTACATGCTTCTAAGATTCTAAAATACAGCTGTTTTCTGTCACAGCCGAATACAGCAAAAATATATGCGACGGGTGTGTACCAACAATGATCAATGTGGTGCCAGTTGCAGGATAAATATATTTTTGTGGTTATAGGACAGATATTGAAACAATTTTTTTTTAAATGGGCTGCTGTCCCCCTATACATTTTGTATATATAACTAAAGGATATTTGATTTAAGATTATCATTATCTCTGGATCCCTTAATCAAATTGTCGGTGAGCATCAAAATATGTAGTCAACATATATATATTGCATGTTATGACAATACCTACCTGATGCTTCTTGCAAACATGGACTTCATTAATTGTCACAACATGCGTCTGCTTTTGGTTAGTATTTATAGAGAAAAAAATCTGTCCATGTAAGAGGCTTATATTTTTTTCTATTTATGATATATGCAGTATAAGGTTCCTATATATATGTAGTCCTCTTATAAATTTACAATATCCCAGTGAGTGACGGGCTGTACGACTATAAATATTATGTTCAGTGAAGTCCACGTGTACATATATTTATTCATTCATTTTCCAACATCTAATCTAATTAAAACAATTATCAAATTACCGTTATTGCCTGCGGTCAATTTTATAAAATATAAATACACAATATTGCAATAGAAGACACTACTTTTAGATGCTTTAACATAATATTTTGACACAACATTCCACGTTTTGTACCCACCTTGAATCGAATTTAGTACCGTCTGTCAAGTAGCCGGTGTAGTGCATTGACAATAAATCATTTTTCTTCGTTTTCCTGTCGCAGTTTTCGGGTACCGACACCTTTTCTACTTTCAATTCGGTAACGTCTTCAACCCCGGATGGCGGGCCGGGTTCCGATTCGGCTGCAAATACAGCACATATGCACAGTAATAACACAAGGGATGTGGCAGCCATATTGGAAGTACTTATCACTCTACAGTCGACAGAACAATAGCTCGTTTCAACCTCACACAGATGATAAGTAAGGTAAGTTTTGAAACGTGGCAGTGCTCTGTATGTCACTCGTAAAACACCTGCGGAAATGACCCGGAACAATTGACCTCAAGCCTTGATTCTGATTGGTTCATTATAAATAGAATCATTCCACGTGGACATGGAAATGACAACAGATACGTATACTTTCCAATGATTGATGTGTGCTACATTTACATCAAATAAATTTGATACTCAACAAAGATAGACACACTGGAGCTTTTTAAAAAGAGTTTTTAGAATGCGTAGGACGTTTAAACTTAAATATGGCAACACAGACTGTGCTAATAGATCTATTTGACAAATTATTTATAGATTACATGTCGTGCAAGCTGCTGCTCATAGGAAAATATTCTCAACGATATACGCACTGTACCTAGTTGTGTTTGATAGGCCAGCGAAGCATAGCTATTTCATTACCTGATTTAGTGATGTAATTATATGCTATTGTCAAACCTAAAACATAAATTATAATTAGGTACAATGATATCAGTTTTACCACAAGTGCCTGACTCGTTTTATAAAATAATAATTAAATAAGAGTACATATAAATGAGATTATATATATCTCATTTAAATGTACTCTTATATATTATTATTTTATAAAACGAGTCAGGCACCTGTGGTTTTACCTTCCAAATAAGCGTATATGCATGGTTTATGTAACCAGGAGTTCATTTGTTATATGCATCATATAAGGATTTGGATTTTTCTACGGTTAGAAAGAGGTTTGTAGGCCTGTTCCATATAATTTATGTATTTATTCTCTTTATTGCCTCAAAAAATGAAGAGTACAAAGGAATGTAGAACATCATATTATATATACAAAACATTCGGCACAATATGCATTACATATCTACACTTAAAAAAAAAAAAAAATTCATGTAAAACATACACAGTACAATAGTATCACATATATGTTATACAATATTTACATCATTTCCTTATTTTCTTAATTTCATTATAGATAAAAATGATGAATGATTAATGAATAGTATCACAAATATTGTTGAAATATCACAGTTGGCATAAGTATTACGTTATATATTGCACATTATTGTTATGGAGTAAATTTGCTTTACCTAGGATTGCCCATGAAAGGCGATGTACAGCTTATTTCCAATGGGGTCCTCGAGTAAAAGAATTTTAATCATTATAATTATTTATTTATCATATTAAAAATTTGTCAAAAATATATAGCCAATAAAAGTGTAGGTATCAAATACTCTTTTTAAAAATATCAATTTGATAACAGTAGTGCAGGCCGAGTTTTTCAAGGGTTGGGGATACCCCTACCAGCGAGTTCTGCTCAACATGCACCCTGTGTACTCAATCAGATATACAATATCACGGTGACAAATTATTAAAAATTTCTAAATTATAGATGTTACATAATTTTAATATTACAAAAGAATGATCCCATATATATCTTAATTTAAAAGTTGATCATTTGAGAATTTGAATCATCATGGATAACACAGCATGTAATTGCCAGATAGTATTAGGCGATATCCTTATATGATGATATAATTGAATAAAAAAAACACAATTTTAAGTTTAATGTTGTTAATAAGCACTGACCCTATCAATTTAATAATAAAATTTCCGTCCAGTACAGACACCTAGCGGTTGGGCCAATCTCTACCAGCCAGCTATCTGCAGAAGATTAGAAAAAAGGAATACATGTACTTTATATGTATGTGTTTCCATATAAAGCGTAAAATCAATAAAACATATCAGAGAATATCTAAAAGATTAACTCTAAATTATGATATATTGATACGAGATGCACAATATTAATACGTGACTATGTAATAGACATTCAACTGATAAGATAAGTTTTTTTCTGATTCAGGGTTACATAAAGTCCTCTATACCAGACTCACAATAGATACATAATAAAAAATGGATTGATGTTGTATTTGTGAATACATTCAATAAAGGTATCTATATAAATGTACAGTATACATATAATGCCTTCAAGCACATTCAATGAATGATTTATCTGAAGAGAATGATGGTTACAACTAAGTAAAAACGTCATTACTCAAAGACCAAATATAAATTCCATCGAAAAATGTCCCCCCCCCCCCCCCATGATTTGCATTGCGTTATCTTTTTTTTTTTAATTTCTTAGCTAAGCGAAATCTTTTTTTTTTGAAAGTCAACAACATTTTTAAAGATAAGAAATAATCGATCATATTTCGCCCAAAGCTGTGCAAGGGACAAGGGAGAGCACTCAAGTATTCCGGATATTTTTTTCCGGTACCGAGATCTAGTTTACATAAAAAGCAAGATGGCGTCGTTTGTGAAGTCTGCACGAGGTGAAGATATTTTATATTATTGGATATCGTCTTATGTGGTCTTCACCAGCCCTAGCATAATATCAAAACACACATTTGCAGCATTTGTATAAGTTGTGTCTAAGTATTTGCTATTGGCAAAATTTAGAAACATACAAGTAATGCAAAACTGATACGAATTGGTGATATGTCCTTCTGACAACTGTCAAGTTCACATCTGTTATAACTATCATGTTATGTATATTCCACCACAGGACCTCGTTTCTATTGACCAGTAGAATTATTATATTTGAGTCAATCATTAGGAATCAAAAGAGCATATATATTACTTTGAAAACGTTTGATCACTGTCATAAAAGAGTCATTTGATTACTTGGATGTAAACATATACAAAAAGTCACATGATTTCTCAAAATGTTAAATAAGTTTCATATTATTTTTCCTAATGAAGGTGTTGTCTGATTTTACAGCATGTCTGCGACCAGTGTCCGGTACATGGTCGCAACAAGTGAGACTAAAGCACAAGTATAACAGCAAGAAACCATGGCTGAACCAGCGCTCTCACAAACACAGAATATTCCAGGTAGTCACACAGCCCCTCTATGTAAAAGAGGATTTTCCTGTCAGAGTCTGCCCTCATTTAGACCATCAGAAGAAACTTCTGGAGGTAAGTATAAAAATCATGTCATCTTGATTGCAAATCTGTTTTACAGTCCATCATTTCATATATTATTACCAAAGAGCTTATTTCCTGCAGTTAACAGGATAAATAGTGTATGGATTCCAGGCTCTTGTACTCTAAATCCTGGTTATGTTTTGAAATTGATTAAGATTTCCATCCCATAAATAATTTTATAACTATATGTATAAATCCTAGGAATTAAGAGACAACCACAAATATATATGCTATCTGAGTATACCTGGACAGCTGTCAATGGCCCTTGTTGAAAACATTGAGATAATGTATGGGTTTACTTTCAGAAGCATTTGTAGTGAGATTTTGTTTCTTATATCTTGTAATTATTTCTTCAAATTCTTCATACATGAAATTTTGGAATTACACACATGTATTTGAGATTTCTCTTATGATTTATACCAAATTTACACTGTTTTGATGCCATTGTCATAGATGAAGCCTCTACTGGACAGCTAGAGTGTGGTATATTTTACAGAGAAAAGGTATCGAGATGGGACCCGCTGAGGAGTTTATTTATAGGGGCTGTGAGCGAATGTTCCGAGAAAACAAAATGATTATCGTCTGTCAGAATCTTCCCTGCCCTGCTGTCGATGTAGCCAAGGCAAAAGGACTCCTGAATAAATCTGGGTTAAAACTGAAAGTGTTCAGTAACAAATATGCACGGTAGGTAATGAATACTGAATAAGACCGATTGGAAAACTCAGAACACTCTTGAAATGTATAACTCGAAGAATGTCACATCAATTTTAATAATACATTTTTTGTTTATTTCTTTAAATAACAATATTAAGTCTAAGTATCTTTAATAACTTTTATAGTGTAGAAGTGCAGTACATAGCTGAAAAAAATGCCATAAACAGTTTTTTGCTGGATGACATCTTTTTCCACACAAATCTACTTTATTGAATTTTGATGTGGGAGATTGTGTATGCAAACCTCCAGGCTTCAAAAAAGGACATCTGTTTATAGACCTAAATTTAACAAACTAACGTCAAATGTTCCTTAAAATTACATACTGCTTATTCTGATGGACTAATTATATAATTAGAATTTTGAAAAGTATTGGATATTAAAAACAGGTTGCTGATAATTCATGTCAAAATTTCAGGATAAAAAACTGAATGTTTTCCTCCAAATAGGTAGTGTAAGGAGGTTTGATTTTACACATACCAAACCAAACCTGAACAAAATCAACATACCCTACGGGAGCTACTATATTTTAACAGTGTTCACATACATATTCGATGTATTGGTGTGGCTATAGAAAAATTGTGTAATTACATTGTACTTTCCTGGTTGAAGTTTTCTATTTATTTACAGGATGGCTGTGACAGGAACAGAATTGGAGAGTATGAAGCCGTGGTTTCAGGGGAGAAATGTCTACATTGTATCTGAGGAGCAGAATATAATGGCAGTGGTTAGAGATCTCAAAAAAACACCATTCTTACTGATGTTAGGTATGTGTGTTATTCTTACAGATGTTTGTTTTGCATACCATTCAACATTTTAGTGAACTTGTATCATATATTAAATTTAGAATTTTTTTTTTTATTTTGAAATACCGCGTACCTGTATATGTCTTTTCCCAATTTCTTGCAAGTATGTTTTCCAAAAAACGCCAGAAAAAATGGTGAAATCTGAAGGAATTCTGTGTAGGTTGAATATCTGTCTTTTATGCATGCACAGTAGTTACAAAGAACAAAATAAAAGACAAACTACAAATGGAAGTCGGGACAGAAAAATTAAATAGTCTCTTTCCTTCCCTTAACTTCATCCATCTTGTATACCAAGATTTTGACCTATTATGTATAGTATTCACCAGGGGTATTGAAATGAATTTGAAATCCTCCAATTTCTTACCTATAATCTTTCATTGTTATCAGGAGGACTAGTAGATGGAAAATTACTCACCAAGGAAGGCTTACTGAAGCTGTCCAAGTTACCACCCTATAGAAGAGCTGAGAGGTGAACTCTGCAGCATATTAAACATGGCCGCCTGGAGGCAAAACATCAACTCTACTTCAAACACACCAACAGACTCTAGCTGCTAATCTTGACCAACTGGTCAAGCAGGGAACTGCTGACCAGTCGAAACAGACAGTGGACGAATGACCAGATTTAAACTGTTAGGAATAAGGATCAAAATGTTGTCACAAGATGAATACTAAAGACAATTATTGGTATACCAAAGAGGATTGTGGGTAATATAGAGGATTGTGACCATAGAGAATTATGGGTATAAATCATAGATGATTGTGTGCCAATGTCCATCAACCACAGAGAGTTGTGCCCATATGAGTCAACATATGATCAACCATAGAGATTTGTGTCAACATGGAAACTTCTGTTTCAATATAACATTATGACCAACCATCAAGAGAACTGTGTGTTGACATAAAAGTTTGACATTGAAAACTGTTGCCAGTCAATATGGGTCAACATATACTCAACCATAGAATCGTGTATCAATACGAGTCAACATATGACCACTGATAGGTATTTGTGATATATATGATCAAATATAACTGGTATAATCAACCACTGATAAGTTTGTACATATGATAAACACTGTTGTCGACATGGGTCAACATATAATGAAAACTGTCAAGATGTGATCGGAAAAGTTTTACGACAATGTTGGCTCACCAAGACTTTACTCATGCTGTTGTTTCCTTGACAAATTAAACCTCTTGAATATTTACAAATTTTTTGTATTTAATCAACTCTTTTCAATAAATAAGTAAGTATGTTGAAAGTTGTGGAAATGACTCTTTGCATTTACATAATAACCATGAAAAAAGGGACAATTCTTGACCTAACATCATCAACAGATCATGTAATATTTGAACATATGATAAAATATACTCTTATCAAACACATGGACAGACTGCAAAACTATAATCTCATTAATATTTTATGTGAAAGATGTGAAAGACAAAAAAGGAGAACTTAATTAAACTTAAAATTTACATACTCTAAGCACCATATTTTTAGCTGTCAACAGGAATGTTAGCAAGAAGATATTGCCTCATGAACAGCCAATGTCATTTTTAGGCAGTGTCCTCGCAGTAGCTGTTGACTACCTCACTGAACATCTACAGCAATTGGGGTAAAATCTCGAAGGGCAAGTGAGCTTATACCATAGTGCAGTAATTAGTGTTCGAAAGTAAAGGTGATCTGATGGCCCGTTGCTATAGAAAACCTAGTTGTCTATGTAAAATTTCTGTTGGCTGGGAAAAGTTTGAGTTCTGACATACATTATGATTCATGCAAACAACATTCCTATATTTTCTGACAAACCATCATATGAAATCGGAGCTTACAATCAAGATGTTTTTTTACCGAGAACAGTGCATTATTGGATTCAAACATTTGAGCAAGTATGAACTGGAAGATGCAAGCGTTTTCATGACATATTTATACTACTTTCAACAATATGTGTTTACAAAATGGGTCTATGGAAAAATGACTTGGGCTATGGGATTTCAATTTTCTGTAGACTAATTGTCCAAGGAATTTTCATAATATACTTTCATACACTGGTAATTGTCCCGCTGGCCAACATCATCTTTTCCCTTTAACTAACTTCTCAATAATCAATAGGCCACGAGACCAGATATTGGGCCAGTTGCTTGCTAGGGTGAAGGGTTACTTAGTTTGCTCAAATGAATGACCTTGACCAACAATCAAGGCCACTGAGGTCAAATATGCTAAAATCTTTGAATTAATTTTGCTCAATAAGCAAGAGGCCCATAGACCATATATTGGGTCTGAACATGTAGCATGCTTGATTGTAGGCTACCAATTTTTTTTCAAATTGATGACCTTGACTTTTTTTTAATATTACAGGGGCCAAATGTATTAAAATCTTTAAAAGATCACTTTTTAATAACCAAGAGACCTGATATTCGACCTGTAGTATGCTGGAATGAAGGGGTACAACATACAGACTGTATATTTGAATAAAGAAATCCAGCCTATTACATGTACAACGTATTACATTTCAATAAGCTTAAGGTGGTAGTCAGTTTAGCATCTGAACAAATGACCTAGATCAACTTCAAAGTTGCATTAGAAGTAGGTGAACAATACAGGCCCATTTGGCCTCTTGTCTTGTTTTCCCTTCCATCAAAATGAGACAAATGACAAACAAAACAGTTTCACCAATAAACCAATTTATTGACACACATTGAACAAAAAAAAAACACAACATCATTTGATAATAGAATTAAAAAAAAAAACATGCAACTGTCATTTAATAAATCCTTATATTGTCTATGGAAATACTCTTGCATCCTTTGTAATAACTTTTTTTATCATTAGGCATATACATCCTGAACAAGGATGAGAATTAATGTAAATATCTTTATCAACGCTACTTACTACATAATACTGCTAGCATGGCAACAAAATATGAATTGGACCAAACCTTTGCACCTATCTAAAAATTAGTATAGAATCTTTTAATCCCAAAGAAATACCCAGTAATTTCCATTCACTAGTGAAAGGCAACGCAAACCAAATACTTTGGGCATGGGCAAGTTTTACCATTCTGATTAAATCAGGAGTTTTGAAAAAAAAAATCTAGGCATGCATACAGTTTACAATAATACTGATAGGTAATTATAATAAATAAACAAAAATAATATATATAACAAGTGAAAGAAAAATTACAAAGTGAATAAATATATATATATATATATCACAATACCATGATCGTGCACTGGTATAATGTTTTAATCACAGTAGGAATGTATCTGGCATGATAATGTAATAAATCTATGAAAACTATCCAGGTACTTGCTTTTAGAGATAGTAGTTTGCACTAAGAAAATCATTCCTTTTAAAACGTTGTGCCTATTCAGCTTAATACATACAACTTTTGAATTATAGTTCATGTACTAAAATTTCTAAAAAAAATCACCATTAAGACATTTTTACCATAATCGATAGCTTCTGAATAGGTATAGAATGTTTCCTTTAATTGGCTATTAAAATGAAAACAAAAAATTCCAATTTGAAATTTTGAAATTACTGTCCAAAAAGGCTGTTTTTCCTTCAAATTTTATGGATACATACAAAATTACTAGTGCAATATGGTTCCTTAGGATATTTTCATCAACAAATAAAATGGGTGTCCGTTCCGTGTAAATAATTTGTGCAGATAGGAAGAGTAGATTTTGTTAGCTAAAAAACATGCTCAAATCTGGATATGTGAACTTGATTTTATAATGAGATCACAAAACGTACATTTCAGCACAAAACGATGGAAATGATGATACATCGTGATACATGATTGCATTCCCGGATGTTAAAAAACATATCATTCATAAAATACAGAAAAATGAAAAAGCGAATTCGAAATCAAATCTTATCTGCATACAAATACTGATTTTATAGGTTCATTAAATGCAACTTCTAAAAGCATTCCAAAAAGAAATCCCATTTCATCATGAATTAAACAAAATCAAATACTTTGTGTAAACTATAGGTTCATTAGCTTATAAAATCATTCTCTGAAGAAATCCCAACTGTCATAATTAAACAAAAGTAAACGCTTTGTGTAAAATATCATTTTGGGGGCATTTTTTATTTATTTAGAAAATTTACCAAAAAACATGTGAGAGATAAAACATTAATAATTAGACAATATCCAAAAATAAAGACGACATCTGGTATTTCGTTTGATGTTCGCTGTATATAACCACTGTGAGATTGTTCCGTGATCACGTCCAGTTTTCCACCATAAGAATGTTGTTCCATAAGTTTTCAGTCTGCCCTCACCACTGCTTTTTGTAATCTATTGACTGTAAAAGAATCAATGAATATATGTGACAGAGACAGATCTTACCCAGATATCTTTACCAGACGTTGGCTCCACACCCTGTAGTTTTAAGAGATACAGATCTTGCAGCACATGCATATTTATCCAGCTATCTAGTCTAGTAATTATAATAAGGCCATCCAAATCTACTGACAGAATTATCAACAAATTCTTTTTAGGTGTTCCGGAATAAGCCAATATGTTTTGCTTCGGCTTACTGAAGGATAAATATGGTAAAGAAACTTTTGTTTACTGAAGGATGAATACGGTAAACGAAATTGGTTTTTTTTTTTTTTTTTTTATATGTGTATGACATTGAACATCCTTACAAGTCACAGCAGCTAGGGACAACTGAGGACAGGACATGTGGTAACAATAGCTCTTACATGATACATGCACAAGTGAACTGTACAGTCATAATGACTTGACATCACTTGATAAAATAATTCAAATTATCAGCAAACGATATACATGTACACTGTATTAATCGTTCACCATATAGTTTTATATATATTTATGGCATTCAAAATCTTAAACTTCATGAGTAAATATTTTTGAGATAGAAATCAGTGTAGTGGAGAGATACATTAAACAAATACATTATTATTTTTTTTTTTTTTACATTTTACTTCATTATACATTTCATAGAGTGTGACTTACATTGAGTCTATTGGGCAGTTTAGCAGAATAGTCTACAATTTGTTGTTGTCTCAAATCTTCTCGCCTTTGCCTACATATAAAAAAACAATGAATAAGCTGTATATACCTTTTAAACATTTGAAAACATAATTGAAAAAAAATTACAGCATGTTATATAGAGCCCAATTTAATATCCCCCACAAACACGTTTCACTGATGGTTGATTATGAGGTCAGGACCGCATAACTTAAGAAAAAAAGCTTGTTATCTCCAGCAAAATAATGTTCATTACATCTCAGCAACCAGCCAGCATAAGGAAGCATGACCTTTCAACCAAACAAGAGGTCATGACCTCACAAGAGCGCAATGGGTCATGACCTCACAAGAGAGCAATGGGTCATGACCTCTTTTATATGCAGAATGGCTGATCACAAAGGACTTCAAACTTATATTGCAATATAAAAAGGGAAAAGAAATTCAGTCATGACCTAAAAAACCTGTTTACCTAGTGTGTACAAATACAGTTGTAATAAAGCAAAGTGAATAAATCTGTAAAAGTTGATTATATAGACATGTATGCAATAACCTATATTTTTTTCTAAATTGATCAATTGACCTTGACCCTTTAGCCTGAAGTTGACTTGACCATTTAGCCTTGTGTGATGATAACCAAATTTAATCATTCTCGGAACAACTTATTGATGTTGTAAATTATATATGAATAGAATCTGATTTAAATCACAGACAAGGCGATTACCCCCTCCACCTTTACACTTTGTGTGTGGTGTGGAGGGGGTGTTTGGGGAGAAAGGAAGGGGGAAGGGAGTCCATAATAAGGGTCATGACCTCAATTAATGTGATAATGACTACTTACCTGTCTTTAGATAAAGGGTCATGACCTCAATAAATATGATAATGACTACTTACCTGTCTATAGATAAAGGGTCATGACCTCAATAAATATGATAATGACTACTTACCTGTCTATAGATAAAGGGTCATGACCTCAATAAATATGATAATGACTACTTACATGTCTTTAGATAAAGGGTCATGACCTCAATAAATATGATAATGACTACTTACCTGTCTGTAGATAAAGGGTCATGACCTATGCCAGGAGGACTGCCCAGCTTTCGGAGTTGCACCTCATTTTCATAAGAGCTCTGGTTGGGCTGCTGCATGAATTGACAGCCATCGAGTCCCTGATCGGCATTCTTCGTCATCATCATCTGTAAAATGAAGATAAACTATTCCATGAGACATTTATATTGTACTGTTAGTGTAAAACTTTCCTGAGATATTTTTATTGTATGTGAGACTACTTTATGAGATGGTAAATCTCAAAGCAACTTCAAACTATTTTGTAAGCAATATTGTAAGTACATGTATAACTGTTTCATAAAGACATTGAATGTAGAACTGTTTCAAAGTATTGTGTGTAAAACTACCTGCAACAAAATATATCTCAATCTCATCAGTATGTAACACATTTTCGTGAGATATGTCTTTAAGTGTACAACAAACTATATCATGTGACAATAATATTGAAAAAAAAAAAAAAAAAAAACAGTTTGTAAAATGTACAGTACCTGTAACACTCGCTATCATATACTTCAGCAGCAGGTCTGCTTGCCATACCTGGGCATTATAATAGAGTGACTTTTCTTGTTGGTTGATACTTTTATTAAATTATATATATATATGCATACATCATCTGTACTGGCCTGCCCTGGGGTGAGAGCCCAGCTAAGGACAATGTCCAGGAGCGACTCATGGTCAAATCCCTCTATGTGTAATTTTAGGTTCTAAATACCTATGGATACAATATTCCATGATATAGTAATCTAAACATGCCAATGAGAATAACAACATTCACGTTAGATAGTTTAGATGATACATGACAATGCCAGATTATCTAATGTCTACGTCAGCTTAACATAATCTGTATTGGTGTAATACATGTAAGGTCTAACCCCACTGTACAGACATATGGACAATAACCATGTGTTAGATAACCTTACTTCATGTCTGGTAAATGTTTGGTAGTCTATCTATACACGTCTAATACTATTTCATTTAAATAAACTAAGTTTCGGTACAGCATTATCATGTCCATTGTCAAAGTTATATTGTCAAAATTATTATTGATTGTAAATATTAAAAATCTGAATCATTACTCACACATGAACAATCAATTTATTTTCCAAAATCTAACTGAACAGGTCATCAGGGTGGTAAGATGACAAAATTTAAATCCCTCCAAAGTGATTTTTAATCAAAATTCTGTTTGAATTATTTTCTAAGATTATTTTATGTGTACAAATTACTTTATTATATGCAAATATACTAGACCTACCGTAAATATTCGCGTATAGTGCGCACTTTTTTTCAAAAATTGACAAGTGAAAAAGACCACTGCGCACTATACGCAAGTACAAGCCTTTTCCCAGTGAGAATGGATGTGATTTGACTGAGATTTGTGATCGTTTCCTTTCACAGCAGGATTGATTTAATACTTATATATAACATATATAAAGCATTAAGAAAGTAAGAGTTAACAAATAATCAAAGAAATGAATAGTTATTTTAATGTTTAATTTCTTGAAATTGTGTATTTATCAGCAATTACGTGGATTTATCTAAGTCGGTCGTGAGCCACATGTTCCGAACACATACGATCTCACTTGAGCATGTTCCCGTATTCAGGTCCAAAACGATGTATAACATCTCAATTAAAATCAAACAAAACTTGAAATGATATAGCAGTACTTAGTTATTTCATACTTCTAAATTAATCACCTTATAAATCCAGAATGTTGCCAGAAACTGATAATGTTCAACTTGTTTATTTACGGAAGCTGTAACAGCACGCATGCGCAATTAGGCTCGGGTAACACTAATGCCTTGATCTCGTGCGGCAGTCACTGACCAACTGGCCTTATAAAATACGATATGACTGTGAAAACTACCGGGTTACTCTTATTTATCGTCTGCACTGTAGATTTATCCATTACACATGTTAATTCATTGATATAAAAGTTGTGACCAGCACGACGACTGCAGGCTTGTTTCCGTACTGTATACAAAATGGCGGCCTGTGTTACATTACGTAGCAGTCAGCTTACTATTCAATCTTGTTATAATTGAGCTTAATTAGCTTTGTATGTTCGTGGAAAGATACCACAAGAGACCATACCTGCGTGAAAATCACAAGGTAATTGAGAGTAGGATTAATTATTTTGTTGATACAACAGCGTAGATGGGACCGCTACAATTTGCAAGCTGACTAGGCCTGTGGCGATATAATGTAAACAACCTGTCAATCCAATGTGTCAAATCTGACCGGTGATTCCAATTAAATGTGGTACATTGTAAATTAGCTTTCATAAGTTACAAATTCCTATCATCTTATGCTTTAAAATTCATCTACCGCTCAGTTGAAAATTGAAAATTGAAAAAAAAAAAAAAAAAAAAAAATTTGAAAATGAACCTCAAAAACGTACCTGCGCACTATACGCGAGTGCGCTACCTGCGCACTATACGCGAGTGCGCATTATACCCGAATATTTACGGTATGATTATTTTTCAAATTTTCTAATTTTGATGTTTACCGAGTATTTGTTTCGAATTCAAGGTATTTTTTTCTAATTTTCAAATGAAAAAAAAGTACTTTATATCTTCGGCATTTTTTTATCTTCTTTATCTTCTCCTTGCTAACAAGGTGTGAAATGACTGGATCTCAGTCAATCTCTACATGTGTAGATTTGGCAGTACATGTAGAATCCGCTGAATAGATCAGCACAAAAGTGCCAAGTTGAATGCCATGCAATACATTTATCTGTGACCCAGATCTCTTCTACCCAACTGGGCTATGTAAAATGTTATACCCACATTTAAATGATTAAGACATAAAGTACATCATGATATCATTGTGCTAAGAGACTGTGCTACTTAAAATCAAATCTGACATATATGTACATGTATACATAATGTATACCTAATTTGACTGATGTATTGAAGTGTGACATTGAGTAAAAAAAAATATGGAAAAAAAACCTGATGAGGAGCTGTTATTTAAGTTATGTTATTTTATTCATTTACTTTTTTATTTATTTTGTTGTTGTTGCTTATTTTGGGCCCAGAATAAATTAATATACACTGGATCTTTTTACTAATATCCCAAGTTTGATTCAGTTCAATTTTAAACAAAAATTGTACAAACATTTAAATATATCCATATTGAAGAAGGTAGAATATTAATGGAACTGAAATGACTATCATATTTTTTTTTTTTTTTTTTTGATTGTCAGATATGATTGATATTTTTCCCTTTACTATTCTTTCCAGAAAACAAACGGTGGGCCATACAGGCCCTAAAGATAACTTGTTAGGGTATTGTTTGTTAATTGAGAGTAATTTATGATGTAAAATGTTTTATACCTAGTATCAATACTATCATGGATCAGACAATATATTTTTCACCAAATCTGAAATCACATTTATTGAGGTTTAAAGAATCATTAAAAGACATTTAAATCACAATTGTTTTTACCAGAATTTATATGCATACATATGTACATATTGACATGAAACTGTTCAGAAGATCTTTAGTTTTTTTGCTTGATATTAATATACCATTTTTCTTCTGACATACAGTGTATTAATCGAACCTACACACTCATTTAAGCCCTTGAAAACTTAGCCATAGAGATGGTAACTTGTAACACTAGACTCTGTTTTAATTAAGAAGCTTAATTGTGTATATTCACCGACATATAAATTCTAAATATATACAAATTGGTATTAATAGTCTTACAGTCACTGATTAATTAATTAAGGTGAGGCAATAGACAATGCCCAATGTTTCTGGTGTCAAAAGGCAAAGATCAACTGTTTAGTCAGCTTAGTTTTTAAAAAATGAAGATATCTAATTACAGTATCTAATATTTCATTTGTCTATCTTTCATTTTAATCATTTACTGATGTTAAACTCACATAATACCAAAAACAAAGACCATGTATTGAAGAGTTAGAATATCTTATAAGACTTTTTTTATATCAATCACTTTAAAGTTGACGAAGACATGTAGCTTAATCAAATGACCTTTGACCTCTAGACAGGATTTAATTGATCCAAATCTATCTGATAACCATGATAAGATTTAAAAGATTTTAACCTTTATTGCAATGAAATTTTAGGTGTACATTTTTTTTCAATTCTGTACTCTAGTACCTGCATTAGGGTATGAAATTCATTCATATATTCCTTCATTAATAAAATAGTAATCTGTTTTTACTTTATCCCCCTTAACTCACTAGGCAAAGTAATATAATAAGAAAATATTTAAATATTTTGTTCAGTTAAAAACAATAACATAGATGACCATGAGAATGAGATCCAAAATTAACACTTCACAGATTAAACTTTAAGTGATAAAATTCTAAGCATTATTTGCACTCATTTAATTATCAGAATTTTATTCATTGCATTCTTTGTTTTGTTTGTTTTATTTTATTCCTAGTTCTACTTATTTCAAGTTCAAGTACACTGTACATGCTGAACTGGTAATTTAAACTAGGAATTTACACCCTCTAAATAGAAAGAAAAAATCATCAAGCAAACAAAAACAAAATAACAAAAAACTTTTGAAGCTCAATTAAAAGTGTTTTGTTTAAAAAAAAATAACCAATGTTGCAAGTTCTCATAAACTATTTTCAAAATGTAATCTTGGGTACAAACTATACAGACTCTTTAAAGCATACAAAATGTACATGTATGTATTGTTCTATTTTCTGTGTAGAGAAATAATTGTTTCCTTTTTTCACTCAAAAAAGACTACAGTTATTACTTTTTATAGTGGACTTCATAGTTTTAGAAGAAAAACATCATCATTTGGGCCTATTACTAATAATCGACAGCCATTATGTGTTCATTATCATGTACTTTCTACATGAAGGAGAACCTTTTACAAAATTACATTACATGTATATACATTACATAATATTATATTAACAAAAAGTCTATGTGGACAATATTCCTCCACTGCCTGTCGTCAAAATTATTAGCACATGAAGACCTTCAGCTACCTGTGGGGTGGCTTATCATATTTTCTAAAATTAGATACACTATTAAAATTTCATGTTCCTTTGGTATAATACAAAGGATATCTGTGTTGTAAAATTACACACATTATCAAATATTACATGTTCCTTTAGTATGATATAAACAATATTTTCCTTACAGCATGACTCCACCTAAACCATCTAACACCATCACCTCCAACTATTACACAGAACAGCAGAAAATGAGAAATTTTATTGAAACAGCAATGTCTATCTTTCAATGTATACCAAAAGCAAAAGCAAATTTCAAAGTCGGGAGAAATAAACAAAATCAACTATCAGAAAAATGAATTTATAGATAAATATACAATAGGTAGATACTCTCAGATTATATTTCTACTGTAACTACATTTTCGTACATTATAAAAGAATTAAACCTTTTAGACTTCAACAGTGCTTGTATAGAATTATCAAAATTCAAATTAAGCTTGTAGAAAAAACAGAACATATTTTTTCTGTTGATTTTACCAAAACCGATCAATAATAAGCCACCATAACCCAGAGCCATTTTCCGTACTGACATGACACGAGACATTTTTCCCGTAACCAACAACACTAACAATACTACATGAAACTATGTATACATTAAATTTACATGATTCACACATGACAGAATTTATAAGGTCTGATCAATTTCACCTAATGGGTTAAATGGAGAGAATGAAGCAGAAATATTCAGAAATAATGTACACTGGAGTGTAAATGTTAAACGATTCACACCTAGCTGGTTCTGTATGTTTGTAATGTTGGATTATAATAATATTGACAGTACTATATATGTTTAAAGCTCTTCACTCTTCAGGACTATATTTACACAATATTTATGTAGATTATATATCTGATGATTCTCCTCTTGATTGTATAATACACAGATTTTACATTTTTTTCTGATAACAATAATTTTGAAGGCTTTTTGACAACACAACTAATTCATCAATATGAATTATCTTAAACTAATGTGAAAGTATTATATGTGAAAATATTTTAATTCAAGTTTGACTGAAATGAATTTTTACTACTCCCCAATTGTGAGATTGACCAGACCTGATCACATTTAACTAACACTTTCATTGCAGGACAATTAACACTGCATATAGCAACACAATCTTACTAGGGTTGCCGTTGGCAAACGATCTAATATTGATGCTGAACGTTTCTGAAAATAAATTCAATATTAAAGATAATGTAACAATTTTCTGATAAGAGATTAAGATGATTTTTTTTCCTGTTATGTGATATAGGATTAGTATGCAGTAATTGATATGTCGTTCTCGACTACATTTTTTGTCATTGTTCACATGCTTTTGTATGACAATGTCAAGAACAGTGTTACAAAATAAAATTCCCTAAATCCCCTGAACATTAACAACGAAATAAAACTCCCTTAATCCCCTGAACATTTACAAAAATATTTTTTTAGCAATTGATGAAATAAGTCAATAGAGATAGATTTTAGATATAAAGTGGATTGGACAACAGGCTAAGCCTATACAGGTCCTTTCCGTACTTCCGTTATAAATATTTTAAGTAATTTTAGTGGTATAGTTGTATTTCTAATTATTTAACGATATAGTAAAATGGATTGCTTATTATCAATTAATGGAGGAAAAGAAAGATCATAGTTGAGAGGAAAGTTTTGCTTATGATAGAGAAGATAATTAATTTGTCTCATTATACTGCACCAAGGACCATTGTGTAGACATTGATAAGGTGTAAGGAAACTGAATTTCCATAGAACCTTCTGTTTACAACTGTTCTATATTTTAATCCAATATATATTTACATGTCCTTTTCATTAGTCACTCTTAATTCCAACTTTGCTAGTGACTGATTTTAATACTAAATAATAATTTTATATCATCCATGTCAATTTTGCAGGATTTTACCAAAATTACTTATTTCAGTTTACTTCTGCAACAGAACTGTTTTGATATCACAGACAACTCATTTCCAGATAATACTGTATTTAAAATATTTTTTCTTTATGAATTTATATCAATTTTATATAAAAATATTGTTTGGATAACAGGCAATATATCTATATAGGTGTATATTAATCTTCTCCATGTCCAATTATAAATGATGCATAATACTGAAAATTGTCATTTGGGTTCCTAGCATAAAAATTAAAAGAAACTAAACTGATTATGTCTAGGCCTACTGATATAACTGTAAATAAAGTTTAATATTATTGTACTACTAAAACTTATAATCAATAAACAAATCTAATGTCCGCATCATAATATTGTAAAAAATGACAATGATATTTTAAATAATAAATAAAACTGAACTGTAGAAATCGTTAAATCACTCATGAATAAAAAAGAAAAAAATATGACAAAGAAACATTGCAATGCAGTGAGAGTTTGTGCTCATGTAAATTATTTCTGTTTTACTCACTCGTAAATATGCATTTCTCCCGACGTGTATGTCTTTTCTCCTCGCCTCATTATGCTCGTTAATTCCTGAACACGCCATCCTAAACAGTAGCTCCTACAGCTCGAGTGAGCCCCCGTCCTGTATTTGCGAATTACTGAAAAAGTCAACAGCGAATGTCGAATTTTATTTGGCGGAAACGGATTGCAAGTTAAGAGATAGTGATCAAAATCTTGAAAATAGTTCAAAGTAGAGTCTCAGATGAAATGTGTATTAAATTTGTGTACGGAATTTTCGTTAACTACAAAATAATAATACAAACCTTCAGTATTGAATGAATTATTGAAGAAATTATCGATTCACTTCGGAGGCAAACCTTTCGTTGCCTAGCACGCGGAACTGGATGACCTATGACCTAAAACAAAACTACGTCTTTATTGCCTTCTCATTTAAAAGAGTTCCTAAACAGGGGAAATAATCACATATTTGAAAGCGCCAAATTTGAAACTCGTTAATGCATGTAGTTGTAACATTAAGCAAATCAATTCCTATATTAGTTATAGAAGTATTTATCTTGACATTGTATTATATATGGATTGATCTCTCTAAACCATGCAGACAAAGAATCTCACCAACAATTCCAGATTTCAATGAAATATATTTCCAAACAATTATTTTCTGCAATTATCAGTTTTTACAATTTTGCAGTGTGTGTGTGTGTGTGTGTGGTTTTTTTTTAACTCACAATCAGGTAAACACTCTTGTATGCTTTTATGTTTTATCATATATTTCTTTTGATTTATTTTATTTTGTATCGTTTTAATAGCTCATTAGAGCAAGTGTTGATTTGTTATAATATGTACCGACTTAAATAAATGAAGTTAGAATTGATTGAACTGAATTGAATTTCCATCTTGTTGGCAGTTAGTTGACTTTCAAGTGGAGAGGTACTGGAGCACATGGGTTTACTGTTTGTTATTCTGAATGTTCAGTGACGCAGCTACAAGCTACTACAAGGAGACCCAGCCTCAAAATAACCCATATTTTCTGAAAGTTGCTGTCAGGGTAATTAATGGATTCAACCTAGCAGAGATACAGACAAAAAAGTATAGGATTTGTACACTTTCAATATGATGTCATCAAATTTGTCTTAACAACTAAATCCTCTAGTTTGTTTACACAATTAAAAACTAATCTATCATTGATATAGTCAACAGACACTGGATAGTGCATGTGTTCTTATTTTTTTATCCTCCCATATTTATTTATGTGAGTTATGCCCCTTTGTCAGAAATAATTACCCCAAAAAACTCCCTCAACCAATCTTATTTAAAATCGGCACCTCAGGTATTTATGTCAGTGAAATTAATTTTTTGACTGAGCAGAGGGACATATCACAAATATATATACTTATAATAATGCATGTACACTAGCTTCAGCTGAATAAAAATATACCAAGGTAGTTGGTTTGGCGTAACCCGGGCGCCCGACCCAGAAAAAATGCGTCGACTAAATTTGTTTTCTAACAATTGGACCGTTCTTGATATTCATGTCCGGAGGTTGCTGTGCAGGTTTGAAACTACGTCTCTCAAACCCAGATAAAGTTGGTGTGTGTGTGGTATTTTTTAAGAACACAAAATAACTAATGATTTCCATATTTTGATTTGATTTTGTATTAAATGTTGAAAAATCTGTTTTCAGAACTGAATAAATTAAATATTTAATTCTACCTACCTACCCATATGTGAGATCCCCTTGTCGGGTTACAGCAAACCAAGATATTTTTAAGGGTGGCCTTATAGAGACTGTGGAGTTGAGGATAGACACCAAGTACACACTATACACTGTATGTAACACACCAATCTCTCCCAGAATGCATTGCGGTTCCCTTCATAACACTCTGAAAGAGATTGGTAACACACAGATACTACATGTACATGTGCACCAAGCCATTTATACAAGTTCTCATGGATAACAAAGAAATTTGTGGATTGACGGTGGTATCATTATTAATGTTTGCCGACAAATGTTGGCTCCAACTACATGGGTCAGCCAGTTAACCAAAAAAAAACAAGACAAGACATGATATCAAGTTACTGCTGAAGGAGGCCAGGTTCAGACTGGGATTCAACAGGAAACCATATAGACATCACCAAGACATCAACTGTAGGAGGTTGTAGTGTCACAACCCAATACATCAGCTGTAGGAGGTTGTAGTGTCACAACCCAAGACATCAACTGTAGGAGGTTGTAGTGTCACAACCCAAGACATCAGCTGTAGGAGGTTGTAGTGTCACAACCCAAGACATCAGCTGTAGGAGGTTGTAGTGTCACAACCCAAGACATCAGCTGTAGGAGGTTGTAGTGTCACAACCCAAGACATCAGCTGTAGGAGGTTGTAGTGTTACAACCCAAGACATCAGCTGTAGGAGGTTGTAGTGTCACAACCCTAGACATCAGCTGTAGGAGGTTGTAGTGTCACAACCCAAGACATCAGTTTGTAGGAGGTTGTAGTGTCACAACCCAAGACATCAGCTGTAGGAGGTTGTAGTGTCACAACCCTAGACATCAGCTGTAGGAGGTTGTAGTGTCACAACCCTAGACATCAGCTGTAGGAGGTTGTAGTGTCACAACCCAAGACATCAGTTGTAGGAGGTTGTAGTGTCACAACCCAAGACATCAGTTGTAGGAGGTTGTAGTGTCACAACCCTAGACATCAGCTGTAGGAGGTTGTAGTGTCACAACCCAAGACATCAGTTTGTAGGAGGTTGTAGTGTCACAACCCAAGACATCAGCTGTAGGAGGTTGTAGTGTCACAACCCTAGACATCAGCTGTAGGAGGTTGTACACTAGTGTTACATCCTTTGTAGGAAGCCTTGATTTGAACAGCCTCAATATTATTAATTATATTAGATCACATTATACAGAGCTGAAAATGCCATCACCAGACAGGCACTGACCAATCACTGTCGATTTGCCACCTTAAGATGTTCCAGGATGAAGTCAGTGAGAGGTGGACCTGGCTGATATCTGTGGACCAACAGTTTAGTGATTGTATTTAGGTTATGAAACAAAAGGCTAATACCAGCAATTTTGAATAATAATATTTATTAAATAAAATGTCATAAAAAACTGATGGTACATGGAATGTTTCTTCAGTACTTTAAACCTTACTATATATAGGTTTACATGGAATGTTAATAAAAATAACATTACACCAAACCGTTAGTAAACGATAAGAGTTCTTAAACAGGGAAAATAAACTACTTCAATTCATTATGTAAAAGTCAAAACTGCCATGTTGTAAATATAAATAAAGTCACAGAATTATTTATTCCTGTGACACTTAATGCCTTCACATAAACACAGTTTATGTAAAACAGTAAAATAAACAGTTTCACTAGGTGGAATTATTAAAAAAATGCATTCTTTAGCAGTAACAAATAAAAGATCCAAAATATTATATATATATATGTACATGTACTGATCAAGTATTATAATAAAGATTTATTTTAATATTTACTGTAAATATATTTGTAAACTGGAGCTTTTAAATGTAAGGTTACGCCAAAGTCCAAAACAGGCCAAAAGTTGGAGTGAAAAAAAAAATCAGTTTTACATCTCAGCATGCAAAATAACAGCATTGTATCACTTATCACATCGTCGGATACCCACAGTTGACTGTACTACGCTATGCAAGTATACACAATGCAATCAACCTTAGGTATTCACATAGTAGCTGCGATAACGTAGCTCTGGACGACGGACGGACAATTTCTGACAGATGGTCGTCGTCAGAGCTACGATTCCCTCCCATTGCTCGTAATGTAGCAAAACAGTGAACCTCGAAAATGCTACAAATAGAGGATATCGTTTAACTTTGGAGTAATAGCTGGTATAATTAAACATTTCTAACACAATTTTGCAATGTATTAGCCTACCGTCTAATCTGTAAATCTTTATTTCGCATATTCTGATATCATACTGCTTGGAGTTGTCTCCGTGATCCGCCATGTTACTTCTCGAAGAACTCTCGCGAGGATGCTGACCCAAATATGGAACCCGTGACCATATATGGATGAAGCTACTACGATAAATAAAAACATTATCAGAGATATTTAACCTCTGTTTTGTAACTCTTGTGAAGAAAGCGAATCTTGCTTTGCGTAATTAAATAATTTCAGAATGAATTGACCTTCCTTACTGTGATATATTACTCCGAATCTGTTTTTCTGTTGAAATCTCGCGGGAAACCTCATTAGCATCAATTTATTTTGATTTCCTTATAAGGAAATTGACCTTTACACTTGTATCAAAGATGGCGGTATGTTTGAACTGATATCTCGGTGTGTCTTGCTCGTTTTGGATTTTACTATTTATTGTCAAACAATTGACGTAATGTGCAGGTTTGTGGCTTGAATATTAGTAATAGATACCAGAATCATCAATTTACATGCGTTTTTTTATCCGAGAAAATTTTTACCACCGCTAATACTGCCCGATGTGAATCACATCGGGGCTTGCTACACTATCGGCAATGGGAGGGACTTCATACCCTGCCGGAGAGCAGTGTAGGCAGGGTATGAATATTCGTTCTATTCACATAGCAGCGTGCAATCAACTTTGGTATCTGACGATGTGCTTATCATGAATAAATGACATACTCTGTAAACTTCTTACCCAAAAACAAGAGCTGTTGGAGAACAGCATAGCTCGTTTCACAAATGTTTGTCAATAAATAATTAAAATATATTAATTGGAATGGTTTCGCAAATTGCATTAATAATATTTATATTGTTTACTTGATCAGATTATGCTTTGTGAATTCATGCAATTTTCAAAACCATACCAATTTATATATATATAAATTATTTATTGACGAACATTCGGGAGACAAGCTATGCTGTTGTAGATTAAATGAATATATTAAATACAAATGTAATTGCTTTTGGACATATTTCTTCAATTTTTTTACAAAATATCCTAATGAGAGTTGTCTCCCTTGAAAAATGTGGACCGGTATAAATTGTCTATTGTGAGCATTTTCACATTGTTTTATTTTCAGTTTCACCCCAAGAAGGGATAGTGTAACTCCATAGGGACTCTTTTACCAAATATCAGCACCCTAGTACAATCATAAAGTGATGTGTTAAATAGCTTTCAACATTTGCACAAATTTTTTTTTTTTAAATGTGTTTTTCCCCTTCAAAAATATTTCAGTTTAACTCCGGCAAGGGATAGTTTAACCCCCACAGGGAACCTTATACCATGTATTACTATGCCTTTCAACACTCACAATATAAACTTAACACAAAGTCCAAAGATTTAAAAACAAAAACAAAAAAACACCAATTTAAAAAGAAAAAATTCAATTTTCTTTTTAAAGTTTTACTCCAGGAAAGGATTGTCTTACTCCATAGGGACTCTATTGCCAAATATCAGCACCCTAGTACAATTATAAAGTGATGTATTAAAACCTCTTAACACTTGCACCAAAAACTTAACGCAGAAATATTCTAAGTCCAAAAATTTGAAAATTCTGGTTTTTTCCCCAAAAAATCTTTTAGTTTAACTCCGGCAGGGGATAGTTTAACCCAAGAGGGAGTCTATTACCAACTATCAGCACCCTAGTACAATTATAAAGTGATGTATTAATACCTTTCAACACTTGCACCAAAAACTTAACGCAGAAATATTCTAAGTCCAAAATTTTTTCAAAAATCTGTTTTTTTTCCAAAAAATCTTTTAGTTTAACTCCGGCAGGGGATAGTTTGACCCCCACAGGGACCATATTACCATAAATTCCCCACAGGGACCATATTACCATAAATTGCTATGCCTTTCAACACTTGCACCAAAAATTTAACATTTGGAAAACCAACGCCAAACGCCGACGCCGGAGTGACAATATAAGCTCTCACTCTTCTTCGAAGAGACGAGCTAATAAGTCGTTTAAACCCAGACACATTGTAGGGTTGTATGTCAAACCCAACATAAACTGTAGGAGGTTTTAGTGTCAACCCAACATCACTGTAGGAGGTTGTAGTGTCACAACCCAAGACATCAACTGTAGGAGGTTGTAGTGTCACAACCCAAGACATCAGCTGTAGGAGGTTGTAGTGTTAGAACCCTAGACATCAGTTGTAGGAGGTTGTAGTGTCACAACCCAAGACATCAGCTGTAGGAGGTTGTAGTGTCACAACCCAAGACATCAGCTGTTGGAGGTTGTAGTGTTACAACCCTAGACATCAGCTGTAGGAGGTTGTAGTGTCACAACCCAAGACATCAGCTGTAGGAGGTTATAGTGTCACAACCCAAGACATCAGTTGTAGGAGGTTGTAGTGTCACAACCCAAGACATCAGTTGTAGGAGGTTGTAGTGTCACAACCCAAGACATCAGCTGTAGGAGGTTGTACACTAGTGTTACATCCTTTGTAGGAAGCCTTGATTTGAACAGCCTCAATATTATTAATTATATTAGATCACATTATACAGAGCTGAAAATGCCATCACCAGACAGGCACTGACCAATCATTGTTGATTTGCCACCTTAAGATGTTCCAGGATGGAGTCAGTGAGAGGTGGACCTGGCTGATACCTGTGGAGCAACAGTTTAGTGATTGTATTTAGGTTATGAAACAAAAGGCTAATACCAGCAATTTTGAATAATAATATTTATTAAATAAAATGTCATAAAAAACTGATGGTACATGGAATGTTTCTTCAGTACTTTAAACCTTACTATATATAGGTTTACATGGAATGTTAATAAAAATAACATTACACTAAACCGTTAGTAAACGATAAGAGTTCTTAAACAGGGAAAATAAACTACTTCAATTCATTATGTAAAAGTCAAAACTGCCATGTTGTAAATATAAATAAAGTCACAGAATTATTTATTCCTGTGACACTTAATGCCTTCACATAAACACAGTTTATGTAAAACAGTAAAATAAACAGTTTCACTAGGTGGAATTATTTAAAAAAATGCATTCTTTAGCAGTAACAAATAAAAGATCCAAAATATTATATATATATATGTACATGTACTGATCAAGTATTATAATAAAGATTTATTTTAATATTTACTGTAAATATATTTGTAAACTGGAGCTTTTAAATGTAAGGTTACGCCAAAGTCCAAAACAGGCCAAAAGTTGTAATGAAAAAAAATCAGTTTTACATCTCAGCATGCAAAATAACAGCATTGTATCACTTATCACATCGTCGGATACCCACAGTTGACAGCACTACGCTATGCATGTATACACAATGCAATCAACCTTAGGTATTCACATAGCGGAGTGCAATCAACTTTGGTATCTGACGATGTGCTTATCATGAATAAATTACATACTCTGTAAACTTCTTACCCAAAAATAAGTCAAAATCGTGTCCAAATTAGAAAAAATAATCACTTTGACTACATAACAGTGATATTTGACCCCTATATTTGACCCCTGTATAACTTTCAAGAAAAAATTGAGTACATTTGTGTTATAACTTTATCAATGACTGACTGTGTTTCAAATTCTTAAAAACTGTTTAATGGATGGATGACTGGACAGCTGGATGGAGGGTACCACTTTAAGTGTCCACCCACTTAGTAGCATAAAATAGTTTTATTGTCTGTGTGCATTATACATGCCATTAGAACCACATAAGGCAATAGTAAATTCATCTGATTAAAAAAATATATATTCATACAAGTTATGGATAGGAAAATGGTCAAATCACAGGCACAAATTTCCAACCCATCGTCCATGTCATATGATACCTGTACACAAAGTATAGGAGTAAATTGCAACAATCTCGGGATAAGTTAATTTTTCTTTATAAAGAAACGTCAATCTATTTCGCTTCTTCAGGACGATTTAATGACAAATTTTGTCTGCTGAAGAACTTCAAAATCTGGGCACATTTCCATATAATGTATATTGTTAATTGTGATGTCAATGATTCTATAAAATATGGTCCCTATTCTTCAATCGCCCTGCATACTGGGCGGTATCCAGGCAACGGCTTATCATTGTTATGGTGTTAGCTCTTCCCATATAGACCCATTATATGATAAATATACATATATATGGACTGTTGGAAAAAAATTCATATCAATTCCCGTGGGTCACATTTGGAATGTTTACATAAATTATTGAGATCAAAACACTAACCAATACACCGAATACACATCACACACGCAATGAACATATGTCAATAGTGACTTGCATTGTCTGTAGATACAATACACAAGATGGATATGATGATATTCTATTACATCATTTACACAGATGTGTCCCACATACCTAATCCTATATCTATTTATCAACATCATCACTGTAAATATTCATGTACAGTGCACACATTTATTACAAAAAAAAAAAAAGAATCAACAAATGAAAAAGTCAACTGTACATACTGCCAGTACAAGTTAAAAAAAAAATCCCCCAAACATTTTCCCCCCATTTTTCATATTTATAAGATAAAATTATAATACCTTGTAAGTACCTGTGCACGATACTTGAGTTTGAACTATGCCTGAATATTTACCCCATTAAATTTTCAAAACATCTGAAATTTCAATTTTTTAATCTTTTTCTCTTCAACACAAATATAAGACATAAAATATTGTTTGATGTCACCTAATACAAACTTGTCTATAATCCAGTTGTTGTTTCTTATATGGTTATTCACCAAATAATGAACAGTGCATGATGGCATAACCTCTCGGTTTCTGCATCAAAATGGTTTAAAAGTAGAAATAGTTTTTCAAAGCCTCATTAGTTGTTTGAACATGCTATTACAATTCTTCAAAACAATTAAGAATTTAGCATTACACAGTGACAGTTTTACCTACTTAATCACAAGATTTGTGGGGCCTGAAACCACAAAAGAATTTTATACTGCAGGATTTCCATCTTTTTGGATATATAAGCTAAATCATTCCCATTTCACCTTAGCTGTGAAATGGTTTGTGGTATGAACTTCATGGGTACCACTTCTTGTAGTCTTATATTAGACTATTATTTCAACTAAATACATTGTATTTCATTTTCAAGATTCCTTACCAGCTTCAAGAAATGAAAATTACATTAAACAATATACAGTACATTGTATTACGGATTGGAATGGATCTAGAGAATGTAGATTACAGTAAATAAATAAACATTTCATCCTTTAGATTAATTTACAGCAATGTACACAAAAATCCTCAAAAAATTAACAAAAACTATTATCACAATACAAATTCCACACAATATTAAGTATCACATATTCCACATTTTAAACCACACATCCTGCTACTTGCAGTGCACTTGAAATCTATACCATTCAAGGGGTTAAAACTGGAAAACCGAAAATCTTCAATTTTTGAAAGTCTTTCCAAAGTGGAGATTTTTGGGTTTTTTACTTCTCAATTCCATCATATTTATCTTTTAAAACTTCCTATTACTGCATTGTTTCTGTAATGAAGTAAGCTTTAATAATGTTCCAGTTTCAGATCAAAATTTTGCAGTCGAGATTGCCACTGACCACAACTGGGAGCTCCAGCCCAAGACTATGGCCACTGACCTCAACTGTCAGAGAGCTCCAGCCCAAGACTATGGTCACTGACTTCAACTGGAAACTCCAGAATAAGTCTTGGGTCTTGAGAGATATAATTACATATAGCCCCTTCTTACTGTCACATTATATAGGTAATGGTATATACTTGTATATTCTCAGCCAAAACAGATAAATAGGTTTCAGTTTAATTCTCTCTCGTTTTTTTGTTTTTTTCTTCTTCACAGAATGCCACTTTACACCTGTAGTAATTTGATGGATAGATCCAAAGCTATATACAAAATGTTACTTTACCATCCTTGCAATGGCCATTTAAGAGCTTATCATCCATGGAATGCCTATTCAAGATTCAGAAGTAGAGGGAGGAGCAGGAGGCACTTGTATTAAAATTTGATGGGTGGTGGGGCCTATATATACCCTTCTACACAGATAATAAAAAAATGTATTACCGAACATCACCCACCTTCACATAAATGGTATGTTTACATTATATTTTTAGTGGTGAGGGTAAATAAAATCTTATGTAAATCATTTCATAAAATACAAAACAGGACTAAATATTTGAAATCAAAATCAGACTGATAAACAAAGGACCTTATGTTAACTCTATAAGAAAAGGGTAGTAGGCAAATATTACTACCACCTGATACTTCAAAATGCTCTAGATGGCTAGTTGCCCTATGAATGCAAATGGTGATACAAGTTGATTATTGTAGGATAATGGTGCAGACATTGAAAATCAATGAAGGGGATAACTCTTGTCAGTAAAGGCCATGACAAAATAGCAAGGAAACCATAAATTGTCTCGTATCATATGGTGGGTCATATGTATATTTCATTCTTTATGTTTCGCAGTAGAAGACGAATCAGAAGTTCTTAAATTTGTGCCTGATCCCATTTGTAAATTTACAAATAAAATATGTTTAAATCAAAAACATTTTGGATTTTTCTGATATATGGATAAAAAGGTATCACATGTGTATAGGTGTACATAAATAATTACAATTAATGTATAGATACATTGATTTCTCTTAAACAGAAAACTTTTTTTTTTCACATAAACTGAAACATTTTTTGAAAAATATATACATACATATATCATAAACTACAGTGTTCACTCATAGTACAGTACATACATACATGACTACTCACAGCACCAAAGTGAAGGCTATCGTACAATTGGGACTTTCTCCTCATTCACATAAATATACTTCAAAACAATGCATATTTGGGACATTCACTGAATCTATGTATACAGATTTAGGCAATAAGTCCATGCCCGGTAGTAAGCCCACTGTCTCCTATTGCTGCCCATCTGCTTATTTTGATTCAGAGACAATATATTAATTAGCCTCCTGGGCTTATTGCAGAATATAGTATACATCATAATTCAAAACCATGGTGAGGAAAAATGCACTTCAAATATTGTGTATATTACCAAAATCATAAAAGAGAGACATCATATGCAGTTTACACTGTTGCCATCTAGGTACGTATGTATAAAATTTTTAAAAGTGACCCTGATCAAGACTTTAAAAATGAGAACACAAGCTATGGATGATAACACTGTTATGTCCAATGTATGGACCTGTACCACAGTAAGGATAATCTATCCAGGTTCAAATTCATTTAGAGCAAAAATGGCCTAATTGTAGAATGTCAGTAAAATTTAAACATTTTGTATAAAAAAAATGAATCTCCTCTACAGCACTCTCTTCATACATAAAGTGCCTTCAGGGCCCAGGTGTTTAGAACTTTTATGAACTTAGCGATGTCATTAAACCATGGTTAGCGAGTTGTTAAGGTTTAACATCATTAACTGTTGCTAAAAAAAATTAACATCTAACGACTCGTTAATTAATCGATGTTGCAGCCCTGACACTGTATACAATGTTTGTCATGTCTGAGCATAAAATGGCTTGTGCAGTGCAGATATATCTGATCAACACCAACACAGGAAAAATGTGTTCTGACAATGGTTATTTTGAAAGCTGTGTATGGAATATGGAGGTATCTGCAAGATAGAATTTCTTTGTGATGCAATTATTTTTTTCACTTTTACTTTGAAAGATAGAAGAGACAAGAAAACTGTCCAGGGCTGACAGAAGCATTGAGAATGTGACTTAAGATATTGTATAAAATCATACAGCATATTCTATTGATCATAAATAACCTTAGTCAGAGCTGCTGTGTCTTTGATATTTGTAAAATGCGAGTGATGACAATGACATTGAGTTATATTATGAACTGAGACAGCAAACAAGTAAAGATAGATTTACAATATGTATATGTGTGGTATCATAGAAACTGCTGAATTAAATATAACCATGCCAACACTCTTTCATGCTTGTATTAAAAATATTCAAAGTGATAAATCTGTATAGAATATTTTTAATTTTTTGTAGTAGAAATATTTCAACACACACTGAATTTGCATGGTTTGAATGGACAAATGTTCAATGTTGCATTGAAATGCCAAATTTTCCATGACAATGATTCAAGTACCAAAAATTGCCCTGTCAATTACTACTAGCAGGTGTCAATAAATCTGTTACAGTGTTGGATTGATAGAATTGAGCCCTGAGGATTTCCATTTTTTTTCTTACTTACTAGAACTGATAATTTCCCTCTAATTACCACATCAAACATTACTCAAGATATGGGACGTCACAGACAGTTATAAAGAGATAATTTAGTTCAACATAAAGTCAACTGATTTAAAAAATAGCCTGGAACTGAAAATACATGTATAACACTCCCAAAAGAAAAACTACAAAAAATTGATATCTTGGTAATACAAAACCCACCAAGTCACTTTTCGTTTTGAGAAAGCCAGGAAAAATGTTACTTACATTGAAAATAGCTGAAATAGCAACATCTGGGCCCTATAAGGCATGATGACACCCCATGTTTGATTTCACTTGTACAGAATTTTCAATGCAAGCATGAATTACACGTATATATATATATATATACAATGTATATGTATCACAGACTCATATAATCAAATTTAAACAAAAGCATATCTTTAAAGACTTCCTAGTAATTTGGTTTTAACTACCAAGAAAATTGCATTTCTTTTCAATATTTTGGCATTTAGTTTTATTTAGAATTTTGCATTAAGAAAAAATCAAACTTACTAAAATGTCCCTTTAAACTCCAAGTCAGACACATTTAACCACGAAACGGAATGAACAATGAAATATTTCTTCCTACACCAGAACTTCTGATGGACTCTCACATACAAACACTAAACGTCAAACAATGGAATTTTTCATCATACATCATAAATTAAGGTAGACTCACATACAAACATAATAATGACATCCACCTATCATATCTCGAGTCCTGCTCTTGGTTATTCTCACTGGATGAGTATATTTGCGTATACATACTGAACATCTGCATCCTTTTTCATGGAAAATAGAATTTCAAAAACCTGAAACAAGAATCAGAATAGGTTGTTACTTTATAGCCATGCTGGGCATTTTCCCTCTCTATATGTGTATATACTTTAACGGTATTCGTCCTTTATACTTATAAAGTACAGTACATTCCAGTTAATCGGGTAACGCTTAATCGGGTATTTCGTTTAATTGGGTAAAATTTCAAAAACCAAAACCATTTTCTCTTAAATCATGTTAAAAAAATTTGTTTAATTGGGTTGGAAAAGTCGCTGGCATTGGACAAGATTAATGACTCCCTGTAACAATGGTGCGAGGACAGCAAATAAGAAATAAAATAAAGCAGACAGTTATTAGTACATCTTAATATAATATGATATAATCTGAAAAACTAGTGTTTGTAGTGCCTATTACTGACTGAATGTACGTACCACCAAAATGTTTCCCGCGTCGTGTCCTTAGTGATGTCAATCCGGTGTCCAGCGGAGGGACCAATGTCTGCGGTGATATTCGTGAATAGGGGATGTTGCGTTAGGTGTTTAACCGTGTAGTTCATTGTTATTGGGTTGGTAAGGCCATCATGCATCCACCTGCCTCGCCATCCAAGAAATCCATCATACCTGCACGTAATAACAAGAACTGTGATCAGGATGGCTTACTATTATGCCCTAGCTACTTCACCATCAATCCTGACTTCTCTCTTCCCTCAAATACATCCTTAACAAATTTTCGGGGACATAAGGGACATAACTCATAAAAAAAAAAGAGGATAAAACTTTTGTTCAAGGGAGCACTTTTGGTTTGGTTTGTTTAACGTCTTATTAACAGCCAGGGTCATTTAAGGGCGTACCAGGTTTTGGAGGTGGAGGAAAGCCGAAGTACCTGGAGAAAAACCACCGGCCTATGGTAAGTACCTAGCAACTGCCCCACGTATATTTCGAACTCACAACCCAGAGGTGGAGATAAAGATTAGGTCATAGTACCAATTAAAACTATATACATTGTCATTATACCTTTCCTTATTTTACATTATATAAAAAGTAGACGAGAGAAATGCTACTTGAACAACATCCTCCAATAATGCTATTAACCAGGTCAATAGTCAAAAAGTGCTATTTACCTGGAATGAGCGCATTCATATATGGATTGAATAGATTTTTTAAATTTTCATTGCGGCTATGAATACCAGTAGCTAGCTACATATCCCGTGGCGCGCGTTAGCGCGCCTCGGAGGGTATGTAGCTAGCTACTGGTATTCATAGCCGCAATGAAAATTTAAAAAATCTATTCAATTCATATATTTACATAACCTTGATTTAAAAAATTTATATTGAGAAAACGAGAAATTTTATTAAAAAGAAAAATTTGTCATGTATACGACGAAACACCAAATTATTAGAACAGCCGGGAGATCCCGCCTATGCACCACGCACGAGAGACAATGTTTTCATACGGTTTTCATAGTGTATTCATGGTCATATGTTTGTTGTTTTCACTTGGTATGTTCATATCAGCAAACCACATTAGGAATGTAAATATATGTTTTTTTTTTTGCCTCGTTCATTCTGATTGGACAATGCATTTGTCATATCACTTCATGCTCATTTGAAAATGCTGCACTAAGGTCGGATAAGCAGATGGTGTTAGTTATTATTATAGTATAATGACTAGAATGTCAACCGATCAAATCATGTGATAAAACAAAGGTATTAGGAATTTATGCTAAATCTGTGGAGGCCATTTGGCTGCAAAAATCCCACAAGTATATTATTAACCATGTTTACAGTTCTTAAAACAATGACACAGCAACTTCAGGTGCATAATGTCCCATAAATTAACTTACCCATTTTCAGATCGCGTCTCTTTGACATGGCGCACCATCTTGAACATGCCGATGTGCTCTGGGGGTCGTGTAATCAACAGCCCTGCCTCTTGTGTTCTAAATTATTTAATAACAATGTAATCATTCATAAAACAGAAATATATGCAAGTATAATTTGTAATTTTTAGCTTTTTCGAAATTAAAATTTTCATTTTACACACAAACGTTTCAATGGTGTTTCTAAATTCAATTATTCAATAAGATAAGTAACCATAATCATGTGACAGTCATGTGACATTCATGTGACAGTCATATGATACATTGTACTTACCGTGCAGAAATATCATCATCCTCGTTTCCCCATCCCCAATATGAGTTAGGGTAGCCATTGATTTTTTTGAAGCTGTCAGCCTTCATAGCAATCACGCCTCCAGCATAGTTAAAGTACATGACACTGGTAAGGAAAGAAATCAGTCAGACATAAAGCAACTACGGCAAAGTGGAAAACACACCTGCTGATCACTACAGCGACCAGAGTGTGACTCCATAATCAGATGTGATATAAATAAGGTCATTTGGGCATCCACATGACATTACTGTTTCATAATGGTTGAAAACTAATTAAGTTTTTATTCTAATTCCGTATTTTCAGTCACTGTGACTAATTTCTGTGATTCAGAACGACCGACAAAGGACAACGTACTAAGACACTAGACTAAGTTCACTTTTGTCCTGCATTTAAATTTATAATTAGAGTTTAACTTACTGATATCTAGTTTCATCAATAGCAGAGGACAGCTGGCGGAGGTGATCATCGCACATGTACAAATTTTTGTCATTTTCTGGGAGAAGATCCACATCATGGAAAACAAAGCAATCAAAATTTCCAATCTTCATGGCTTCGTAAAATCCAACGTTCATCAGCTTTCCTCTGTTAAATCTATCATTACCAGCCTGTAATCAATAAAAAGACCACAGAAATACAGGATTTGATTGGCTCTTTGGTTGTCTTAAACACCTTTTTATGCAATACACAAATAAAGGATCATTTATTACAAGACATTTGCTGTAGTGAGATGACAATAAATCCCCGACATATTCCCTTCTTAGCCTTTGTATTTTAGGCCCAGAAACAATGAGATTGCTGATAATGAAATATTGCATATTATGAGACAATGTTCAAGTCCCTGGGTACATAATCCAGTCAATTTAACTTATGTATAACGAGGGGTCATACAGGTAGATAATCATCTAGACTTGCTTGTAATAACATAGTGAAACTTACTTACCCGAATCAAATTCTTAGCTACACACTACTGTATAAGAGCATTCATGTATGTAATGCTACTGTGTCAGAGAGTCAAAAATAGTACTTACTGCTACAGAATTTATTAAGCCTGGCTTCAACCTATGAGAAAGAGGAAGGCTTTCTCGGTTGAGATCAAATTCAAACTAATCAACAAAGTTGAAAAGAAAATGAGGATGATTTATTTACATATGGTCTAAATCTGACTGTTCGTATTGCAGTAATATAATATTGTGCTATCATTAAAACCTACACATAGAAGGAATCATATTTTATTTTGACATTTCTGCAATACAATGCCAGATGGAGTTCTCTCCCCCGATATGTTGGGTTTAATCATTTATAGTGAAAACTGGCTGTATATTTAAGTTCGTAACGAGAACAAATTGATGGTGCACTCGATCTCGTTATGTGGAGTTCACTGTACTTTTTTTTTTTAATGCTGAAGACAGAATGTTATCATGGAATGCCTTCATAATCATGGATGAATTTGGTATGATCAATTAAGTAAATGGTTATTCATCCCCTATAACCATAGGTCAAGTATGAAATATTGTTTGCTTATAATGGACCAGTTGATTTCATATTAAATGAAAATAACTATGGTTGGTCAAAAATCATTTGATGGGTATGTGTAAGACACAAGCATAGCTACATATGATGGTGGATTACTTATACCAGGAAGGTATAGATATAGAAAACTCGGTGACAAAATTATGGAAAAATGAGAAAAAAAATTCAATAATCTCAAATTTTTTACCTGAAAGAAAAACACATTTGAGTTCTTTTTGTCTGTCTAGGACATATACTGAAAACACTACCAACCTGTTCTACTAAGAACACCTGATAGTCAATGTTCTGTTTCCATAGCAAAGGATGAATCCGGTTCAACATGATCTTAAGATGATGGAGACGGTTCCTGTAAGGAATTATGATTGCAACCTTCTGAAATGAGGTACATCCCTGAGGTTTCCACTGTCCACCAAGAGCAACATGTGGATACCTCTGCTTTATCAGATCAAATGATGGTTCAGAGAAAATATCCAAATGGACCACATCTGAAATCCAGAAACCTTAATTGTTAAATTGAAACATGAGTGTAGCAGTATAGGGTCATTATTAGTATCATTGTGACATATCATGATTATCATCAGTTACTGTATTGAGGCAGCTTATACCCAAAGGGCTCAAAACTTCACTGTGAATTTGCAAATCATCATTCTACCTTAATTCACCTGACAATAAGCCGTGTCTGGTAATAAGCTTAAGTCCACACAAAACTTCACTGTGAATTTGCAAAATCATTATTCTACCTTAATTCATCTGACAATAAGCCATGTCTGGTAATAAGCTTAAGTCCATCCCTATATACTACAGTTTAATAGAAATCCAACAAATGCAATTTCAATGCACTGTATTCACATTTTCATATTCACATATGAAAATATATGTCAATCATCCCTTTGTTTTGTTTCAAAGATTATGACATTACGTTTTCTGACAGCAGCTATATAATACATGCTCAATTATTGATCCATTGCAAAAGAATCGCTGCTATAGGCATTGTTGATGAAGAAGTGCAACTGTTGATTCAGTTTGGCAAGGTTGCATTCCAGGTAAGACAAAAATAATGCGAGGTCCAAAGGGCCTGTAACTTTCATCTTGGGATTTGATTAAGCAATAATGGCAAAATATTTTCAATAGACAATAAATCTCAAAGTAAGGCCAGGCCATGCCAATGCAAGTATGTTTCAAATTTTTAACCAACACACCATGATCAGACTTATTTTACCATATGCTAATTTTTATTTAACCAAATGCTATCTTACCCAGGTTATCAAAGTTTATTGGACAGATGTGTGCAGCTTTGTCTGGGTTGAGGATATGTGTCCGGACAAGGGACTCCGGGCTTGTGTAGGTACAGTGGCTGCGATAGTTAAACAGAGAAAACAGCACTAATCCTATGTAAAACACCAGTAGTGTTAGAAATAGTGGGCGCTGACAGTGCACAAGCCGCTTCTTCATACTGTTCGGTCAGTTATCAGAATATCTACAACAAAACACACAAAAATGAATAAGGACATATTTATATATAAAGTGTGTAATTTCAGTCAATATTAACTTAATTTATGAAGTACATGTGTATATATGTTATATTCTTTCACACTGCCAATATCTATACGTAATATGCACAGAGACCAATTATTTCTGTATAACTTCCTAACACAGAAATGAAATTTAATTCGTTCGATATATTAATTGAATAATTCATATACAGTACTATATAAAATAAGTCCTCCCTCCCGGTTTTCCTCCTATTTCCGCTTTCCAGAGCATTTGGATGATTTGCAACATTGTCAATAGGGATCAAAATGAAAAAATACACTGACAAATACACCCGAAGATAAAGACTTGAAAAAAATAATGGTATGTGTAATAGCTACCAAGAAGATTGAAGGTATATTATAAATGGAAGGTGGTCTCTTTCATCTGACAAGCCTGCAAATGACAGCATGAAGACTTCTAATTGAAATAGAGTAGGTGCGATACTTCTGTAGCGGGGGATGTTCCTGTATGTATTTTGTCAGGGTAAGCTGACTAGTTAAGCTTGTCTCTATGTTGTGTATTGTGTGTGTGTACCTGTCACTGTGACCCTTACTGTACTCTATTCACTGCCCTGTCTGTATTGATGTTGTTGTCGTGTAGTCGTTTCTTGCTTTCTCGTGAGAGTCTGTCTTACCCGTGTACCTCTGTCAGTCCTGTGTTGTGATTGGTTGTTTAGTTTCGTATTGGGTGATAAATTCAGGGTTTTACTTGTAGACTGGGCAGTTTGACGGATTGATCTCCTGCGTGCTGTCACTTTCTCGTCCAAGGTATTTATAGTTAGGTTAAGTTTTAGGTATATAACGTTAGGAGTGGGCCGGGATGGGTTTAGTTTCGTAGGTATTGTCGGGTATGGGGGGGGGGGGGGTCGGTTGTAGAATGTAGTATTATTTGTTGGCTAGGCCACAGGTGCCCGACTCGTTTTATAAAATAATAACATATAAGAGTACATATAAATGACATTTATATGTACTCTTATATGTTATTATTTTATAAAACGAGTCAGGCACCTGTGGCTAGGCCTAGGCTTATTGTCTCTGTTAATGTGTTAATTGTTGTAAATACTTATGTTATTCCTAATAAATTGTTAATTGTTATTCAAGTGTCTGTTCTTCCTCTCCTCAACAATTAAATACATCATACCCAATCGAACCTGGGTTGCATCGGTACACAGGGGCGAGTCGGGTACTGTTTACATACATAAACCGGGCCCAACACTCTCCTGTTACACTTCATTGAAGTATCGCACCTACCCTATTTCAATTAGAAAATGTCAAGCACCTGCCATTTTTAATCTATTATAACATTTGACTGTATCTCACACAATTTCCCTTACACAAATGATGGTATATCCTTTATAATCCAAAGTAATACCCCACTCCCCGAGGCACATCTGAGGGGAATGACAACAATCCAAACAAGGAAGTGGCATATGCGCCAGGGGGAATAACTCTAAATAACCTCCCCAGATGTACTAATTGCAGCCCAGATATATCGTCATAGTCGGGAAGAGAAAAGAATCTTTCGGTCATTATGATAGAACAGAATTTCCCAAATAATGATAACAACAGCAATCCATTTCTAAACATCATAGAAAATAAATACACACTGAAATGTTGTTTTGTGTAGAAATACTAGACATCTATTCAATCATAAAAAAAACTCATAAAAACCCAGAACATCAAGGTTACAAACTTAATTTGTATTTAACATCACTGCATACATTTATGAATTTATCTTTAATATTAAAATTCCATATTCCAACAATAAAAGGAATTTCAATGGGGAATGAAACGAAAACATGCGTAGCTTTAACCCGAATTTCACGGGTTACGTCCCCTTCATAAATGTGCTTGCAAGTTGCTACATCTGTATCATTTCAGAATGGTGTACATTTCGTATGTCCACTGCTTTTTTAGTTTAACATACCAGAACCACTGATCTATCATCCACAAATACTGTAATGTTGTTCATATGGGTATATGTAGTTTCCAGAACAAAAGATGAGATGTGGCTTCGAATAAATTAACTGTACAACTTGTACCAGATCCTGTCGCTAAAAAAAGACAATAAAATATGACATTGCATCACCAATCATTCCTAGAAGCGGACATTTTCTTTTTTCTCGACTACAGTGAGTCCCTTTGTTTAATGGAATTTAATGGAATTTAATTGACTCGGGCTTAAAGCCTCTATGTCCATATCAGTAATATTTCACAAATCATAATGTATAACCATGATTATATAACAGAATATCACTAATCATATATTACATCATTGAAGTCATTATCCACAAGTTTCATTTCGTTGAGCATTACAACATGTATCTGGAGACTATTCCATGTATCAACCACTCTACATTTTGTATATATGTGAAAAAAGTTTCGGCTCATTTCTGCATTGCAGCGGTTTTTGTACATTATAAAATTGTGGCCCCTAGTTCGATGTTTGATGTCAAAAGTAAATAAATTTGTGGTTACTCTGTTATCGAAAACGTTATTGATTATTTCGAAAATTGTAATCAAGTCCCCTTGCATCCTCCTATACTTCAGTGTAGGGATATTCAACTTCTGTAAACGCTCTTTGTAGGACAGTTCCTTCAGCTCTGGGATGAGTTTCGTGGCTCTTCGTTGCAAATTTTCTATCATGTCGATATCCTTCCGTTTGTTCCAAATGTGGTCTGACTAATGCCTTGATCAATTGTTTAAACATGCATTCGTCAATGTACATAAAAGTTCTTCTGATGATACCCAGTACTGAATTTGTTTTATTAATAGGATTTTGCATATGTGTTTGAAAGTCCAGTTTATCATTAACTGATATTCCCAAATCCCTTTCCAATGAAATATTTTCTAGCGGGGTGTGTTTTCCATTTTGTCGTTGTAATTTATATTCCTGGTTGTCCAATCCTTTTATGTTGAGTACTTTATATTTGTTGGAATGAAATTTAAAATGACCAATCATCAGACCTTTTCTGAAGTTCATCTAAATCCGTTTGAAGAGTGTTTATGTCGTTGTTATGATTTGACGGCATAATTTTGTGCCCTATGTAAATAAAGGCCACGGCAATATTGTATTCTCCGGCATATCGTAAATATACAGAACAAAAAGGATGGGCCCTAACACACAGCCTTGGGGAATTCCGCTGAGCACGTCGGGATAAAACCTAATTGCATCATGTTCTGTATGTATAAAACAAATAATAACGTTTTTTGTCAGAATGGGTTTAACATTAATTATATAGTTCTTACTTCGAACTCATACCAGTTGTTCTTGTAGAGTAATACGTAATACAGTGTACCGGATTGATGATGTCTTCCTTCAGGAATGATAGTACACAGCCTGAGACAATAATAGCATTGACGATGGTAGTAGAACAGGAAAGATGACGTTCTTCTGTCGCTACTGATATATACAAAATGTAGTAAGGGAATCTTACCTTCCATTCGATGGTTTCATTAATTCTATCCTCCGTGGTTTCTTCCCTGTCTCTAACGCGTTTCTCTGCAGCAACCATTCTCACTGGTCTCCTTGGTTGTATCTGGGTTTTTTTCATTAATTCTCTCCTCCGTGGTTTCTTCCCTGTCTCTAACGCGTTTCTCTGCAGCAACCATTCTCACTGGTCTCCTTGGTTGTATCTGGGGTTTTTTTCATAAATTCTCTCCTCCGTGGTTTCTTCCCTGTCTCTAAGACGTTTCTCTGAATCAACCATTCTCACTGTTCTCCTAGGATTTTGTTCCAAACTTGGAGATTGTTGGATTTCGTCCCCGTTCTTTTCTTGAGTCCTATTGTGTATCGCCTTATCAGCTCTCATCGGAACACCACTCAGGCCCCGTGTGCTTTCCCGTTTCAAAATTGACAGTACCCTCATTAGAGTCAATTGACAACTGTAATTTGGTGACGTCTTGAACAGGAACAGTCTTGATATTCATTACCTCTTACATCTCCCCCTTCCACGACTTATCTTCAAATCCCAATGTTCTGTTGTTTCCCCCCGAAATATTCTCGCATTGGTCATTCTCTCGTTTTATTACAGAGTAGATAAGGGTATATTTCTAATATCACTGAGTTCCACCAATACTTCTCTGAGTTCGTCAAGTCGTAAAGTTGCTTTTGTACTTTCAATGGTGTGTTAACAGATACAATGATGTAGTTGGTGAACTCTTAGTCAACATCCCTTACCCTTCGACACCTATTGGCATACCTTTGTGACTGATGTCCCTTTTCCGTACCACACTCCCACTATAGCCTCTAGGAATTACCACTCTACAGACCGCCAGTCACGTTTCAATGATTTATCGCATTAGTATGTCGGAGGTCAAATACAACATCATGAACATCAGGATGACCTATAGCCATTGTGTTTAGTCCGTCGACGTGAGCCATGTGTTGTGCGTCGTGCGTAAACCAACTGTCAAGTTGTATTTCAACCAGTTTTGGTCCGAGACATCATTAGGGAGGACAATCATAAGTTGTATAAATGAGGCTGGTTCGACCAACGCGGATAGAGGAGTGTGGTCTCAAAAGGGAAACTTTGCTGAAATTTTGCTTTAAAACAGTTTACCCCTCCTTAATGCCTAAGTGGAATACAACCAAAGTTCACTGGAAACACTATTGGGGAGAACATTCATGATTTATATAAATAAGTCTGGTTCGACCCCTTGGGACAGAGAGGCGTGACGTCAAAAGGGAGACTTTGGGGGGGGGGGGGGGGGGGGGGGGGGCACCCTAACAAAATTGGTAATAATTTTCACAGGCTAATGTGAATTTAAAAATCAATTATATTATAACAGTGTATAAATATACAGGTATTTTGAGACCAAATATGTCATATTGACATACATGAGGTAAGTGAAGTGATACCTTTGATTAGAATAACGTGCAGAATTTTCACAAAATTTAAATGTTTACAATCTTATCAACTTGAATTAGTATAGTTGGAATTACAGTTTATAGTTTGTACTTCTATAACAACTTTTCATTGATATATCCTTCCTACCGAATTAATTTGAGAAATTTTCAAATCCGTAAATTCTTTTTTTAGCATGTCAAACATGTCCAATGCACATTTTCTCCCTTTTAAAAGTTAAAAAGTGAAGGACTAATGATATCACCTTGGCGCACACTTTAAAGCATTTCTTTAATGACATCACCTTGGCGCACACTTTAAGACATTCCTTTAAGTCTTTCATTGGGTGTCAGTAAGGCTACCATTTCTGGCTATAATTATATTTTTCGAGTTAATTATAGATATCTACATATGTAATACATCTTCATGTTTGTCTGATGAATGGGAAACACAATGATAAGTAATATAAGTTTTATTATCATGCTAACTGTATTGTCTATGTATACATGTGTAAAAGTTCAAGGAGTAGTAGTGTGCAGCCAGCCGGGATCGAGCCCGCGATTACAATTATTTACAATTAAAACCCGGCCTACTACACATGTATATACATGTCCGTGTATATGAACACAATCTCAACTTTTAGTAGTTCTTGAGACAATGGCTTATTCTGCAGAATGCATATCTGTGAGTTATTAGTGCTGCATATAACTAAAAATCATGTATGAATTAATGCAATTGTTTTGTAATAAACCAAAATAAAAAAGTATACCGGTATTTAAAATAAAAATCAATAGGAATGAAATCTTCATATACTTAAGTTTCTAAGAAAATTAACGTAAAGTTGATAACTACAGCACGTGTATTGCTCCAGTAATTTAATGCAAATATTCTAGGATCGATAGATTATTATTTCAACCACTGTAGAATTATTGAAAATGTTCGCGTAATAATATCACCGGCAACACAGCTCCCAAAATATGGTGACGTGACTGGTCTCTGGTGAGCCCATGGCTGTGAATATTATTGGCCGATCTATTGAAGTCGTTTGCGGACGGACACGGAAGATGAATACAGCAAACAAATCTTGACTACAAATATCAAGATATGAGTTATATTCAATCACTGTCATTGTCAGGAAATAACCTAATGCGCTTTTATACTTATAACTGGAGATGTACATTAATCGTGATGAGACACATACTCCTTTGACGTGAGCTCTGAAGACTGGCTTGTTCTTCGTACAATTTGAATGTCGCTGCTGCATTACATATCATATATTTATGAGGTATACACTGGGTTTCACTTGTAGTTGTGTACGATACCTGAGTAGATGGGACGAGGGAAGGTGATCTTGGGGGATGGTCATGATTTGTTGATGACAGAAATATGAGCGATCTTGTGATCCTAAGTGATGCTAATTTTGCCATAGTCATTTAGACTGTTTACATTCTTTTATTTGGCAGAAAGTTGAAGAATATGCACTATAACTTTCCTCAGTCGAGATCAGGTTTAATCATTGTTCTTTTTATTCTTGGTTGTAGAGCTTGAATGCAGATTAATGAAAAATGGTGAACTGTAAGTTGTCTAAACTGATTGTCGAATGAAATATTTAATACACCAAGTGGGCACACGACGTCGGTACAACGTTGGATTTTGGTCAGAACCAGAAGTCGTATTTTGGTCGGCTGAAGGTTGGAAATGAACGTTTTAGACGTCTTTTCCCGACGTTGTACCGACGTTGTGATCTGACGTTAAAACGACATAAATACAACAATGCATTTCTGTGGAATTATTTTTTCCGTTGGTTTTCAAATGCTTTATTTTAAGTACTGTTTTAATTAATTGTTTAGTAATAAATACTAGCAAAGGAAAAGTTTTGTAGCCTTCAGGAAAATATTGGATGGTCGAATGACAGACTGGTAACACAGTCGCCTTTAACCTAGACTGGCGGGGTTCGACGGAAGTTAAAAGGTATGGGGTCACCTTAAAGACCACGTGGGTTTTCCCCGGGTACTAAGGTTTCCTCCCATAGTAAGACTCATAGTACGTTCCATCCGAGTCAACAAGAGTGATCAATATAAATTGGTGTAACTTGTTTCGAAATTAGAATAAATAAACATGACATTTTATCGTCTGATATATGAAATATGTTACACTGTATCATGTCTTTAAACTTCCGGGTTAAAAAGAAGATAGTCACAACACGATGATCATGCTGAAGCTCCATGTGCAGGTATCGATAAATAAATAATTATGCTAAAACGAAAGAATTGGATACTTTATTCAATCTTATTAAAATCAAATATCTAGTTATTATTCAGTGTAGTTGAAATAAGGTCTTTTAATGTAACAACAGTGATACAAGGTATATGATTATCATTAGATTCATGCTTTATTGAATATTTATGAACAACTATAAATACAAAGCGAAACAAATTAGATACAGATACCAATACAGGTTCATACAGCTGTTGTCTTTCGCCACAATCAGGTTATAGCTACATTGAACTCATTTCACTTCATTGAATTCAAGATGTTCTGAAACTGATCGAAGAGTAACTAGACGAGAGAGAGAGAGAGCGAGAGAGAGAGAGAGAGAGAGAGAGAGAGAGAGAGAGAGAGGAATGTCATGAACAAGAAAATACAGAAATACAGACATAATAACGAGACTTACTTTAACTCAAATTCGATAAAACGAAGACAGAATAGGAATAGAATATGCATGAAAACCCATTAAAAAGTACAAGAAAAGAAGATGCTCCGGAATTTTAAGCGTTTTCTATTTCATAGATGACGTCCGCCATGCACTTGCAGGTGAAATTCGTTAAATAACATTCTCAAAATAAAAGTAGAATGATGAACACGGATCCATCAGGCATATATAAAAATACGAGATATGTTTTACTTTTTATGACGCATGAACATAAAAAAATTCCAAATGATCCTGATATAACACCTTAAAACGTTCCCATAGTCTTCATCAAACTGCATCTTTCAATAGCTTGTTATTTTTTCGTCAGTGGTTGGAATCTTTCACGGAAATCGTGGTAATGGGAACACGCCATTTGATATCGATTGGTCTTTTGTTCGGGAAGCATACGTGTTCCTACATGATATATAGATATAGTAACTATGCAATAATACATAGATCCTACTTAAATAAAAAAAAAATACCGAGTTATGAATGAAACGGCGACTTCCACTCAAAATCAATATAAAATGATGAATGACATACAGATAGATACAAAGACATGTGTCCTAGAGGAGTAAATGTCTTCATCGACGACACTCGACATGTAAATCTAGGGCAAATCTAAGAAATATCACGTTCTAATGCGACTGCACTTGTTTTATACACAACTTACCTTCACCCTTGAAAGCAAATAGCATGTTCTAGATTTTATAAATATACAGTATATGTTGCCCTTTCGAGGGATTTTAACACATTGTTCTTTTCTGTTTTCCAAGGCGTTGTTGACCTTTGATGATTTTTTCTTCAGACATTTTAACCTTGACAAATTTTCATTGACACTTGGCTCTTTATACAGTGGAAATGCTCTTCAGTTTATTTTACAGTAATTGTAGTATTGCATGTTCGCCTTTGTTGTCGTCTTCTTAATTTCTAACTACAATGGTCTGTGTTCCTGTCTGCATTTTTATAACGAAGCAAACGCTTACTGTGGCATCATTTCTAATTATGTATAACTATTATATTTCTTATGATAATCTTACTCTCCTGGTTACAATATGTTTTATAAAAGCATGTATTACATGAGTTGACACATGTTCACTTCCTAGGTAAAACCAGTGACCGGACAATATCAACGGTATCTATAGAGCAAGCGTATGACAGAAAGTTTTCGGAGGACACCAGGTATCCCTTTGTATAGCGGTGTTGTATTAAAATATTGGCTGTATTGTTGTCGCGTCCAGCTGATAGCCACATCGAAGGATATCTACCTGTAATAGAAATTAATTAACCTTTGTTGAAAATATTTACTTGTAATGAAAATCAATTATCACTTGTTGAAGATATTTATACCTGTATAGAAATTTATTATCATTTGTTTAAGATATTCACCTGTAATAAAAATCAATTAATGTTTGTTTAAGATATCTACGTGCAATAATAATCAACCTTTGTTGAGGTTATCTACCCCTATTATAGAAATTAATTAACCTTTGTGAGAAGGATATCTACCTTAAATGAAAATTATCAACCTATAGGAGATATCTTCATGTAAAAGAATTCAAATACTGTACAGCAATCTGCCTATTGAGCATGCAGGTCAAGTTTAACGGATACATTTATATTGAATTTGTATACATTGTATGTGAGATAAAGACATTGGTACGCAAATTCAAGTAATCAAGAAAAAGTCATAGTAGTTATCAATAATGGACCTTTTGGGAGATTAATATTGCGTGTTACCGACCTGGTAGGAACAAATATTTCATATTCTGGTTGGTCGGTATAACACCATACTGACTGAATCAAAGCTCTGTAATTTCTTTTATATTAGATAAGGATCTTGTTTGCAAAAGGATGGATTTGCATTATATTTTACTTGATAAATTGCATTGGGGCATTGTTGGCATAAACTCAATATTGACCCGGCGTTTCTAAAAATAACACATCATGTCGATACCTCAAAATATTTTAACCTCCGCGTGATGGTACTATGTTTTAGCCAACGAGAATCGAAGACCATATCGAAGACCATATCTAATATTCTGGTATAAAGACTTTAACAGAGGTAGTAATCTAAACTAAACATTAATACAATGCTATTTTAATCGTGTATACAATGCAGTGAGTCTAGCTGGAACAATCTATTCAAAGGCGGGTCGCAAAATATATGGCCGTATAAAGGTAATTTTGAATAGCATCATTGATGAATGTAGTCTTATTTGCTTCTATATGTATAGCTTGCTTATCTTCAGCAATCATAGCGTTTTTAAAATCATAACGTGTTTATGATGTGCCATCTATGTCTGTAAATACCAACACTCATTTCAATTCATTTTCCATTTCAACAAAATTTTAAATGGATATTTTAAATTTATTCAACCGCTCGATGACAGAAAGATTTTGAAAGAGATTATTATCACAGGGACTTAGCACGAAGTCCAAACCCACGGCCCAAGGATTTGTCACGAAGTCCAAATCCACGGTCCAAGGGCTTGGCATGAAGTCCAAATCCACGGTCCAAGGGCTTGGCATGAAGTCCAAATCCATGGTCCAAGGACTTGCCACGAAGTCCAAATCCACAGTCCAAGGGCTTGGCACGAAGTCCAAACCCACGGTACAAGGTCTTGGCATGAAGTCCAAACCCACGGTCCAAGGGCTTGGCATGAAGTCCAAATCCACGGTCCAAGGGCTTGGCATGAAGTCCAAATCCACCGTCCAAGGGCTTGGCATGAAGTCCAAATCCACCGTCCAAGGGCTTGGCATGAAGTCCAAATCCACGGTCCAAGGGCTTGGCATGAAGTCCAAATCCACCGTCCAAGGGCTTGGCATGAAGTCCAAATCAACAGTCCAAGGACTTGCCACGAAGTCCAAACCCACGGTCCAGGGAATTGGCACGAAGTTCAAATCCAAGGTCCAAGGCCTTGGAACGAAGTCTTATCCCCACGGTCCAAGGACTTGACACGAAATCCCTGTGATTATTATCATCATTTTTGGAAGTATCGAATACCTTGACTGTCATCGAACATTCATATATATATCAATTCCATTTACATGTAAAAATGAAAACAAAAAGTGCTGCTAGAGTATTAATGCGAAGATGATTTTCTGATTTTGGCTTGGTCATCGTGGGGTCCTTGATCATTAAAAAACATACATGTGTGTGAAATTTACGAAGATGTGCAAAGATTGCTGTTAAGATTGATCACAGACAAACAAAGATACGTGTAGCGTAATGAAAGACTTACTTTGACAAACGAAGTTATAGTAATCGTTGCTATTTAATATTGCCAGCCCATAGCTGTCAGTATCTGGATAGTATATAACTTGTTGGTGAGAGTCTTTGGTGTCGTTTGTATAAGTTGACCGGAAGTTCATATCTTGCTCTTTGACCAGTCCTCCTATTCCATACAACCAGCGATAGGTATATTCTTTGTTCACTAAGTAGTGACCAGTGTAATATGCTGTGTATACCGAAAGGGTTCTTCGGTAAAAAAGATAATAAAATTAGATAAGTACATCATTGTTACCTACTTGATCTGTCTTCGCTTATCGATCCCGTGAGGACACTGGCGCAAAACGTCTCGTATTCATGAATTATTTATGAGCCAAATCGAGTAATTTGATTGGTTCCGTAGGTAATGGCTACGGACAACCTGACTTATAAGAAACGTCGTTTGATATGTTCTTTGTTTTTGGCAAGGCATGAGATAACATACAATGCCGACACATGGGCGCAGCCATCTTCTTATACCGCTTATATTTTCCAGCAGAAGAAGAGCTTCATTAGTAAGAAGCATTTTGAGTGGTCGACAAAAATATTGATACTCGTAATCATGCCAAAACGAAGGTTACGAGCCAGTGATCCCATGGGTCAAACGAGTGAAACGTAGAGAAGACTCCATGGGGCCGACGATGGAGTTACATATGACAAGCTATTATGACTACTGGGTGTAAGCACCTCATGGACATTTTTGTCGGAAACTCTTGGTTTGACTAGGCACCTGCCTCCCATCCATGCAGATAACATTGCAATATCAAACAAATCTATAAATTCTAATCATAATAGTAATGGAAAACCCACTGTTTATATACATAGAGTATTTGAATTTCTTTCCCCTGTACATATACATGTATAACATGTGCGAGTGTGTGTGTGTGTGTGTGTGTGTGTGTGTGGGTGTGTGTGTGTGTGTGTGTGTGTGTGTAATACTATATATTACTCTACATTGTATGCTATTAATACCGGATGTTTTTATTTTGTTAATATTATTATAATACGGAGAGAACTTAAAATAGGCTTAAGCCTGATGTTCAATCCAATTTTTTTTTTAAAAACAATAAAATTTGTTGAAATGACAAGCCAAGTTGTCATTAGTTCATGTAGCAATGTTGATACATTACTTAACCAAATTATATATGGCACCTTATTAAATATGTCAGATATCTTATTAAGTATATACGATATCTTGTTAAGTAAAGAGGAAGCGAAGAAGACCCACACGCAGACATCTAATATTTTTCAATTCTAATACTTCATGGTTTTGATGAATTTATCGGCTTTGAGTTCGATGTAACTGTCTTGATGATATGATCAATGATATCTTGCTGCCATATACATTTGAAATATTACCGAACACATTGAAATAATTCTCCATACTCACATGTTTTCTTGCTTAAGGAAGTCGAATACATGATTCAAGCCTCCACTATAAAGTGGAACAAGCATTTTTCCTACAGACATGCATTCCCTTTGGGCGTCGTCGTATGTAGCTTTTGTAGTAAACAGCTGCAGGTCTGTTTAAAGTGTAAACAATCCATATCAAACATTCGTAAACTTATCATAATTCGGCCCCAATCACTAGATCTAGTTACATGATTATCATTAAAGCAAATGGCAAATTATGTCTTTTTGCTATATCGGTAATACAAATGTGTGTACAGTGGTGGCTGATATTATGACAATGGTACAGCAAGTGATTTTTTTTTTAAATAATGATGTACCGATCTTGTATACATTACATTACATTACCATGAACGCACGCACGCACGCACGCACGCACGCACACCCACCCACACACATACATACATACACACACACATATTACATACATACATACATGCATGCATGCATGCACGCATGCATGCACACACACACACACACACACACACACACACACACACACACACACACACACACACACACATACATACATACATACATACATACCATGTGCATTAGTTCCAGTCATCTCTGAAAGTAGAAAATGAATGGATAAGTATAGGAAATGACGATATCAGTCTATAAAGGAGTGCTTTCTCCCATTCCCACAGGTACATTTCCGATAGGGGTACATTTGCTAAATCTCGCGTAACGGGCCTCCAACTTTATGAATATTAATTTCCCCAAAATAGCCAAGAGAGGGAGGCACCATTGAAGGGTAGAGACTGGCGTCTTTGTCTGAAAGTAGGCCAATGACGTTACACATTACCTAGATATGTTAATAGGACACTAGACAATAAAAGAAAAAGGTCAATCACTGGTTAACCCTCTTTTAAGAGAACATAAATACAACACTCTTCGCCTTCGATTGGTACTTGATTAGTGTCCAATAAATATATTTCGGTAATGTGTAATGACATAGCATAAATACTGGGTAGGTAATATATTAAATATTTCTATCTATAGAAAACGTTATTTGGTAATATCACACTATTTAATCCCTGTGATGTCACCGTCTTTTACTGATTCCAACATTAATGAACTGAGAGGATACAGTAACACAGTCATGCTACACTATTTATAAACAGCAATTCTAATTGCATTCTAATAGTATTTCTAATTGAAAATCGATAAAACGAGGGAAAACAAAACCAGGTGTTCTGGAAGGGTTGGCGTAATCTGCTTAATCAACGATAACATGAATCAATTCTTAATATGGTAGCAAGGGTGGTGACAACAAGCATCAAACACGATGTCTACTACAAAACTTTCCCGGGTTCTTGAAAATCTTGTGTTGTTAATTTCGCTTTGTCAGTAGTCGACAGCGGTCATGATAACCGTAATAATGGAACATAACCCTTAATACTGAATCAGAAGGAACATGTAAACATCCTAGGTTTTAAAAGCAGTGATGCTGCTATCAATAAATGGAAAGGTAACAATCAAAATTATGATATCAACCGGTGAATTCTTTTCGTATACCGCTAACTGCTATTGGTGAATTAACATAATAAAATAACCAAGCGATAAAAATGCCGCAATATCATTTGGTAAATGAGGTCATTTTAGATACACTAGTCGGATGTTTTATATTTCTTAACAAAAATCTTACCTGCACACACGAACATTAATTGTTCTTCACAGTTGACAGTTCTCAAATAACACCTATTCAAATGTGTAACTAACTTCACGCACTTGTTAGTATCCGTTAACCTCTGGCTATAGTCATAGATGGCAGTGAGTCTTGTGTCTGGTGCCGACCCTTTTTTGGGGGCCCATTTGTAGGTATACTTATCCAGCAACATGGCAACCAGCAGTACACTGGCTCTATTTCTAAAAAATAATAAAAAGGTAACTAGGTCATGATCTTTATTAAGTAATCATTCTAGTGTTTTTTAAATGTTAGATTTGTTTGTTTGTTTTTAACGTCCTGTTAACGGCTAGGGTAATCTAAGGACGTGCCATGTTTGTGTGGCGGAGGAAAGCCGGAGTACCCGGAGAAAAACCACCGGTCTACGGTCAGTACCTGGCAACTGCCCCACGTTGGTTTCGAACTCGCAACCCAAGGTGGAGGGCTAGTGATAAAGTGTCGGACACCTTAACCACTCGGCCACCGCGGCCCCTTTAATGTTAGATACATGTATATACATTTAGGACTATCGAACAAAACAAAAAAATACTTTTCTAGTCCCGGTTTCATATATGTTTCTGAACATACTTTTCTTAAGGAGGGCATTTTAAGGGGAAAATCGTAGATAAGGAAATTTTCTTCAGTTCTGCAATGCTTTCCTATAGAAAATATGAAGTTATCGAGCTTCCTTAAATAATATTAATGAAACCGGGGTCGAAGTCTATTACTGGTCATTTATCTGATGAAGGTGACAGTGAAGTCACCGAAAAGTCACGATCAAATCATACACTGGTTGAGATATACCAAAGTCTATTGCATACTTACCAGCCAGAAGAACATGTTTCACGACTTACAAACAATGTATATATGTAACTAGCTGATCTCAAAATAAGAAAAAATTATAGCTAGCATGTTAATGATGTTATTATTCCAAACAATTTTTATGAGAAATTATGTTATTGAATACAATTTCTATAAAGTCATAATTTATAAATCTGATCTACAATCCTGTGTCGCTTTTCACGTTAAATACGGTTTTGACTTTAACTTCGGGTGGGTTATGGTTCCTGATCATTAGGATAATCAGATACCATTGTGGCGGTTTTGTATCCCCACCTTGGACCAAAGTTCGATTCATATGGTTGATTTTATGAATATCAACTTGTATTGCAAGTTTATTTCTATTGTCGTTTAATAAATAAACGGCCAATTTCAATTCAATCTATGGTTTTAGTTGTTTGTCTTCTTTGGTCAACAAGCTTGTCATGTCCGAAGTCATGTATAATAAACAATTAGAATGCAATTTTAATATCATTTATACATGCTAAGGAGTAAATTATAATATATCTTGAATTATGTAGCATATATTAAAAACTTAATATAGTCCCTATCAAAGGGTTTCATAACAGAGTGAGGGCGCAGGGTTATGGAGGTGAAAAGGTCACGCGCAGTGATTTTACTATATATACCTATTACACGGTAACAGTAGCTACCCAGCCACTGAAACAGACTGCATCACTAATGGACACAAGTCAAGGTCAGTTTGTGTTTACATCTTTTTAAGGTTGGAATTTATCTACCCGCCTCCTCCCCAGCATCCTCCTTTTGTTATACTATTTTACTTGTTATCAATTTTGAACATTTTATGTCGACATGATTATATCATGGAATTTTCTGGATATTGTATGTGGTCAATTTTTGTAACTCTACGTATACCTTTACACCAAAGTTTCACACATAAGATTGTTGTGAGTATTTTTGTTGTAACTTAAGTTGTTAGTTTAAGGTGGCGGTTTTGTATCCCCACCTTGGACCAAAGTTCGATTCATATGGTTGATTTTATGAATATCAACTTGTATTGCAGGTTTATTTCTATTGTCGTTTAATAAATAAACGGCCAATTTCAATTCAATCTATGGTTTTAGTTGTTTGTCTTCTTTGGTCAACAAGCTTGTCATGTCCGAAGTTATGTATAATGTTTTATTATATATGTCAGGGACAAATGAAACATATTCATTTACTGTTTTAGCATGGATACGATTGCTAAATCAGGCACAAGCTATTACATAGGCTACCCAATAATATGCCGGAATCGCCATTTCAGTTCCTCTGTACCAAGGGTCCCAACTACTAGTCCTTGTGGTTCACACGTGTAAACATAGGCTCCCCTGTAGTTAGACGTAACGTTGTCGTAGTTAAATGCTGAAAATATATAAGATCAAATCTTTACGTGGTATCAATGAAAAGAATTTTCAAAATATTTGATCAGTCTTACCTACGAATTCACCGTTAGGACGGTCAGAAACCAGGATTATTAACTTATGGTAATATTAATCATGCTTGTTGGCGCGGAAAGCAAACCACGGTCTTACTGTGAGAGGAGAGCAAAATACTTGGTCGAGAAAACGGGGTCTTCTCCATTTGCCCACTTTTTAAAGTTCAAAGAAAAGTGTTGATATAGGAGAACAAAGGAAAACCAATTATAGTCTATTCTATTTTAATTTTACCTGTGTTTTACCTGTAGTCATTTACCTGTGCTACCTGGAGAAAGTGGGGAAATAGAGATATATATACCTGTGACATGTAACATTAATATTACATTAATTTCATTTTATGGAAAATATTATAATACAAATGCGTTCATTCATTTAAGACACATTTTACATAACATTACAATATGTTACTTTAAATATATTATGCGATACATAACTACAGTTACATATCAATACATTTTAATGAAAAATTAAAATTTATAGAAAGAATACATGTAATGAGTACTAATGACATAAAACTAAATTATACAACGACAGACATACAAATTGTATATAGATAATACATTTCAATCAGCAACATATATCACCAAGAAAGCACTAAATACATTAATTTCATTTTTTATGGAAGATATTACACTACAACTACCTTCATTCATTTAAGACATATTTTAGATATCATTACAATATGTTACTTTAAATACATTATGCGATACATATCGACTACAGTTTCATATCAATACATTTTAATTAAACATTATTTTACCATATACATGTAAATTTCATGAGATGGAAACAATTCACTTAAATTTTTTTTATAAAAACATATCTACATTTGTACAACATCTAAGATACAGTATATATGGCAATAATATTAATGTTATTACAGTTCATACGCAGGTTTCTTCCCTGATTTTTATCTTTACTCAAGTGAAGAAGGTGTGATGCTGCGTCGGCGGGCTGAAGGGGAGGTTGTAGTTCGTCATGGTTATCTTCAGAAGGGTGAGGAATCGGGTGTAGGTCTGCTGGGTCTTGCTAGGCAATAAAGTGTAGACTAGTGGGTACATCTGTCCGTCTATGTCTGCATGGATGGTATAAATCTGGTAGAAAAGCTTGGGCAGGTTTCAGAAGTTTCAGAAGTTTTTTTATTTGACACTAAGATCATATATACGATACATGAGCAACACCAGAATATACACAAATGATTAACAGTATGCAATAAATAGCACTGGTATAGTTAACATGGAGACTGAAATGTTTGCATAATAAAGGTGAAGAATGTTCCGTCGCAGTAGATGGTGTCGGCGTTGGCGAGGTCAAATAAGCTGTCCGTGGTTGGAAAGCTGATGATCCGCGAGTCATCTCCATCATTCAGTCATTAATATTATTGGACATTGTTACATATGATCATTGTAAATTGGTGAACTTTTATTGTTATTATAAGTAATGATAAAATGATTATTAAAAAATCTTTGATTTTAGATAATTAGTTCATTATAGTCTATAAATGCAATCAATATATATATATTTTGTAATTTATTGCATTTTTTTTTAATTAATAAGTTTATCTTGATATGTACATCCTATAGGTATAAGTTACCATCATGATATAATCAGGTAACAGGTGAAAAACACAGGTAAAAAACACAGGTAAATTACTAAACTACTCTGAAATAGAATATAATTCTTGTCACAACACTTCCCTCATTATAGGATTTTAAAAAGTGGGCAAATAGAGATACAGCCGAGAAAACCCACGTGGTCGGGCAGGTGACGCCATTCCTTTTGACGTCCGATCGGGGGATCGAATCCCGACCTCCTATATAAATGTCGTGTGCTTTACTACTGTGCCATCCTCGGGTGGTGGTGTGGTAATACACTTGTTGCTACCTATTATAAAATCTGATTGTCTGATTGACTTATCAAGTCAATATGGCCTATATATGGCCTAAACTGTTACGAGGATGGAGGCACGGAACACAAGAGCAATAATAATAATAAAAATACAAGAAACGAAAAAATAAATAATAACACCCCCCCCCCCCCCCCCCACCAAAAACAAAAATAACAAAAAAACAACAAAAAAACTGATTTGTGAAATTTAACTACTTATTCAATTAAAATATACAATTATCAATTAAATTTTCCTAATCATTAACAATGCTGAAATGAGAGATGTTTATTTTATTGTTATGTGAAGATACAAGATATTCGTATATTGAAATGACCAGACAAAACACGTTTGGTAGTCTTAATATTCAATTAAAGAAATAGTTTCTATTTTGAAACAAGACTATATTTCATCATTACTTACAATGACCGATTAACACACTGTCTTTACTTGACATGCAGTAAATTCAAATTTTGAAAGGATATTAGATACGAGTAAAACTTATTTGAAGCTCCCTAGCACTATGAAGTTTGAAAAGACTTATTTTCGATTCCATGACACCTTGCTGCAACTTATCAAGACAAAACTAATTTAGTGGGTCATAGTTTCAGGTAATTTATGATTGAGATAAAGATATGTTATTAACCAAAAAAATCTTAATTTTCGTAATTCCATGTATATATTAAACATATAGTTACCATAATTGCCATATTTGGAGAGTAAGTTCAGATACTGGCGTTCGTATCTTCTTTGAAAACCTGTAGTTCCACTGTAGTAGTTGTAATCCATCACTCCACTTTTGTAGAAATCTCTCATTGCCTTCAATGTCACATTCTCCATACATTCAATGTCATGAAACTTTCTTTCAGATCTCACCTTGAAGCATACGTCTTCCTTAGACAATTTGTAACCAGCTGTGGTAGGGCAAAGTTCTGTTCAATCAGAAATAAAAAAAAATCATTTAATGATTATACAAAGAGTACGCCATTTCGTTACAACTTAAATATGTTAAAATTTTATGATGCGCTGGAATTGGAGTACGCCATGATGTAAGGCTTTCAAATAAACCACTTAATCGTGAAAAAATACATTGTCTTCTTACGCTTTTTAATACATGTATTTTCGTGACCAATCGGAAAGCTCGCCTCGTCTGTCGTTACACAATATTAGTTGTATTGACAGACAAGGCGAGGGCCTGTGGTGTACCAACCTCACAGAAATACAAAATCTTACCAAACTGACAACAGAAGCTGAAGTTTTGTGAGCAGGATACTGCTTCCAAAGTGAAGTCCGTGACGTTGAACACCACACAATCATGGCCTGGCTGTGGGACCGGGTCTAGTAACGCCCCATAGGACAAATTCTGTCCAGCCCAGTTATACCACGCTCCGCTGTAGTGTCGTCCGTCCAATAGGACTTGGCCTACAGATCCTGAATAATCGTAATGAACATAACAAGGAAAACGTTATGGCAATGTCTAATTTACAATATTGCTCTGTGTTAATACATTGTCATCCAAACTATATAACAGAAAGTGTAGCAAATCGTGTAAGGCGTTGTCTGTGATAGTATTAAACATCGCTGACATATAAATGGACGTGTCCATAATACACTAACCGGATGTGGTGTATATTTTCATTGATGGTTTCATGCAATTGGCAGTGGTGTAGTCTTTCCTTGCTTGAAAGTTCGTACCATTAAATTGGGATACCCTTCCATTAAATTGGGATATCATTCCATTAAATTGGGATACCCTTCCATTAAATTGGGATACCCTTCCATTAAATTGAGATATCGTGGACATTTCTATTCATCAAACTGATCTACATTAATTATTAGTTTTTGTTTCAATCGTATTCGTATCGTCGACTATGCATTGTTTTTATTATATATTTTATATAATTCAGATTATAAGCTTAGGCAGAAAAAGAAATATTGGGTGTATTGTACAACATTTATTAATTCCACCAGTAAATATGTATATAAAGGTCACTTGTTCCTGTTGCTAATGTACCCCAATTCACTGTAAATAAACCTCTTCTCTAGAAAAACCCTTCATTCGGTTCCTTAAATGACATTTGTAGTTATGTTTGACTACTAATATATTCATGCATTCTCTACCAATCGATACCATTATTCAGTTAATAATATATGTAATCTCTTGTTTGTGACACCGAAAACGTTCAGAAGTGTGTATACATTTCAAGTGCTATTGAGGCGTGAGCGCTCCATAGGATATGTTTGTTGTCAAAATGAGGTACAATCCTTACATTTGCATCAAACCAATCGTTTAGGACAGTACGGAGAAAATAACATTCAGGATATTTTGCGACGTTGGTAACTACGGCAGCCGTGGTTGCGAAGATAAAATAGTTCCAGTGAATGTAAGTAAAGACACCAGTTTTGTAAATAAAATTAAAAGAAACAATTCAACATTTTTAAATAACACCTTTTACGTTTTTAATTAATTGACATATTCATAATCCACAATTTTCGTCTCAGGTTAACTATGGTTGCCTTTTCTTAGCAAGGTGATTGGGCAAAAGTTATACAACTATACGTCCTGTGCTTTGATCATCGTTCTCCTTTCTCCGGTTTCTCAGGTGCCGTCGGCATAGGAAAAGACCGAATACAGCAATATTTAAATGTTTGGAGTGGGTGGGTGGGGGAATGAAATATATTAGAATCCTGGATATATTGCTGAGTATGCATGAAAATAAATTCAATTTTCCTGTTCTGATATATTAGAATCTCCAAAAAGAAGCAGGTTCTCGGTGAGATTAATACTAGTATATGAAACTATATTCAAGTTCACTGAAGAGCGTTATTCTTTGTTCAACAAAAGTATTACAGTCAAAAAGGAAATGATGGGTGTCTTTGATTCCTTAATGTACAAGCATAGTTTTTTAATCGTGTATGTAGAATATGATACAGGGATACAAATTTGGTGCATAGGGCAAGTCTGTATTGTGAATGGCACTTTTAAAAGTAGAAAATGAAACACTGTGTCTGATGTTTAAAGGAAATATATATTCCACTGTCTTATAGTATAGGGATAGAAGGATAGCTTAGAGGACTCTAGTCTGTTGTTTGGCAAGTTATTGCTTTCAGCATTACGGAGATTGTGTTGAAAATTATTAGCAACAAGAGGGGGAGTTGGGTGTTTAGATAGGAGTAAAATGATTATGTATCTTAAAGATCAATTGGAGTTTTCGACGGGATCGTCTCTGGGCTAAAGGTTCCCAACCCTTTTCAGTCTAGAGTGATTGTCTGCTTGTGTAATTTTTGTAATAAAGGATCTATATATTCTATTTAATGTTCTTCTAGTAAGGATATATTTCAATTTACGGAGGACACATAAATGTTTTGCGACAGTTTTACTGTTGTGACTTACAATGTGAATCGATGTATATTCCTAGATGCTTATGGTAGTTTTAAAATTTACTACTTTCCCCATTTAAATTTATATAAATTACATGATCTAGTTCATTATTAGAGAAAAGCAATGCCTCAGTTTTTGAAGGATTAAATTTAACCAACCATTTCTTAGCGCAACATTGTATTTTGGAAATATCATTACTAATGGTATGTTCAATAAGTTGCGGAGCATAAATGAGATGTATCGTCAGCAAAACGTTTTGAGAAGCTAACTATATTGTCAGTTATATCATTAATATATATGATGAATAGAAGTAGGCCAAGGACGGAGCCCTGAGACACCCCATGATTTGTATATTTTACAGCAGATTAACTATTACCAAAAAATGCCTGTTGCTTTCTATGAGACACATAATCCATCAACCAGTCCAACAACTTGCCTAATATACCATATAGGGATTGGATTTCACTTTTATGTTAACCATGCTTTTATGGAGCAATTCCTCTAAGAATATATTCTAAATGGGGCGCTAGCGCGCGCATAAAACATAAAAGTGAAATCCAATCCCTATATTTACACTTACGGATGTTGTTTCTATAAGTCTTAATGATTACAATATTTTTTCTTTATAAACAAAAAAAAATAATATAAAAGTCGGACACAGTGGGAAGAGTCAATTATAAGAACAGCCAATGGTGACGCTTCACAACAAATTGAGACTTTTTTTCCGCGGTAAAAAATAGTTCTGTTTTTTATTATGATATTAACATAAATAACAAAAACATTTTGATAGATTATCATATTTAATATTGTCAAACATGTTATTTTTATACATTTAACAATGGTAAACAAAGCGTGTTGTTTTATTTTAAGAAACATTTCATCACGCGTTCATCGTGAGTAACAGAAAACAGACCGCGACCGAAGCACTCGCTACCCGCTCAGCCCCTGACACGTGTGATCATTGAGGAGTTTACAGTTTTCCGAAGTTAAATGTGCACCCATGGAATACGCTGTTTGTCATCAACCCAGAGTTTAAACAGCTGGAAGTGTTAGATATGGATGTTTGACTCTGTGATGCCGTTGTTAGGCCATCATCCATAGAAACTGAAGGTGTGTCGTGATCAATGCTCCCGAAAGGAACGACATGTTTTGACGGTTGATCGCACACAGTTACAGGAGGGCAAAGGGCCGGCGGCTCGGAACGACAGCTATCTACTCGTGGACCACTGGTACAGGCAACCGATGATAAAGTTAAGTTTTCAAATTAAAAAATAACCCTATATAACTTAAATTGTAAATGTAAACAAAGCCATGTGCTTGGCGAAAGTAGTTCCCGTACCCTGTCATATTTTCATACGCAAGTTCAAAGGTCAATGTTTCCATGCAAGAATGGTAAACAAATCGGTCTGATATTGTTATATAGTGACAAAACTTTGCAAGTGTAAATATAACTCTTTAGTTTCACTTCAAACCCTCTATGCCACACTCTGTCGAAAGCCTTGGAATTATCACAGGATAATCACTATTGGACGGAGTGACGGGAGGACGTCATACATGTGCGCATGCGATTTGAAGAGGACCTTCCTATCATCCCTACCTCGTTTCATGAATATTCTGCCATCACTAGACTAGAAGGATTGGATGTCGCCCGAGGATTTAGCCACAGAAAGGCCCTTCATAATTGACTGACGGACGCGAGTAAGATCTTCTGTGATAGCAGTCGATCAGGATTTCCCTTTTAGCTGTTCTTGCTTCTAAATACATTGTTTTTTTTTTAATTTTTTATCTCGTGGGGTTCCGATGATGTTAGATCTGAATATATCATCATCTTCTTGATTGATTTTGAGATGACTTATGCAGATATTAACAATGGTTGGATCTGTGTTATTTACGGTATCCCCATTGAGGTGTACATTGTGGAATCGGAGGGTATTTATCTTGCCATATTGTTCAAACTCCTCAATTTGACCCTCAAGGTTTTCAACTGCATTTTCCAAATCATTAGCTTTCTGTAGCTTTTCAATATGATCGCGTTGCTGATCTACAATCAAGCAAGAGCGGGTGCCAAGGCTGGAGCCACTGAGTCTTCAAAGTCTGGGTTTACTAATGTACTCTTCACTAGGGTGTTTAAATCCACTTGTTTACCCTTGACCAATTGAAGATGGAAGGTGGACGAGCTAGACAAGTCGTCCATGGCTGTCGTAGAATTGCAACGTCTATGGGTGAGGCGTTCGGTACTCAGACTGGGAGTATTATTGGTTGGGTACGTTTCCGAGAGAGTCTCTTCGGCGGAAGTAGAAAAAGTGGACATGGGGTAGATGTCCCGGTCAAAATTGCGGACACGTAAACGATGGAACAAAGGAAATCAGTCTCGTAATACCCCTTTTTCTTCACAGTTAAAAGTTAAATTGCACAATTTTAATATTATACATTAGACGAACTATAATTTGGTGTACCATCTTGGTCTTTAGTCTTCCAAAACCACATTATTAACACAAAATTCAACCCTGGGCGATGAGCTTATCAGTCCGACTGGTCTCAAAACCGCCATCTTGAACCGAGATTTAGTAGTAACGTGGTCAAATATTCTCTAGGAACTGAACGCTTCAGCCATTTTATGTTAGCTTTCATCGTAGAAAAGTTTAATATACACCTATTTACACAATATTCAGTTTAGTTTTTGACAAAATACTCACTTGACGTTAGATTTTTTGTGTAGAGATTAAAATGGCGCCGTCTTGTTGACGTTCCGTTAACGTCAGAAAATAAAGAGACGACATCATAATTATGGTTCCGATTCCCGCGCTTATTAATCCGCTGAGCCCTCTTCTACTGCGCATACGCTAATTTATTCCCAGTCTGAGTTTACTAAGCTTAAGTAGGGAGATATGCAAATATTGATTATATGATATTACCATACGTCAAAGAGCCAAACACATCATATCAAGCCGATTGAAACACTTTAAATGGAATGGATATACAATGTATCTGATATCATATATTTACAATCCACATACAAATTTCAGCTTACCTGGGAATGTAAACTTTCCCCACGTTGTTTGCCAGGTTGTGGTCGGTTCGGGTACACTTAGTAGGTGTCCATTTTGAGTTGCACAGTATTCTTCCGCCGCGTCTCGTGTTTTTGGCTCTCCGTGGGCCATGTAGCACGTGCCAGTCTCATAAATGTAACCAAGTGGGCAAAATCCATTAAGATTACTATGCCACACTGAAAAGAGAAACGTAAATGCATATAAATATGTTCATGATTGTGTAAAATGTTTGCATGCTGTAGTTGTGTAATAAACCTGTAAAAATAATGTAAAATAAAATAGAAATGTGTATTATATTTGAAAGTATATTCATGTTATAATTCTGTGAAGGAAAAGACGTCATTCTGTAAAAATAACAAATATTTCCTTCGAAGCCAACAATAGGAAATATGAAAAGTATTTGATGATTGACGAAGTAATAGAACCCATACAATATTTTGATAATTTATTAATGAGTTACAAATTTGGTTTTGTGACGAAGGTTAGAAAAATGTTTTAGTAAAATCCAAGAACTCTATTCATATAGAATAGCAAAAAAGCCATGAACGGATTAATTGCAGAAAAGGAGTGATAAAATATATCATAGGAGTTGTGTAACATTGATGGTGAACATCTCTGAATATTAAAATGAAATGGACATTTATTGTTAGTAATAATATGTCAAATATCGTTTTCATTAATGCTAAAACACCTTCAACATTATAGTAAAAGGAAATTGGAACATAAATGTTTGTTAGTGCTACTCAACTGGAAAGGCTTCATCAACATCACGTAACTTTTCATTAATTATTACATATAAACAGAGATACACATTAAGTTGAAATATCGTGTAGTGGACGTGAGTAGGAGCTTTTGGCTGGCCACCAACGATGACCATTGACCACTGTGGTGAGTATGTATTGGATACAAGTACGTGTCAATACTTAATGTGTCAGCTCAAATCAGGGGAAAATATAGTTTCCATTAGCATGAATAAATAATCATGATGTCTTTACCCTTTTACTCTAGTTACATTTACCACAATTATTCTGCAATTAGCCTTGCTACTGCCTGAATACTCCTTCCTTTATATAGCTTCTGTATGACGGAAAAACCGACCCTACATGTCGAGTGTGGCTTCAGTGATGTTTCTGTTTAGAGGACATTTTAGTGATAATTAATTATACCAGCTGCATCAACTACATAGTACATTTTGGTTTTCGGAGGCAACTAATGTGTGCTGCATCCCTTGCATGATTACATTTGGCTTCTCCGGCGTTGTCTGTTTAGGTGGCAATCGAAAAGCAAGCATAAGCTGTATTCCACTTCATATTGATTGTAGCAAGCGACTAAAAGTGACTCATCCCAAAACATAGAATCATACATTTATTGAGTGATATTATTGATTGTTTAACACGAGTCTCTGAGGATAAGACATCTCTCTGTAACATATTCAAGTTAGGGGATTATTATTTTGCAAATATTTAAAAAAAAAAAAAAAAAAAAAAAATGCTTTGTTGTTTTGAAGTCATTATATTGTTACCGTGATGCCATTGCATTGTTGAAAGCACGTGCTATCTGTCATACCATAGAGGCTAGAGAAATCACACCCTAATGGGGTTGAGAAAAAATCCTAACCATGTAAAACGGGAAACAAATCTGAGTGATGGGAGAATCGATGATCTTCTTCCTTAGGGGAAAATGAGGAAACCAAAACTGATTTGCTGTCCCATTTAAGACTCTTGTCTTTCATTTTCCGTCAATAGAAAAACGAAGTTACATTTAATTCACCAAATGAAGTAAACTGAGGTTTGTGTGTAACTTACATCTACAGAAGAAGTTTGCAGTTTCCCATTGTCCATTGTCGGTACATTTGATGACGTATGTGTTTAAAGGTACCATCCCCGTCAAGTTGAACATGTACCCCCTACACCTGTACGTTACTCCACTTCCTACCTCGTGGTGTCCGCTATGTTTGACTTGTGCATTCGGGTCAACAGCCTCGGGCAGTAAGCCACAATCTTGGAAGAAACCATAAAAAGGGTATGATTTTCCTATATTGATTTGTAATCCCTTTGTAATTGTTTATATATTGTTGAAACATGTCATATCTTATAGTGACATCATAAAATATAATGATATCATCAAATTATATAACGACAACATTAAATCATATAACGACAACATCAAATCATATAACAACATCAAATCATATAACGACAACATCAAATCATATAACGACATCAAATCATGTAACAACATCAAATCATATAACGACAACATCAAATCATATAACGACATCAAATCATATAACAACATCAAATCATATAACGACATCAAATCATATAACAACATCAAATCATATAACGACAACATCAAATCATATAACAACATCAAATCATATAACAACATCAAATCATATAACGACATCAAATCATATAACGACAACATCAAATCATATAACGACATCAAATCATATAACAACATCAAATCATATAACGACAACATCAAATCATATAACAACATCAAATCATATAACGACATCAAATCATATAACGACAACATCAAATCATATAACGACATCAAATCATATAACAACATCAAATCATATAACGACAACATCAAATCATATAACGACAACATCAAATCATATAACAACATCAAATCATATAACAACATCAAATCATATAACGACAACATCAAATCATATAACAACATCAAATCATATAACAACATCAAATCATATAACGACATCAAATCATATAACGACAACATCAAATCATATAACGACATCAAATCATATAACAACATCAAATCATATAACGACAACATCAAATCATATAACGACAACATCAAATCATATAACGACAACATCAAATCATATAACAACATCAAATCATATAACGACAACATCAAATTATATAACGACAATGTCAAATCATATAACGACAACATCAAATCATATAACGACAACATCAAATCATATAACGACAATGTCAAATTATATAACGACAACATCAAATCATATGACGTCAACATCAAATCATATAACAACATCAAATCATATAACGACAATGTCAAATTATATAACGACAACATCAAATTATATAACGACAATGTCAAATCATGTAACGACAACATCAAATTATATAACGACAATATTAAATTATATAACGACAACATCAAATCATATAACAACATCAAATCATATAACGACAATGTCAAATTATATAACGACAACATCAAATTATATAACGACAATGTCAAATCATGTAACGACAACATCAAATCATATAACGACAACATCAAATCATGTAACGACAACATCAAATCATATAACGACAACATCAAATCATATAACGACAACATCAAATTATATAACGACAACATCAAATCATATAACAACATCAAATCATATAACGACAACATCAAATAATATAACATCAAATTATATAACGACAATGTCAAATCATGTAACGACAACATCAAATAATATAACGACAACATCAAATCATATAACGACAACATCAAATTATATAACGACGACATCAAATTATATAACGACAACATCAAATCATATAACGACAACATCAAATCATATAACGACAACATCAAATTATATAACGACGACATCAAATTATATAACGACAACATCAAATTATATAACGACAATGTCAAATCATGTAACGACAACATCAAATCATATAACGACAACATCAAATCATATAACGACAACATCAAATTATATAACGACAACATCAAATCATATAACAACATCAAATCATATAACAACATCAAATCATATAACGACAATGTCAAATCATGTAACGACAACATCAAATAATATAACAACATCAAATTATATAACGACAACATCAAATCATATAACAACATCAAATCATATAACGACAATGTCAAATTATATAACGACAACATCAAATTATATAACGACAATGTCAAATCATGTAACGACAACATCAAATTATATAACGACAATATTAAATTATATAACGACAACATCAAATCATATAACAACATCAAATCATATAACGACAATGTCAAATTATATAACGACAACATCAAATTATATAACGACAATGTCAAATCATGTAACGACAACATCAAATCATATAACGACAACATCAAATCATGTAACGACAACATCAAATCATATAACGACAACATCAAATTATATAACGACAACATCAAATTATATAACGACAACATCAAATCATATAACAACATCAAATAATATAACGACAACATCAAATCATGTAACGACAACATCAAATCATATAACGACAACATCAAATTATATAACGACAACATCAAATCATATAACAACATCAAATCATATAACGACAACATCAAATAATATAACATCAAATTATATAACGACAATGTCAAATCATGTAACGACAACATCAAATAATATAACGACAACATCAAATCATATAACGACAACATCAAATCATATAACGACAACATCAAATCATATAACGACAACATCAAATTATATAACGACGACATCAAATTATATAACGACAACATCAAATTATATAACGACAATGTCAAATCATGTAACGACAACATCAAATCATATAACGACAACATCAAATCATATAACGACAACATCAAATTATATAACGACAACATCAAATTATATAACGACAACATCAAATCATATAACAACATCAAATCATATAACAACATCAAATCATATAACGACAATGTCAAATCATGTAACGACAACATCAAATAATATAACAACATCAAATTATATAACGACAACATCTAATCATATAACGACAACATCAAATCATATAAAGACAACATCAAAATATATAAAGACGACATCAAAATATATAACGACGACATCAAAATATATAACGACAACATCAAATCATATAAAGACAACATCAAAATATATAACGACGACATCAAAATATATAACGACGACATCAAATTATATAACGACAACATCAAATTATATAACGACAATGTCAAATCATTTAACGGCAATATCAAATCTTAAAACATGGTTGTGATGTCATCTTTTGTTATATCATGAAGTTTAGTTGAGACATGTCTATTATTACCACCTACAACTGATGAATAGTTGGAATTTACTGTGGAACAGTTATAAACTATTCAACTATTCATATAACGACAAAATAAAATCATATCAGGACAGTTTCAAATTATATAACGATAGTATCAAATACTATAACAACACTATCAAATCATATAAAGACAAAATCAAATCATAGAGTATTTTAAATGTGGTATTTGACAAATATAGCGCTCCCTAGTTGGGTATGTATATTTATTACATTTTTACCAGTGAAATATCAAAAATTATTCATTCTATAAAAGTGACATTTTTCACTAGTGCGCACTCGTGAAAAATATCTAAATATTAGCCCCACTCGTGAAATATATTTGGTATTACTGAAGACACTGTTAGATATCCTCTATATCTATATACACTGTACCATTTACGACTTATTTCCGGTGTATAATATATACGGTTCTACTATTATAGTGTATGTCTTCATCATTTTATAATTTCATTTAACCGTTTTTATTATATTCGGTAACACCATTATGATAATTAAAAGCTATTTATGATTTGGCTTTAACATTATATGATTCAATTCAACAACATTTGATTTTCTTTATTTATTTTATTATTTGCAGTAAAACTCAATTGTGTCGAACACGCCTGCATCGAATGAGTCGAATATTTGTTCTGTCCCCATTTTCCCATTTTTATCTCGGTAAATTAATCAAAGATATTTCACAAACCGTTAATTCGAATACTGCGGTTGTGTCGAAAATATTTCAGGATCCGTCCCTTCTAAATGATATAAAAACTTCCTTGTTTGTGTCAAACATTTTGTTTGTCAATATATATAAAACATACCATTTTGTATCTAATGCAGACAACATATTTAAGTTCATCACCAGTAGGTATTTTCTGGTCCTTAGTAATAGACGATTACCGTTCCAGGTTAACGCAATACAAATATTCATAATCTTGAATTTAACCAGTTTTATGGTAAATATTGAGTCATAGAATGTTGATACTTTCTAGTCATGGAGAATGTCATTTTTAAGAATTTGGGGAAAATTATTGGCACTTTATTAGCAAATCAAGCTAATGCTACCCATGTGCTTACACCGCGTATCAGTTTATTTATTATTGCAAATGAATCATTTATAGGACTGACAGTTATGCTAATGAATACACCTTTGGTGAAAGGAATAATTCCAAGTTGTATCTTTATTCTATTTTAGAAAAGAAAATCATTATCGATTCCATCTTTCTTTCAATGTATCGTTAAATACCAGGTACTGGATACATTATTTCCGACTGATAAAAACTCCCAAATGAGAAAAGCCTTACACGATTGCCAGTTGAATGGAATCAGCGATATTTTGATGTTACAGACAACACACCACTTTTCAATGCTTATTGAACTGTTTGAATATTGATTACACAACGTCTGTGTTCTTTTGTTTTCTGAACATATATAATGTTTAATTCATTACAGATTCATTGTTATGATATACAATGCTTGTGTTCGTTTATTAGTCCCCTGCCGTTTGAAAAACGGGGGACTATAGGTTTACCCTCCGTCCGTCCGTCCGTCCGTCCGTCCTTCTGTCCGTCTGTCACGCAATAGTTGTCCGGACAACTCCTTCTAAAGTACTACTCCGATTTTAACGAAACTTGGTATACATGATCAGTATAACATGTAGTTGTGCATCCCACATTTTTTTTCAAAAATTCATTTTTCAAAATGGCTGCCGGCTTCTCATTGGTTGAGGCTTGTCCGGACAACACCTCCTAAAGCACTACTCCGATTTTAACGAAACTTGGTATACATGATCAGTATAACATGTAGTTGTGCATCCACCTTTATGTTTTCGAAAAACCAATTTTCAAAATGGCCGCCGACTTCTCATTGGTTGAGACTTGTCCGGACAACTCTTCCTAAAGTGCTTCTCCGATTTTAACGAAACTTGGTATACATGATCAGTATAACATGTAGTTGTGCATCCCAATTTTTCTTTTCGAAAAAAACATTTTTCAAAATTGCCGCTGGCTTCTTATTGGTTGAGGCGTGTCCGGACAATCCTAAAGTACTACTCCGATTTTAACGAAACTTGGTATACGTGATCAGTATAACACATAGTTTAAAAAATGGGAAATAAATAGTTGCACTCCTGGGTCAGGCAGGGGACTTTGTATTGCTGTTGCAATACTATCCATCCTTGTTGCTTTGTAACATAATGCTATCGGCATTGTGTATGTACAACCGATGAATTTGGGTCATCAATGTCTGTAAGTAAAACACTGTTCAATCGAACCACTGTATAGGTCGAATATTCTACATGGTCTCGTCAACTTCGACTTATCCGTGTTTTATGTGGTTTATATTATATTATACTCCATTGTCGCTATATGATATGATTTAATCATTAAATGATTAGTTTCAACATTTAACTACATGTATATGATTTGTCTTATTGTTATATTCTATCTTTGATGCACGTGGAATTGACTTGAGGTGATGAAATGTTCATTTGTCTTTGAACGTGACTTTTTACTTTGTAAATTACGTGATCAAATTGTATTTTTGCTAGAGTGTCCAAAACTGTGTCAAACTTGTGATTTAATGATAGATGGTGTGGTGAATGCAATAGAGGTTCCTTCCTGTATTTTGTTCACAAACTTACCTCAGTAAAAAATCAGTGTAAGTTTCTTTTGGGAGATCGATTTGTATAAGTGCAATTCGAGGAGTATCAATAGGAAAACTTTATGTCTGTGAATCAGGAGGAAATAGTAAGGGAGTTGGGCATGTTACTTTTTAAAATTTTGATGAACAATATACTTATATTAATCTCTTTTAAAGAGGAATAAAAACAATATCTGTCTGTCTGTTTGTCTGTCCGATCGTTATACTGTATAGTTGGTAAAATTCGTGGGGATCTAAATTCACGGTCATTAAAGGGACATCACGGTAAAAACGTTGTAATTTTCAATGAATGTACGTGTTTTGTTCCTTTCCAGTTATGTTTCTGTGCTGTCCCAATGTTCACAGTCGATCCTCATGTCCAGCTTGACCACTTGATTTAGTTGGGAATCCCCCTCTAAATTTAGCGCGGAAATTATTTTTAAATCATCACGTAACTGTTTTGAAATCGAGGCAACACAAACACACGATAGTTTACAAGGCGAATTGGATTAGTTGGACAACGATATTATACAGTGGTTTAAATGTTAAATAACACGTTCTGTATATATTCCGGCACATATATTTATGTGTAAATAAGTGTAAACACCGTACATATAGTATAGTGACAGTAGCGATGTACTGGTACAGACTGTATAAATATTACCGAGTTTGTGTAAATATTACCGAGATTGTCATGACCTACTATCCAGCAATCAAGCAGAATACGAGCAGCGTCCGTATTACTGCTGTTTTCATGTTTGAACTGTATTGTACTGCTTCCCCAGTTTAATTCTAGGATTGTGTTTGACCCATTTTCCAATTATTCTCTTCATTGCGGAAGCTATTATCGTTTTCAACCGCAGCCGATTCACATTGGAAGCCATTTTTGTTTTCAGGTGTTTTAGTGTGTTGTGCGCATGCGTGTTATCGTATATGTCACAAAATTTGCATATTCAGACTATTGATCAACGAATTGTGATAACCTTTTTATAATTAATAATTGATGTTTTTTATATACATATATCATCAAATTCGAATGGTTATTGTTCATAAGGATATTTTTTTTAAAGATATACCCAATAATATGAAAAAATACAAAATAATAATTGGTTTACCGTGATGTCCCTTTAAATAGAGCACGACAAAAAATACCCAGCGAATAGTAAATGTAAAGGATTGAGCGAAATTTTACTGTCGCCATTGAGGACGAATTCAATGAAGCGATGCTGCTGGTGACGTCTTTGTATGTAGCATAACCTCAAATAAAAGGCATCATATTGGCATAGGCTTATCTTTCAAATGAAAAAGACTTGAGATTCACAAAGATACATTGGGATACAAACGTTGTAGATATGGCGTAAACGTAAATTGGGATCACTATAGACAGGGTCTCACCTTTAATAACGCACGCTCCAGTATCCATGTCGCATGTTTCATTCAGGTTGCACCCATGCTTCGCACACCTTCCAGCAATACTCTGAAATGTTTCAACATTGCTTCAAATATTTGATACAACCAAAAGTAGCCGTATGAGAAATCAGTACAGAGCAACATGAAAAGTATCAAGTTCACTTTGAGATTTATCACCTTGATTGTATTTATTGCAGAAGCTGGCTTTAATTTTAACACCCTACCTGCAGGGCAGGTGGAAATGGAATTACTAGGCATATCAACAAGCAGCGATTATAATATCGCACTTAAGTTATCGTTTATTTGTGTAAAATACAAGGTGGGACTGATTCCCTTCGAATGCGCGTCGTTACTTGTAAACCATCGCGACACCTTGTTTACTAGGGATATCCAACGGATACAGAAAAGTGCAGCCTTTAAAATGTATCCTTTATTATGGATGTAACCACCTATATATAGCTGTCATTTCCTGCTCCATGAATAACTTCCGTCAATAGTAAACGATCGGGTAAGTTATATTTGTTAAGAATATTTTGCTTTTATATAATTTAACGTTTTCGCAAAAGCGGGAAAGAACGTACAGTATTTAGCTTTGTACAAACTAACAGAGAATACTAACAATAAAGCGAAACCGTTATTCTGACTCTAAATCAATGAAACAATGACAATATACGGATATAGATATATATTAACATCAAAATCATTGGAAAAGTAAAACAAGACCAGGTGGTCCGGAAAGGTAAGCATCTTCTGCTCTATCGACGGTACCTGTCATACAAATCTAGTTTAATTCACATCCTCTCAATGAGAACAAGGGTGTGGAGTACGGAACCATTAGGCATATCAACAAGAATCGAAAACGTCAGTTCATATAACACAAGTATATAACATTTCCAAATGAGATCATGAATTGGACCAGTAAAACTTGTCCATGGCCTTAATCAACATGTTTCCCCTTCATTTTTGTTTTGTTTTTTGTTTTACAGTTTTCCCGTCAGTAGTCGACTTCTGTCAAGGAAATTGTGATAATGGGAACATATTCTTGGATATCGAATCAACTGGGAAAGGTTAAGGAAACGAGTAGTAAAAGATAGGTTTCGGAAGTACAATTGTACTACCATTGACAAACAATCCGGACAACAGAGTTTGTTGGGGGTGTATAATGCCTGAAAATGTTAAATCATATAATATGGTATATTTCAAAAGCTTTTGAAGCGAAAGAGTGAGAAAGAAAATGAAACAAATTCACCATTCTCCCGGGACCAAATTAGTACTGTTAGTATGGAAGGCCATTCCTGCAATTTATGTAACAGAATTATACATAATCTATTAAATATCTGTTTCGGGAACGTACGAAATGTACCTTCTTAGGTGGATAAGCAATGCATAGATAGTCTATACTTGGTGTTAACAAGAGACTCGGGTGTTATAAAAGTTTAATATGTTTGCTCTGTTTTAAAGATAGCATGTTCTAAAAGTCATTCTGTTGTTGCTAAAATTGTACTTTTAAAGAGAGAATACCATTCAATATAGAGACAAGAATAACCACTGGTGTGAATTTTGAATGCTGTCATCTTATCCTCGCGCGAGCTAAAATACAAGTAAAATAGCACGTGACCTTATGTGATTCCCTCAACTGCTGCGTCGTGCGTTTTGAACGGATTACGAAAACATTGCATATATGTAGTCAATCGATACCGTATGATATTAAGTATATCGTTTATTTTAAGTTTTTCATTCAAGTGAAATTTAGGAGCCTGAAGTTGGTTCCGAGTTCCGAGTTCCGTTTAAGATAAACGGAACTAGGAACCAGTTCCGAGTTTCGTTTAAGAAAAACTGAAATATTATGTATTAGCTTTATTGGTTTTGGTTCCAGTTCCGAGTTCCGTTTAAGAAAAACTGAAATACTATGTATTAGCTTTATTGGTTTTGGTCCCAGTTCCGAGTTCCGTTTAAGATAAACGAAACTCGGAACCGAGTTCCGTTTAAGAAAAACGGAACTAGCAAGTTGTGAAAAATTGTAGGGCTTTGTAAGTGATACCTATAGATTCTAATTTATGAAGAAGACCTCTGTGCCATACCTTATGTATAAGCTTTACGGGTTTTGGTCCCAGTTCCGAGTTCCGTTTAAGATAAACGTATATAGGTTATATTTTTGTATTTTACAATGTTGAAAAACTTGAAAAATAAAATAAATACAAAAAAAAAAAAAAAAAATGGAGACGATTTGTGAAAAGAATACAAGTTATCGCACGGAAACAAACGTATGAATGAATTTAATATTTTCAGTAGCAGATCATGTGAGCTCTGACTTACAAAACTCAAATGCAATCCCAAGCATCCCCTCCTCGCGGGAACAAAGCAATATGTCTCTCCGAAACTTACGGGGAGACATAATTAATGGTTATCATTTATTCGATTTATTTATATGAATAAGTCCATTATTGATATAATTAATTCAAGGAATAAAGTGATTTCAATACGAATTGTTGATATAATTTATTCATTAAATGATATCATAAATAAGAATTCATGATATCGTTAAATCATTTAATGATACCATATATTCGAATTAGTGACATCACAAATTGTAGATTTAATCTAATCATTTAGTCTAATCATTGACGGCAAATAACAAGGAAGGCCTTTGGCAACAGCTCCTTAGAAGTTTCCTGCTACCCCGCGTATTTCTATGTTTCCAGGTGCCAATGAAAGAACTGGTTAATATTATTCAATGATTTTTTTTATTTGTGTTGAATAAAACTTCAGTAATACCAATTAAAGATTTTTCCCAGTCGTCATATAGACATTTCACCTCAACAGTAGAAGCCATATTGAAAAACAAAATGGTGTATGAAATATACTTTGCAGTTATTGCTTTGTTTGTGTACTTTAACTTCACACATATAGATACATTAACTACAAATAAAAACTCATATCTCCCTCCATGGACCCACATTTCGCGATATCTAGAAAGCTGCTTTAACAAGCTACTTGTAATTTACGAAAGGGTAAAAAAAAGAAATGTACCATGAACGAAAACTGCGTTGTAACATTCTCTCTTGGAGGTTACAACACAACAATGTCTCGTAATTGTACAGCACCTGTCGTGTTGTTGTCCTTTTTCCCAGAAGTTACAACGCATGCAATATTTTCTTAAACGGAACTAGGAGGAGCTGGTTCCTAGTACCGTTTATCTTAAACAGAACTCGGAACAGGGACCAAAACCCGTAAATCTTTTACATAGTAGTTCCTTTTTTTCTTAAACAGAACTCGGAACTGGGACCAAAACCAATAAAGCTAATACATAATATTTCAGTTTTTCTTAAACGGAACTCGGAACTGGCCGGTTCCGTTTTACTTAAACGTAACTCGGAACCAACTTCAGGCTCTCGTGAAATTTTCTATCTTAACATTTTTATCTAGGAACAAAATACGTTATCTTAAATATATCTTTAATGTTGAAGATATCTTTAGAATTTGACCAAGAAAATTTAAAAGGCAGTAAGAAATATAACAAAATAAAAGAAGGATACACCTTGGTGATTCTAACTACGAACCTTAAGGTTGCCAAGCGGTGGTCCTACCATTTGTGCTAAGCTTAAATTAAACTATTTCATTAACTTCATTTTTTTCACTCGGGAGGACCGCTCTTAATTAATAGGATTTTAGTTGGTATTTGCTACAGAATAAAATAAGACATTGTATAAATTGGACCGCCGATCAGCTCTATGTAAAATATATAATAATGATTTGAAGTTTTAATACCACATCATGATCTCATTTTGAAATTATATATCCTTGATATGAAGTAAGACGTGTTTGATCCCTGTTGAAATGACTAGTGGTTCTGTTGTCACCAACCTAGTACTTATATTTTGAGACCAAACAGAGCGGGCTCTTACAAGGGGAAGTATTTTCATCGATACTTTAATCGTTATATGTAATTCCTTCTTTTCAATTAATAGCCAACGATCGGGTAAGTTACATTCTTATCGGAGTATCGTTTGCTTTTACGGAATCTAACGTCCTCGCAAACGTCAGACAGAACATGTTCAGCTTTGTACAAATTAACAGAGAATGCTAATAATAAAGCGAAACATTAATTCTGACTCAAAATCGATAAAACAATGACGAAATACGGACATCAATATATATTTACATCAATATCCCTGAAAAGGATAAGAAGAATACGACCATGTGCTTCGGATGGCTGAGCGACTTAGGCTCCATCATGATCATATTTTGAAATTTCATATCCTTGAGCGGTATGAAGTAAGACGTCTTTGATGTTCGTTGACAAAACTAGTGGTTCCGTTTTCACTACCCTAGTACTTATTTTGAGTTCTCAAGTTCTGAGTTATGGCCATTTAATTAATCCAAATTTTCAAAAAAATAGAAGGGCCAAATTGGAAATTCTTTAAAATAAATAAATAAATAAATAAATAAACAATAAAGAAACATAAAACAAAAACAAACAAAAAACAAATAAAATAGATATCTTCTCAATGCGTTGTATATGGTCGTTCAAATTTACCAGTTCCTCAGCGACCGCTAGGCGCCATGTTGAAGAATGCTTGTTAAATATTCTCTAATCGGTCATATATCAGCAGTCCTCGGGTTTACACAAGATTCTACGCATGTTCCGCCCTTCCAGCAAATGAAATGAACCAGGCGACATATTTATATAGTTTGTCTCTGTAATGTCAACCCGTCGGTGACCTAGGCGAAATCTTTCTGGAATTAGTCTGCATAAAACAAAAACAGAAAACAAAAAACAACAAAAACAACAAAAACAATACTATACTTACGTTGTCCCATGAGTTTTTATCGCTGGTGAAGAACCTCGTGTTGTCCTTACGGCGTCTAGTCGTGTAAGCTAGTTGGCAGTATTGATACCCGTGGTGGTACGAGATCGACTGACATCGCCGTCGTAAGATACATTCCTTTACACATCTTAAAAGACTGATTGGATAAAATGTCAGGTAATTGTCCAAATTTCTACGGTCATTTAAAATGACCCCAAGACTCATGGCACTGACGGACACCCCCAAAAACCCGAGAAGTAAAAAACATGGCACCAAATAACGCAACATATGTGTTTCCATATCTGTCGGCGACAGCTGTTTAAACAATAAGCTAGTATCGTGATTCCCTGTCAATTAGTAGACGTCACATCGCGCATTTGTCTCCAATCAATACGGCAAAGGTAAATTCAATCATGCACAACGTAAAACATGACAATGCGTTGTTATCTAACGCAGATGGGAAGGGTATACTTCATGGGAATGTTACGAAATTGGATTCATGTTTCATGCAAGGTTTAAAATCGTTATTGTCTAGCAACACCAGGCATGCATAAAGAGTCAATCCTACATCACTTGCAACAGTGGTCTTCATGTTAAGATGTCGAAGATGTACAGTATTATAATTCTTTAACAAATCCACATACGGTTGGTCATGCGCAATAAAGTTTTTAAGGATTGAGATGTCAAATATAGTCGAGGAACAACTCTAGACATCGAAGTTAAATGTTAAATTGTCGCAGCAACCAGTAATAACTCAGCGCTCCCTCGTTTGAGTAAGACGCTCTACCAGTTATGAATTATTAAGGTAATTACTTCCGCTCGATATATTTGTACAATATGTCACGTGACTTCCCTTTTGGATTTTGTTATTTATCGCCCATAGCATCACCGATGAGTCCCAGAAGGACAAAACACAGTATAATAGTGTTATTCATTCGCGTCTTTTGTCAAATCTTTGATGTTGTATATATCATATGCTCTCAAAAACTCGTCAGCACAATCGAATTGGTGGTACATGTATATACATTTTTTTTTGTAAATATAAGCGACTGTTTGCGTACATTTAACAAAACACAAATTCATGGACACAAATGATTAATCATGCCCACTTATCTCTAATAAAATGTTTACTGCCATTACTTTGGAAGGTATAAGCTAGCTAATTAATCATTCATCGGGGATATATAAAGCCAGCCAACTTAATAATCCCAAAAGGCTATTAAGCTTCCGAGACGGAGGCGAGGGAACCATTCCTATCGAGACCACACTATCAGACCAAAGTACTGTCTGAAAATGACATATATCTATATATATATTTTTTTTAATTTTTAGTACATCTCACTAAAAGTTTACTTTGCTAATTTCAGTATTGAAGTGAATATTTTACCATAAGTGGGTGTGTCAGCTTCAGCCATTTTTTTCTTCTGCGCCCAGCATAACAGCACTATGCAGTGATGTCACAATCGATTCACATTCGATCTCTCGCCATTTGATAGTGTACGGAGGAGCGGGCACTATCGTCTCATAGTACCCAGGTGTGTAGCCAATGGGAAGTCAAAATTCTACCATGCGGTGTACTCGGAGGCGATAGTGCCCGCTTCCCGCTTATCCTGGCACTAATCAAATGTGGCGGGAGTCTATTGTGACGTCGCTGTTACAGTTATGATATTGACGCAGATGACGAAAATGGCTGATGCTGCAGTCATGTAGAAAAAATTTTCAGTTGAATATTGAAATTACCAAAGTTAACGTGTGACAGATCTTTTGAATGTCTTCCAATTATACATCATTGTCTTCTTTTGAGGGCACTATGGTCTGATCGTGTTGTCTCGAGATTGAATGGTACCTGGGCCTAGGCCATCCCTCGACAACACAATCAGACCATAGTGCCCCAAAACGTAGACAGTAATGCATAATTAGATTACACAAATATTATTTTTTAAATGTTTTTGTTATATCTCGAAGACTTTTTTTTTTAATTTTTTTTTGAGTAAGGAAGAGAGAAGAGAAAACATGATATTATACACACTAGACTTGGGCACGACGGTAGCACATGGACAGCAGATCTCTTCATATTAACTTATCGCCAGCATGTAACTGTTCTTATCCGTTAGAAAAGTCACTTTATTTTTTTCAGTGTAACGTATTTTATCACTGTCATAATGCACTTTTTAGGAAATTGTCTATAAATGTATATGATTATAACTTATTTAAATGTTTTTTGAATGGTTTTATCAATCTGGACCGGGATTATATAGATGATATACGATTATTTGCACAAGAACATATTAAGAATACCAATTGTTTTCCCTGAACTGTCAGAGCTAAAAAGTGTGAATACAAAATCCTATTTCTCAAAACTCAAACAAAGAGAGGGAGGAATTGAAAATGATTATTAAATGATACAATTATTTTACGGTCAGCAGATCAAAGGTGAGGAATAGTTTGGTTTGGTTTGTTTTTGTTTAACGTCCTATTAACAGCCAGGGTCATTTAAGGACGTGCCAGGTTTAGGAGGTGGAGGAAAGCCAGAGTACCCGGAGAAAAACCACCGGCCTACGATCAGTACCTGGCAACTGCCCCACGTAGGTTTCGAACTCGTAATCCAGAGGTGGAGGGCTAGTGATAAAGTGTCGGTACATCTTAACCACTCGGCCACCGCGGCCCCGTGAGGAATAGTTGTGATGAACACTGAAAATTGCATTCAGAATATTGAGAGTGAATTGTCGGATACAACAACATATAGAAGGCTAGATGACGATACGAGTGAGTCCGTTACAAAACTTGTGCAGAATCAGGTAGACAGAACGTCTAGGAAAGAATACATTACAAATGAGATGAAACAATATATGTTACTAAAGAATGTACGACCTTGACATGTAAAAGGAAACCCTAAGGTGCATAAAGAAAACACACCGATGAGGTAATTATCAGTGGCATCAACCACCCTACAGTGAAATTGGCAGATGTAGCTGAAAAAGAACTTCAAAAGCACGTTGTATTATTACCGTCGTACATCCGTGACACTACATACCTCATAAATAGGATGGAAAAACTATCACAACAATTACCGGAAGGTGCCATACTATTTTGTATGGATGTTAAGCCTTTATATCCTAGTGTACCAAGGGAAGATGGGTTAGAGGCGTTTACCGAAGCTTTAAATGCAAGATCGGGTAATGCAATACAACAAAGGAGGTCATACAGTTAATAAAAACTGTTCTTGATTACAACATTTAACGGCAAAAACTATGTACAAATTGATGGAACTGCTATTGGATCACGACTCGGGATGAATTATGCATTCACATATATGGGAGCATGAGAACGTGAGTTATTAGATAGGTCACCATCCAAACCGCTGGTATATTTCCTGTACGTGGACGACATATATGGCATTTGGACACATGGCGAGGAACGACTGGAGGAGTTTTTAACTTAGGCTAATTCTATCCACAGCCGCATAAAAGTGGTATGCGATCATCCACTGATAAAATCGAGTTCCTGGATACATTAACGTGTATTGACAAGGGGATGCTGAAAACTAGATTGTTTGAGAAAGAAACGGATAAATATTTGTACTTACACGGGAAGTCGGATCACTACAGAAAAGTAAAGGAATCGATTCCATATGGTCTAGCGATTCGAGTGAAGAGAATATGCAATGAGAGGAAAGATTATAAAAGGGAGAGAGTTAAGATTAAAGAGCGACTGGTGAAGCGAGGACATCTAAAGCATGTCATGGAGAAACAGCTACGATAAGATAGAACAGAAAGATCGGATTTACTAAAAAAGAAAAGAGAATTGACAACAACAAGAATCGTGTTCCACTAGTCACTACATATAGTAATCAACTGTCGGATATATCATCAATATTCCGAAAACATCACCATCTTTTACACCGGTCAGAGAAATTACAAAAAGTGTATCCCCTGCAAGTAGGGCGTAAGTATTGTACCTGCTGCCCGCCCCCATTGCATGATCGTAAGAGGCGACTAAATTTGGGATCTTATCTTTTCTCTTTTTTCTTAACAACTTTCTTCTTCCTAATGTCACCCTTGACAATGCCTCACTTTTGGCCTTTAGTTGAGCGTTCGCAGCTGTGAGGAAGGCTTTGGGTTCTGTCCCCTAGCCGAGACATACCAGAGTCTTTAAAAATGGTAGTTGTTACTCCTGCTTAGCGCTCAGCATATTTGGAGTGGGACGACTGGTTCTCCCGTTGTCAGTGTAATGTGACCGGGTGGGGTGTGCTGCGGGGTGTCTTCGGCAGTATGCTTCAGTGAGGTAGCACTATAAATCGGCAAAAGTTCCGGCCTATCACAAGGAGACTTGACACGAACATACCGCAGCCTCCCAAAACACACATACGCACTCACCACACGCATGCATGTCGCACGCACGGGAGGCCGTCCTTAAATGACCTTAGCTGTTAATAGGACGTTAAACTAAATAAACCAAACCAAACCAAACAACAAAAACTTATGTAAAGGATATGTGGATGGAAAAAGGTGAGAACAGATGTTGACATTAAGTGCCGGACATCTAACATCATATATGGGTTGATGATTTGTGAAAAAAAATGTGAGCACCTTGTGTATATTTGAGAAATGTCAAAAATGATGGAGAGAATCCAAGTTCACCTATATTTAATCAGATCAAATGACATATATAATTCAGTACCTGTACATTTGATCAGTAATGCCCACGCAGAACAACACCTTAAAGTAGTAGAAATTGAAAACGTCAATAAAGCCGGAGTGATTTACTAAAGAGAAAGGGAAGGCCATTACATTGAAAAATATGGAACCATTAATCAGCTGAATAGAAAAGAATGAGAGAAAAATCGGGATATAATGACGTTTTATTCCCAACCAATAGATAGTACGGGAAAACATGACGTCGTTTTTCCAACTATGACGTCATAATACTTCGGTTCCCGTAGCGATCAACACAAACATTCTGGCACTTGAAAAAGATGACTGTGTCATTGAAACGTTGTTTTAATTTTTAATATAATATCTATATATGTATATATCAATTTTTCATAAAATGCTGTCATGCTTTTACCCTTCTGTAACAGTTTATGAAAGAGGACGTTACTAAGTTTTATAACTTGTGTCCAATTTCCTTAAAAAAATCCAAATACATTTAAACTAAGAAGATGTCTTCATCATGAAACTTGATTCCTTGGACAGCATAGCTGCATGCGAACGTTACATGGTCAACGGTACGCTTTCAAATACCTAAATCGTGCCTGTGTTATTGTGATCATTGCAAACGTTACAGTTTGTGATAGAGGTGATCATTTCGGCCGGTACCTGAGGATACATCTGTTAGATGAGAGGGCGTTGCATTGTGTCTGAGAACTTGAATCCAATTCACTTTTCAGTGTTTTGACAAAACATTGCGAACGTTACAGTTGTTTACCTGTGTGCCTAACACGACGTTATGATAATATTGATCACATAAATCGGTCACCTGTACAAAACTGTAATTAAATGTACAAAGAAAATTCACGATCATGTCTGAAGCACAGTGTTGAATGCTAATCTTTATAAATTGTGGTAGAGATGAAATTAGATCTCCATGTAGCAGGCCTATTGGATACTGGAGAGAAGTACCGGGTATGTATCTCGTGTAATTATTGTAATTTAAAATCTAAAATGTCTAATCTAAAATTAAGTTCTATCATACACGCAGCATCCATTGTTTCCATTAGTTTCCTTGTCAATAGCGCGCGGCTACTACCATACAATTCACGTAATCATTGAGGTTGTTATTTGTTGAATTTTCAGACGCTCTTCACATTTCTTGAGTTTTCTGCTAAAATCCAAGAAAGTATCTACAGGCATGATTTTGTCGGAAGAGAAACCACTGATACAGGTTCGTATCGATACACATAACGCCATATAATACACAGCTTTACTGTAAGCAATTCAAGAAAAAAAATCATGTTATGACATAGATCTCTATAAACACGTTAAACCATCCGATTATTATGACCTGTCTGTTAGTTTCCCTAACCCGTGTGGATTGTCATTTCTCACATACTTCACAGGGTTATCCGGCGTTTACATACGTTTGGATTTGGTTCACACCACGATTGGAAAACAGGGTAAGAGAAAAATAATCATTCACCCCTTTTTGGGATGAGATAGGAGGATCTCAACTCTCGGCAAGCCTCGTGTTTGGGAATTTAACAATCTCCCCCCTCGGGTTGAGATCCCCCTATCTCACCCCAAAAGGGTGAAAGATTTTATCAATCTAATTTAACATGGGTCTGTTCCGTGGACAGGGATATCTCAACCCGAGTGTAAGAGTTTGGCCAGTCAGCATGACCAATGTTTGATTGTTTTTCTCACATACTTGCAAGCAAATGTAAATCTTATGAAAGTATTTTATCGCGCAATCTGCAATGCTCCATGGAATGTGCGTCAAAATTAATGACGTCATCATTTAAGACATGGCTACTCAACGTAAAATGATGACGTTACGTTATTGTGAGCAGCGTCATATAGCGCGTGCCAGCTGGGTTTTTTTTATCCCCCTGTGTTAGATCGATTTATCTTTTCCCTAGCACCTGCGGGATAACCCTGTGGAGTTGATGAGAATAATAGAATCTATCACGGGTCTGTTTCGTGGACATGGATATCTCAACCCGAGTGTAAGAGTTTGGCCAATCAGCACGAGGCGTGCTGGCCAGCCAAACTCTTGAACGATGGTTAAGATATCATTGTTCGCGGAACAGACCCATGATTGATTATTTTTCTCACATACTTGCAACCAAACGTAAGTTTATGAAAGTTTTTTCATAGGGACCAACCAACCAATTGTTTTTCCATAGACTTTAGTGTTAATGTTTTTGAGTATTTTATTCAAATTCTTGAATTCAATATGACAATTATGGTTTATAACAAAAGTTTAGGGTCTCATATAACACTTAATCAAAAAAAAATGTTGGGTCCTTTAGCTCAAATTTTCCTTAGGGTAGCCATTTTGAAAATGGGTGAATTCCGCAGTAAAAATTCTCAAAAATCTGAAATGTTTACCTGTTAATTATTATTACCTGAACTTTTGGGAAAAAATTCAATCGGACTTACGAAATTTATATCAACATTTCTTATGGATAGTTACCTATCAGGCTACATATCTATTTTCTTACTTCATAACATATTGGCCAATCAGTGGCTGCCAGATATTTTATCCTTGGCTCAATACACAGGGGATGTTTCAAAAATCTATTTTTTCAATTGGTTGGTTGTTCCCTTCATCACACCATCTTTAATGCTCCTTGGAATGTGCGTCAAAAGTTATGACGTCATCATTTACGACTTAGTTACTCAACCTAAAATGATGATGTTTCGTTATTGTGAGCAGCGTCATATAGACCTAGCGCATGTCGGCTGTCTGTGTAGAACCTTTTGTAAATATTAAAAGGGGTTAGCAATGTTTTAAAAACTCATAAACATACAATTATAGATTATTTTTACGGTATTGGCATTGGTCGCACTCTTTCTTAAACCCATTTCACTATTTACAATAAGAAATCATCGTTTCATGAGTGTGAATTTTACAGTTCTAGTCGCTTTAAATAGCATCGAGTACGTAGCTAACATACATCTTATAGCCTCACTTTACATACTATACAACTCTTACCTGACTTGATTACATCTCAAAACGTCCAACGACTGGATTTAAACAGATGTGGTGCGTTTACCTATAACAATTGACGTCTCACCGTGCCAGCTCTAGGCCGTCTGTGAGTCACTCGCTCGGATACGGATTAAGATATGGAAATAGTCATATATGTTTGAATGTATTAAAGCATTGATAGGAATATTTAAGTTCCATGCTGGTGTCATGTTATAATTGTAACATTGCTGTATACTTGTTTGACCTCTTGTTACACACTATCAAGTGTGTCAGAGAGTAATACAAATCTTGTAAATCTTGTAATCTTGGTATGAAAGAAAATTCAAATTGCAAACTGAGTGGATGTGCGCCACACAAAATAAGTATTACACTGTGTAAATAAGGGACACTCATACAAGCTAACATATAAAACACGAAGAAAAATTGATAAAGTATAAACTATAGACAGTATTACAAATTAAATACGGAATGATATGCATTGTACGTGTACAGAAACCTCTTCAGTAAAACCTTGTTTTATAAGGATCAACAAAGAGCCCAAAACATCAAATTCATAGGATCTGTAATATTCACATGAAAAGTTTATGTCAAGTTTTCAGGGAAACGAGTTTCAGTAAGATTATATGATTTTTTTAAAATTCCTTACCCTGTTTTGTTTTTACTCTCGCAATCGTAATGAATTAGATATTAATTATTGTTTTCCTCTTGCTTAATATTGCCGTACCGATAATAAGTATTTACTCATTTCCAAACACAGGCGTCTGCTTCTGGTTAGTATATATAGAAAAAAAATAGTCCCCATTCCTACTTGCTTCAGTGACTATAACTGTAAAAATCACTTGGAAAATATTATCAGACGTAAAAATTTCAGAAAATGTATCATAAAGCTAAGACTTTCTCTTAATTACGAAAATCAAAACTGTTTAATGTAGGTAACCGGAAACAGATGCCTGTGATCCAACATACAAAAATCGCATTTCTCGGGTAATATTCAGTGTAAAGAAAGTTTCCTCAAACTTTTTTTTTTTTTTTTACATATTTTTTCGATTAAATTATCGATTAAAACAGACGTCATTGTGAGGACATATCGTCGACCTTAGGCGTTTAAGCTCCGTCTCTGACCTGAGGATCTGAGCATATTTCAAAGCATATCTATAAATCATACGGTCGGTCGTTGGCAGTATTATATCAATATAAATATATTCTTTGTGGTTGGTATTATATTATGCAAAAACATACTCGGAATAATTAGGACATCAAACCATTGCTTAAAGCGACTTTAGCAGTAAAATCACTGTTGGGAAATATAATCAAGGGTAATGTTTTCAAAAATGTATAATAAAGCAAAATCTTTCCCCTTGGTTATGAAAACCGAAAGTGTCCGCAACCGTGGTTTGAAAATCCACAAGACTCTGCAATGGCCTGTGATCGTCAATGTCGAATGAGAGTCTCGTGGGTTTTCGACGATGTGCAAAACAATAGCATTACAATTCGTTAGGTCCTACAAGAATGCATACCCGCTCGTAAACAGAACGTTGCGCGGACTCGTCACTTGTACCACGTGACTCCATTAGGCTTTCTCCGTGTAGAATTCATTACAAGCAACAATTCGGAAAAAAAAAACAAAAAAAACAAACAAACAAAAAAAAAACAAAAAAAAAACAACAGTATCTTAAAACCAATACTCATGTATGTATCAATTATTTTTCACGATAAAGGCTCGTGCATCGCTATATCTTGACTGATTATAAAAAGACATCGCCGTTTAGTGAGTATGGATTCAGTCGCTTTAACTATGTCGCATGCGTCTTCCTTGTTTCAGGTGACAAGTGATGTAATGGTATGCTGAAATGTTGGCTCGCATACAATGTACCAGCTAATTTGAAATTAACATAGGTACATATGGTCCCGTTCATCTTAAGTACGGATCATATTTGTCTATGTTGGGTCACGTGTCTTTAAGTGGTAGCGCGATGGTCGTTATGCCGTAAACGGGGTGTACTTGGGGCACACTAACCGAGTACCGCGATACATGTAGTAACACGTCACAGATCAACCAGGCATTTGAGTTTAAAATATCACCAAATTTCTGTGTAGTATTGATATACTTCGAATCCAAATTGTTAACAAACATATAAATTTGGTGAAGTGTGCATTTTATTGAACTTCATAGTAATTTTTTTTAATGATTTTTCGACATGGCTGAAATGCGCACAAGTGGAAATGTTGGAGAGTCGCGCTCTGAATTAGTTTCCCAACTTTCGTTCAAGCAGAAGTCTGTAATGAGTCGCTGGTCAGTAGCATTGGCTGGGCTGGCCATTGTCGTTATCGTCGCTCTGGCCATCGCTCTTGGCATTGTCGCTGGGAAAGATCCCGTCGAAGAGAATACATCAACTGCCCCAGCGCAACCCTGCAAACTAACGACGCCTGATTGCTTCTCTCACAGCGGTTCGGCGACAAGGAATTTGGATATAGCGAACTGTGTGCTGGAAAGTTATCCACTAATAGACGGGTAAGCATTTATAAATTTTTGCATGCAATTTGCTATATATTTGGAAAATATTCATGGCCGTCAAAATAAATCCGTAAGATCCGATACAGCATATAAAGTCCCTACGATCGTCACAAAGACAAAACAAATCGTTGTACGACATTTCGTAATTGTTTCATTGCCGAACGACAACTAAGGGTTGGTAGACGACTATATGTATTATTTTTTTATCAACACCAGGTTACTGAGGATAGGTTCCAAAAATGGTCCTGTATAACGGTAATGAAAAAATGTGAAAAACAAATTCTACGACAGATTTTTCTATCGCAAAGCCCTTGATTGTCGTACGACTCAACTATAACTGTCGCAGATTTTCTTTGATTTCTGTCGTAGACCTGTCGTATGAATGGGGTTTTATCATCTGTCGTAGATTTTCTCTAACTTCTGTCGTAAATGTGTCGAAGACCTGTCGTAAATGTATCGCAGATCTGTCGTAAATCAGGGCTATTATCATCCGTCGTAGATTGTCTCTAACTTCTGTCGTAAATGTGTCGAAGACCTGTCGTAAATGTATCGCAGATCTGTCGTAAATCAGGGCTATTATCATCCGTCGTAGATTGTCTCTAACTTCTGTCATAAATGTGTCGTAGACCTGTCGTAAGTCTCTTCGTGTAAAAGGGCTATTATCATCCGTCGTAGATTGTCTCTAACTTCTGCCGTAAGTGTTGTATTTCATATAAGATTTTCTCTTAATTACAAAAGTAAATGAGTCCGCAACCGTATGTGGAGAATACCTAGATCATTGCGAAATAAAATTATTACAATTTGGTAGGTCCTACAAAAATACAAACACAAATTGTACGTTACACATCGCAACATCTTAAATCCATTTCACTTTTTATAAGAAGAATATAGAAATAGGCTGTTTTAGCAGAGTTGTTAGCATAAACATGTACTATACCAATTTATTAAGGGACTACCAAGACGGCATGTTTCTGTCATCAAGCTCTAAACCAATAGAGAATTCTTGTTGATCTTTGTCTGGGTTCAAAAGTAGAAGGAAAACTATCAAGTTTCCGTTGCTGTATAAAGCTGTCGATAAATTTCCAAGAAAAAATAGTTGACAAGTTTATTTAAGCATTGAACGGCTTTCAGTTGGCATTCATAGTCAATATGAATGCCAACTGAAAGCCGTTCAATGCTTATGTCTACCATCTGCGATTTTTTATTTGTCGTGCGATTTTTTTTTTTTTTAATTTTCAAATTCAAATTTCAGTTGGCAGTTCATAAGCTGGTGAACTCGCAACTGAATTGGTAGGGTTATATAGTGGCAGTGCCATACAATGGTAAATATTTTATTGTGGAAATTACACAATATTTACATTGCATTGTTTGTGTTGTCACAAACGGAAAATACTAATGATTGGGGCGGGGTCATACCGTATTGTAGGGGGTGGAGGGGGGGGGGGGGGGTATGAAATGCACTGTAGGACAGGGTTATGACAGTGGTGCATCCTGTTTCTCCCAAAACTGAAAAATATATATCCTGTTTCTCCCAAAAACTTATGTAAACAATATAGGGAGAGTGTTGTTTTAACAGTTAAGTTAACTGCTACCTGTACAGGTAAATCAACGTTCCTGTTACCTGTACAGGTAAATTAAGGTGTCTATTATAATAGAAATTATATAAATGAAATAATAGATTTATCCATATATTCACAGATGGTTTGAATTTAAAAATAAAACGTGTAATTTAATAAGAAATAGATAGATTAAAATAAAAAGTTATGTATGTATAGGAGCGATTATAATTGACTTCTTTTAGATTTGTCCATATATTCATAAATGGTTTGAATTTAGAAATTAAAACGCGCAATTTAATAAGATGATTTTATAAAAGTTATTTATATTTCAACATTTTTCATATAATTGACTTATTTTTATATGTATCCCCCATATTTAAATTATTAACTTCAGGGCAGGTGTCACTAATAAGGCTATATGTTCATCTTCAGGAGATATGTTATCTGTACCAATTAAGTTATTTGTTCAACCTCAAAAGAGTTGTAAACCAAACCAATGTAGGGGCTGTATGGTGGTAGGACTCTAGTCCAGGTTGCATACGGTACATGATGAAGAACAACTACAGAGACACTATATACTACTGGAGATGCTCTGATAAAGAATTCCCTGCAAGGCTGCAACCATCAACACTACCAACGGTATTCCTGTAAAATTCGGTCATCAACACAACCACCCACCCAACCATTTCCAGGGGGAAGTTCAGAAGATAATGAACAGCACCATGAAGAGGTGTAGGAAGAAACTCGAACCAATACCCGCCAACAACAACGAAGAAGTATCCAAACTACAGGACTGGGCAGCTGACAGACCACTACAACGGCGACATCGACTACAACAACTATGGCGAACCGAGCAACATGTTTATTACATATGGAGTGAAAAACAACATACTACATATATGTAATTACATAAAGTTCTGTTAACAATGTATCATCCTTGCTATAAAATTCAACTTTTGTTATACAGTACAAATATTATACAGAGAAAGTAAACTATTGGTTTATTTATGATATAAATAGTGTTCATTTGTAATGTATGTATGAATGTATATGTGGTGGTTATTATATTGTATTTTGAAGATAATATAGTGCTTATTAGGTATCAATTGTATAAGTATTATATCACCAGTAAAAAGTACATATATGTGTGTAAAGTTTAAAATATGTTTGACATATATATTCACATATACATGTATATGATTTTGTCAATGAAATAATATGTAATTTCATATCTCAAAGTATAACATCAAATTGACATTTTTGTAGTTCTATCACCTATCTACATGTATTTACCTGTATTTACCTGGATTTTGCAATAAATGAATGAGAGAGATAATTACTTTCTGTGTTTACTTAATAATTAGACCCCTGTGTAAACAAATCCTGTTTCTCCCAAAATTTTTTTACCTAGATTTTCAGTTTAGGGAGAAACAGGATTAAACCATGACAGTGTATAAACGTTAATGGCCAGGACCAGGAAGATGGAACGGAAGAGTAGGATTACGATAAATACAGGACTAGTCAAACCGATCAGATCATCCGATAGACTTTGGAACATGATGATCGAGCAATTAGTGAGTTTAATCTCTACTTTTGTGTGCTGTAACAACTAAGAGAGATTTCTCGTGACGTCACTCCGGAAACAGATTCCGTAAGATTAACCCTCCATGGATCACACTTGAAATCGTTATCTTTGTTTCGTAAGCGACTATGGAGTATGTAAAGCTTGGTTAGGTAACATCATCGCCGTAATGACAGCTTAACAACAGCATTTTACTGCAAACAAATGTCTCCATAGAAAGCGAAATGTACCAATATTTGACTTCTTACAGTGTATGCCTATGTTATATAAGATATTCACTTAAACAATTAAGTCATGTTCCTTGAACATACTCGCTTTATAGATTTCAATAAATTTGATGTAAATTGTGGGTACTTGGATGGCAAATGAAATTGCGTATTGTCTTATATATTATTATTTTTTCTTTTATATATATTTATATTATATCACATATGCTGCCATATGTAAATACCATATTGTGTACAAGTTTATGGAAAAGGACGTTTATAAGTTGTACAACTTGTGTCCAATTCCTTTTGAATATTTTCAAATGAATTATGTTTAAACTAAACTAAGTTGACATACATTATTGATTAATACCACTTAGTGTAAATATACTGACCTTTGAATCGGAAATAAAACTGTAAATATTCCAAACATCTGATAAAAACATCTTATGATATAACGTGCTTAATCGGAACAAGAATTAAATATTTGTTTTATTGCATTCTTGCCATTGAAATAAGGAAATTCATAAAACTGACAAATCTAATATTTTCAGTGTAGATACGAGCAGTTAGAATATAAGATTTTGCAGTGAAAATATAAGTTTAGCAGTATGTTTTGCATTGAAATATTAGTTTTGCAGCGAAAATATAAGTTATTCATTTTTGACCAATCAGAGTGAACATTTGTATTCACTTCATTGAAACTAAAGGCTTCCCACTCTTGAAATATATGTTATGCCCAACGGGAAACAATTTAATATCCTCTATATATTCATAATTTAAGTATTTTAATAAATAAATGAATTAATTAATTAATCAAATAAATAAATAAGTAAATAAAAAAAGACATTTTAATGGCGTCCTGTGACAATTTTTTTACGGCAGACCTTTATTGGTTGTTAATAGATTATCATCTTGTCATTCATTCAGTGATTCATTTTTGTCAGGTTAACTGGTGCAAGAATGATGCCCGTCTTATTCAAATGTACATTATACCTGTCTTCGAGTTTTATGACGTAATATGATTAATCCTTCCTACCCGGTATATACAATGTATGACACTGCCTTTAGTCTCGGACAAGATCAAAATTAATGACCTACATGTACCTCTCCGGGTACAAACTCCAGTCAAAACAGAGACGTAAATGCCAGCTGTCAATCAAGTTGACTTAATCCTGTAAATTGTAAATGTATCACAATTCTACATGTTTTGGAATCGGTCAACAAATACATACATTGTATATAGCTTCTCAAATACGTCTTCTCATAACCCTTGAAATAAAACCAATTTAAGGTCCTAAGCATTGTCACCATATAACACACGTTTATTAACACCATTGTGACGTCATACGATTGTCTCTGGATCAAACAAAACTTACTGATGAATAGAATTTCTTGTACAAGTAATAATTGATTAGTTATTATTGTCCCATATTTAAAAAAAAAATAAGTGTCAAATAAATTGATGATCCGTTTAATATATTGAATATGACGTAGATATTCATCCTAATCTCAGGTGTAGATCCCAGGAGTGTTGTTCAACGCCTCGGGACTATCCGTGCCGGTTTGTGTTTCTCAGAAAGCTGAGAAACAGGTCCGTCTGTCCTGCCCCGTTTTTCGTCCTTGGGCAAGACGCTATATAACGTAATTGCTCTGAATGATATGCGATGAGCCCCCGTATGTTGTTCAGTGAAGTAGCCACCAACTACTACTATGATACCCTCGCCTTAAAATGATCCTGGTTGCTCAAGAGGCGATAAACCAGAATAAAAGCAACGAAAAAACAAGGACACTCGTTATATACATCTGTATATGCAACATACATATACTCCTTGCTACAATTAAAACAAATTTCAACATAGAAAAAAATATAAGAGGTGAAGATCTAGATCTAGAAAATTACTCGTCAGTAGAGGACACACTTAGCATAAAATAACTAATCAGTTCAAAAACAAGAACTACTGCCTACGAAAATTCCTGTAATCCCACCTGGTCATAGCACAAGTTGGTACACAATGTAAACAGTTTATCTGAAATGGTGTACCTTACACAATTAAAACCAAGAAAACACCTTAGATTTAAAACCTGTCAATTTCAGACACTATTTTTGTGAGACGAACAGCCCGACTATAACTGTTGGAAATGTAATATTGTCATATCTTTTTTTTTAAATATATCTAAAATACCTAAAAAATACCTAAAAAATACCTAAAACAGTACAAAACAGTAATATTACAATTCGGTAGGTCCTACATGAATACATATGTTACCGCTCCCACGTGACTCTTTATCGGCTTTATTCGTGTTGCATTCTTTATAAACATTAACCAAGGTAAAGAACGTTTTAAAACTCGTCAACATGTTTATAGAATATGTTTTACAGTATATAAGCCGATGCACTACTATATGTTAAAACCATTTCATTATTTATACAATCACTATTAAATGAGTATGAAATCCACAGTTATTGTCGTTTTAATGAGTATGAACTCTACAGTTATGGTCGTTTTAATGAGTATGAAATCTACAGTTATTGTCGCTTTAATGAGTATGAAATCTATAATTATGGTCGCTTTAATGAACATGTAATCTACAGTTATGGTCGCTTTAATGAGTATGAAATCTACAGTTATGGTCGCTTTAATGACTATGAAATCTACAGTTATGGTCGTTTTAATGAGTATGAAATCTGCAGTTATTGTCGCTTTAATGAGTATGAAATCTACAGTTATGGCCACTTCAAAAGAGTATGAAATCTACAGTTTTGGTCGCTTTAATGAGTATGGAATCTACAGTTATAGCCGCATTAATGAGTATGAAATCTACAATTATGGTCGCTTTAATGAGTATGAAATCTGCAATTATGGTCGCTATAATGAGTATGAAATCTACAATTATGGTCGCTATAATGAGTATGAAATCTACAGTTATAGTCGCTTTAATGATTATCAAACCTATAGTGATAGTCTCATCAATGAGTATGAAATCTACAGTTATGGTCGCTTTGATGAGTATGAAATCTACAGTTATGGTCGTTTTAATGAGTATGAAATCTAAAGTTATAGTCGTTTTAATGAGTATGAAATCTACAGTTATGGTCGTTTTAATGAGTATGAAATCTACAGTTATGGTCGCTATGATGAGTATGAAATCTACAATTATGGTCGCTTTAATGAGTATGAAATCTGCAATTATGGTCGCTATAATGAGTATGAAATCTACAATTATAGTCGCTTTAATTATTATCAAACCTATAGTTATAGTCTCATCAATGAGTATGAAACCTACAGTTATGGTCGCTTTGATGAGTATGAAATCTACAGTTATGGTCGTTTTAATGAGTATGAAATCTAAAGTTATAGTCGTTTTAATGAGTATGAAATCTACAGTTATGGTCGTTTTAATGAGTATGAAATCTACAGTTATGGTCGCTTTGATGAGTATGAAATCTACAGTTATGGTCGCTTTAATGAGTATGAAATCTACAGTTATGGTCGCTTTAATGAGTATGAAATCTACAGTTATGGTCGTTTTAATGAGTATGAAATCTACAGTTATGGTCGCTTTAATGAGTATGAAATCTACAGTTATGGTCGTTTTAATGAGTATGCAATCTACAGTAATGGTCTCATCAATGAGTATGAAATCTACAGTTAAGGTCGCTTTAATGAGTATGAAATCTACAATAATGGTCGCTATAATGAGTATGAAATCTATAGTTATTGTCGCTTTAATGACTATGAAATCTATAGTTATTGTCGCTTTAATGACTATGAAATCTACAGTTATGGTCGCTTTAATGACTATGAAATCTACAGTTATGGTCGCTTTGATGAGTATGAAATCTACAGTTATGGTCGTTTTAATGAGTATGAAATCTAAAGTTATAGTCGTTTTAATGAGTATGAAATCTACAGTTATGGTCGTTTTAATGAGTATGAAATCTACAGTTATGGTCGCTTTGATGAGTATGAAATCTACAGTTATGGTCGCTTTAATGAGTATGAAATCTACAGTTATGGTCGCTTTAATGAGTATGAAATCTACAGTTATGGTCGTTTTAATGAGTATGAAATCTACAGTTATGGTCGCTTTAATGAGTATGAAATCTACAGTTATGGTCGTTTTAATGAGTATGCAATCTACAGTAATGGTCTCATCAATGAGTATGAAATCTACAGTTAAGGTCGCTTTAATGAGTATGAAATCTACAATAATGGTCGCTATAATGAGTATGAAATCTATAGTTATTGTCGCTTTAATGACTATGAAATCTATAGTTATTGTCGCTTTAATGACTATGAAATCTACAGTTATGGTCGCTTTAATGACTATGAAATCTATAGTTATTGTCGCTTTAATGAACATGTAATCTACAGTTATGGTCGTTTTAATGAGTATGAACCTACAGTTATGGTCGTTTAAGCACGATCTCCACAACTGTAGTATACTGGTTTTAGTGCTATAGTGTCAATATGACGGTAGGTTAAGGATACAAATCCGTACGATCTATATCAGTGTTTGTATTTATAGACACATTATAGTCACTATTTAACGGTCAGGAGTCTAAACTTAATTAAGTTTAGACTCCTGACCGTTAAATAGTGACTATAATGTGTCTTTCTTTACCAATCATACAGTCTTATTATAATAATGTAATGGGACATTTGCCACCAGCCTTCGGTAATGTATGGAGCTTCTTTAATTTCATTTCATCAAGTTTTATCATATTTATAAGACAGCAGACCTAGCTTGTATTCACAAACCTTGTCCACTTCAGACTGCATTGTGCACTGCCCTGTTGTGATATGCAGTCGACAGCAACATGTTGTGTTGTCTGGGTATGGTATTGGGACCCTAAGATAAACTATTTTATTGGTACCCTAAATCATATGTAAGATTAATATGGCTGGTACTTTATCGCAATTCGTCAAAGTATCCGGCTTTAGTACCAAAGTGTTAACGCAATGCGGTTGTCTCCCTTTGGTAAAACTGACGGGACACTGGAACAATGCAGTAATAGTGCATTTCTGGAAGCGCCATTTTCCCAAGAGAGTATGTTTCTCACTAAAGGAAACAAGGAGATCACATACACTTAAGTCTACTCTATAAAGTGGATAATCAAATCCGCATGTATTGTGTGATGTCCATTCCTTTCCTTTTCATGTAGATTTTTGACACCTTTAAGGACGTTATCTCAGAAAAAAACTTTGATTTGGTTTAAACAGATGTATTTGCCAAAAAAACGGCGCCAAGGGTATTGGGCACACGTTATAACAATATTATCAACGTACTCCCCTCCAATATATACATTTATTTACAAACATGGCTACCGCTAGGTATAATATGTGTAAAACTGGGTACAGGTACGGAACAGGAAACAGAAAACACATCCCCTAATTTACAACATTAAAAACAAAACAAAAAAGAGAAGAATAAAAATCAAAGGCGATTTTTTTTTTTTTTTCGGTATCTTTTTTTTTTTTTTTTTTCCTTTTTCTGATTTCTAATTTTAACTAAGTTACACTTTTAAGCATATACTTAAGGCTTATCAGAAAATGTATTTACTTCATAACGACACGTGGCACCATATCATTGTATGTTTATGGGTAATTCATCGATAATGGTGGCTTTCCTTTCTCATGTATTGTACCTGAATTCATGGTCCACTAGAATTTAAAAGAACACACAAAATATTTTCCCATTATTGATACGTTTGGAAATCATAGGCCTCGCTTGATTTTTTCAACAATTATTGCTTCTATTGGTGTGACCTTTGGGTTTAAAGAAGTCCATCCATGTCTCGCCCCCTGTAATAATCTCAGTACTTTTTCTCGAGTTACGATTACCATACACTCTCGAAGATTATTTGATAGGGGCTGAGTTATTAAGGTGTCTGACACTGTATCACTAGCTTTTCTTCATTTTATTATGCAAACATTCCAGTCTCCATGTTAACTATACCAGTGCTATTTATTGTATAATGTTAATCATTTGTGTATATTCTGGTGTTGCTCATGTATCGTATAAATGATCTGAGTGTCAAATTGAAACTTCTGAAACTAACCCTCCACCCCTGGATCGCGAGTTCGAAACCCACGTGGGGTTATTCTACTGACTGTAGACTGATGGTTTTTCTCTGAGTCCGGCTTTCCTCCACCTCCAAAACGTGTCCTTAAATGACCTTGACTGTTAAAAGGACGTTTAAGAATATTGCCCATTCCAATACTTTGTCTGTTGTTCAGATGTAAGAAAATGTAGGATTCATCAGTCGCAAAGCTTTGCATTTTCCCCCTCAAATCTATTTGCTATTACATTAGTTCAGTTCAGATACGTGTATCTGTATATTAGTCTGACAAATCAGATTGGCTGAAATTGTCCTACGTCACAGAACACTCGCACGAGCGTGCAATACCATCTTCTATCACTGTCGACCAATTCAATTCAGTGTTACATGAAACAACACGTGATCGGATGAAGGCCAATCGGCTTCTGACACAAAACTGAAAACATAATCCTCGTTATACTGTCACCTTCTGATCTCTATCATTTTGGCGATATAACGAGTTTGGCGGTATATCGGAATTACCATTTTAAACTTAAGTGTTCACACGCCAACTGACCTCCGATTAGAATTTTTTGAAAATGCGAGGTTTTGTCGTCTTCCCGATCACGAATTGTTTTAATATGTCACTGCCATCCGCATGGCAACTCACTGTAATCCAATCTATCTGTTTATTATTACATTTTTATTCAATATTTAAGTGCCTTATTTGACATGCTATCTCTTTATTTAATACAGTCATAATGACCTGCCATATCAATATTACAAAAACGTGGACAACAAAGTCTACAGCGTTGACATGCGAGGCGATTTACGACTGGTCTGGCCCAACTCTTCAGTCCACACCGACATACCCAGGATACGACAGGGCAGACTCGGAGCTCAGGTACGTAACACATATATCACTTATTACATCTACATTTGTTTAGTTGTTGGAGCCACTTCAATTTAATACGTGATACCCAAAGGTAAAAACTATTGCACAAAAGATACACAGGATTAACTCCATTAACACAAATTGAGAGTTAGATCCAGATGAGCAAAAATGATATAAACTGCATTATACAGCTGTCTCGTCTAACTGAGACTAATCAAAGATGGTAAGGGCCTAATTAGTGTTATCAAATAGTAAAAGAATAACAAACGACATCAATGAATTTAATACTTTTAATTGGCCTATAAAGGTCATGGCTTCCAATAACCCTCATGAACTCTGGTAGCAGAAGCCCATGATATGGGTAATAGCAAAATTATCCAAATGGATTTACTATGATCCAAAAACCCTCAAGAGCTCTGGGAATAGAAGCCCTTGATATGGGTAATAGCATTAATAAAGAAATAGATATGTGCAACATTAAATTGATCAGTCACCTGTTGCTAGTCAGGGAAAATCCAAAGTCTATTGGAAACATTTGAGGTGTTCCTAAAATTCCGCCAACCTATTCGGCGCTGGTAAGGAAGGAAGCCTATGACGGTTGAAGAATCATAGAGGACTGCGACACTGAAAAAACACAAACAAAACAACAGCAGTACTCCTTAACACTGAATAATAACTAAGATGTAATTGATGAAACTAAAAATAGACCGAAAGAATGTGGAGGTGCAACTGCCCCGTAATAGTGTATTAATGAAACGTGTCACTACTCAAATGTATTAAAACTAACGTTCAGGTCACGACAAAACTCGAAACACCAGCAGTGTCTATAGCCCTACAATATCGAAGGGCTGCATCATACAGGGTTAACCCGAGTTTCCTCTGGCCATGACACCATGGTGTCAGAGCCAGAGGAAATTCGGGCTACATACAGGTGTTTCGCCCTTGTACGACTCGTCAGTGACGCCAAGGACCTAAAACGTTGATAACGAGGGAGCAACTGTTACAACTAGACAAGAGCTATTGTATACTCATCGTACTAGTTTTGTTGTTGTTGTTTTACAGTTCTGGGCTTGCTATGTGTCATGTGACACCCAGTACAAAGACGCCGTGCGCCGTTCACTCGAGCAACTGGACACCATTAAAAAGTTTACACACAAATACCCGGATGTGTTTGAATTCGTCACTTCTGCTCAAGGTGGGTGTAGTGTGAGTATGTTGGCGTGTGTATGATTTGATGATATATGTATTAATATAACTTTTGAAACGTTGCTTTTTTGATAATTTATTTTAATTGTATACACACACAAAAAAGAGCAATTGAAAAAATAGAAGAAGAAAAAAAAGAAGAGAAATGACCAAAAAAAACAAACAAAAAAGAGCAAATGAGTTTTATTTTGAAATTCAATGTTTAATTAATTCACTTCAGGTATCCTGGATACGTTCGCCAAGGGCAAATTTTCAAGTCTCGTAGGGCTGGAGGGAGGTCATTCCATCGACAGCAGTCTTGCTAATCTGCGCATGTTCTACGACCTTGGTGTCAGATACATGACTGTTACTCATAGCTGCAACACTCCGTGGTAAGTTTGTAAGAGTTCCTGTTGTCAATGGTAACCTGAAAACAACAAATATCTTTAAAAAGTTTTAATGCTGGTGGTTATAATGTAAAACTGCTGGTGAAATAAATTGATAACAAAATTATATCAGTTTGTATATCATCTCTGGTGATAATAAGACTGCGACTGCATTTGAATCAGGAATATAATTTTATTAGTGTGTCATTTGAAAAGATACATCCACTTAATTAGTTGGCGTTCAATCTTAACTTTGTTTCGTTTTTAACAGCATATCTGCATTTAGCATTTTCCGCTACATTGACCAATTACATACTTCATCTTGACCAATAACGCCACCTGTCGCGTCATATCCGGGTCCAAAAGAATATTATACGGCTATGCCGAAAAACCTTTTATTATATGCTCACCCGTAATCGTGTAGTTACCTGTTATGAGATATCTCCAGTTAAGTGGTAACCAATGGTTAGACTTGACCAATGGTAATTAGGTGCGCATTATACACAAGGTCATATTCAGCTACATTTTACTTGCTACATAAACACTAGTACTCAAACGCAGTTTGTTCGACTTAAAATATGGCGATATCATCATGGATTCGTTCCTGAGTAAATAGCGCGTCAACATGATCCCTAATCATTCAAAATCGTATTTGCCTTGTTGAAACTCTAATGAAAGAACCTGCATGTAGCTTTTGTGTATATCTATACAACAGGGCAGACAACTGGACAGTTGATCGTGATGACAACCCAGAGCATAACGGTCTGACAGATTTCGGAAAGGTAAGTATAATAGTTTACCGTGTACAGCCAATCAAGGCCGGTTTCATCAAGGTTGCTTAACTTAGAAAATTCCTGATTTTTTTTTTTTATTTAAAAAAGGAAAGCAATTTCATTTAAGGGATTTCCTGAAGTAGGAACGTTGATAGAAACCGGGGCATAGGCTATCGGGCCAATGTTTGAATGTCTAGATCTAGGCCTGTTCGTTGAGGATAATTTTATGAAATAAAGCAATTCAAGTTTAACAGCCCTGCATATGCTAATACATGCATTTAAAATATTAGCGAAGGCTCGTCTGAAAACAGCATTAGACCATTGGGTCCATCCTTGTAATATAAACGAACAACTCTGGTCAAACTGCTTGGGCCGCGTTTCCGGTAACCTGAAGCAGCCCATGTTTGTATCTATACTCTGATATGACGTTGAATACTGATCGATTATGAATACTTCTCAGTTGTTGAATGTTGGTCGAAATTGAATGCTGATCTGCGTGTAAATGATGGTCGAAATTGAATTCCGATCTGCGAGTAAATGATGGTCGAAATTGAATGCTGATCTGCGAGTAAATGCTGGTCGAAATTGAATGCTGATCTGCGAGTAAATGATGGTCGAAATTGAATGCTGATCTGCGAGTAAATGATGGTCGAAATTGAATGCTGATCTGTTGTTAAGTGTTCGTCGATTTTGAATTCTGCTGTTTTGGCACATATTGATCGATAGTGAATGATGGTCTGTTCGTGAGTGTCGTTCGATTTTTAATGTTGGTATGACGTTGATGTTGAATTCTGATCTGTTGTCACGTATTGATCAATACTGAATGCTGACTGTTCGTGAAGCTTGCAGTGACTGGGAACGAAACGATAAAAAAACGTTGGAACGAAAATGTCATAGTATTCGAATGAAATATTTATTACCTTGGTGCTAATTCATTTGCATACTGAAGTTCTGGTCTGTTTTTTCAATGGCGATTTGGGTTGACGACGAATTATCACTTCGTTGACTTGAATAGCAGTTGATATTGTTCTTTGATAGCTTCCGTTTGTACCTAGACTGTTATCGATGAATGACATTCCCAATGATGAACTCGTTCACTTGGTCAGTGGTTTTCACGGATGAATGGTCTGTGTTTCGGGTAATGTGGTATGTCGTATGAAAGCTTATAATATATGAATATCTATCTTGAGAATCCTGATATAAAACGCGTGATAGGCTTTGGTATACCATGGTTTTCGTATTGAACAAATACCACACATATACACGTATTCGCCATTTGATCAGCCAACATTTCAGGAATATAAATATTTTAACAGACTTGGTACCTGCGCTCCACATACTTATCATTATTGAATGTATTGTAACGCATCGGTGATGTAGCTAATTGATCCCGTTGAAAGCAGATTTGAAATCAGATAAGAATCATGAACAGGTGGAATGACATATCTGTGACATATATGGTATAAAAATGATACATAAAATTGATATTTTCATTGTATGACTGGTCATGATTTTGTCATTGTTTTGTACGATGCCATTATATTATTGTAATATTTATGTAGTCACCAAATACTACAGGATACCCCACCTTAAAATGACCCTAGCTGTGCACGGGGTGATAAACCCAGCAAACAAACAAAATTGATATTATATGACGTCATCATTATATAATCTGACGATATCGTTGTAGTATAGAATGTTATTATATAATTTGACGATATCGTTGTAGTAAATGTCATCATTATATAATTTGACGATATCGTTGTAGTATATATCACCATTATATAATTTGACGATATAGTTGTAGTATATGTCATCATTATATAATTTGACGATATCGTTGTAGTATATATCACCATTATATAATTTGACGATATAGTTGTAGTATATGTCATCATTATATAATTTGACGATATCGTTGTAGTAAATGTCATCATTATATAATTTGACGATATCGTTGTATTAAATGTCGTCATTATATAAGTTGACGATATCGTTGTATTATATTTCATCATTATATAATTTGACGATATAATTGTATTAAATGTCATCATTATATAATTTGACGATATCGTTGTAGTATGTCACCAGTATATAATTTGACGATATCGTTGTATTAAATGTCATCATTATATAATATGACGATATCGTTGTATTACATTTCATCATTATATAATATGACGATATCGTTGTATTACATTTCATCATTATATAATTTGACGATATCGTTGCAGTATATATCACCATTATATAATTTGACGATATCGTTGTATTAAATATCATCATTATATAATTTGACGATATCGTTGTATTACATTTCATCATTATATAATTTGACGATATCGTTGCAGTATATGTCATCATTATATAATTTGACGATATCGTTGTAGTATATGTCACCATTATATAATTTGACGATATCGTTGTAGTAAATGTCACCATTATATAATTTGACGATATCGTTGTAGTATATGTTATTATTATATAATTTGACGATATCGTTGTATTATATGTCATTTTTATATAATTTGACGACATCGTTGTATTATATCTCATCATTATATAATTTGACGATATAGTTGTAGTATATGTCGTCATTATATAATTTGACGATATCGTTGTAGTATGTCATTATTATATAATTTGACGATATCGTTATATTATATGTCACCATTATATAATTTGACGATATCGTTGTAGTATGTCACCAATATATAATTTGACGATATAGTTGTAGTATATGTTATTATATAATTTGACGATATAGTTGTAGTATATGTCATCATTATATAATTTGACGATATCGTTGTAGTAAATGTCATCATTATATAATTTGACGATATCGTTGTATTAAATGTCGTCATTATATAAGTTGACGATATCGTTGTATTATATTTCATCATTATATAATTTGACGATATAATTGTATTAAATGTCATCATTATATAATTTGACGATATCGTTGTAGTATGTCACCAGTATATAATTTGACGATATCGTTGTATTAAATGTCATCATTATATAATATGACGATATCGTTGTATTACATTTCATCATTATATAATTTGACGATATCGTTGCAGTATATGTCATCATTATATAATTTGACGATATCGTTGTATTAAATGTCATCATTATATAATTTGACGATATCGTTGTAGTATATGTCACCATTATATAATTTGACGATATCGTTGTAGTATATGTTGTCATTATATAATTTGACGATATAGTTGTAGTATATGTTATTATATAATTTGACGATATAGTTGTAGCAAATGTCACCATTATATAATTTGACGATATCGTTGTAGTAAATGTCACCATTATATAATTTGACGATATAGTTGTAGTAAATGTCATCATTATATAGTTTGACGGTATAGTTGTAGTATATGTCGTCATTATATAATTTGACGATATAGTTGTAGTATATGTTATTATATAATTTGACGATATAGTTGTAGTAAATGTCACCATTATATAATTTGACGATATCGTTGTAGTAAATGTCACCATTATATAATTTGACGATATAGTTGTAGTAAATGTCATCATTATATAGTTTGACGATATAGTTGTAGTATATGTCGTCATTATATAATTTGACGATATCGTTGTAGTATGTCATTATTATATAATTTGACGATATCGTTATATTATATGTCACCATTATATAATTTGACGATATCGTTGTAGTATGTCACCAATATATAATTTGACGATATAGTTGTAGTATGTCACCATTATATAATTTGACGATATCGTTGTAGTATATGTTATTATATAATTTGACGATATAGTTGTAGTATATGTCATCATTATATAATTTGACGATATCGTTGTAGTAAATGTCATCATTATATAATTTGACGATATCGTTGTATTAAATGTCGTCATTATATAAGTTGACGATATCGTTGTATTATATTTCATCATTATATAATTTGACGATATAATTGTATTAAATGTCATCATTATATAATTTGACGATATCGTTGTAGTATGTCACCAGTATATAATTTGACGATATCGTTGTATTAAATGTCATCATTATATAATATGACGATATCGTTGTATTACATTTCATCATTATATAATTTGACGATATCGTTGTAGTATATGTCACCATTATATAATTTGACGATATCGTTGTATTAAATGTCATCATTATATAATTTGACGATATCGTTATATTATATGTCACCATTATATAATTTGACGATATCGTTGTAGTATATGTTATTATATAATTTGACGATATAGTTGTAGTATATGTCATCATTATATAATTTGACGATATCGTTGTAGTAAATGTCATTATATAATTTGACGATATCGTTGTATTAAATGTCGTCATTATATAAGTTGACGATATCGTTGTATTATATTTCATCATTATATAATTTGACGATATAATTGTATTAAATGTCATCATTATATAATTTGACGATATCGTTGTAGTATGTCACCATTATATAATTTGACGATATCGTTGTATTAAATGTCATCATTATATAATTTGACGATATCGTTGTATTACATTTCATCATTATATAATTTGACGATATCGTTGCAGTATATGTCATCATTATATAATTTGACGATATCGTTGTAGTATATGTCACCATTATATAATTTGACGATATCGTTGTAGTATATGTTATTATATAATTTGACGATATCGTTGTATTAAATGTCGTCATTATATAAGTTGACGATATCGTTGTATTATATTTCATCATTATATAATTTGACGATATAATTGTATTATATGTCACCATTATATAATTTGACGATATCGTTGTAGTATGTCATCATTATATAATTTGACGATATCGTTGTAGTAAATGTCATTATATAATTTGACGATATCGTTGTATTAAATGTCGTCATTATATAAGTTGACGATATCGTTGTATTATATTTCATCATTATATAATTTGACGATATAATTGTATTAAATGTCATCATTATATAATTTGACGATATCGTTGTAGTATGTCACCATTATATAATTGGACGATATCGTTGTATTAAATGTCATCATTATATAATTTGACGATATCGTTGTATTACATTTCATCATTATATAATTTGACGATATCGTTGTAGTATATGTCACCATTATATAATTTGACGATATTGTTGTATTAAATGTCATCATTATATAATATGACGATATCGTTGTATTACATTTCATCATTATATAATTTGACGATATCGTTGTATTATATGTCACCATTATATAATTTGACGATATCGTTGTAGTTTATGTCACCATTATATAATTTGACGATATCGTTGTATTAAATGTCATCATTATATAATTTGACGATATCGTTGTAGTAAATGTCACCATTATATAATTTGACGATATCGTTGTATTACATTTCATCATTATATAATTTGACGATATCGTTGTAGTATGTCACCATTATATAATTTGACGATATCGTTGTAGTATGTCACCATTATATAATTTGACGATATCGTTGTAGTAAATGTCACCATTATATAATTTGACGATATCGTTGTAGTATATGTCACCATTATATAATTTGACGATATCGTTGTAGTAAATGTCACCATTATATAATTTGACGATATCGTTGTAGTATGTCATCATTATATAATTTGACGATATCGTTGTAGTATATGTCACCATTATGTTATTAGACTTGATCATTGTATTATGCTATTTGGTTTTACCATATTTCCTTCGAATTTTTCGTTGTATCATTTAGTTTCAACATTATATCAGAAAAGGTTTAGTTTATCATATGATTTAATGTTACCGTTATATTGTTCGATATTGTATCGTTATGACATCATATGATATAAGTACAGGATCAAATTATATAGTTATAAAATTATATAAAATGACGAAAATATTAAACCTTATATACTTTCGTGTTTCATATGTGACAGTTCTGATTAGAAGTGCGTCTGTTAACAAAGTGCGTACTATAATAAAAAAAAAAATTAAAAAAAATAAAAACGAAAAAAATACAAACAAAAACAAAGTCTAGTTTAGTTATAGTTATATTACAACTTTTATCAGAATTTTCTTCTTTCATAAACAACTGTAAATCCTTCGCAAATTTGTTCGAACTGGAAAAGTCTACATCGAAATATGATTCGCCATGAGTTGCTGCTCATATCAAATGATCGAAACAGTCTAATAACTATCTCTATTGCCAGAAAGACACTCTGATGTCATCAGCTTTTAACCAATATGATGTTTAATCACAGCCTATGGTGTTAACAAAATCAAGGGGAAATTATTATGCTTTATTTTACGGATTGGTCTTCCGAAAAAAAAAACAAGTTCAGCCGGAAACTTTACGGATTAATCTCAAAAACAGTTGCATTTTGGTTACGGATTCTGGCCCAAGAAGTGACTACAATGGTAATTCCTTTTTCGTAAGAATTTAGTGCCTATTTGGAAATGACAAAACGTCATAAATTATATTGCATCTTTAATACTGTAGTAGGATCGAACAAATACGCTAAAAATTCGAGTTCGCAAAATATTCATATTGGAACATTAAGAGAAGGTGGATGGTTGGCACAGTCCTTTCACCTAGACGGGTACTCCAGTTTCCTACCACAGTAAGACCCCTCGCGCGCTTCCATCCGGGCCAACAAGAGTGATTAATATGTGTCGATATAACTTGTCCCGCAATGGTAAAAAATAAAATTTAGATTGGAGAACAATTGTGTTCATATAAACATGTGTTCATTGTGTGTCCATATAGCCACAAAACACCACATATGTTTACATTTGAATATGACAATGACCATACTCTGAACTCATAGATGTCCTTCCTGTCTACTTTTCTGATGTCACAGGTGCCTATGTTATCAATTATCCGTTTGCGTATCTCTGAACTCCTTGTCATTCGTTTTTGTTTGTCTCTACAATTCATGCTGTTACTGTCTCTCATTTTGCTTGTGTGTCCTTGTGTGAGTCTCATGTTCTCATTGTTTGTTTGCCTCCACAGTTCATGTCCAGTTGTTCTATTTTACTGTATGTTGTCAGACGGAACGAAGGGAACACGGAATGGTACATATGTTTGTACACACTATGGCGCTCAGTTCATCTGACCTGAAGTGTCGAGATGACCTAAAGCCATCGTGTTTCCTCCGTCGTCGTGCGCTTGACGCCGTGCGCAGTGGGCAAACATTTAATTTAAAATCCGTCTTCTGCCACATGCCTGAACAGATTTAAAGCAAAGTTTTGTCTGAAACATAAGTCGGTGAGGCCAACACCATTTATACAAATGAGGATGGTGTGAACCCTGATACAGAGGGAATGAGCCCGAGAAAGGGCACCTAGCTAAAATTGTGTTTCTAAACAATACTCCTCCTTAGTACCTGAATGGATTACAACCAAATTCGGTCGGAAACATCTTTTTGGGAGGACAGTCATTCGAAACAGAGGATTGAGCTAAAAAAAAAAAAAGGGGGGGGGGGGGGGGGGGGGGGGGGGGGGGGGGACATATCTAAGATTTTGCTTTATAATTTGTCGGGTCTTAAAAGACAGTTGACTGGTTTCATCCTTTGAACTGAAATACATCACATAACAATGTTAGGTTGATCACTAGGGACAAGGTGTTGGCGTGGGGCAAAAGGGGGAAATTAGCTCAAATTGCATATCTAAGATTTTGCTTTATAATTTGTCGGGTCTTAAAAGACAGTTGACTGGTTTCATCCTTTGAACTGAAATACATCACATAACAATGTTAGGTTGATCACTAGGGACAAGGTGTTGGCGTGGGGCAAAAGGGGGAAATTAGCTCAAATTGTATTTTCGATTACTATACTGACATATAGTTACCCACAAACTTCCACCATGTCGTTGCTTATTCGTTGATTCTTGTTTAATACATCTAATATTTTGCTGCCAATCACCGTACTAGTCTACTCAATTAAGAAAACTGGTACATTTGTTTTGAACAAAACATATTTAAAGTTAAGTTTACATTTCTTTTTAGAAAGTCATTCTCGAGATGAATCGGCTAGGAATGCTGGTGGATTTGTCCCACGTGTCCAAGAAGACGATGATAGATGCCCTCTCTGTCACCACAGCCCCAGTTATCTATAGCCACAGCTCTGCGTTCGCATTGTGTAACCATTACCGCAACGTACAGGATGATGTGCTCCGAATGACGGTATGTAACTTGTTTAATAGTTACAGAAGGTACAGAGCGGTGTATTCCGCGTGACCATTTTTGCATCAATGATAACCTAAGGCATAGGACAATGTATTGGGTAATTACCTAACGTACAGAGTGCTGTGATCCGAATAACTTAAAAAGTCTTAGCACGCACGCTTTATTCTGTTTATTTGTTTTTGTATTACATTTAAATTATGATGCAAGCCAAAACAGTATGTGAATTAAAGCTGTTAGTGATTAAGATATTTCCTGGAAATGGAATGAATTGAATAAGATGTTTAGTGGAACTTATTCTGTTTACTTCCGTTATGATAAGATTGCCTTTTGTCTTGTATGTTGTGAGAGGGATAACGGCGACGCTGTGTTGTTTGATGACAGATAACGGCAGAATTATGTTGTTTATCGATTGAGATATGATGGTGGAGTTGTGTTGTTTATTGACAGAAACTCTAGTGCTGAGTTGTGTTGTTTATTGACAGAAACTCTAGTGCTGAGTTGTGTTGTTTATTGACAGAAACTCTAGTGCTGAGTTGTGTTGTTTATTGACAGAAACATAACTGATGAGTTGTATTGTCTATTGACAGAGAGACAACGGCGGAGTTGTCATGGTGAACTTCTTTGATCTGTACATCAACTGTTATCCGTCAAACCAGACGACAGCAACGCTAAACCAAGTAGCAGGTAATGTATTCCTTTTTATAAAGCCAATCAAGGGGAACTGCATTTGATATGAAGTATTATCTACAAGTACTTTTAAGAACATTTTAGTCACGTTTCAAGTTATATAAAACGTGAAGGTTCAGCCCGTTACCTGTTACCAAAGTAGCATGTCTTGTCTCCATTACTAAGGTAGCCAACTCTATTCCTATCACCGAGAAGACTTGCCACTACGTTAACCTGCCCTACCTCTGTTACCAAGGTAACCTGTCCTACCTCAGTTACCAAGTTAACCTGTCCTACCTCTGTTACCAGGGTAACCTGTCCTTCCTCTGTTACCAAGGTTACCTGTCCTACCTCTGTTACCAAGTTAACCTATCCTACCTCTGTTACTAAGGAAACCTGTCCTACCTCTGTTACCAAGGTAGGTAGCCTGTCCTACCTCTGTTACCAAGGTAACCTGTCCTGCCTCTGTTACCAAGGTAACCTTTTCTATCTCTGTTACCAAAGTAACCTGTCCTACATATGCTACCAATGTAACCTGTCCTACCTCTATCACATTTATAGCCCGTTCTACTACTGCCACCACGACAACCTTCCCTACACATACCTTTATCAACCTGATTGTACAAGTTAGTTCCCTTCCCTTTGTTTTGATATTTTACCAGAAACTTTTTACACGAGCTCTATATATGAAAATGTTTCTTTTCATATGAACATAACCCGTTTCTGTTATGTATGATGAGTCACTTTTTTTTATCGTGGCGCTATTTGCTCAAGGATAGTTATGAATTCTGCACAAATATGATTTAATCAGTCATTATTTGAACAGATTCGAATATCAGCTGGATCAATCAATGGTCGGGGTCACTGATATTGAAAATAGAATTTTGTAGTCACAGTGGAGAGACGTCATCATGACAAGCGTTCGTACTTAAACTGTTTTTGATGAAACTCTAAGTGTATCGATACAGAGGACATATCTTACAAATTCACGTATCGGTGTTATTGGTCAAAAGTCAAGGTCATTGTTACTAAAATGACATTGCGCCGCCAAGTCTAGGTAACTATTTGTGTATATATGTTCCTGATGTAGCCATTGTCGAGTTATATTCCGCATTATATATATTGACCAGACGGTAACATACTTCTATGTTTCAGATCACATAGATTATATCAAGAACCTTATTGGAGTAGATTACGTTGCCATAGGAGCGGACTATGACGGCGTCCCCACGTAAGTATACAGAGTAGCACCGACCTCTCCCATAATGCATTGCGGTCCCCTCCATTACATCTAGACTGGTATCCTCCTTAGTTATCCCGTTGTGTACACCACACCAAGAACCGATAGTGAGTAACCATCGTGTGCGCATCTTTATTGCGTATGTTATGTCATGCAACAAGCGTCAACAGTATCATTGTCATAGACCATTTTTTAAAAGCGAAAATTAACAGCCAATGGTATATATTATACATGCATGGCCCCCTTGGTAGTGTGCTATGAAGTTTTGTCTACCTGAAGTAGTCATATCCCCCCTTAATTCGGCCTCGTGCAATAGAATATCGGTCGAATACCTTTACCTCGTGTCAAATTTTCTTGACTAATGTACAGACACCCAAGACATATTTGTACACTACATATTTGTTTCTATTTATATATTGTTCATAATGCATACATATACCACGGTTATTAAAACACATTCATCAGTTATGTAATTGGCATAAGTGTTGTGTCAGAGTTATTTCCCTTGCTGAATCAAAAACTTAGAATAGACAATTGAATAAATAGAAATAAATAAATAAGCAGTACACAAAGGTATTAATGACTCGTTAACATCAGAGAAATGAATATTTGACTACACGTACTTGCCAACTTTCATTTCTATGTTTTGTGGACTTTTCCCTCTAATTTTATACATTTATTAATCATCAGTCGAACGCAATAATTTTTGATATTTCAATTTTCCATTAGTCGATCAGAAAGACGCTTTAAACTTTTGTTGGCAATGCTTTTATGAACTTGAAATATTCATTACTTTATAAAACACACCAGGTATGAATATATCGTGAAATACACTAGAATTTGGCACGCCCCCCCCCCCCCCCCCCCCTCATGCAAGGCAACACTAACCTCACCCAAGTGATATGTGCAGTGGACCTCGATAGTCATGCATAAATCATCAAAACAAAACATAACCAATGTACGACAAAATAGTTAAATCATTGTCCCTAATCGTGGTCATTTCAATGAAACGGTCGCGGCATCTGGCCTAATTATGTAAATAGCAAATCCAGTAATATTTTACAAGCACATAAATCACTATTTGGGGCAATGGAACAAAAGTAACTTGACCAATTCAGGAAAACACAGAAAGCTCATGTGGATCAGACATATTGCACAAAAGACCTTGATGCAAATAGCGGCTGTGAATTATATTGCACACATATAACGGTTTGATTTGCACCAACCTAGATTCTAAATTAGCCTTTCCCTCAAGTGACAATGCTTACTGTATAGCCATCTCCCTAGTACACAAACCATTCCAGACACTGACCTGGCCGAAAGGAAGTCATCTATATCTAATGACCCATCAAAAGGCAAAGGCTGTTTATGCTTCAATGCTCAAACTGTCTGGGTACCTATGTCAAAAGTATTGGCAGGCTTCTCATTCTCACCATCATCGTAACTAGGGCTGTTATTGACTCTTACACTCAACTAACTGACATACTATAGGTGGAGTGTCGACTTCACAACACTACATATACCAAGGACAATGCCAGACCGACGCTTAAAGACTTCAATATAATCACCATAGCATTAAATAAAATAATACACAAATACAAAATTCAAAAGCACAAAAGACAAAACGTTGCTCACGGCACCAATTCTGTAACTGGTCGATTTCCATCAATCCAGGTTCTAAATTATACATAACTGTATCGTGTTTTGAGCATATAAAATTACAAGAATTATATACGCTTGTATTTATTTAACAATCCATCATTGCCAATATCCAAGTACTTCAATAAATATTTACAGCACCACAGAACACAAGAATTTTATTACTCCAACCATCAACTTCAAACTTTAATGCAAGTAGCCAGCCAATTGCTAGTTAACTCGAAGGGAAATTTACAACCAGCCTGCAAACAATGAAGGACCAGCCAATGGCTTTTGTATCTTCATCCAACTCCCTTTCCACACACAAACTCTCTACATTTACTCATATAAACTATTGCACTACCATATTACAGTTGTACACACAAATTGGTATACACTGTTTTCAATATGAAATACTCAATCATAATCACTCGCAAACACTCCCAACCTAAATACATACTCTAATACTACATAAATAATATATCTTATATTCTGAACACATCAACTCACACTTACTGTCAATGATTTAACTACATGTATAATTAAACAAAATACTGTTACACATAAATAGATACACTTCTATGAGGGATACAACTCTCAAACAAATATACATAACTCGCAAAATACATTCCTGTCACACAAATATGGCATACATTGAGGCACTTCAATTTCTAAAAATGCCTATGTTAGATACTATTAAGATATTTAAGCACAGCAAGTGGAATATTTTCGAGAATAATACTTAAAACAGTGAAGTTTGGGTCTATTTTCAGAAATTTCCCTCAAACTCTGTGATTGAACTATTTTCTCTGAAAGCGGGCTTCTTGCTATGTTCAGAGTTCTTCATCGTGTCTAATAAGAGCGTTTTTGGTTATTGAAACGCCTCCCTATATGCCATATGTGTGATATTAATATTTCTCATTGTAAAATTGCATATTTTACAAATATATATTACCATGTACATTGTGTGGTACGTTGGTCGTTCATCTAAAATAGATAGTAAACTTCCCTTCATTACGAAAATTTTTGTCGCGTAGTGATTCGGATCACTGAATTTAGTGGATACGTTGGGAGAATTTGAACTGGGTACATGTATAGGTAAAGAGGTTATTGGATAGTTATGTTCCCCAACGAGTGACGGTTGTTTATCATGTTTATCTAACTCATTCTTTCTCTGCTAATTAACTAACTCGAGTTAGATAAACATGATAAGCAACTGTCACTTGTTGGGGAACCTCTATTCCTCTTTTTAAACAGAATTTTGTTCATGTATTGACATTTGGATTTGAAATGTAATAGCTATCATATCATAAAATCATTAAAAATTTACCATTATGCAGATGTTGTAGTGTGAAATTCTATTGTTCATCAATGTTTAAATGGTTGGCGTTTTACTAAAAGTCAGAAGCAAAGGGAAGAGTTGTTTGTCGAACATTTTTTCTTTATGAAATACACTACATAGTTCCATTTCATGTTGTCACAAAAAGTTTCGCTGTTTTCAGACTTCCGGTTAGACTTGAGGATGTGTCCACCTACCCCGATCTGTTTGCCGAGCTGGTCAGCAGAGGCTGGACGCAGGAAGAGCTGACCAAGCTGTCCGGAAAGAATCTGATCAGGGTCCTTACTGAAGCCGAACAGGTAATTTTCCCTCACTGACAAGTCACTTTGTCTTAACCCTATTACTGCTAAATTTTATGTGAACGAAAACTTTCCTTGTACAACGGTCCCACTAACTGCAGGTTTTTCTCTTATTTTGATGTGGTGACTTTAACTCTCGCTGATTGCAGTTTTGTTCTAATGTGGTAACTTTCCTTGATATAGCGGTGTCGCTAATTGCAGTTTTCTCTAGTTTTGATGTTTCAACTTTCCTAGTACAACACTCGCGCTTTTTTTATCGATTTGGTAATTTTCCTGGTACAACGGTGTCGCTGAATGTAGTTTTTCTCTAATTCTAATGTGGTTAATTTCATTTTTAAACGATCGCGCTAACTGTAGTAAGTTTTTTTTCAAATCTTAATGTGGTAGATTTCCTTGTAGAACTGTCAAGCGGAATGTGTGCGTTTTTTTTAAAAATGTGGTTACTTTCAATGTACAACGATTTCTCTAATTGTATTTAATGTGTAACAATCCTTGTACAACGGTTTCGATTTTAATGGTATAACTTTAAAACGGTCGCGGAAATTGTAGTTGTTTTCTCTTATTATATTGTGGTAACTTTCATTGTACAACAGTCTCGCTAACCGTAGTTTTTTTTTCTTATTTTGATGAGGTAACTTTCATTGTACAACTGTCACGCTAACTGTAAATTTGTTTCTTATTTCGATGAGGTGACTTTCATTGTACAACTGTCACGCTAACTGTAAAGGAGGTGGTGCATGGCGGCCCACGGCCGAATCTTATTTTATGTATGATATTATGATAGACTTTTGCCAAATACATGTCATTTTAGACACTAAAACGAAAATTGGCAAATGCTGTATACGCAGCGCCACCTAACATGATTTCTGTAAAAAATGTGTACCCTCCCTTTTAAATTCAATATATTTCTCGTACAAAAGTACTTGATAAATTTCATATTGCATTGATAGTCTCATGTGATGTTATATTTTATAAAAACATGTGTGTTTAGTATGAATTTGCATAATAGAAAGTGTAATTACAGGTTTTTAACAAAATTATCAGTTAAAAATTTACCTTCTTGAAATTTTTTTTTTATTTGTAAAGTAGATAAAATGTTATAATCGTTGGAGTACTATCAAATTTTGCTTTTAAAAAACATGTTTGCATATTAATCTTAATACACAACCAAAAAAAATCATCAAAAAATACTGGATAACAAAAGATTTTTGCATACAAAGAAAAGTCATGAAGCAAATTGTATTAAAAACAAAGGGTTAAAAAGGAGCACCCTGTCTGACACAAGCAGTAAAGTCTGATTGCATTGTTATTTTTGTTGGATTTTTAGCATTTGCCTCTATTTTTCAGTACTTTCGGTACTTTGATATGTTGTCCAAAATTGAGGGTGTATGCATTTAACATAATAAAATCTTGGCATGTCCAGTAATTCACCAAATAAATTTGTTTCATTAAATGTTTATGAATATCCATAGATTATTTCTAACCGGAAATTTTGATAGTACTCAATCAATAACTTTGTGGTATTAGACTTTAAATGAAAAGTTAAAAACAATGATTTTCACAAAGAAGACATCAAATTAGGCTGAAATTTAATTTTAGTGTCACGGAGCGTGATGATTCATATACAAAATTAAACCTTAAACAAATGGGGTGAATTTGTTTCACAAATAGGAAATAAAAATGTGTTCTATAATAATTAGTGGTCAAAACATTAGCTTCTTATGCAGTTTGATGGGGAAATAATGAAATCACCAAAAAAAGAATATATACATTGAGGATTGGAAATTAATTCCTCCCACATAATCGGGGATATTATGCTTATGACAAAAATATGTTTCCGGGAAAAAAATCGCTGTGTGCCGATTTAGCCCTCCTATGCACCACCTCCTTTGTTTCTTATTTTGATGAGGTAACTTTCATTGTACAACTGTCACGCTAACTGTAAATTTGTTTCTTATTTTGATGAGGTAACTTTCATTGTACAACAGTCTCGCTAACTGTAAATTTGTTTCTTATTTTGATGAGGTAACTTTCATTGTACAACAGTCAAGCTAACTGTAAATTTGTTTCTTATTTCGATGAGGTAAATTTCATTGTACAACAGTCAAGCTAACTGTAAATTTGTTTCTTATTTTGATGAGGTAACTTTCATTGTACAACAGAATTAATCAACAGATGAATGTATTTTTTTCTATTTTTGATGTGGCAGCTTCCCTGGTACAGTTGTCTCGCTTATTGTAGTTTTCTCTTAGTTTAATGTGGTACTTTTCGTGGTGGAATTGTCTCGCTTACTGTTTAATGTGGTACCTTTCGTGGTGGAATTGTCTCGCTTACTGTTTAATGTGGTACCTTTCGTGGTGGAATTGCCTCGCTTACTGTTTAATGTGGTACCTTTCGTGGTGGAATTGTCTCGCTTACTGTTTAATGTGGTACCTTTCGTGGTGGAATTGTCTCGCTTACTGTTTAATGTGGTACCTTTCGTGGTGGAATTGTCTCGCTTACTGTTTAATGTGGTACCTTTCGTGGTGGAATTGTCTCGCTTACTGTTTAATGTGGTACCTTTCGTGGTGGAATTGTCTCGCTTACTGTTTAATGTGGTACCTTTCGTAGTGGAATTGTCTCGCTTACTGTTTAATGTGGTACCTTTCGTAGTGGAATTGTCTCGCTTACTGTTTAATGTGGTACCTTTCGTGGTGGAATTGTCTCGCTTACTGATGCCAGCTTTCTCTAATTCTAAGTAATTATGTATTATTATATTCTTGTTAACGAAAACTTCTATGATGTATTTGCCAGAGATAATGTATGTTTGTTTAGGTTTGGTGAATATCTATAATTTACACTTTTGATGTTTTATCGCTAAAATGTTAATATTCCTGTTTTGTCTGACAGGAACGTGACCGCCTGGCTTATCGTAACCCGTACGAGGACATGCTTCCAATGACTGGACTGTTTCCAAATCAGACAGACTGCTGGTCATAACGATTAACGATCTTCGATCAATTATGGTGATTTACTGAGAATGAACTGATATTGATTGACGTAACCATTATCTACGGAGATTGTACTGATGTTGGTTAACGTAACTGTGATATACAGAGATTGTACTGATGTTTGAAAAACGTAACTATGATCTACGGAGATTGTACTGATGTTGATTAACTTAACTTTGATCTACAGAGATTGTACTGATAGTGATTAACGTTACTATGATCTACGGAGATTGTACTGATGTTGATTAACTTAACTTTGATCTACAGAGATTGTACTGATGTTGATTAACGTAACTATTATCTACGGAGATTGTACTGATGTTAATTAACTTAACTTTGATCTACAGAGATTGTACTGATGTTGATTAACGTAACTATTATCTACGGAGATTGTACTGATGTTGATTAACTTAACTATGATCTACAGAGATTGTACTGATGTTAATTAACGTAACTTTAATCTACGGAGATTGTACTGATGTTAATTAACGAAACTATTATCTACGGAGATGATACAGAGATGATACTGATGTTGATTAACGTAACTATGGAGATCCAATCGCATATAATTAATTTGTAGTTGTTTTACTATGGCTGCTAGTCCCTTTCTTTCATTTAAGCATGGAGTCGTTCTTAGACTGTTTTGTAGTCTACCCAAAGATGTTTAAAAAATATCATTAAAATATCTTTACATATTTGCCATCATTTAGTCTTGTCATTTGAGTAGCGGTCCTGTAAAGTACAGGTTTACATGAGAACAAGATAACTGCAGCAATGATATTGATGTAATATAAGAAAAGGGCAAAGGATTACATTTAAAGACAAATAAACAAACACTCCTACATCCACCACGCCGAGGTATTTTTCAGCACGTATATAAAGCTACGATAAGGTTGATATGGATAAATATAAGGCTGACAGCTGGTTAATATTGTATATTATTTAAATGTTGTAAACTTTATTATGGTCAATTTCTCTATAACTTTAAATCGCATGGTCTTATGACGCAACATGTTGATGCTGTAATGTTATGCAGTTAGTGGAGTATTGCCAGAACAAACTAAATTGATGTTATATGTACCTGTATGTATTGTTTTCATTGTATAATCTTGAGCTTGATAAAATGTCCCAAAACTTTATCCAATTTAAGATGTACTTGTTAACATAGTTGTTAAAAAATATGTTACTGATTAATTTTAACTTTCCCAAAGTGTGATGTTATAAAGTATATCTAGCGATAATTTGACAAATTGTTCAGACAATGAATCGGAGTGTGAAAGTACACTTGATGCTTGGCCAGCTCAGGTACTTAGGAGAGGTATGTGTGTAATTTTGGTCTGCAGTAATTTCTCATTTTTACCACTATATTTTGATCCTTCACTTCATTAACTTTAAAGTGATTTATTATTTCTTGATAATATTCGGTTAACCTCTTTACTCGTTTTTTTTTATTGTAATCTTCCACACCCATAGTAAAATTGTGTATCCCCAATTTTAATTTTGTAGGCGGGGATGTTATGTATATAGTTATATGGGTGTGAGGAGATTACACATTACAGTCTAAGGGAGATAATAAAACTCCAGTATGTATCGGAGTTATTCCCCCTTTTGTAAATCTCTTGTGGTAAAAGATTATAATTGTTAGAATACAGAAAGATTTGGAACAGGAAAGACGTGTTTATTTTCATTGCCTAACAATAATATCTGGAATGTAAATCAGCGAGTCCCCAACCAACCTCACAGTTCACTACAGGTTAACAATCTTAAACCAACACAAGCAGTCTTAATGAGAGAAATAGCGATAATTGATAAAATTCAAAATGACCGCCTGTTGGCCATCTGATCTTCCAACCAATCTCAAAATGGAATATACGCAACTGGGAACCATGTAATCCGAAGGGTTCTGATGTTAATATCGCCTTTCAAGCTGCCTACGTAGATCGTCAGAAAATTCGGACTGGGAACCATGGTGAACCTACATATGAAACCCGTGAAGAACTCTCTGAGAAATATAGACAACAAACTTCAACCTATCAAAATTCGAAGGACAAGGTAGGATGTCAATTTACAACTCATGAAATGATACTCATAGGATACGATTTCAACCGACATTTCATGAAAGGACAAGATAGGATGTAAATCCACAACTCATAAAAGGACAAAACAGGATGTTACCCACAACTCATAAAAGGACAAGATAGGATGTTAATCCACAACTTATGAAAGGAAAAAAAAGAATGTCAATCCACAACTCATGAAAGAGCAAGATAGGAATCCAATCGACATCTCAAATAAGGATAAGATAGGGTGTCAATTGACATTACATGAATGGACAAGATAGGATGTCAGCCCACAACTCATGATCCATGATCATGTTATAATTCTCTAATGTGACTGGAAGAAATTCTTGGATAAAGAATGAATTAAGACTCTATAAAATGTTAATATTATTTTATTTATCATGTTAATACATATATATCTACATCTAGCAACAAGTAACATCTAGATCACACAATTACAACATAAACACAACCAAGCATTAGTTGTAGCCAATTTCTATACAAAAATAGTCATCAATTGTAAACACTAAACATTAGAACATATACCTATACAACGATATGTAAACTATACTGACATGTCTTAACTATACCGACATCTGTAAACTATACTGACAACTACCTGTAAACTAGTTACAGATAATTACCTGTAAACTATACAGATAATTACCTGTATACTGAACAGGCAATTACCTGTAAACTTCACCAAAACAAACCTGTAAACAGATAAGATAATTACCTGTAAACTACACTGCCAATTACCTGTTAACTATACATACTGTAAACTCTACCTATGATTACCTGTAAACTATTGACAATAACCTGTAAACTGTACAGATAATTACCTGTAAACTGTACAGATAATTACCTGTACACATCATTGACAATAACCTGTAAACTGTACAGATAATTACCTGTAAACTAAAGAGATAATTACCTGTAAACTGAACAGACAATTACCTGTGAACTAAACAGATAATTACCTATAAACTGTACAGACAATTATCTGTAAACTAAACAGATAATTACCTGTAAACTGTACAGATAATTACCTGTAAACTGTACAGACAATTACCTGTAAACTGAACTGATAATTACCTGTAAACTGTACAGATATAATTACCTGTAAACTGTACACACAATTACCTATAAACTGTACAGATAATTACCTGTAAACTAAACAGATAATTACATATAAACTAAACAGATAACTACCTATAAACTGTACAGATAATTACCTGTAAACTGAACTGATAATTACCTGTAAACTGTACAGACAATTACCTGTAAACTCAACTGATAATTACCTGTAAACTGAACTAGTAATTACATGTAAACTATCTAAACAATTACATGTAAACTTTACAGATGACTTGTAAACTTAAAGGCCATTTTCAGAAAATGACAAATATGTGTAATCTTTACTGAAAATTACCTGTAAACATTAAAATTACCTATATATTTTAAAAGTGTATGTAAACCATATATTGATAATGGATATTTATTGAGTTTCACATTACTGAAGAAATTGACAATTAAATTTGCTGATCAAAATTGGTGTTACAACAAATATGAGAAATATACACATAAGAACAAAGTAAAACAATTAAAAATGTGAAAAGTGATGACTTCTCTTATCAATGTTAGAAATATTACTGATCTCATGTCATAGGAGTTTTAACTCGTCAATATCAAAAACATTAGAAATATATCGGGTCTCAAGTCCTAGAACTTTTACATTGTCATTATCAATGATAAAAAAAGTACATGTATTACTAGCCCGGCTATCAACAGTTTAACAATCAAGATAGAAATATTAGTCTACATTTAAAACTTAACTAAATGTTCCTGACAATAACTGTGATGAAAATGTGTATATTCTTTCGGAGAGCGGATTCATTTCACATATGTCTAGTCCCTTTGAAAGGCATGCTTCAAGAGTTTTACCATTGAACAAACTTAATTCACGCCCCACCCTCTCCCAAGCCTAGAAAGTGAGGATATTACACATCTCATGAAGATTAATGAAAAATGAATCAGAAAGTATTCTGGGGAGTAAAGTGAATATATGCTGATCTATTTCTACTCTTGGTAAGTCAGAATTGAACAAAAATACCTCAGAGATGTTGAAAGAAAGTAAATCATACTGAAGAGTGACTCAAGTGTTCAGAAAAACAGCTGAGTCTTCTGAGAAGGAAGCCCTCCAGTATGTCAATTTAAATCACAGCAACTGTGACCTCACCGTTACAAAGAATCTTACACTTACTATAAACAAATACTTGGCATGATAATCATATAAATGCAATGATCTGGTTGTTGAACATGTTATCAAAGAGGAAAAATAAAATCAATTATGTATGTCAATATCTTGGTCGTCTACAAACTTAAACAGTTTCAAATCAAATAATCTAAATCTTGGTCATATACAAGCTTAAACAATTTCAAATGAAATAATTCAAATCTTGATCATCTACCAGCTTAAACGGTTTCCAGTTTCAAATCAAATAATTTAAATCTTGGTCATCTACAAGCTTAAACAGTTTCAAATCAAATAATTTAAATCTTGGTCGTCTACAAACTTAAATAGTTTCAAAAAATAATAATCTAATTCTTGTAAAATTTTAGGCAGCAACAGAAAAAAATAAACAGCCTCTCAGTTAATATTTTCATCTACCATTTTATATCACCTGACAAAAAGGATGAGGCAGTCGAGGTAAATTAAGGAATTACTCCAGCCAAAACAACAATACATTCTACACATGTTTTAATAGTAGAGTTTCATTTTGCACCGGAAAAAAGATATACAAAACTTTCCACTATGGAAAATCTGCTTCAACAATGTTGAGCATATATTGTAAAGTCATTTATCAAACACAAGGCACTGTATCATACACAAATTAAGGCACATCATACTGATATTAAATGCACTGTGTGATTGACTGGAAGAAACTTAGATGGTTCAAAATATTTCTAAAATTTCAAAAGGTTTATTATTTTTTGCTTGAATACAAGGCGCAAACATAAATGAGTTGATATTAAATTAAATACAGAAATGATGATCTGTGATGTAATTATACTGTAAAAAAGATCATCCATTTTGCTTCAAAAGCTTTGAGGAAGAAAACTTGAACTTGTTCAGTGTAGTATCTTAGTGTGAAATCTAACTCTATAAACGTGGCAACAGTATCAGACTGATTATTTTATGTATCTCTTTGCGTTTTGTAATTATATATAACTACATCATGCATAATATACAATATTATATTGACATATAGTCACTTTGGAACACTGAGTATTCAAATACCGGGGCTGCGATAGCTCAGTTAGTTAGAGCGAGGGCCACATATTCTCAGGTGAAAGTCTGAGGTGTGTGGTTTGACGCTTCCTATCGTGTTAAGTTTATTTTTTAGGAAAACTGAGAAACAGACCGGTCTGTGCTGTCGTGCTTGTGTCCTTGGGCAAGACACTTCACCATGATTACTCTGGATGGCATGTGACAGTCTTCCAGTATTAAGTCACCAACTACCACAAGGAGACCCCACCTCAAAATGACCTTGGCTGTTCATCGGGTGATATATCCAGCAAACAAACAAACAAACAGTACTTAAATAGATAAGGGAAATTAGCACTTTATGTAAATAACAACAGCTAAACAGGCATGGTTTTATATAATGAAGTGATGGCAGGATCAAAATCACCATAACCAGATATATGTACAATGTAAAACTGGTCAACATGACCTGGATACAAGAAGCAGGGTTGTTATCAACTTCTCTGAAATCCATGTTAAAATCATAGGTCACTACGGTCCAGTTATAACCGCAGTCGCAAAATTTAATACCTAAATCCAGATTTAGGATTAAATAGCCATACAATTTGTTCCAATGCTTTCATCAGAAAGTGTCTTTATAAAGATGTTTATTTCATTGTACTCACATTGTGTCTTCATATTTATAATCTGAATTACTCCGACTACTAATCCATATAATATACTGCTAGAGGTGAATCCCATACACCCCAAGCAGTATTTTAAAGCAGATAGATATTCAGAATAATTTGGGACTAATTTATAATCCAAACCCTCACTATTTGTGCTGGTGTCATCATTAATCGACATATTTTTAATGTCTCTAGGAATTTGGCTGGTCGAAACCACAGGCTAAGTCTGTGGTGATAACCATACCCTTGCAAAATAAAATAATTTGTTGATAGAATAAAAACATTGTTTGCATATGATATTTCATTTCCCTAAAATGCTTCAAGACTGTTTCTGTTAAATGTTAGAGAGAGGTTCCAGCGTATCATTATTTTAAAAAAAAAAATTGTATGACAGCATATGATGATGGAAGCCTTTATAAACGATTTACATAATGTATTAATGAAAAATACTCAAATATATGAAAATAATAAAATATGTCAGAACCGATCTTTCAAAGACCAGAAGGAAGCCTTTTCTCAGAGATATAGTGTAGACATATGACCTTCACCCCGACAGGGGTACTAAACATTGTGTTTCATTATAATTATCAACATGGATTGGCCAGGGGTGTTGGTTTGCATAGTAACAGAGTGACAATGACACAGATTCACTACCTACGTATATATATTTATATATATATATATATAACAACATGTACATACTCTAACAGTAACACTAATATCTAAGTTTAAAATTGCACTATGTTTGTTGTGGTCCTTTAAAACATATTTGTAGAATATCTAACAATGATCATATATAGGTAAAAACAAATCCAACTTCAACAACAGTCCGATTTCTCTAATACTGCTTCAACTTCTACGGATATTGAAGGGGGGATAACTCTACATCCTCGTTCGCAGCAGCATCCTCAACACCTACATTTATGCACCTGTCAATTCACTTATGCACAAACTAATGCAAAACTTCTGACTGGTCAGAACAAGCAAAATAATAAGAGTTGAACACTGCCATGCAGCATAAACAATACAAGTACAAATGTCTTAATGATAGAGGATAGATGGCCTTGTCATGAATGCATACACACACACACACACACCCTCATGCACACACCTACAGACAATGTCACAGCTCTTCTCTTTATGGTAAGACAAATAGTGCCTTTATTGATGTGATTGATAATTGATGTGGTGTTTTCAACACAAACAAAGGTTAATTACCGTATTTGTCCCATAATAACCCTAGAGGGACAATAAGTCAACCCTGACTCACAGTAATGGGTAGGCTTAGCGCAGGATAATGAAAAAAACATCTATAAGCATTTTCATTGAACTACATAATATAGATGTACATGGTTGGGTTTATTGCTAGATTAATACGGTAGCAATTGTTCTGATAATGGCTACTAAGTTAACTGTTAAGATACTCAACATAACGTGTAGCATGACCATTATAAACAATCATCAAAATCAACATGATTCAATATCATCTCAATGAAATGAAGAATGACAGCACTTTCGTTAACTGTATATTTATGTAGAACAGCACTTAGTGTAGCCCAGTACAAATTTTGTAAAAGGCATTCTCAATCTTATCACCAAAGTAATTGAAAATTGAATTTAAAAAAAAAAAAAAAAAAAAACCGAAAACTGTAAAAAGATATGGATTATATATGAATGTTTGCCATATTATTACACAATGTACAGCATGAAAACTATGAACCTTAAAAGCTTCAATAAATTTATGTGTCTGCACGGAATATTGATTTCTGAGGCAAGTACAGACACAACAAAAGCAAAATGTAGGCTGTAGAATATTTATAATATTTGGCCATTAGCTTACCCTGTACAAAGGTGATCCAAGCAGACATAAAATACATATACCTTTACCTACCTGATATGTAGCATATATAAAATCCATGATCAAAATTAACTTATATGTTTGATGTACCTGACTTCATGGACAATTAAAAACTTTTTAAAGATTTTAATTTACTTTCAGATTTACAAATGACAGAACTGATGTAAACATGTTAATGAAGTATAGTATGATAAAGAAATTGCTAGCAAAATAATAATTAAAAAAAATCAAAACCCAAGAGTAAGCTCCCTTGCATTACTAAACCATGCTACCCACAATATTAGCACATCAATATCTTGCTACCATATAAAATATTTTGACATTAATACTGGCATTAAGAGTAATATTTCATAAAGCTGTAGAAAAATAATTCAAGCATAGTATCAATATAGAGTTGGGATATGTGTGGGTGATATACCTGACAACTTTAACCTGGTGTATATGTCTGGGTGTTAATCCTGACAACTATAACCAGGGATATGTGTGGGTGATACAGTGTATACCTGACAACTTTAACCTGGTGTATATGTCTGGGTGTTATTCCTGACAACTATAACCTAGGATATGTGTGGGTGATATACCTGACAACTATAACATGGAATATGTCTGGGTGTTAATCCTGACAACTATAACCAGGGATATGTGTGGGTGATATACCTGACAACTATAACCTAGGATATGTTTGGATGTTAAACCTGACAACTATAACATGGGATATGTCTGGGTGTTACCCTGACAACTGTAACCTGGGATATGTGTGGGTGATATACCTGACAACTATAACATGGAATATGTCTGGGTGTTAATCCTGACAACTATAACCAGGGATATGTGTGGGTGATACAGTGTATACCTGACAACTTTAACATGGAATATGTCTGGGTGTTATTCCTGACAACTATAACCTAGGATATGTGTGGGTGATATACCTGACAACTATAACATGGAATATGTCTGGGTGTTAATCCTGACAACTATAACCAGGGATATGTTTGGGTGATACAGTGTATACCTGACAACTTTAACCTGGGATATGTGTGGGTGATATACCTGACAACTATAACCTAGGATAAATGTTTGGATGTTACCCTGACAACTATAACCTGGGATATGTTTGGATGTTACCCTGACAACTATAACCTAGGATATGTTTGGATGTTACCCTGACAACTATAACCTGGGATATGTCTGGGTGTTATACCTGACAACTATAACATGGAATATGTCTGGGTGTTACCCTGACAACTATAACCTGGGATATGTTTGGATGTAATATCTGACAACTATAACCAGGGATATGTTTGGATGTTATACCTGACAACTATAACATGGAATATGTCTGGATGTTAAACCTGACAACTGTAACCTGGGATATGTGTGGGTGATATACCTGACAACTATAACATGGAATATGTCTGGGTGTTACCCCCGACAACTATAACCTGGGATATGTATGGGTGATATACCTGACAACTATAACCAGGAATATGTCTGGGTGTTACCCCCGACAACTGTAACCTGGGATATGTGTGGGTGATATACCTGACAACTATAACCTGGGATATGTGTGGGTGATATACCTGACAACTATAACCAGGGATATGTGTGGGTGATATACCTGACAACTGGGATATGTGTGGGTGATATACCTGTCAACTATAACCTGGGATATTAGGTGTTACCCTGACAACTATAACCTGGGATATAAGTTGTTACCCCGACAACTATAACCTGGGATATCAGGTGTTACCCGAGAACTATAACCTAGGATATGTTTGGTTGTTATATCTGACAACTATAACCGGGGTTATATTAGGTGTTACCCCCAACAACTATAACCTGGGATATTAGGTGTTACCCCGACAACTATAACCTAGGATATGTTTGGTTGTTATATCTGACAACTATAACCAGGGATATGTGTGGGTGATATATATACCTGACAACTATAACCTGGGATATGTGTGGGTGATATACCTGACAACTATAACCAGGGATATGTGTGGGTGATATACCTGACAACTATAACCTGGGATATGTGTGGGTGATATACCTGTCAACTATAACCTGGGATATTAGGTGTTACCCCGACAACTATAACCTGGGATATCAGGTGTTACCCGAGAACTATAACCAGGGATATGTTTGGTTGTTATATCTGACAACTATAACCGGGGTTATATTAGGTGTTACCCCCAACAACTATAACCGGGGTTATATTAGGTGTTATACCTGACAACTATAACCTAGGATATGTTTGGTTGTTATATCTGACAACTATAACCGGGGTTATATTAGGTGTTACCCCGACAACTATAACCGGGGTTATATTAGGTGTTACCCCGACAACTATAACCGGGGTTATATTAGGTGTTACCCCGACAACTATAACCTAGGATATGTTGGTATAGAGAACTAAAACCTTTGCTGTCATATATGTGTTGGTGAGCCTCCGTTGTTACTGTTGACATCCTGTTGATCTGATGATTGGCACTCTGGTGAGCAGCACACAACATGGACTTTCTTTTTATCATCAATGTCTGAATCATCCGGTGTTCTGCCCTCATCTGTTGAATTGCACTTGTTCATACGATTTGTAGAAATAATCTCTAATCGAGTTCTGTACACATTATCAACACCCTCTGTTCTAGAATTTTCTATTCTACCTCCAGTTTTATTTTCACAAATTTCACTTTGGTGTTTGCCACTGAGATTTTGCTGAGTACTACTATGTAGTCTGTTTTCAATGTCATCCTCATTATCTTTCTCATCCTCACTCTTCATCGCTGAGTCACTACAGCTCTCGTTGAGCAGAGACTCACATGAGCCTGCCTGATCTGTGAGAGTTTCTAGGTGGCTTTCCGGGGCACTGTCAGCCACTTTATCAGGACGTGGATCTACTGTGTCAGCACTTTTTATCCAGGAGTGTTCTAAACACTGCTTAGCTGTTAATCTTTCACTGTCAACAAACATAATCAGTAAGACAGTCTGTAGCCAAAAATTGAAATATGATAAAATTGCACCAAGACATAAATAAATAGTCATTTTTTATTTCTTATATGATATATATATATTATATGCCCCTATGCTTGAGTTATCTGCCCCTACCACTGAGTTATATGCCCCTATCCATGAGTTATCTGTCCCTATCATTGAGTTATTTGTCCCTACCACTGAGTTACCTGTCCCTATCCTTGAGTTATCTGTTCCTATCGCCAAGGTATTTGTCCCTATTCTTGAGTTATATACCTGTATCCTTGAGTTACCTGTCCCTATTCCTAAGTCATCCAATCCTATCCCAAAGTTATCTGCCCCCATCTCCTAGTTAAGCTGTCCTAACCCTTGAGTTGTCTGCCCCTACCACTGAGTTATATGCCCCTATCCCTGAGTTATCTGTCCTAACCCTGAGTTACCTGCCCCTACCATTGAGTTATCTGTTCCTATCCCCAAGTTATCTGCCCCTACCATTGAGTTATCTGTTCCTATCCCCAAGTTATCTGCCCCTACCATTGAGTTATCTGTTCCTATCCCCAAGTTATTTGTCCCTACCATTGAGTTATCTGTTCCTATCCCCAAGCTATCTGCCCCTACCCTTGAGTTACCTGCCCCTATCATTGAGTTATCTGTTCCTACCCTTGAGTTATCGAACCCTATCTGAATAATCTGCCTCTATCCCTGAGTTATCTGTCCTTATCATTGAGTTATCTGCCCCTATTCCTGAGTTATCCAACCCTATCTGAATAATCTGCCTCTATCCCTGAGTTATCTGTTCCTACCCTTGAGTTATCTGCCCCTATCCCTGAGTTATCCAACCCTATCTGAATAATCTGCCTCTATCCCTGAGTTATTTGCCCTTATTTCCGAGTTATCTGCTCCTACCCTTGAGTTATATACCAATATCCTTGAGTAATCTGCCCCTATTCCTGAGTTATCCAACCCTATCTGAATAATCTGCTTCTATCCCTGAGTTATCTGTCCTTATCATTGAGTTATCTGTCCTTATCATTGAGTTATCTGCCCCTATTCCTGAGTTATCCAACCCTATCTGAATAATCTGCCTCTATCTCTGAGTTATATGCCCCTATTCCTGAGTTAACCACCCCTATTCCTGAGTTAACCACCCCTACCTTTGAGTTATATACCCATATCCTTGAGTTACCTGCCCCTATTCCTGAGTTACCCACCCCTACCCTGGAGTTATATACCCATATCCTTGAGTTACCTGCCCCTATTCCCGAGTTAACCACCCCTACCCTTGAGTTATATACCCATATCCTTGAATTACCTGCCCCTATTCCTGAGTTACCCACCCCTACCCTTGAGTTACCTGCCCTATTCCCGAGTTAACCACCCCTACCCTTGAGTTACCTGCCCCTATTCCCGAGTTAACCACCCCTACCCTTGAGTTACCTGCCCCTATTCCCGAGTTAACCACCCCTACCCTTGAGTTACCTGCCCTATTCCTGAGTTAACCACCCCTACCCTTGAGTTACCTGCCCCTATTCCCGAGTTAACCACCCCTACCCTTGAATTATCTGTCCCTGGCCATGATGACTTACCTTGGCTCCTTTACCAGCAGAAGTTTGATGAAATCCTGAGCTCCTGGTGAGATGTTGGAGAACAGATTGTCTGGGAAGTCTAGGTTTACCTGAGATATGTTGAGAAATGTCTCATTCTGGGTCTTACCACAAAAGGGAGAGCAAGCCGTCAGCATCACATAGGTTAAAACCCCCAAGCTCCTACAAACACAGGTGTGACATGTCATTAGAATTACAGGTGTAATTATGTCATAGCAACCAATCCTCATGTTTGTGTTGTGGTAAAAGGAGAGAATGCCATCAAAATTGACGTAATAATTTGTTTCTGTTTACTCTGAGTATCTGATGATGATTCAGATAATTTGACACAAGTTTGTGATATATATAATCTAACTTAAATTAAAACCATTGTTGCTAAACAAATACTGATGAAAACACAGTTGTATACAAAATGTAGTTTGAGCAGTTTGATATTCCACATATTGATCATCTACTGTGATAATGTAGAATATCATATTCTACATTTATAATATATAGTTTGAGCGCTTTAGCAAGTCTATTGTGTAATTTCACTTAATACTATCTTTCAACCTTTCAATCATTTGAGTAGAGAAAATACGCTGAGATTTTGTGACTTTTGACCATACACAAATAGTACTGACCACATGTCTGTGTAGAGGCCTAAAGGCTCGTAACTCAAAACTTCAGGTGCTGAAACAAACAAAAAACACTGGTTATAATTTTTGGTGCATATATTTCAGGATTAAATTGTAAAATATTCCCAAATCAATTCACAGATTGATGAATATGAATCATAAAAATTAAAAATTGAATTTTCATTTGTCTTGTAGGAATTCATATTGATTATGAATGCCAACTGTAGGAAATTCAAAACATTTGTTGACTATCTTTAAAATATTAAATCATTAGAATTTTTAGCTTCCACTTAAATAACATGTAGTGAGTTTGGGAATTTTCAGTGTTAATTATGAAAGATTACAATTATGACATCAAAACAATGAAAGTGTTATCATGTAGCTCATGGCTTTCAAAGGCGATATTACCTAGGAGAACATTTTAATTTGAAAGGGTAGTGGTTAATGGTTATGATAAATAATTATAATATAAAGTCATGAACATCCTTATATGATTTTGATTTGCCTATAATGTCGTGATCCCCATGTTACCCACCAACATAATCAGGCGTGCCAATAATATCACGTATATCCTCCCCGGTGTTAACGAGACAGGCGAAGCCAAGGTCACACAGCTTGATGGTCCCGTGTGGGAAGGGTTTGGTCAGAAGGATATTTTGGGGCTGCAAACACACAAATCATACAAATGATAAAAGGTATGAGGGGACATAAAGGTTGGGGAAAACTAGGTTAGCAAAATGTTTTGGGGCGGCAAACACAAATCAAACAAATCCTGCTATATTTGTTTGGAATAATATTCTAATAAAGAAGCACTTAAGGACATATTTATCATTATTTCCAAACCTCTGTGTGACTTTAAATATTTCCCTGTGTCAAAGAGGTTTGATATCAAATTCACCTGTCATATTCATTTTTGTATGTAACTACTAGGGCTACTTAATCTCAAACTGTCTGACATTTTATTTTGTCGTTTTTTTCTTTTTGCCCCTTTCCTAAGTGATGAAATCTAAAGTAACACATGGAAATCAGGACAGACTTTTACAATACAATGTACTTGATGATATTGATTTATATCTGCATGTATTTTGATCCTATTTCCAGTGGCACAAATCAAGTTGACAGAGAGTAGTGACAAATCTGTACATAAATCAAGTTAACTTCCTTATACTATTACTTATTTCTGAAATACTGCTCAAATCTACTTCCTCATATCAAGATATCAAATGACACATAAACGTGCATGTAAAAGTGCAATTTCCATTGTGTCAGCCAATATAAAACAAAGGAGCATTTGACAGGGGCCAGTCTTCTGACTTAAAAGAAATTAAACATCAAGCTTGAAAACCTTTTTTTTTTCTCAATTTGTAGAAGTTCCAGAAATAGAAATAACAATAATTCAAAGTAGAGTTCCAATTTTGTCCCCTTTATTGGGCCCTGTGTGTATCTGTACCATGCAGGCCACACCCTTTTTACATTGATTTCCCTGTCTCAAGGATACTTTGTCAATTTATTTTGAAATACAATCAGCTGTAAAGGGCTGTACCAGGAAATATGATTAAATTACAAAATCAATTACAATGTAATATTTTTTTTCCAAGAAGGCTGCCATAATGAGTCAATCTATAGTCAACATTATATAACAATTATCAACTGCATCATAGTCACTGACATGCTTCTAAGAATCTTCATTCAAACCGTCAAAAGTGTAGAAATCCTAAAGGGAAGCTGGAAAACCCAATATTAAGAAGAAACTAGGGTTAAAAACAGAGCCCCACTTTGGAGGAAGCTTAATCAATTTTGAATACGAATCTAAGATTTCAGTATTGCTCTCTTAAAAGTGATCCTTTAATAAAATACAGAATCAGATCATCTTTTATTATCACCAAATCATATGGTTATTTCACCAGTAAATACTCTAAATTGAAATTTACATGTAGAAAACATGTGATTACAAAAATCCTAATTTATGAATATTTCATAAACTACATTGTACAAACCCTCCATTTTGTGGATGGAGACTCACTATTTTTAACTTAATTTTGGACCTAAATGATCAAAATATTTTATTATCCAAAAGTTCAAAATCTGTATTATTCCATCAGAAAGAGTGGTTCAAACAGGCAGACTTAGGTGTTGGTTTGTCAAAAGAAAGTCTTAAAAACTTTCCTATGGTATTTCAGTTTTGACTCACACAATCTCCCAAATAAGCATTCCAAAAGGTTGGAAAGTATGCAAAGTTCTGAATGTTACTTCAACAAATTTTAAAACTTTAAAACTTAAACTAATACTAAAGAGACTGATTGGCTGGATTAAACTCTTTCACAAACTGAGAGGTCTATTGACTTTCATTATGGGTGGAAGATTAAATATTACCTTTAGGTCAAGGTGGACAATATTTTTCTCATGTAGGTAGACAAGGCCCTCCAGGATTTGAACCATCATGCAAACGACATCCTTTTCACTAAAAGACTCCTCGATCACACATTCCGTGAACAGCTCTCCACCCGAACAACTGGGAAAAGGAAGACATTTCAAAATATATCTAGCTTTTAATTAGAGAGTAAACAATGTATGAGATATTGAAACAAGAAAATATTACATACATTCTGAGTAGACAAGTCAGGATGAGACACTAAAACCAAAATATGTTTTCAAATACATTGATTTTTATCCCTTGCTCAGTAGAAAGGGGATGTATTAAAATGAATAAACATAAATGCTGCAACATAATATTTTTTTTACAGCATCTGTAGCAACATTGTAGATACCAGTCTGATCTATGTCGGACTGGTGGTTACCCAGCTATGTGGTATTCTTGATTAACTGCAGGAAAAGACCACTTTCCTATCCCTCTACTCCTCCATCTTTGTTGAACAGGGATAAAGCACTAAACACATGTCCTCTGTAATGCTATTTACGTAATGAAAATATACATAAACGCAAAATACAAAGGCCATAGTAAATGTCAAATTCATTAAGGTCATATCAAGGTCAAATTGAAATGTAGTGAAGGTCAAGGTCATAGTTATTGATGTATCTAAGTCACAGTAAACTGGCGACAAAGAGTAACTCTAGGACTCGGTGAAGTACCATTATGATGGTGGATTACCAAATTCATTTAATACTATTTAGGTCATATTTAAATATCAAAGGTCATATTGAGGTGTCAAGGTCATATTAGTGAAGTAAATGTATCAATGTCAAGATAAACGTTCACAGTGAACTTACTACTCTGTGATCAGGATGAGTTCACTCTGAGTTTCAAACACTTCCTTGAGGTCGACTAATCTTGGATGTTCCAGTGCCATTTCCAACATGACAACCTCACGAAGGATTTCTTCGCGACAACTCTTGCCTCTACGTCGCTTGCGTATACACTTAGCAGCCACAACATCGCCATTTTCTTTGTTGACACAGCGCTTCACCACAGCAAACTTGCCCCTGAAACATTCAAATCCAGACAGATATGGTAATTGTCAATAACTGTCACCTTCATCTAAACATATATTATATAAAACTTGATTTGCAGTACATAGCTTTTACAAATAATAGTGCAAGAGAATGATACCTAATTGCTCAGTTAAAGTAATATTAACACTTAGACTTGATCGTCAAATTTGGTTATTTTTAGGGGTTATGAAGGATAGAGGCCATGGGCCATATGAATACACACACAAAAAAAAAAAAAAATGAAAAAATTAGAAGCCACAGGAAACCTGAAAATCTAATACACTGGTAGATTATATCAAACAAATTCAAAGTAAAGATTTCCCTACTCTTTTTTATAGGAAATATGGTAACCTAATGATGTTAATGTGTGACTTAACTATTCAACGTCATGATAACTGTCACGATTAATTTCATACACTTGTGTATACAGCAATTATCTTTTGTATAATAAATACATCTTTTACAGTGACTTGCTGTTAGCACAGATTAAAATTCCAAATTCTTCTACTATTATCATTCCAGGGCTTAACCCAAGTTTGATTGTAGGGAAATATATACCAGGGGCATCATATGTCGTCATTACGTGTTAAAGGCCCCACTACATTTTGTAGGTAGACTCACCTTCCCCTTTTCCAAAAGTTTTGTCAAAATGTATCTGACAGGAATGACACTGAATTTATTGACAATTTTCAATAAACAATAATACAACAGTGACCTTGGCCTTTGTCCACTGAAACACAAATGTTATTAAGGTATTCTTAGTCACGAATGTGCCTGACATTGATGTACACTGGTAAGTTTGATCTAAATATGTTAAGAATTAAAGCAGATAAGGTGATTGACACTGACAAAAGGATGGGTACGTGTTAACACGTCTTTCTCTATTATACCACTACAGTACATGACAACATCTTATAACAATAGAATTGAAAAATACAGAATATATTTCTTTTGTTGTTTGTTGGTCACAGTCCTTTAATAACAGATTTTTATCTGTTTTGCTACTATGATGACATAATCTACTCTTAGATTTGAATACTATATTGAATATTTGTATCAGTTAAGCAGACAGGTACACATGTATACAGGTGTACGTGGGACGTGGGGAAGTCGCATTCCTTACCTGTGACTCATATCTATAATTTCTGCATCATATTACAACATATGTACAGGTGATAGAGGGACAGCTCCAACACTTCAACACACCTTTATTACACAACAACAGATCATCTGTGTATAAAACAGTGCACCACATTTGGTGACCACATTTATCTCACGACAGACCCGGCTTTAACCTACGCCACAGAGGGAGGAACAAGTACAAAACCTACATCATTTAAATACAATTAAACACTGACTCATTATCACATTAATTAACGACTTCATGCAGTCTTTCTATTAATTCACCATGTAAATAAGTCATGCTTATGTTTGTTTGCTGGGTATATTGTCCAGTGTACTGTCATTTTGAGACAGAGTATTGGTGTAGTAGCTGGTGGCTACCTCATTGATGAATACATTAATTAACAAATTCAGCCTTCCTATTAATTCACCATGAACATAAGTAATAACTTTGCTTGTATGTTAGGTTTATTGTGCTGTGAACCATCATTTTGAGACAGAGCATTGTAATAGTAGCTGGTGGCTACCTCACTGAAAAACACATTAACAAATTCAGCCTTTTTACTAATTCACCATGTACATAAGAAATGTGTTGGTTTTCTTCTTCTTCTTCTTGGGTTTATTGTCCTGTGAACAGTCATGGTAAATTTGTTGTAGTAGCTGGTGGCTACCTGACTGATCAGTACTAGTGCATTTGGGGTAAAGTGCCTTGCCAAAGGTCACAGGATGGTCTAAAATCTCAGTTTGCATGAGAAACTACATATACCTCAGGAAGTAATGGAACACTCCTCTCAGATCTTTGTCTGAGGCTATATCATCTGATGCTCTAATGACTGAGCTATCATGCTACTACCACACCCCTAACAGTCCCTAATGATATTTTTGATACAAAATCCTTGAAATTCATTAAAATTTATTTTGAAGTGGAATATTGCAATTTCTATTTGTTGACATATTTTTGTGCCTCATAGTCTATAAATACTGTATGCATAGCTTAGAGAAAAATAAAGATCTACAAAATGCAACATTTTTGCAGCAGTATATCTTTTCAGAAATTTCTACAAAGTGGGTGCAGCTTTTCACAGAAATATATCTTTTTAGGATCATTCTTGTCATTGTAATTTTAGCTGTCACTGACAAACTAATTAACATAAAGAAATTGTAACAGTTTCATTTGTTATTGACTTGTTATACAATGTTGTCTTTGTACAATGTTGTCTCATGTCAAGTCAAATAATGTGTCAAGGTGTTGTTTTTTTTTTTTTTGGGGGGGGGGGGGGGGGGGGGGAGGTTCGTGTATGATAATGTATCACATGTGTAAATTCAGGAACTTTAAAAAAGAATTGTTAATGTTTTAACTGGTTTTTTAAATAGTAGATACTCCTATAGTCATCAGTCACTGGCTTTAGCTGACAAACATGTACATAAACAACAAACATAAACAATAGAAAGTCAACAACAAACAATAAACATTAGACAATGAAAAGACAATGAATAGGCAATGCACATATGAATAGCATAACAATACCATGGTAACTGTTGATATTAATTTCAGTCATCACAAAAAAAAAAACACAAACAGCAGAGTATATCTTCCATTGCTAATAATATGAACTGACTCACTGATTTACCAAATTAACAAATGTATTATTCAGTATAATGGGATTAAATTTTTACACAGTTAATCAGGAATGTATGTATGTAAATTTGTTTGCTCCCTTTTTTTTATCAATGTACAGTATATCCCTTATAATAATTGCATTATCTAAAGTTTGTATTCAGTTGTACAGACAGATTTTTATATCAATTTGTGGTTAAACATGGAGATTTTAGTACAGATTTTCTATGACATTCATTTATTTTGTGTGCCGTAAGTTTTTGCAGAACCACTCCCCCTGACATACAGGACACGAAGCAGAGTGAATCACCACCGTGTAATTTATGTCTTCGAAATATCGCCAGGGACCAACAGTTGGAGGCTAGTAAATCAGGCCAATAACACAGAAGTCAGTCAAATAACAAGAACACATGATCTTAACTTACTAGAGTTATACTCATGACAGCAGTATATAGTACACTTACCAAGTAAGGACAGTCTTACCAAAGTAAGGACAGTTATACTCATGATAGCAGTCTAGTACACTTACCAAAGTAAGGACAGTTATACTCATGATAGCAGTCTAGTACACTTACCAAAGTAAGGACAGTTATACTCAGCTATTAATATAAGCACTGTTACACATGTAAAAGCAATTTATGATCAGTCATATTTATGACAGTAATTGTTTACACTTGCAAAAGTAACTACTCAAACCTACGACAGTAATCAGTTACACCTTCAACAGTAATCTGAGTTGAAAAGTGAGTTACACTTACGACAGTAATCAGTTACACCTACGACAGTAATCAGTTACACCTACGACAGTAATCAGTTACACCTACGACAGTAATCAGTTACACCTACGACAGTAATCAGCTACACTTATGACAGTAATCAGTTACACCTACGACAGTATTCAGTTAACATTACACCTACGACAGTAACCAGTTACACCTACGACAGTAATCAGTTACACCTACGACAGTAATCAGTTACACCTACGACAGTAATCAGTTACATCTACGACAGTAATCAGCTACACTTATGACAGTAATAAGTTAAACCTACGACAGTATTCAGTTAACGTTACACCTACGACAGTAACCAGTTACACCTACGACAGTAATCAGTTACACCTATGAGAGTAATCAGTTACACCTACAACAGTAACCAGTTACACCTACGACAGTAATCAGTTACACCTATGAGAGTAATCAGTTACACTTACGACAGTAATCGGTTACACCTACGACAGTAACCAGTTACACCTACGACAGTAATCAGTTACACCTACGACAGTAATCAGTTACACCTTCAACAGTAATCAGTTACACCTACGACAGTAATCAGTTACACCTACGACAGTAATCAGTTACACCTACGACAGTAATCAGTTACACTTACGACAGTAATCAGTTACACCTACGACAGTAATCAGTTACACCTACGACAGTAATCAGTTTCACCTACGACATTAATCAGTTCCAATTACAACAGTAATTAATTCCACTTACGACAGTAATCAGTTACACTTACGACAGTTATCAGTTACACCTATGACAGTAATCGGTTACACCTACAACAGTAACCAGTTACACCTACAACAGTAATCAGTTACACCTACAACAGTAATCAGTTACACTTACGACAGTAACCAGTTACACCTACGACAGTAATCAGTTACACTTATGACAGTAACCAGTTATACCTACGACAGTAATCGGTTACACCTACAACAGTAATCAGTTACACCTACGACAGTAATCAGTTACACCTACGACAGTAACCAGTTACACCTACTAGTACTACAGTACAGTAATCAGTTACACCTACGACAGTAATCAGTTACACCTACAACAGTAATCAGTTACACCTACGACAGTAATCAGTTACACTTACGACAGTAATCAGTTACACCTTTGACAGTAACCAGTTACACCTACAACAGTAATCAGTTACACCTACGACAGTAATCAGATACACCTACGACAGTTATCAGTTACACCTACGACAGTAACCAGTTACACCTACGACAGTAATCAGTTACACCTACGACAGTAATCATTTACACCTACGACAGTAATCAGTTACACCTACGTTAGTAATCAGTTACACTTACGACAGTAATCAGTTACACCTACGACAGTAACCAGTTACACCTACGACAGTAATCAGTTACACCTATGACAGCAATCAGTTACACCTACGACAGTAACCAGTTACACTTATGACAGTAATCGGTTACACCTACGACAGTAATCAGTTACACCTATGACAGTAATCAGTTACACCTACGACAGTAACCAGTTACACCTATGACAATAATCAGTTACACTTACGGCAGTAATCAGTTACACCTACTACAGTAATCAGTTACACTAGTGCTTACGACAGTAACCAGTTACACATATGGCAGTAATCAGTTACACCTACGACAGTAATCAGTTACACCTACTACAGTAATCAGTTACACTTATATATAGACAGTAATCGGTGATGACTGTATAATCAGTTCCATCTTACACAGTAATTAAATACAATAAAGTATGATAGTTACCTCAACCTTTGATTATATGTTTTATACACTTCCAGGTATTTTTCTATGCTATCCCTATATTCACAATATTGATTTCCAGTGTCCAGCTTAGCTTGACCACAAGATTTATTTGGGAAACCCTGTTTCAAAGATAGCGCTGATTATATATCATGTGACCGTTTTGAAAACAAGGCAGTCATTTTGTAAACAGGAAAACCTTATGTATGGGGAAACACAGTATGTATATATGTACACCAGTTTTTCGACATCAGATTTAGTTATAACTCTTGCATGAATGGGTCCTATTTGCTGTGCATGGTGCAATTCCCTAGCGAAATCCTAGGGATTTCTTTTGCTCATTTGGCCATCTTTTCTTTTATAACTTGTTGTAACCCTTTTAAACAGCATGCAGCTGATTAATTTTGGAACACATTTAAAAAATGTTTACAGGTGTGTGCACTTATCATATATGGCGAAAAACATTTACACACCCAGACCTTTGATAAACAGCAAGAGATTTCCCTTCTATAATTATTAATTCACATTTTCGTGCACACATTTCAGTAAAATCAAATTGTCATTGTTCATTATAAGGTCATACACTTGATAGATATATGGAACAATAAAAAAAGTACAAAAAAAAAGTTTTATTGTGATGTCACTTAAGTTATGACAAGAATCAGTTACTATATATAGTAAGCTTCAAAAATAACAAAGTCATGATCACAACCAACGAAATTTTTGCAACAACAAAACTTTTAACTGATTCATGCTCCCGCAGTATTTACACTTACAACAGTTACAAATTCAATTACTTTCAAATGCTAATAACTTATTTATCATGGCCCAAGGGGGCTTACACATAAACTTGGACTTAAAGTCGGTGGTGAGTTTATTGCAGGACAATTAAATAACATGAGTTAGCATTTTAATCAACTGCAATAAACGTCGACATAGATGGGCTTATTACCAGGCATGGACTGTTTGTAACATAAATATTCCTTGATTTTATCATTTTGTCTCCCGGGAATAACAACTTTGTTAAGCAACTTTAATACAATTTTGAGAGGAAAATATTATTTGTTAAATTTTACTACATTATTTTTGGATTTGTTTGATTTTATCTCTACCTCAATAATATTTGTTAAGTTTTAATTATGCGTATAGGTCGTGTTGACCTTAATACAACTATTTATTATTGGCATGTGCGTCAAAATTTATCAGAAAGTTTACACAACACTGTTTGTGTGAAGTTGGGGAATGTCTGATAACACTGGAGAGATATCTGGTCACTCCCTCGGTCAGCTGGGCCCTATATATACCTATACAGGATCAGTCTGTATTGTCCAGTCCGTTTACACCCTAATCAGGTATTGGTCAATGCTGGACTTATCTAGCCATTGGCTTTACCTCATTACAGCCAGGTCAGACCACCACCGCACCAGTCCGCCACGGAAATATAAGGCCAATTTCAATATTGACTTGGGTTACTTTGTTGTCTCTGGGTGTTTCAGCTAACAATATGAAAACTTTAATTCTGTAGAATTTAACCTTCCCTTGTGGGTAAGCTCTTCTTTAGATAATACAAAGTCATATATCCTACAAATAGGTGATTAGGAACTGTTAATTCAATCGTATCCTGTATAATTCTACTTTACTATCATAATTCCAGTCAAATTCTTGGAGTTAAAAAATTAGAAAATTTACAGATTAGTTATAAATATAAATCATTTCGGTTAACATGCATTGGGAATCGGTTTGGAAATTCAATTGATCTATCACCATAATTTCCAACTTCGTTAGCCAAAGGTGTTCAATACAATACTCTAAGGAGAGTATCGTATTTAACACCGCACCCTTAGCTAGCGAAGTTGCATAATTTCTAACGCCACTAATGATTATTTACTGAAATGTGGAACAGAAAAATATTTAGTAGAGCAGTTTTATGATGATCAAATGTATTGAATATCTTATATTTCAAGCTAAATTCAGAAATACAGTTTTAAAGCATTTTATGGTAAAATGGAATTCATAATTTTTTTTCTCTTTTAATCACCGTTCACGACTGCTGTAATATGCCCAATCAAAATTGATCACAGAATTCTACCACGTTCGCTATGCAATGCCAGTTTTGATTGGTTTAAAACTGTATTATTTGCCAGTAATCCACTCTCGTGTCAATAATACATGCTCGTGAGTCACGGCTGTTACAATCTTTCCCCTCCAAAATTGTGCATTTGTAAACAAACATGACGTTGCCAAAACGTTTAAACGTCGGAGACGGTGTATTTTACAACGGAGAAATTTGCCAGATTGTTAATTTCGATCAACCCAGAGCAGACTTCGCTTAACAATATGTTGTAAGGTCAATTTCCACAGGCAACCTTTGGAGAGTATTTCTACATGTATTGCTGGCCGACATCCCCGAAAGTTCTCGTAACGTTACCGTCAACTGGCTTGGGATTGACGTCAGCTTTTGAATATACATTAGCATGCACGCCTTATCATTTCTTGTGAATTGTAACAGCCATATGCATGTAGCGACACATTTCCTCGGGGTTTCTTTGCCGTTTTTCTATTAGGAAGAGATAGATCTCAGAACTAAACAGTACATGGTAGAATAGAAATAATCAACTTTGACTAGTAAGTGTATTGTTGCAGGATAAACAACTTGGACTCGGATATTTTGCAATTTTTATTAATAACTCAGGCCTACGGCCCTCGTTATTAATCTAATTGCAAAATATCCTCGTTCTTGTAGTAGATCCTGCAACAATACACAAATCATCATTAATTATTTCTTAAATAAACCATGATCACTGTCATTATCTGAGGTAAAATGTTATTGATTAATTAGTTATTTTAGTTATTGATAAAATTAATTGATCAGAAAAAACAATGGAATCCAGTGAATTTAATAATAATGATCACCTTGCATCCTTGAAGTTAATTTTGTTTTTGTCAAGATCAAGTTTAAGGGTCATCTTAATTTACTAGTCTGATTTAATACATTTAACTATAACCACAGGGGCTTGATATGTTCCTATGACCCATGGATTATTTATAATAATAAGAGATATATGGTTGGACCCTGGGTTAATTTTTCATTCTGGGTCATCTGTCAAGCCCCTGTGAGTATACCAGTATTATGATATAAACCAATATTATTGCATGAGCATGTCATTTTTCCATAAAAGTACATGTACCACATGATATATATTTACATATATTTATATACATGTACATGTATATATAAAACAATAATAAGAACAAAACAAGAGTACCACAAAATGGAACACTATACATTTGTCCATTGCCAAGTACACAATCTTTTCATCAAATTGCAAAAAAATGGAAATGTAATATTATAAATAAGAACTGTCAAATCAAATTGCTGATAAAGAAAACACAATAAGATGTCATGACAAGATATCCCTGAGAATGTATATGCTCACTATAGTATGATTTGTGTTTGTTCAAACTTTTTCTATCTTTTCTGCTGAATTATCTGTCTTGTCAGCATGTATAAGCAAAATATGACAGCGCATTTTTGATGTATACTTACACTGACCATACCGGATGTATGTCTACACTGACCATACCTGATGTATGTCTACACTGACCATACTTGATGTATGTCTACACTGACCATACTTGACATAAGTCTACACTGACCATACTTGATGTATGTCTATACTGACCATACTTGGTGTATGTCTATACTGACCATACTTGATGTATGTCTATACTGACCATACTTGACATATGTCTACACTGACCATACTTGATGTATGTCTAAACTGACCATACTTGATATATGTCTACACTGACCATACTTGATGTATGTCTATACTGACCATACTTGATGTATGTCTACACTGACCATACTTGATATATGTCTACACTGACCATACTTGATGTATGTCTACACTGACCATACCTGATGTATGTCTAAACTGACCATACTTGATGTATGTCTAAACTGACCATACTTGATGTATGTCTAAACTGACCATACTTGATGTATGTCTAAACTGACCATACTTGATGTATGTCTACACTGACCATACCTGGTGTATGTCTAAACTGACCATACTTGATGTATGTCTAAACTAACCATACTTGATGTATGTCTACACTGACCATACCTGATGTATGTCTAAACTGACCATACTTGATGTATGTCTACACTGACCATACTTGGTGTATGTCTATACTGACCATACTTGATGTATGTCTATACTGACCATTATTGATGTATGTCTACACTGACCATACTTGGTGTATGTCTATACTGACCATACTTGATGTATGTCTACACTGATCACCATACTTGGTGTATGTCTACACTGACCATACCTGATATAGCTGTGTACATGTAGATATCATACATGTACATGTCTACACTGACCATACTTGATGTATGTCAGTTTGTCTACACTGACCATACTTGGTGTATGTCTATACTGACCATACTTGGTGTATGTCTACACATGTACACCATACCTGATATAGCTGTGTACATGTAGATATCATACATGTATGTCTACACTGACCATACCTGATATAGCTGTGTACATGTAGATATCATACATGTACATGTCTACACTGACCATACCTGATATAGCTCTGTACATGTAGATATCATACATGTCTACACTGACCAAACAAAGTTACACATAGACAGACATTCATTGCTTTCACTGGAGCATGAACTATGAAAATAAATTCCTATGTTTGTAAATGTGGATGTCTATTTTCTATAGCTAAGGCATACAGCCGCATAGTTGAGGAACAATTTCAATTAATGGATCAGATAGTTATCAATGGAGATACTAAAGGCATGTTGTTAAAAAGTATGTATTGTTATAACAGGAATTCTATTGTATAGACAGTGTTAGTAAATGCACAGAAGAAAAAATGTGCTTCAGGACAAGATCTCCCTGTAGGGTTTTCAATGACATGATCCTTCGGAGAATGTTTTTGACTCGATCATAAGACTGCACTCTTATGTTTGTAAGGTTATTTCTATTTGACATGACCCTTTAGACTTGTGATTTGACTTCTGATAATGCTATCTTTAAGAATTAACCAAGATAACACTGTTCCAAAATAACTATTCACTTTAGGTGTACTAAAAGTTGAGTATTTTTTATCATAAAAAGTAAAAGTGAAAGACACATCCGCAGTAAACAGGAAGTTTTACCAATTTAATAATCATGGAACAAATCTCCAATATATACTACTTTCCAGTTATATTACAATGTGAAAACCTATATATCTTATATTATTCAGTAGCATGCCTAAAACTAGCTATCTATATACCAGTAGGGTAGGGGTGTGTGGGAGTGAGGGGTGGGGGGGTAAACTTTTTGATACCATTAAAGAAATATAATGGTCATGGGTGCTCTAAATTTCCACAAGAAAAACATGAGTTCTGGACTCAAATATCCAAGTCCCAAAAATCATTATTTATTTACAACCGTGGTGATTCATTTCCATTTGTCAATGAACAATTAAAACTTGGACAATAGTCAGCCACTCAAGGCATTGATTCAGAATGTAGATATTTTCTTATGTATGTACATCCAACACCTACTTAATACTGATAAAACTGCTACACATGGATTTACTTCAGTAAAATTACAATCAAATCCACTCAACCAAAAAAGTGTGGAAATTTTTCTGGCAATGAATACCTAATTTGATATATGGTATGTTACAATTCTACTATAAAGAAACCTTATACATAAGTTTCTGTATGATAGGTCAGCCTTTTTCCTATGAGGGTCATTTCTGAGAGGTGGCAGTCCTCCAAAGTGCTGACACTTGATACTGTGAACATCATCTACTAAATCATTATGTCCTATACAATGAGATATGTTTGATACCTGATACATGTCAGTCAATAAGACTACACTAGTTAAAACAATACCTTTGATTCTGTGATCCTAAACTTGATTAATTAACAAACTTGGAAGCATATTCCTATATATCCCCATAATATGTGTATATGGTCAGTCAGCCCTAAGATTTAACTAGCCTACATTATATGCCTCTAATATTGATGGCTTCCGTAATAAAATCCTAACAACTTCCCAGTTTCATGTTATGCATATATACACTTTTCAAATTTCCAAAACTAAATTGCTGAGAACATCAAGTTTAAATCCACTGAGGTTGTTTAAAAAGTGTTGTATTCACTGATCCAAAACACATACCCCTACTGAACCACTGTATGAGGGGAAAGCTCACAATGGTTGTGTAAATATTCCATGAATGTTCACACTTAATCACTCAATATCACTATTGCATGTACAGTTCCACTTGAAGTATTATCATTCTATTGAGTGGAAGAGTATACATGCAATGATTATATTGTGATAAAAAGGTGTGCATTTCAAAAGCTAAGTACACCTGAAAAGTTTTATAAAATTATAGCCACTTATGATTATCTCCCCTTACGCAATTAATATGTGATAACCAGGTCTGACTGACTGACAAAAGTAATGCATACATGTATACATACATACACTTATACTTTTATAGTCATAAGCAGGGCATAGCACAAAACTATGATACATGTATTGTATAGAGATGTAGTATACAAAAAACACTTACAGGATATAAGTATTTACACATCTATCGTTTGATGCTGTGCATTGAAAGCTATCTAGTGTGTACATGTGTTGATCCTGAATTAATATGTTACATTACACACAACTAAATGTTATCAAACATGTTCTCATTCATTTCTTACCAATTGTTAATAAACCCATGCCCTGGTCATGATCATAAGCCTATTACAGTTCAGCAAAGATGCAAACAAATCAGATCACTACTATCATTTCATGCAATAATATAAGTTCACTCCCAAGTATTTTTTGTACGATTTTTTCATAAGAATCTCAGCAACATTTCCAAAATTTTGATGAGTCCTAATGCTAAGAAATACACTGGGGATCGACTCAAATTTGAGGAATAAGTACCACAGTAAAATTATGACTCAAATATCTGAGTCTCAAAAATTACTGACTTCCTACTTCGATGAAAGCCCTGATCTACCATACACATTTATACACCCCTTGAGGTATAAGTGCATATTTCCATTTCTGTTTATGATCCATCAATTTATCAATCATTGATTTCTTTTGAAATTGTGTATAAACAATTTTGAATTTGACGGTGATTCCAAACACTATAAATACTACATTAGGATGCTAGGAGTATATTTATCCACACAAACACAGAACTTTTAGACACTGTTGCTGGTAAATTCTGTGATATAGGATTATCTGATATACTCATACAGAAAAAAAACTGTTTAATATGGCCTAAAATTTAGAATAAGTACTTCAAATAACAGATTTATATATGTACACCATGTATTCAGTATGCATATCCTGGACACAGTCATACTTGAAAAAAAAGATAATGGCCTATAGCATTTTATTTTTAGAATATGTACTTTAAATTCAAATACCAGAGGTAAACAGTATGCATATCGATAAAATAAATTTATATTCTTTCATCCAAAATTTACTCTTATATTGTCCCAAATGGCCGCTCATCTGTCATTATATTAGAAGTCTTCCTATTTTTCCGCTACTGTATATACATGTACTACAGTACAGAGAATGCCTCAAATGATTTACTCTATGGCTGTCAATGTATGGCTACTACACTGTAATAAATACATGTATAGGGAAATTCATAATATAGAAAATATAGTATAAAGTTCATAGTGTCTATTAGATAAAGAACTAGGTTTATAGTATCCTATCTCAAGGAAGAGTAAATAAACTTGTTTTTATTTTAGGGTGCTCTTCTATTTGAACATTGACCTTGGCATTGCCAACATGATGATATCTAATCAATAGATTGTTTATATTAGTGTTTCTTTTTTAAGAGATAGTCAGATAGATGGGTTATAATGTCAGTTTTCCATGTTTTTCTCCCGGGCACTGACATGTGTATCTCAATATCTTTATTTAATCTGTTATCATTGAAAAGAACTGAATACATTGTACAACTCTAATTAATGTAGTAAAACAGGACATGCAAAATGAAGGACACATTTCAATGACAAGTTATATTGGTGGATCTGGGGAAGAGGATGTTGGAGGGGAGGAGGGGGGCAGGGGTCTATAGGGGTTCATAACATTAAGCGAAGGTTTGATTTTCAGCACATCAAAGTTGAACACTCAACCCTACTTGACAGCCTGGACCCACCTCTGCAACACATTGTACAAGATCTATGCTCACCTGCCAATTTCTCCCTGGACGTCATACTTGTCTGCGAGGGCACCACTTACGATGGAGGTGTTAGGCTGGTATTTACAATCTTTTTGGAATCCGTCTACACTATTGTGATAATGGACACTGTGTAGTCCATTCATTCTGATGCTATAATTCCAATGTCTTCATCCGAAACTACACACAATATACTAATCTATCGCAGTTGTCAACATCATAACAGTATTCATCATTTTCACAAACAGGTCGTTGTCACAATTGTTCATGGATTCTTTGAATTCCAAAGAATATTGTCGCAATGACTTGGAATTCCTGAAAGTGTTCAACCTAAATACACGTTTTGCCCCAGTTGTTAAGGTCACCTTGTTCGAACATAGCCACTTCGATGGCTTCCTGTTTCAGGTTGTAATCATGTCCAGCTCCTGAGTGTCTAGACCGTGCGATCGGAAAGTGCACTTACTTTTCCTTTGACGTATGTTACACACACTGTGTATTCCAGGGTGACTGTCGTTCAAAAGCGGAAATGGGCACACTTCCACAAAGGTCGTCTCATAACGAGACTCTACAAAATAACGTACAAAACGGACACGGTTGTGAATAAAATATCCGGAATTTACTTCCTATAAATACGTTTTTGTCATTACATTATTTTTACTGGAGAGACTTAAGAAATATATTTGCGTGTACATGTTATCATAAGTGTTATAAAACTTTCTCACTACACAATAACGATATTAAACTAATCGTAAAGTTTAATAATGTCTTTCTTTTTCTTCCTCACCGGTCGGTTGACATTTTATAATCGCCCTGATCTACATGTGCACTTTGGCCAGTATGTTTACATTTTGACCTGCGGTGTGCCTCAGGCTGAGGACTTGAGTGGTAGGTCTAATGGTTTAAGTCGATAATACATATATGTAAAGTCTGTGTTAGCATCTTATAAAGTCATAAAATAATCATATGCAAGACATAAGAAAAGAATATGTACATCGATTTGGAACAGAGTGATGACATGCCATATCTGTAGTTTGTACAGGCCTAATAATGTATTGTAGAAATCTAGTTATTACACGCAAGCAGTTCGACTATATTTTTCGTATAAACACCAATTTCTCATTAATTTTATTAGTTTTCTTTTGCTTTGTCGATGACATTGGGTGTTTGGTTAAGCCCTGACAAACTGTCATGCTTCTCATTGCTATTCACTGATGAGGGTAATACATTTATTAGAAATAAGGGAATATTTATCAGTAATAAATAATATTTTTTCCTAATGTACAAAAATATTTCCTGGTGACATAGCTAAAACAGTTTGTAAAAAACCTCCATAAATTTGCATCTAACAGAGACAAATGACACAGGAAATATTTATGTTGAATTTATATAAAAAAAACATGAGGGACATTTTTATTTGAAGATAAAATCCAGATGATTTTCTTTAAATATAAAAATTATATATAATCTAACCCACAATTGGATGCCACTCTATGCAAAGGGGCTAAGAGAAGCATGACCTGAATAAGTATGAATGTAACAGGAGAGGAGAAAATGTAGCGGCCAGACCCGGATTCGAACCCGGGACCTCCGAACACTAGCCGGATGCTCTACCAGTTGAGCTACCTGGTCACCGATGATCGACCCAGTCCAGTCCCGCTACATGAACGCATAAATTAATGTCACTCAATAACGATATTTCATGCTAACAATGTCTTCAGTTATACCAAAAATATATTTCACAAATGGGGCTTATATTTTGATATGTACTTTTCAAGAGTGCGCAGCAAGTTCCACAAATGAAATACATTTGTATATTTTGTATTACTGAAGATACTGTTAGATATTCTGGTTATTACATTTTTATAGCAAAATATGCGGGTCAGCTTTTAATTTTCCCCATTGTCATTTGTAAGGAGTGTTTTGATTGTTAAAAGTGATATTTTAAACTAGTGAAAAATATCATAAAATATCACTTTTATAGAATGAATAATTTTTGATATTTCACTGGTAAATATGTAATAAAACCTTGTCCCTGTAAGTATGATGTACATCTTTAGTATATAGGCCTTCTTATGTATAAATTGTGATAATCATAATTTAGTGTAATTGTGTTTTGTTTTATGAGAGCCTGATGTTACTCTGTCCTCACTATAATAGTGAACACTATGTTTAGTACGGACCTCCATATTTACTTATTATAATCCAATGTTATGTTTTGTTTTAGGCGAGCCAGCTGTGACCCTGTCCCCGAAGTGTACAACATGTTTAGTACGGACCTCTGTATTTACCAATTATAATCAAGTGTTTCGTTTCAGGAAAGCCAGATGACATCCCTAGCCTGTCCCTAACTATGATAGAGTACAGTATATTTAGTACGGACCTCCATATTTACTAATTATAATCCAGTGTTGTGTTTTATTTCAGGCGAGCCAGCTGTGACCCTGTCCCCGAAGTGTACAACATGTTTAGTACAGGCCTTCTGATATTGACTCGCCCCCTCCCTGTACTGAGGGACAGCATCTCACCTCTGTTGACTGATGTGGCAAAGATTGTCAGCAACACTCTCTACGTTCATATACAGCCCAACACACCTCGCGACAATAAGGTGTTTGCAGTTTCACAAACTCCGTATACCCACGAACTTAGGACATTGATCACTCAGTTGTATACCTCTAGTGCTTCTGTCTGCAATCATCTGGATGTCAACATCTTGTTAGGTCATATTTCCAACAAGAGTTATTTCCCTTGGGATGTCAGTTATAGGATAAAACCTGGCTGTGATGTTATCCTGTTTGATGATGACTACTGGCTTAATGGCAAAGAGGACACAGCCAGGACCAGTTTACTGGACCACATTTCCAAAAAATTCCAGCCTGATTGTCACCGAATGCCTTCTATCGATGTAGTCAATATATGTGAAAGAAAAAGTGAAGAATTATCGTCCCAAACAAATGGTCAGAGTGAGACGTCGTCCCTTATTTCCAGTTTTGCTAACACAGTTCTGGGTGGTACATTTGATCACATACACGCTGGTCACAAGATCCTACTTGGTGAGGGATGTTTGCTTGCAGACAAACAGTTAACTGTTGGGGTCACCAATGGAGATATGAATAACAGTAAGTCAATGTTATTAAAATTGTATGGTTCACAATTGATAGGAAGATCTTCAGTCTGTGTCAGAGTCTCCTTTGTGTGGTGAGCGTGAATAACCATTGGTAACATCATGGTTAAGTTAGAAATCAAAACACACTGTTTCTAATTTAAAAACGATAAAGCATGAACTACAAATACATTTTGTTGCTTTATAGAAAAGATGTACCGGTATCCTGATTCTGAAGTTGATATTGAAGTTTGAAATGCTATGTACTTAAAAAATATTTTTTTTACTGAGGAATAATCAAAGACTTTTTGTCTCACTATCAAACCACCACTAATCCGGTTGTCCTACTAACAATCACCACTAATCCTGTTGTCCTACTAAACACTGACAACCATCAATAATCCTGTTGTCCCACTAAACACTAACAACCACCACTAATCCTGTTGTCCCACTAAACACTGATAACCATCAATAATCCTGTTGTCCCACTAAACACTAACAACCACTAATCCTGTTGTCCCAGTAAACACTGATAACCATCAATAATCCTGTTGTCCCACTAAACACTAACAACCACTAATTCAGTTCACAGTCACTACTAATCTTGTTTTCCCACTACATACTAGGATTGACATCAGATGAATCTATTAATATGCTATTTTTTAATTCCAGAAAAGACTCTGTCGGAGCTGATTCAGCCAGTGCAGTCAAGACTGGAGTCTGTTAAATCTTTTATACAGAATGTTCGCCCAAACATCAGTTCAAATGTGGTTCCTATCTACGACGCGTTTGGTCCGACAATCACAAACAATGATCTACAGTGTATCATCCTCAGTCAGGAAACCAGGAAAGGGGGACAGATGGTCAATGATGAACGTCAAAAAAAGGTAAGGAGGACAAATGGTCAATGATGAACGCCAAAAAAGGGTAAGAAAGGGGGACAGATGGTCAATGATGAATGAATGCCAAAAAAAAGGTAAGAAATGGGGACAAATGGTCAATGATGAACGCCAAAAAAAGGTAAGAAAGGGGGACAGATGGTCAATGATGAACGCCAAAAAAAGGTAAGAAATGGGGGCAAATGGTCAATGATGAACGCCAAAAAAAGGTAAGAAAGGGGGACAGATGGTCAATGATGAATGAATGCCAAAAAAAAGGTAAAAAATGGGGACAAATGGTCAATGAAGAACGCCAAAAAAAGGTAAAAAATGGGGACAAATGGTCAATGATGAACGCCAAAAAAAGGTAATAAAGGGGGACAGATGGTCAATGATGAACGCCAAAAAAAGGTAAGAAAGGGGGACAGATGGTCAATGATGAATGAATGCCAAAAAAAAGGTAAAAAATGGGGACAAATGGTCAATGATGAACGCCAAAAAAAGGTAAAAAATGGGGACAAATGGTCAATGATGAACGCCAAAAAAAGGTAAGAAAGGGGGACAGATGGTCAATGATGAACGCCAAAAAAAGGTAAGAAATGGGGACAAATGGTCAATGATGAACGCCAAAAAAGGTAATAAAGGGGGACAGATGGTCAATGATGAACGCCAAAAAAAGGTAATAAAGGAGGACAGATGGTCAATGATGAACGCCAAAAAAGGTAATAAAGGGGGACAGATGGTCAATGATGAATGCCAAAAAAAGGTAAGGAGAACAAATGGTCAATGATGAACGCCAAAAAAAGTTAATAAAGGGGGACAGATGGTCAATTATGAATGCCAAAAAAAGGTAAGAAATGGGGACAGATGGTCAATGATGAATGCCAAAAAAAGGTAATAAAGGGGGACAGATGGTCAATGATGAATGAATGCCAAAAAAAGGTAATAAAGGGGGACAGATGGTCAATGATGAACGCCAAAAAAAGGTAATAAAGGGGGACAGATGGTCAATGATGAATGCCAAAAAAAGGTAATAAAGGGGGACAGATAGTCAACGATGAACGCCAAAAAATTAAGAAGGGGGGGATAGATGGTCAATGATGAACGCCAAAAAGTTAAGAAGGGGGGATAGATGGTCAATGATGAACGCCAAAAAAGATTCGAAGGGGGGACAGATGGTCAATGATGGCCATTAAAGTTAGAAAGGGAGGAGGGGGCAGATATTAACAATTAACAATTAATGCTGAAACAAGGTTTTTGAGTAATCTCAATTACAGTTCAAATTATCATACTGTGTCACTTTCAAAGTTGTCTTTATGCATTTGTCACGAGCTAAGAGCAAGTTGAGGCGTTGTACTCAAGTAAGATGTCTGATATCCTTCATAGCTCTAATTGTATACAATTTTGAATGCTGTACATTGATGTTTAATGAATCATTTAACTTCAAACATCACAGTAATCATATTGTAGAAAATATTGACAAAAATATTAGACAATTGATTATATATCAACATTTTCATTGGTAGGGTTTTCCACTCATGGAAGAATTTGTCATAGAGCTTGTGGAAGATCAACATCATAGTGAATATGAAGAAAACAAAATCAGCTCGTCATCTTTCCGCAAACGATTGCTGGGGACTGTAATAAACACTCCACAGGTAGGTCATATTGGAGAAGGTATGTTACACTAGCACTGGAATCTACACCTTTAATCTTTTATACAGTTGTGACTTAGGTATATATACCCCCATTAAGGTGGTCACACACACTTCAACCAAAATTTTGATATCATTTAATTTTCTTTAGATTTTGTCAACTTAAATAAGTGTATACTCACCACTCACTAGCGATTTTGTTTTAAGTTTTGACCACCAATTATGGAGATATTGTTTCTCAAATCAACACTCCTTGGCATAAAAAAAAAAATCTTCAAAATGATAAGTTATATATTGAAAAAAATTTCCTCTGAATCAAAATATGTTTTATATATCACTATACTTTTCTTTTAAATGAGAGGTTGGGACTTATTTTAGTTCATATAGCTCTTTTCTCCAAAGTAAAGATGTTATTTATCTCCCACCGATTGGTCTCTGTGTCCATCCGTTTGTCTATCTATCTGATTAGGGTAGCATTTTAGTTGGTTAGAACAGTGGTCAAGCAGACTGAAGTTCCTAAATAACTGTTAATTTCTAACTTTTTGATAATTAAAATTTTTATTATTTTTTGATCAACTTTCTTGAAAATAATTCTGATGAAGTTTCGTTAGTGTGCACAGTAACTTAAATAGCTATAGGGGTATTGTACATATCTATGGTATTTAAGGTAGCATTGCTTTGAGGTGAGGGTCACCTTTATGAATAGAAACTAAATTTTACAGAAAAGAGATTTCAATTTTGATGTGAGGTATAGTATTTTGAGGGAGAACCTTGTCATCAAGTAGGAGGTGTGGTGTAGTTTGAGTGAGAGCCTTGTTAAGTAGGAGGTGTGGTGTTGTTTGAGCGAGACCTTTGTTAAGTAGGAGGTGTGGTGTTGTTTGAGCGAGACCTTTGTTAAGTAGGAGTTGTGGTGTTGTTTGAGCGAGACCCTTGTTAAGTAGGAGTTGTGGTGTTGTTTGAGCGAGACCCTTGTTAAGTAGGAGGTGTGGTGTTGTTTGAGCGAGACCCTTGTTAAGTAGGAGTTGTGGTGTTGTTTGAGCGAGACCCTTGTTAAGTAGGAGTTGTGGTGTTGTTTGAGCGAGACCCTTGTTAAGTAGGAGTTGTGGTGTTGTTTGAGCGAGACCCTTGTTAAGTAGGAGGTGTGGTATTGTTTGAGCGAGACCCTTGTCAAGTAGCAGGTTTGGGGTGGTAAACCTTGCTCAGTTTGGTATTTGTAGACCAATGTCTGACTGTCTTTGATTACAGTGTAACTCACTGGTACTGTATTATATTTGTAGAAGAAAGAAGGATTGATGTCAGTACCCTTTGTAATAGGACTGACTGGAGGTATAGCTAGTGGAAAGTCAGCTGTGTGTAAACGACTGGAAGGACTGGGAGCTGTCAGTATCGACTGTGATAAACTAGGTAAGTCATCTATTGCTATTACCCTCAGTAAAATTTAAATTATTCTCTCATTGATTTCCATCCTCAATGCTGCAGGGGTTCACTTTTGCTCTCAGCACCTCTGTAAAATGTTGAGGCAAAATCAAAAGTTTGAATACCGCCATCACACAGATAAATAAACAGACTAGCTTGATCCATTAATGTACATAGAGAGGTGTACTTTTTATGTACAGTACCGGTATATATATATAAATATCACTGTATCAAAGGTGTACAGGGCATGATAATTAATGTGTATTACATCATTAATACTAATATTCCATAAAAAAATTTGATGTTTATCCAGGCCACCAGGTGTACAAAAATGGCCTACCGTGTTACGACAGACTGGTCGAGGAGTTTGGGTCATCCATAGTTGGTGAGGACAAGGAAATCAATCGGCCAGCACTGGGTCGTATTGTATTTAGTGACCCAGTAAGTATTGGAAGTTTGAAATTACCAAAATCATTATGTAACTTTCCATCAAAATTTGTCACTAAGGAACTGTTTTTAAGAATTCAATAAGTACACAGTTTTATGTACTGGTACTAAATGTTGTTATTTGCGTGGGGGTTAAATTTCTTGTGAAGGTTCCACGAAATTTAGTATCAATCTGATTAGACCTGACATCACAAATGTCTGTCTTAAAAGTCATTATGGAATTAATTTCTCTCCTTGTAGGAAAAGCTGAAGATGTTGAATTCAATTGTCTGGCCAGCAATTTCTAAGCTAGCAGAGGAGAAGATACAGCAATTCAGGCTTGGTATGTCTTAACTAACCTCTCTGTAACAACCACTATCACTATACATAATAACCTCTCTATAACAACCAGAAATGACCTCTCTATAACAACCACTACCACTATAACAATTATAATGACCTCTCTATAACAACCACTACCACTATAACAATTATAATGACCTTTCTATAACAACCACTATCACTATATCAAATTTAGCACTCCTGCCTGACAACCTGGGTTTTCTCTGGTGGCTCCAGTTTTTCCCCACAGTAAAACCCCTCACTTGCTTCCATCTGGGCAAACAAGAGTGATTATTTGAGTTGTTATAGCTTATTTCGCATTATTGTAAAATAAATTTAGTTAACATTTTACAGGAAAATAAATAGTTAATTTCAGTGATAAAATGTGGTGCCTTGCAAAATGATGTTTATCGTGTTCAAATAATTTTGGCCATGACTAAATTTGAACATTCTCTGTTTTTGAGTCCACTTGGATAAACAATGCTTCAGAAGATTTAGTCCAGATAACATGTAATCAACCCATTCATGTACGAATAAAGTGTTTTGTAAGGAAATGCTGGCAAAAGATGGAAGGATGACGGATGCCATTAGGAGATTGTTATAAATGACAATATCATTGACTGTATTGTATCTTTCAGACGGAAGACAAGTGGTGGTTTTAGAAGCTGCCCTTCTTTTAGATGCTGGCTGGGACAGTCTTGTGCATGAAGTATGGACGTTAATCATTCCAAGGCAGGAGGTAGGTCTGTGTATAGAATGAATGAAACAACAGGGTACTGTCACACTACAAGGCTGTCTGTCACAGAAAGGCTCCGACTCTGTGACTTAAAAACCCTGGATCACTTCAAATGAATGTAGCACTAGGCTTAAAATTTGTTATCACAATTCCTCTGAAAGTATGCTCAAGGGTGGACAAGTTACTCATAGTTCGTAGAAGTGCAACAGCACTCTCGTTTGCTAAGAACAGGAATTTAAACTTCAGGATCAAAGTTTGTTTGATAAGGTCTTATTTAATACATCTGTATCTTCTTTATGGAAACATTTCATAAGATCAGTATGAAAAAGTACTCAAATCAGTGACCCAACTTTTCATTGAACGTGATAGCTCAGTCGTTCAGAACACCTGAAACGTAGCCTCAGGTGAAAATGTTCTCGACACTCACTACCCATGGCAGTTTGTGTTTCTCAGAAAGCTGAGAAATGGGCCAATCTGTGCTGTTCAGGTTGTGTTCTTAGGCAAGAACTTTACCCTAATTGCTCATTGGATGACATTTAATGAGCTTCCCATATATTGTTCACTGAGGTAGTCACTAACTACTACAAGGAGGCCCAACCTCAAAATGACCCAGGCTGTTTACGGGGAGATAAACCCAGCAAATTAAAAAAACTTTCTATTGATGTAGCTCAAAAGTTTTCTTGGAAATTATTTTTTACATTCCTTCCAGAAAACCATCTAATTGTAATAAAACAGCCATTTTAATAACAAAAACAAATGATCCTTCACATGGTGTTTTAGTTGATACATTTGAAGGAACAACATAATAGTTCATTAAACTTTTTCAACTTTCAGGCAATCAAAAGAATGGTGGAGAGAAACAAGTTTTCAGAAGAAGAGGCTTGTAAGAGATTGGACAGCCAAATGACCAATCAGGAACGAGTTAACAGATCACATGTAGTGTTGTGTACCCAATGGGAGTATGAGTACACTCAAAAACAAGTGGAGAAAGCATGGTCACTGCTGAGTGATCGGCGAACAGTTCAAAACAAACTTTGACGACAAATACTTCTGAGCAATCAACAGGCTATTAACAACGAACTTTGACTATAAAAACTTCTGAGCAATCAATAAACCGTTCAAAGAAACTTTGAACTAAAATTAATTTAAACATTCAATGGACTGTTCACATGTTTTTGATTACCGGTACCAAAATCCTCTGAGCGATCTATGTACCATTTAGAATAAAGAAACAGGTTTCTAACACATCTGCAGAGGAACTACATGTATATATATATTTCATACTTATTTTCATGCAAATTGAAGACGCAATAGAGAGTTGTCCCCTTACATCCTGATTGCTGATATTCGATGTATGCAGATTTATATTTAACTAAAGATCTCATGTTAGATTAAATATATATTTATACAGTTATATCAATCTTGTTTTACCTGGTATTTTAAAAGAAATTTTAATAAAAAATGATAAGAAATATGTTTATTTAGTAATATATACAATAAATACAATGAAATTGGCCAAGACTTGCATAGCTACACTCCTGTTCCCTCATTAGTCAATAATCCATGGTTACTTGTACCATTCAGGGTAGGGGGCCGCGGTGGCAGAGTGGTTAAGGTGTCCCGACACTTTAACACTAGCCCTCCACCTCTGGGTTGCGAGTTCGAAACCTACGTTGGGCAGTTGCGAGGTACTGACCGTAGGCCGGTGGTTTTTCTCCGGGTACTCCGGCTTTCCTCCACCTCCAAAACCTGGCACGTCCTTAAATGACCCTGGCTGTTAATAGGACGTTAAACAAAAACAAACCAAACCATTCGGGGTTAAAAGGGGTCCAGTGTAAATTTAACTGATGACAATCAAAATCTAATTGGTGTACAACTTAGTTATAATACTACAGTGTGAATATTAACTAAATCTGTTAACTTCCTATTTCAAGTGATCTGGTGGGACCTTTGACCTTCTTACCTTGCCATTCATGATAAGTGTGTGCCTTTTACACTAGAACTGTCATCAGGATGGCTGAGTAATACCCCCACTCCTTAATCCACCCCAATTCACACTCCACCCAAACACTTGTTGATTAAGGTCAGAACTGTCACGGGATGGCCGACTATGCTCCACAATCCAACTATATACACACTGGGCCAAAAACACTAGTTAATTAAGGCTAGAAATGTCATCAGAATGGCTGACACAAATTAAAACAAAACATTTGCAAAGATGTAGGAAGTACAATATTTCCTGTGGTCAGATGGGCTGATTCCTGTACACCCGCCTTTGAAGCACTATAAAATAAGACAAATACAGGTGAACTTGATCCATAGTGTCAGTCACTGAACTACTGTAATACAGTACATGATTGACATTTGACTTTTGGTCACATAACACCCCAAATTTTGTTGCTGTGTACCTTTCATCAATGGTTACAATACCTGCCATTTCCAAGATAATTAGACATTTCAGTACTGTAATGTATCCGTAATCTTTTACCTTAATCTTATGATTTCAGAAGTTTCTCAAAGTGTAGCTTACACCAATACCTACAGTAGTTACCTCCTAAGGTATCATATTATGCAATATACCTACCGTTTCTGATCTAATCGGCCATTTCAGAAGTGTGATGCAGCTGTGAACTTTGACCTGATGACCTGGGAGGTTCGTTTCCTGTACCTTGCGTAAATGCCTATATTTCTTAAATGCATGAGGATGTTTCACTTAGTGGCATCTAGGGCCAGAATTGTGCCTTCAGACATACGGACACATGCATGCAGACTTGTGGGGTGCAATCTTTCGTTTGTCAATTTGTGGGGTACACCTCGTAAGTTGATTCACATTTCATAATCTGTTTCTATGTCCATTCATTCCGTCGCTAAAAAAGCACATGCGCAGTGAGATTTAATACTGAGTTATGGGAAACAAAGGAAATTACTTATATAGATATATTGATGCAATGAATCGGTTAATGCACCTCACAACTACCAATTCTGGTAACCCTTCCACCCAACATTGTTGCAGGAGGTATCATAATAGGAAGATGTCAGTAAATAGGAGAAAGTTTAGAGTGGAAGAACAACAGGTCCATAAACACAATTAGCTTTTTAAAAGTAGGTCAAAGGTCACAGTCAAGGTTAGCAGACCCACAAATGTAATTCCCATGGAAAGGTCTTGTCACAAGGAACACACTTGTCGAATACCTAAGCTGTATCCTAAATGGTATTGACACAACAGTTTTATAAAACCTTAACCTAGCTGTCGAAGGCGGTGCTGATGCTAATGGCGAGGCAGGGGGTATAGCAATAGCTCTGCTGGAATTCGTCTGGCAACCTAATAAAATTTATAGTTTTCTGAAAATTCATTAGGACTCGAATTCTTCAGGCATTTGTATGTAACAGAGCACATGGTTGATTAAATTTAAATCACTGTCTCTGCGAGGGATCTAACCCATGACCTCTGGTTTATTAGTCTTATGCTCAACCGGTCAAACTAAAGAGAAGATCTCTCTAGCTTAGCAGTATATTGCAACTACTTTTTACCATAACATATAGAATGTTATGTCTTGTAGATACCAAGTAGGTTATTTCTACCTTATGACTTCCAAGCATAAAACAGTAACACCAGGTCTTCAGTCAGAATTACACATGTGTACAGTAACACCAGATCTTCAGTCAGAATTACACACATGTACAGTAACACCAGATCTTCAGTCAGAATTACACACATGTATACAGTAACACCAGATCTTCAGTCAGAATTACACATGTGTACAGTAACACCAGATCTTCAGTCAGAATTACACATGTATACAGTAACACCAGATCTTCAGTCAGAATTACACACATGTATACAGTAACACCAGATCTTCAGTCAGAATTACACACATGTGTAGAGTAACACCAGATCTTCAGTCAGAATTACACATGTACAGTAACACCAGATCTTCAGTCAGAATTACACACATGTATACAGTAACACCAGATCTTCAGTCAGAATTACACACATGTGTACAGTAACACCAGATCTTCAGTCAGAATTACACATGTATACAGTAACACCAGATCTTCAGTCAGAATTACACATGTACAGTAACACCAGATCTTCAGTCAGAATTACACACATGTACAGTAACACCAGATCTTCAGTCAGAATTACACACAATATTGTACAGTAACACCAGATCTTCAGTCAGAATTACACACGTGTATACAGTAACACCAGATCTTCGGTCAGAATTACACACATGTATACAGTAACAACAGATATTCAGTCAGAATTACACACATGTGAACAGTAACACCAGATCTTCAGTCAGAATTACACACATGTATACAGTAACACCAGATCTTCAGTCAGAATTACACATGTACAGTAACACCAGATCTTCAGTCAAAATTACACATGTGTACAGTAACACCAGATCTTCAGTCAGAATTACACACATGTACAGTAACACCAGATCTTCAGTCAGAATTACACACATGTATACAGTAACACCAGATCTGCAGTCAGAATTACACACATGTGTAGAGTAACACCAGATCTTCAGTCAGAATTACACATGTGTACAGTAACACCAGATCTTCAGTCAGAATTACACATGTGTACAGTAACACCAGATCTTCAGTCAGAATTACACACATGTATAGTAACACCAGATCTTCAGTCAGAATTACACATGTGTACAGTAACACCAGATCTTCAGTCAGAATTACACACATGTATAGTAACACCAGATCTTCAGTCAGAATTACACATGTGTACAGTAACACCAGATCTTCAGTCAGAATAACACATGTGTACAGTAACACCAGATCTTCAGTCAGAATTACACACATGTATACAGTAACACCAGATCTTCAGTCAGAATTACACATGTATACAGTAACACCAGATCTTCAGTCAGAATTACACACATGAACAGTAACACCAGATCTTCAGTCAGAATTACACATGTATACAGTAATACCAGATCTTCAGTCAGAATTACACACATGTACAGTAACACCAGATCTTCAGTCAGAATTACACACGTGTATACAGTAACACCAGATCTTCAGTCAGAATTACACACATGTATACAGTAACACCAGATCTTCAGTCAGAATTACACACGTGTATACAGTAACACCAGATCTTCAGTCAGAATAACATACGTGTATACAGTAATACCAGATCTTCAGTCAGAATTACACACATGTATACAGTAACACCAGATCTTCAGTCAGAATTACACACATGTGTACAGTAACACCAGATCTTCAGTCAGAATTACACACATGTGTAGAGTAACACCAGATCTTCAGTCAGAATTACACATGTATACAGTAACACCAGATCTTCAGTCAGAATTACACACGTGTACAGTAACACCAGATCTTCAGTCAGAATTACACACGTGTATACAGTAACACCACATCTTCAGTCAGAATTACACATGTACAGTAACACCAGATCTTCAGTCAGAATTACACACATGTACAGTAACACCAGATCTTCAGTCAGAATAACACACGTGTATACAGTAACACCAGATCTTCAGTCAGAATTACACATGTATACAGTAACACCAGATCTTCAGTCAGATTTACACCCATGTACAGTAACAAACAAGACAATTTGTGTCAAATCTTTTTATTAAGATTATTGCATAGAAGTGTTATACTTGGCTAAATAAAACAACAAAAAGCAGTTGAGACTGTTCTTCATAACTTTAACATAACGGTATAATGCCCACGATTCATTAATGACAGGAAACAGTAACAACACTCGACAGAAACAAAGATAAAAGTGACAGCATCAGCGATTACAATTATGCATAAACAAACAAACAAACAATTGTATTTTCAGTTTCATCAAACGAAAGGAGGTAGGTAAAAATTTTGTTCCTTTTTAAAACTACACGTGTGAAATGAAACTGATATGGCTAATAACCCTTTACGTCACAACCTTGGTCACGCTTTCGATATATTTCTATACAAGAGCTTTCCTGTAACATTACATACACATATTCATGTCCTGCCCTAAATGGATCGTAATGTAACTGTGGTCATTGATATTTCAATGCCTCCATTAGGAATCAAACCACAGACTCCTGGATTTACAGTCCAATGTTCTAACGGGATCAAACCGCGGACCTCTAGCCGACTTTCTAACCCATGTTCTCCAGGAATCGAGCCTAGAACCTTGGGTTCTTTAATCCAACAATCTACCTATTGCTATAAACAGATGATCTCACTATCCAAGTTGTTAGGATCAGCTCGTAGTTAGCCAGGGTGACACAATGTCCACAGAATACCTTAATTAATTATTATCAAATTAATTTCTAACAAGTTAAATTATAATAAAATATATATAGATTTGAGAGCCTCAGAGTATTAAAATTCTTAACAGTTTGCAAATACATACATTTACTATCATCCCACAGTACTTTTTCAAGCAACTGACAAATCGAATAAACTTCAAATTTTGTTACCAGGTTAATACCATAAGCTGATCCAACTGTAAAAGAGTTATCCCCCCTTATTTTCTGACAACTGGAGTTATTCCCTTTATTATATCTCTTGAATCATCATCAAGTAATTTCAATCTTACAGATATTATCCTGAAAAAAATTAACTTTGAAAATAATTTATTACATTTTGATTTGGTGGTTGTTGAATAATTGTTTAACATTTCAATTCCAAACCGTATAATACGTAAATTGTCATAAACTCACCGAACAACTCTTATCTTAACATATTTCAACCCTAATTGATAGAATCATACCTCTCACAGGAGAGGGAAAATGCAAAACCAGACTTGGACTCGAACCCAGGTCCTCTGAATTGTATAATTTTTCCAGCTGGGGGAATAAAATATTGGTAATATAAAAAAAATATGGAAGCTCTGATTTATCATTTTGTCATTATGTTGAAAATAAGAAACACACTCAAATTATTATTAGAGTACAAAAATGTGTACTAACAGTACATATTAATAGAATATGCAATATACAATTAATAAAACAAACAGGTAATTTAGTGAATGACGGTTACATGTTCTTTATAAAAACTAGAGTCCATATCAGCAGAAAAAACATAGTGATGCATAAGAGGTAAAAAATCATATTTCTTAGGCCTAACTTGGTAGATATGATAATAAGAACAACTATCATTAAAAATTATTTGACACAACTTATCAATCTGAGTTTTTTAAACTCAATATAAAATTATTAAATTATGGTTTTTGATTTTTTTTCCAACCATCACTGTAATGGTGAGGAAATTTGGACAAAAAAATGATTTTTTTGTAATGTCATAATACATTTTACCATGGAATTACACAGTAAAAAAGGCAGTGCAAAACAATAATGTGCTGATATACATTGTGTGATTGGTTTGCAGAGTAACTCATTGTTTTTCAATCACCATTGGAGTTCATTCTCCTTGTCATTAGCCGTGCTATTTACAGAGTTATCTCCCTTTATCAACAACAGGGTTATTCCCCTTGGTCACCAACAGCTTTACCCTCCTTTGTCTGCATACCTCAAGAAACCAACCTGAAAAATAAACAAGGGAATTCTCAAGATTGTTAACAGATGGACCTTGGACATACGGCAATATGAATAGCCTACCATCACTAGATGGTGGGCTAAAAATGTAGATCAATTGGTGAAAATTTTGCATTAAAACAAGGGGTTATGAATTCCTATTATTCATTGCATTCTGTGAACTTCAATGTGAGTTCTCACATAAATTCTCCCATACAACTAGGCCAATTTGAATTTTTGAAGAAAGAGTAATCTACTCACAGGTAACTGAATACCTATCAGGACAACTATTGGGTGTGAAAATAGAGGGCGCTACTTACAAAGAACTTGTTGAGGAACCTCTGTGATCGAGGTACACATTTTGAACTTTGAACCAGTAATGACACTAGCTGGACACACATTGGGTACGGCAGCTGGATGCTGTGGACAGCTTGGTCAGTTTTCCAGGATGAAAATGTATGGTCAGGGCTTGGTGGGCAACTGTCAAAAACAAAGTTACAAATTTAGGTACAAAAATTACTTATCATTGCGACACTAACTAATTTTTTTTTATTGGAGATTATTTACACAGAAGATCTTATTGATATCTGGACTCAGCATATTGAGAGATCAGATGCTCTATATGGCAGACATATTTAACCTTGGTAATACTAGCAGAAGCATATTGCTTTGGCTTGAGAGAATGGTCTTTCCAGGCAGGGTTTTGAGTGTAACTTTGGTAAATACTAGCCGCAATATAAATGGCCAGGCTACAGTGAACTTCTCTTTAGCTTGACTGGATGAGCATATGACCAGTAAGCCAGAAGTCCCAGTTACGATCCCTACCAGAGGCAGTAAAGTAAATATAATTTATCATGACCTCTGTTACAAATAGGAAACTATACTGAAGGCACCAGATCAAATACACTTTTACAAGTTGTTCACATAAACAAGAGATCCCAGAGGGATCTTGGCGCCCACCATTGAATGATCTTCATAGGTTCCATGTCAGATTGATCTTTTCTCTACTTTTCCCTTCATTTTACTAATCTGTGCAAATTGAGACATCCCTCCAGTACTTTTCAAACAAGGGAATCCTAGCTATATAAGAAATTTGAGATTTAACGATAATGGCTGTTTGTTTGCCAGGTTGTTTTCAGGACAGACTGGTCCAAAAATGCAATACAAGGGACCAAGGGGAACCTCCATATGAAATTTGAGAAAGATCCCTTCAGTACTTTCTCAGAAATAGCGATAACAAACTTCAATCGTCAAAATCCAAGATGGCTGCCTGTCGGCCATGTTATTTTCCGATTGGTCTCAAAATGCAATATGCATAACTAGGCACCAAGGGAAACTTACATATGAAATTCGAGAAAGATCCCCTAAATACTTTCTCAGAAATAGTGATAACAAACTTCAATTGTCAAAATCCAAGATGGCAGCCTGTCGGCCATGTTGTTTTCGGATTGGTCTCAAAACGCAATATGCATAACTAGGCACCATAGTCATATGAAATTTGAGAAAGATCCCTTAAATACTTTCTCAGAAATAGTGATAAAAAACTTCAACTGTCAAAATCCAAGATGGCTGCCTGTCGGCCATGTTGTTTTCAGATTGGTCTCAAAACGCAATATGCATAACTAGGCACCAAGGGAAACCTACATATGAAATTTCAGAAAGATCCATTCAGTACATTCTCAGAAATAGTGATAACAAACTTCAATTGTCAAAATCCAAGATGGCTGCCTGTCGGCCATGTTGTTTTCCGATTGGTCTCAAATCGCAATATGCATAACTAGGCACCAAGGGGAACCTACATATGAAATTTGAGAAAGATCCCTTAAGTACTTTCTCAGAAATAGCGATAACAAACTTCAATTGTCAAAATCCAAGATGGCTGCCTGTCGGCCATGTTGTTTTCGGATTGGTCTCAAAACGCAATATGCATAACTAGGCACCAAGGGGAACCTTCATATGAAATTTGAGAAAGATCCCTTCAGCACTTTCTCAGAAATAGCGATAACAAACTTCAATTGTCAAAATCCAAGATGGCTGCCTGTCGGCCATGTTGTTTTCCGATTGGTCTCAAATTGCAATATGCATAACTAAGCACCAAGGGGAACCTACATATGAAATTTGAGAAAGATCCATTCAGTACTTTGAGAAATAGAGATAACAAACTTCAATTGTCAAAATCCAAGATGGCGGTCTGTCGGCCATATTGTTTTCCAATTGATCTCAAAATGCAATAAGCATAACTAGGCACCAAGGGGAACCTCCATATGAAATTTGAGAAAGATCCCTTCAGTACTTTCTCAGAAATAGCGATAACAAACTTCAATTGTCAAAATCCAAGATGGCTGCCTGTCGGCCATGTTATTTTCCGATTGGTCTCAAAATGCAATATGCATAACTAGGCACCAAGGGGAACCTTCATATGAAATTTGAGAAAGATCCCTTAAATACTTTCTCAGAAATAGTGATAACAAACTTCAAATGTCAAAATCCAAGATGGCTGCCTGTCGGCCATGTTGTTTTCAGATTGGTCTCAAAATGCAATATGCATAACTAGGCACCAAGGGAAACCTACATATGAAATTTCAGAAAGATCCATTCAGTACATTCTCAGAAATAGTGATAACAAACTTCAATTGTCAAAATCCAAGATGGCTGCCTGTCGGCCATGTTGTTTTCCGATTGGTCTCAAATCGCAATATGCATAACTAGGCACCAAAGGGAACCTACATATGAAATTTGAGAAAGATCCCTTAAGTACTTTCTCAGAAATAGCGATAACAAACTTCAATTGTCAAAATCCAAGATGGCTGCCTGTCGGCCATGTTGTTTTCGGATTGGTCTCAAAACGCAATATGCATAACTAGGCACCAAGGGGAACCTTCATAAGAAATTTGAGAAAGATCCCTTCAGCACTTTCTCAGAAATAGCGATAACAAACTTCAATTGTCAAAATCCAAGATGGCTGCCTGTCGGCCATGTTGTTTTGGGATTGGTCTCAAAACGCAATATGCATAACTAGGCACCAAGGGGAACCTTCATATGAAATTTGAGAAAGATCCCTTCAGTACTTTCTCAGAAATAGTGATAACAAACTTCAATTGTCAAAATCCAAGATGGCTGCCTGTCGGCCATGTTGTTTTCCGATTGGTCTCAAAACTCAATATGCATAACTAGGCACCAAGGGGAACCTTCATATGAAATTTGAGAAAGATCCCTTCAGTACTTTCTCAGAAATAGTGATAACAAACTTCAATTGTCAAAATCCAAGATGGCTGCCTGTCGGCCATGTTGTTTTCCGATTGGTCTCAAAACTCAATATGCATAACTAGGCACCAAGGGGAACCTTCATATGAAATTTGAGAAAGATCCCTTCAGTACTTTCTCAGAAATAGCGATAACAAACTTCAATTGTCAAAATCCAAGATGGCTGCCTGTCGGCCATGTTGTTTTCCGATTGGTCTCAAAACGCAATATGCATAACTAGGCACCAAGGGGAACCTTCATATGAAATTTGGGAAAGATCCCTTCAGTACTTTCTCAGAAATAGCGATAACAAACTTAAATTGTCAAAATCCAAGATGGCTGCCTGTCGGCCATGTTGTTTTCCGATTGGTCTCAAAACGCAATATGCATAACTAGGCACCAAGGGGAACCTACATATGAAATTTGAGAAAGATCCCTTCTGTACTTTCTGAGAAATAGCGATAACAAGAATTGTTTACGGACGGAGGGACGGACGGACGGAGGGACGGAGGGACGGACGGACGGAGGGACGGACGGACGACGGACCACGGACGCAGGGCGATTTGAATAGCCCACCATCTGATGATGGTGGGCTAAAAAAATGAATCCACCCTTACCCTCCAATATTGTACCAGGGGTCGTCATTAACGCTTGTCCGATTGTCCGGTACCAGACGAAATTGATGTCGGACAAGTGAAATCATTAAAGTACTTGTCCGACGGGACAAGTAACAAATCTGTCATTGTGTTTTATTTATGTTATATTCTGAAGTCAAAACTGATTCAATACTCACTGTAAAATGAGTAAAAACTCCTTTAAATTGTGTTAACCATCGAACGGAAGTGAGTTGATCATGCTTATTAAAGCTTCATTCGGAACTACATAGAAATGATGGTAGACTTCCGAGGGCTCTCGAAAACATGTAATCGGTATCACTAGTATGTTTGAAACGCATGCGAATGCTGTACATGTGAGAGCATTGATACTACGACAGATACCGTCTGCTGGAATCGTAATAAAAATGAATCAGTTTTGATATAATTAAGGAGGCTACAGATCAAGCAGACTGCCGTGCCCTAGAAAACGGTGACATGTTTTAATGTTTTCACAGTAGTAAGTTTGTTTATATAGTTTAGTCGAACAGTTCTCCATGAAAGTTAATTATTTTAGAGTACTTCATTCATCTGCTTTACAGTACCCTACAAGGGTATTGACCTTACCCTCCAATATTGTACCCTACAAGGGTATTGACCTTACCCTCCAATATTGCACTCTACAAGGGTATTGACCTTACCCTCCAATATTGTACTCTATAAGGGTATTGACCATACCCTCCAATATGTACCCTACAAGGGTATTGACCTTACCCTCCAATATTGTACTCTATAAGGGTATTGACCTTACCCTCCAATATTGTACTCTATAAGGGTATTGACCTTACCCTCCAATATTGCACTCTACAAGGGTATTGACCTTACCCTCCAATATTGTACTCTATAAGGGTATTGACCTTACCCTCCAATATTGCACTCTACAAGGGTATTTGACCTTACCCTCCAATATTGTACTCTATAAGGGTATTGTCCTTACCCTCCAATATTGTACTCTATAAGGGTTTTGACCTTACCCTCCAATATTGTACTCTATAAGGGTATTGACCTTACCCTCCAATATTGTACCCTATAAGGGTATTGACCTTACCCTCCAATATTGTACTCTATAAGGGTACTGACCTTACCCTCCAATATTGTAATCTATAAGGGTATTGACCTTACCCTCCAATATTGTACTCTATAAGGGTATTGACCTTACCCTCTAATATTGTACTCTATAAGGGTATTGACCTTACCCTCCAATATTGCACTCTATGAGGGTATTGACCTTACCCTCCAATATTGTACTCTATAAGGGTATTGACCTTACCCACTAATATTGTACTCTATAAGGGTATTGACTTTACCCACTAATATTGTACTCTATAAGGGTATTGACTTTACCCACTAATATTGTAATCTACAAAGGTTATGACTTTACCCTCAAATATTGTACTATACAAGGGAATTGACCTTACCCTCCCGGCTGAATCTGACACTTGTATAACATTTTCAGCACTTTTGTCGGTCGGAGCTGAATACGAGACTCGTCTAATGAACAGCGGTCTATGTATACCATCAGACATGGGTCGATTAGCCAAACCTGTAATAAAGAAGTTTTTATTTACGTCAATGACACAATTACCTATATCAATATGTATTCACAGGTGTAAAATGATCATAATTATTATGAGAAGAATATTGCATCATTTTAACACACTATTAACCTTTGTGAAGCTTTACACGATGCCTCAGAGAACACAGTTTTTCATTCAGTATTTAGTTTTTCGGTAAGCTCTTCTAATATAAACATACATAGAAAACATTTATAATTTGATGAAATAGAATATCCTTATTAATGCCAGAAATGCATTACATACATGTATAGCTATTGAACCTTTGTCAAATTATATCTTTTGTTTGTTTTATAAATGACTGCTCAATGATTAAATATACATTGTACACTATCAGATGCATACAAAAACATATTCTCTTTAATCAAATTAGACCCTGGTTTCCTCAGCATTCCTTACCTAATGAAGTTTCTATAGAGGTGTCAAAAAGAAAAATGATTAGATTTCAGGAAAAATCTTAGTTAAGAAACTTTCCATATGTTCTGTAATGCTTTCCTCAAGGAAGTTTTAAGTTAAGGTATTTCAATACTCATGAAACTGGGACTAGTTACCTTATTTTTGACATTTCAGAAAACTGACTACTACGAAAATGTTTTCAGACCAAAACTGAAAACTGACTGGACATTTACAGAATTTTTTCAGACCAAAACTGACTGGGCATTTTTACAATTTTTTCAGACCAAAACTGACTGGACATTTTTAGAATTTTTTTTGACTGAAACTGACCAGACATGTTACAGTGTGTTCTCCCTTGTTCGCCTCAATGACCAGGCGGAAACTTGTGTACAGATGACTCTGCTCTACGATCAAGTTAGCAAAGTAGTCCTCTGTCATCACTTCAAACCTGTAATAGACAAACACAGACAAAGTTCAGGCGTTCAGTAGTAGTAGAATTACCTATGTTGAACTCTGCACTAAAGTTTCATTAAACTCCTTTCACTAGCTCTGTCAAGCTTAAACAGGTAATGGTGATCACTGCTGCTATTTGTCAAAATAGCACTGCAGTATCAAGTGATGGACAGACAGATGTTCTGTCCAAAAAAATTAGCTCCTAAAGTTAATTCTGTTTAGGAGTTTACAGAATAAACCTTTTGAACTTAAATGTGTTATACTACATTTCATTCACCACATAAATATTAGATGTTAGTCCAGACTGACGGAAAACCTTGGACGATAGCTAAGGAAATTTGTAAAGCTCACCATCTTGTTAGGGTAAAATGAAATAAGTATCAAATCTGACACTACCTCAAACATGTTCACTACGTCTTATATCGTCCAGAAGTTACTGGTAAGTAATAATACATCAATAAGTTACTCAAGCGATATAGATCACATCGCAATTCAACAATGGCCAATACACAACAAAAGACAGTAAGAATTGTCTTGTCACAATGTCACTCAGGAAATCACTGCTAAATATCAGAACAAATGATGATAGTTGTAAGAGTGTTGAGTAACAGAACTATCTGATAATTACCAGGTAATGAGTAAGTGTATGAAATTTCAGTAATTTGGTTCAGCCAGGTCGAAAATCTATTAATAGTAACAGTGACCTCATTTTTATCCAATGTAGTTAAAATGGGAACTTGTACAAGAGATGATGTTTGTGAGTTAGTGTATGAAGTTTCAGAACAATTGGATCATTAAAGGAGTCAGTAGAGCAAGGACATTGTTTGGCTATGTACATATATACCCATCTTCGCTAGCCAAGGCTTCTGATTACGTTACACTACACGAACCCTTGGCGGATATAGGCGTCAGTTCTGGCCCTCTAGCGGAGATTCAAAATTACCACTCTTTACGCATGAAATTTTCGACCAATCAAAACGAGCGTTACCGATTTACTTCATCTGTGATGTTAACAAACACACATGGAGGCTTGTGTCATTTCGATGAGATATGTGATCAATGACTTAAATAGATTTATCAAACACTGCGAATGTTCCCCTAAAGATTGTATGTCTCTGTATATAGGTAAAATGCCATGACATAGTCGACATTGTAGCTCTGTACTGGGTGCCGCAATTTTGTTTACTGCGAAACCAAGCCCGAACGTAAAACGCGATTTGATTGGGTGCCCTGGGATTCCAGGGCGCAACGGTTTGAACACAACTATATCCGCCAAGGGTTCGTGTAGTGTAACGTAATCAGAAGCCTTGGCTAGCGAAGATGATATATACCAGCCTATCCCTATAGCTATATACCATCACCAACTTGTTACGAGGGGATGATTAGACTTTTGTAGCTTCCCTAACTTTATTGTGGGGAATTAATACATTCAATAGTTTACTGATCGACTGATGTAATCTATACAATTGGATACTTACTTGGGACCTCTGTCAATAGTTTCTTCCAGTCTGTGAAACAGTACACTGTGTCTGAAAATCTTATATACGGGATATGTCCGACACAGCCCAACCTCTATAACAAAAACAGTTCAATATAACTGGTACCCCATAAACATAACAAAGAAACACATAGCAAAAAAAAAAGGAAATATCTTACAAAGTCTTGATTAACATAATTTTGACTACCTTATGAACAGTTGTCAGGGCTCAAAGTGGCACCTATTTTAGTGGCCATGGCACCTTAAATTCACCATTGGCGACCAGTTATTGACCTATAAGGCACGTGCACCTGCATGGCCACTAAAAAAACTTGAAAATTTGTGATTTGGTTGATCTTTCAAAGTTTGAAGTCAATGCTAAAATGACATTCTCAATTGAAAAAGTTACGAAGAGATGTTATACTTAAAAGGTCACCTGGTAAAAATATCCACTTTGAGCTCTGGTTGTTGTTTTTCTGACTTATTTGAAATTAACCAAAGTTTGAACGGCTTTGAGATGACCAGTCGAACTATTACACTCAGGTTGAGATATATAATTTCCTTCAACTCAACAAAAGCTATGTAAGATTGCAGGGTTTTTGCCAGCTATTTTGGGAAAGGGTCCCTGAACAAAAATTGGGAAAATATCATCGGCATTTTCCACAAATTGGGAAAATACCATCGGTGTTTCATCAAATTTGGGAATATATTATAAAATTGGAAAAATATATGAATTATACAAGCTTAGCTGTTTCTTTTCATAATATTTGTACAAATGAATACAAGTCAACATCTCTTTTCAGGATATTTGTTTTAATCAATCAGAGAATGTTAAATTTTCTGTCTTTAGTGTTCTTAAACTCATTAACAAGCTTGTCAAGAGTGAAATCAGTCAGGTTGGAGATCGTTTGAAGCAGCTGCCTGACTTTCAGATCAGGAATTACCAGTATTTCGTTTGAAAAAGCTCGTAACTTTCATTAAATCTTTCGAATCTTTGAGCAAAATCTTCTTTGCGTAATATTTGGAATTGTGTGACATCGTCCCGAGTCCAGTACTTGATTTGACCTCGGTAAATAGAACGAGTCAATGTACGTAAACGCTTTGCATTAAACTCCCCTTTAAATGGGCGATTCAAACGCAGATATGATATGACTTCAATAAGACTACCCAAGCGCATGCGCGAATCGCAAAACCAACAACAACATGATGACTCATGGTAACATTTTAACGTTGACAAAATAATGAATGGAAGCTCGTATCAATCCAAATTTTTAGGTTGTCTTATGTTAACAGCGATTGGGAAAATACAGACCGGAATTAGGAAAATATAGACCGAAATTGGGAAAATATGTGCCAATTTTCAATTGGGAATGGGTCCGTGTACCGGACCCAAAATATGCCTGGCAAAAACCCTGGATTGTAAACATCTTAATTCCTTTTTACAAATACAAACCTCCATGTCCTGATCCTTCATGGATTTTACCACCCAGCTGGTTACCACAGCGCTGACAGTGAAGGGCGTCTCCGGTGGTTCGTGTATGACCGGGCTTCAGGTGACGCCCCTGCACCAATAAGTAGGTGTCGCCAACCAGACACTGTTTCTCCTTGGGCAGTAAGAGTTTGCCTTGATGGGGTGTCACATTATTCTCCTCGCCTTCGTGATTGTGACAGAACCACATGTCGCTGTAGTCAGCCCAGTTCTCTGATGGCAGAGCCAACACTCTCATGAAGATACTGTAAACAACACATAAATAGGGATAAATATGTATAGTGTAGCAAATAGATATAATTTTTTTATTAGATGCAATATGTAAGTTGTATGCCTAACTGAAATCCCCCTAGGGATCGAACCTGGAACCTTTGGCCTACTACTCTTACCGAAAGCTCAACTGATCAAACAAAAGAAAAGTTTTCTCTTGCCAAGCAGTATATTTCGGCTAGTTTTTACAAGGGTTACATTTAAAAAACAAAATAAGATATGACCACAAGAATGTATTCATTTTCTTCAATTTGAACATACAGCTAGCTATCTGCCAATTAGTGGTGTAACGATTCACAGATGCATCCATGTATTGGTGCATCGTTGATTTGTATCGTGATACTTGAAAATGTGTAGTTATCTCCCTTGACCAACGTTACAGTAGCTCACGTTTTGTAGCAAACAACATGGCTGACAAGGCCGTTCTAGTGACTTATAAAGCTGCCTGTTGGAGTTCTTTCAAATCCAAATTATCTTAATTCAAGAACCCTTTCCGGAAATACCACAAACAAAACATGACTACTGTACGATGGAATACCAGATATCTGATAGTTCATCAGCTTCTCATATATCGTGATACATATTGTATCGTGACCCATGTATTGCGATATGAATCGTATCGCTACCCACCTTGCGATACACAGCTCTACTGCCAATTATCTAATTCACCAACTAGCTACTGTAAGGCTGTTCCAATTATAACAAATAATTGATTATCAATTTACAACTAATGTCTCATCTAGAGATGGGAATCGGATGAGATTTTTGTAATCAAATAAACAGAACAACAGGATGACCTCTTCCGATCAATTATCATTTGTAATCAGATTTTGTTACCTGATGGTAAATTTTGTGAAAACTGTTAGGTTACACAAAAAAGCTTTATACGATATATAACATGTAAAACAAATGTCTAGGAACGATTCTGGAATACAGGAAAATTTATGATAAGATTTCTTTGATTGATTATGACATCTTATATATATATAATTATAATCAATGACTCTAGAATTATTTCTAATTGATAAATTTTCAACAATTATCGAGGATCTGCCCACCAATAGTCTCATCACTACTAAATTTGGCTTTGACCTGTAACCTTATGACCTTAGAAATGCTGGCATGACAGTGCATCACTAAATTTTACTAGACTGACCAGCAGTTACAAGTTTACCGTATAAATAATGACTGACCAGTGGTCTGCAAAAATCTTCTGGCCACACTTTGCACAGTAGCACTTGTCTTGATACAGCTGGATTTTCTCTACAAAGTCCGACTGTTTTGAGTGATTTGTGTCCATGTGGTACATTTCCTGATTCACCTCACTGTCCACATATATTGTAAACTGAAGTTCGCCATTTGGGAAGTATTTCAGACCCCTGCATGTCAGGGGAGACAACTTAGCCTCAACAAAGTCACAACACAGCACTTTTCCTTTTTCTCGTATAGTTATCAAATTCTCCTCCACAATTATCGTCACATTATTCTCAAATTTATTGGTGAGTCTGCAATGAAAATATCAACATCATCAATATAATGGATTTTTTTAAACAACAAAAAGGTTTATCAGAAAGTTTGTTCAATGTTCATTACAATAAAACTAGAACTTTTCAAAAAAGAATGTTTCAGAGATTATCAATTTCTAAATGTATAGTCACATAAATGATAAATAAAAATACAGTAACCGATTACAATAATATCCATGAGTGTTTTGATCCTGATTATAATTATCACATTTAAAACCAGAATGAGGCAGGTGCATTAATTTAACTCGTCATTTTGATTATTCTAAGCATGTTATTTACTTAGCTGCCACCGTATATATATGAATAGGCCTAGCCTACTCTTAAAATAAATAAATAAATTTTATAAAGTTGGAAATACTGATAAAATGTAACAACTGTATGAAGTTATAAAATAGTACTTGCGTTCAAAACATATCTCAAGGATCGCTTTTTAAATCCCATTAACACGGGTTGATCAACATCCCCTGTATTTTCAGCCGGCCTACGGTACACACCCACGATGCGCCCGCCTAACCTTTAGATGGGGTGTTTCCAATATGTCCTCGTCAATCTGAAACAATTTGCTGTGTGCCTTTCGTGTTCCGTAGTGAAACTTACCTGTCGCTTATTATCGAGGTATTTAACAATGACAATGCTCTTTTAAACTCGCAGTAAATAAGTATCTCGCCGCCCTGCTGCCTTGTTAACTCATCGGTCAGCGCCATTTTTTCTGGATTTCCCTTTTGCCTCGTTTTCGAAAAGGGTTATTCCCGTTCTCGTGTGGGATCCCCGGAGTTCCCGCGTGATTGGAAGTAGGTAACTAACTTTCAATTAATTACATTTAGGCGTTGACAATTTGTTATCTCTACTGCTGGATTCGCCTCTATATCAGTATATCAAAGTGAACTTAGTTAGTCAGAATTATTTAAATGTATAATTTTATGTTGTACTAAAAAAGTCAAAATATATGGAGAAGTGTACGTAAGTTGCAAAAAAAAAAATGTGTTATCAATCGGTCATCAATGAGTTTCATGTACACGAGTTTTTTTTCCAAATATATATAAAACATTCGACACGTCTAAGTTCACTCGTTCTTAAATTGATTGCCAAAGCGATGTTTTTTTTGTGTTTTTTTTTTTTTTTTTCGTTGTTTTTTTTCTGTTCAAGTAAACTAAATTTCATCAACTTTAATTTTTTCCGCTTGTTAATCTTCTGTCGTTATATGGCAAAAGATCAAAATTATTGTAATTATTGTACACCTTTTGTACTTCTTTTTCTCTCTCTCGTATCTTTAGAAATAGATAGACTGATAACGCCAGTCAAACTTGTATACCGAAAACCTACTTGTTGTCTAAGATTTCAAAACAAATCCCTATGCTAAGTTTAATTACTGAAAAACAAATATGTTGGCCATAAACTGATATTAATAAAACTGATGATAGAAACAACTGAGCTGGGTTGATAAATTGGTATTGCTTTGTAAAGATAATTTAAATATTTGTCGGAACTAGACTGACGATCAGATACCCGACTTCGGTATGGATGTAGTTATACTTGATGACGGGAGTACTGGCCGCGACGATTACATACATCACATGACACTACTTGGCGCCAGTGTATATACATGTATTGTATTTAGAGAACAGAGAGAAAATACAGAGAAGGTAAAAGTCCACGGAGAAGCACTGCAGCTTAAGAATAAACAGAATCAGCGATGCTTTTTATTGTTTTCCTCACTTCGTTTCGGCCGGAGTTTCCACAACACAACACTTGGACATTCCCTAGTGTGTATAGCACATTTTGAGGGTTTTGTTTGGAAGGGGGTGGGGGAGGGGAGAGGGGAGGGAGGGGGGGGGGGGGGGGGGGGGCTACATTAAAAGTCCGTATACATTTGTATGTGAACACTGGGGTGTCATTTTTACCGAATTTTAATCTATCCCAAACCCACCCCCACCCCCTTTCCGGTGTTCATATACGGAATTTTAATCTAGCCCCCCAAAAATGTCTCAAAATGTGCTATACACACTAGGGGAGGTCAAAATACATGTCGACTGTAACTAATTCTTAAGTCCCTGCATGTGATGAAATACGGACCTGCATGGTGATTTTTGTTGTTGTTTTCAGACGGGTTTTGGCAAAGACTTCCAAGGCCTGCATTGCTATATGTATGTCCGTCAAGATATATGACTGAGATATTACATTTAAAAATAGACGAACTGGTTTGTCTGCACAAAGAACAGGTCCCATTATTGCAATTCCATACTCTTTATTTGACATAATATACACTAATCGAATGATTGTCCATTTGTCAAATACGTAGTTGTAAAAGCATGGCGCTTTTCACGTTTAGATATCGCTCTATAGCAAAGACAACATACCCATTTCTCCACTTTCCCTTAATTGTTCCACTTCCCTCGTTTTCTTCTCACATTCGCTTATACAAAATTAACCTCTAATAATTCTTTTTTCGGCTCGGCGCGGTATCTTAACAGCTTATCTACTTTAGAAACGGAGAAATATTATAGTTGTAGAGCTTGTTTCTGAACCCGATTCATACAGAGAAAATGGTTTACATGTTATGTTCATGTATATATTTATATGAATGAAATAAAGTTTATATCAAGCATAGTATGAAGCGCCATTTTACTGTCTATCCACTCATTTATATATATTGCTTAGAAACACAAATAACGAAGGAAGACAACTTTACTCATTTATATATACATATATATATATATAACTTTTCTTTTGTTATCAAAATTCACATTGTTTACATTAAAAAAAAACGATTATCAAAAAAAATTCATGATATAAAAATAATAATGAATAAATAATAAAACGGCGCCCTGTTATCAAATTTATTAAATAATTTTATAAATTGATATCAAGAATTTGAATTTTTTATACAAAACAATTAAAAAAAGAATTTTTGATATATATATAAAAAAAAAACAAGTTAATACAGTAAAACGGTAGGGGGCAAACTTAGAAACGCCTTCTCCCAAATATTTCCTATGAATACTCGATCGGTGCTCTAGCTATTTATTTTAGACAAATAAACATTTGATATGAAAATTACCAAAATCTTATTGTTATTCCTTATGATTTGTTACTTATATAAGTCCAAACTCACATATTTGCGCGAAGTATGGTGTTTTCAAGGTCATCATTGCCTATAGATGTACATTGTTTTATTGGTCCCAACAGGATACAAATGTAGCATATGTTTCTTTTATTAGTAACAACCAAAAATACTTCCGGTATATGACGTCACGATCGGGATCGCCATATTTAGGATTGGCGAAGTGACTAACTCCGAAAGCGTACCCAAACAGAAGGATTTATCATCAATACTGGCGTAAGTTATCGAACACGACTGCATTTGGATCCATTTGGTTCTTCTGGTAAGTCGAATAGATTTTATCTTGTCTTGATTATATTGGAAATCACTCATAAACTCGCAGATGTAACCGACCCTGGGCAATGTTAGATGGCCTACTGCTGAGACTACTGTGAGGCTGTGAAAAAGAGGTCACGTCAAAAATATCCACTGTGCATGTACACAAAGAACAAACCAGTCTATGTTTGGTACGTTACTGATATTTAGTATGTGTTAGTCACAATTAATTACCTCTTGGTTAAATACTAGCCCGAGTAATGTTCTCGGTAAACAGTTTGACGAGTACGGCGACCTAGAGTTATCCCCACCCCGGTCCCAGACCTCACCTCTCCCCATCGGTCACACTCCTAATGAAACTAGAGATGGTCAGTCAACCCGAATACTTCTACTAGGCCTATGGAGCCGTTATTGCATGCTTGTCCCTTGCATTAAAAAAATGGTGGAGCAAAGATTCGGGGATTTCCCTATGGAGTAGCGTTTCCTATTACTTCTATTTTTGAAAGTCAGGTCAATAAACTTCTGCAGCATATTTATCTAGGAACACTAACTGCTAATACTATACATGTACTTTATTCCTCATAATAAAGATATATATTAGCCTTTTTAATTAGCTGTAAATTGATAGATTGTTGCATAGCTGTGGAGAAATTGAAAATTTTGCCTACCATGATATTTTTAATGTTTTCAACTTTCATTTTGCATTATATATCATGAATAATAATTTACACAAGGCTGCAATACATAGGTGTTTTCTAACAAGTAATGCTTGTGGTGTACATAACTTGTTTATTACCAACTTAATCTGATACTCTGATTTTCAACAATGTGTAGACTGTAGAACAGAATGCACAAAATTACGTATACGGATTGTATAGACTGATCATGCATGACATGTACTTCCAGTTCTGTGCAAAAATGATGCAAAATATGATATTGATATTGTAACAGAGCGCATGATAAATTGAATTTAAATCACTGCCTCCGCTAGGGATCGAACCCGGGACCTCTGGCTTACTAGTCTTACGCTCAACCGATCGAGCTAAAGAGAAGATCTCTCTAGCCGAGCGGTATATTGCGGCTAGTATTTACCAGGGTTACATACTCCCCTTCCAGGAAAGAACTCGTCCTCGAGTTTTCCAGGGGTAACAGCGATGCTTTTGCAAGCAGCGATGAGTATCATTCCCGAGTCCCTACATGGGCGCCAATGTAACAGAGCGCATGATAAATTGAATTTAAATCACTGCCTCCGCTAGGGATCGAACCCGGGACCTCTGGCTTACTAGTCTTACGCTCAACCGATCGAGCTAAAGAGAAGATCTCTCTAGCCGAGCGGTATATTGCGGCTAGTATTTACCAGGGTTACAATATCATTAATAGTTTACCATTATTTTACAAGAAGCTGCATGAAAGGTTGGGGTTGACAATGATTTCTGCAGGATTATCACAATCATGAAAATTGTAGAAATATTTCTATAAATAAAAACATGAAATAAAATATGAAAATAACCGTTACATTAAAGCATTCACAAGATCAGCATTGTAGAGCTTTTGAGACACCGCTAATGGAACAAATCTTGGATGTTGGAGGAAAAGCTCACAGGGGAAAACAATAAAGCAAAATGTGTAATATAATTAGTGGGGAAACCACGTGCACTAACCCAACTGACATCATCCTTTATCTCCAGTGCATGTCAAACCCATATACTGTATATATGTTCTTGGCCAAGGGGAGCTCCAGAGTGCTCTGAGGCTCATGCTTGACTGCTCTCATCATCCAAGCAATATATTCAACTGTATGTCAGCACATTAACTATCATGGCTACTGTATATAAGGCTCCACATTATAATGATTAAAAAAAACAAGATCCATTCATTCATATGTAATGTGTCAGGAAAAGTCCAAATAAAGAGAAAAAAAAATAGTTCAGACTGAATTTCTTTACCAGAACACCTAAAATATTTATTGTTAAACCACATTTAGCATACTTTTAGTTTATTTAAATGAGCTGTTTCTTTAGATATAGAGGCTGAGTGGTGTACCAACACTTTGTCACTAGCCCTCCACCTCTGGGTTGCGAGTTCAAAACCCATGTGGGGCAGTTGCCTGGTACTAACCATGTAGGTTGTGGTTTTTCTCTGGATACTCCAGCTTTCCTCTATTTGTAGCAGACTTTTAATATAATGTTACTGTTGTAAGGGAGGTAATTCTGCAAGATTAAGGTAATCGGGTCAGTGTATTCTTCATCCTGATAATTATAACATTTCACCTGGAAGACTATTAGACTACATGTAGATTAATTTAAGCAGTACAACAACAGATGTGATCTGTGGAAAAAATATATTAAGATTCTGATAATGTGTGTTGCATAATTTTTTTTGAAAAATTGTTGATATTACAATTTTTCTTGGAAGTCTTTGTAATAGACTGTAGAATATATTTCCTTCAAAAGAACAAGACTGTTCATTTTACCTGAGCTTTACTATAAAAATCATTATATATATAACTGCTTAAAGATTTCATCATCATGGTAGACAGTGCAGAGAATAGAGCTTCATAAACAATATTCTCAAAAAAAAAGATGAACAAAATTCATGACAATTTTCATGAACCTCCAATGACCAAATTGAAGGTGAACTAAAAGTGACAATATTCCTTGCTAATTGATCTCCTCTGTATCATTTCAATTTTGATACGTGAATTCCAAAGCAAGTAATAAATATGGAATGTTTCACAAATTTTCGTGATTATAAAAAATATTTGTAACTGCCAGATATGTTAATTATGTTATACAAATTTACAACACACCAAAAACTGTGTTCTTGTCTGTATAAACGTTGAACTGTACATGTGTCGTTCAGTATGATTGGATTATTCGATCAAATACGGACTGTGTTGTCCCATAGACTTTTGTAATCTATTTAATTTGTTCTGGTTTTAATTTGAAAATGAAGCTTTAATAAAGCTTAAAGTTTCCTTGTCTGTTAGCTGAATTATATGATGAAGATACAGTCTCTATTTGGTTGTTACCATACCAGGAGTACACCTTCTCATGTACATATAAAGATTGATTAACAACAAATGCTTCCTGAACTAATGGATTCTGAAGTTTTTAGCTCACCTGGCATGGCCCGGCCAGAGGGACGAGGCCCAGTAGGGGAAACTTAGGGGTAAATCCTTTAAATCCAATCCCTATATACTAGTCCTGAAAGCCTGAATGGATTTTGATGAAATTTTGTTTGGAGCATTATTAAGGGCAAATGAGATCTAATGTTGTATAAACTGAGGGTGTGTCTCCCCTGGGGCTGGAGGGGTGGGGTCCAATAGCAGAAATTGAGGAAAATTCTTAAATCACTGCTAGTCCTGAATGCTTGAATGGATTTTTATGAAATTTGGTATGGAGCATTATAAATTATTGGACAAAGGAAATGTAATGTATAAAAGGAGGGTGTGTTGTGTGGCTCCAAAGGGAAAAAGAGATCTAAAATTATATAAACAGAGGGTGTGGCTCCCTTAAGCTGCTAGCTTGGGACCGGGAAATCATTTAAATCCAACATTTTATGACAGATTGATATCCCAAAGTCCAAAGTAGTGTGAAGGTCAATGAACAGTCAAGCTTATAACTCTATACATATATATCTAACCTTAAAATTATTTTCATTATCCATAACCCACTATATATGGTCTAGCTATATAGCTAGCTGAAGTTATTACCTTTGTCACAGGAATATGGTACTGGTATACGGGTGCGGTGTATATAGTATAGCTATAACAGGTAATTCATACCTGATAATATTATTTTCATATATTGGTATATAACAAAAATCATGGTGAAGTCTATACAAATATATGTACCAGGTATATGTAGAATGTGAAATATGACACTGCAGTGATACGGAAATCTAATCCCCGCAAAATTGTCCCTGACTAGCTATATAGGACAATCACAAAACTTTACACATGAATAAAAATTCCAGTGACCCCATAACTTGAGTAGAACCTATAGATATTTTATTTCACATCTGTTAATTCTGCCTACGTAAGAATTGGTTCATTTGAATTTGAAGAATATTGCTTTTCTCCAGGATTTCAATATGTTGTAAACCATGTTTATTTTTGTAGAACCCAAACTTATTTCCATTATACAGTCATACAGATGATTGGTCGATGGCCCCTGGGCCTCAATTTTTTCATACGTTACAAAAACATAAATTTAGCCTTCAATACCAGATGATTGTGTTGTCTATTCAGGGAGGATTTCAGATCCCATAGACTTTTGTCAGTCATCCTATATGTATGTATAGATCTATGTACACTTGAGCTATATATAGATATACATAAATACTGTACATGTACACATCATTATACTGTATAAGATATTTTTCAGTCGTATGTATGTACTATCTACACACAGCCTTGTATTAACTGTATTGGTGCCAATTGTGAACGAGGCATGGAATTGCTAGCCAAGCATGAAACCAAAAAAATATTGATGTAGCTAGTTTCTGTCTGACATTTATTTTGTATACAATGGCTGGCTCTATAGTTAGCCTGTATATGTATATATATGCTGGCTGTAATTCATTTAATGCCTTATATAAGCTCAGTAACTACTCTACATGGATATTGATCCAACTACTGTGGTATAGGAGTTGTTGACTAAAAGTTGTAATCCTGTATGCTCCTCCCATATAAGTCAAATAGAATCAACGATTAGTCTATACATTTTTATTTGTCAAACAAATTACAGTGTGTGTCGCGTACGTCCCATTAATCAGTATCTGTTAACTAATAAGGTAAGGTAAAATGCGGGTCGGGTCCCGATAAATAGATTGCTGCATACCTGCAAATTTTAAGTTTTGGAGACTGAATTCCCTACGATGCTCCCCCCACCCCCACCCCCCAATAAAAATAATTAAGGAAAATCTAAGGGGAGAGGGGGTTACTATATGGCTATACCAGCAGCAGTTGAAATCACAAAATTTGCATTTACAAGCTAGTAATTCTTCAGTATATATATAGTATAACCAGATTTAAAGTAAGTGGGTTTTTAGCTGGATACCCACAAATCTAGATGTAATAATGTTAAGTTCATGAAATTGGTCAGCCTCGAAGAAATTTAGATGTTTTTCCTTGGGAATCCTGACCCCATTAATCATGCATATGTTACTATGAAGTACTGTAGCTAGATTGGTGATTGACTGTGTCTAGATAAATCCGGTCATGTAAAATGGCTCCCAATTGGACATATGTTGTGTGTGTAATGTCAGCAAATGGATTTATAAATCAATTAACATTGCCTGTTATTATAGCATTTCTCTGCCCTTTACAGATATTCATCATGAAGTTTGCTGCTGTGGCTTTCCTGGCCACCCTGCCATACATCTTTGCTGTGTCACCAAACCCACAAGTGCCAGCAACTCCAGGGGCCCTGAGTGAGTATAAACCGTTACTGTCACATAACTAAGTATATACCATATAGTGTAACGGAACTACCCTCAACTCCAGGAGCCTTGAGTGAGTATAAACCGTTACTGTTATATAAGTATATATCATAATGTTTGATGCATGAGTAAGTATAGTTTAACTGTTTCACCGGTACCCTACGTATACCCACAAGTATACCTTAAGCTTACTGTCTCCCAGCCAAGAATTCCCCACAACTCCAGAGACCCTGATGAGTATGTTTAGTGTCACCCTAGCTACCCACAAGTAACAACTACTCCTTGAACCCTGAGTAAGTAAACTGTCTCCCATCTGAGAAGTCCCCACAAATCCAAATCCCACAGTACCAGTAATATTATATAACCCACAAGTTCCTATAAATACGAGTCCCTGAACAAATATGTTATCTATCTACATAAAAAATCTCATGATATTAATTATAAGACTTTCACAATATAAAGTCTTCACATGTACCTGTGTAAAAGAGCTAGTATAGCAGAGGAAACTCTAGCTACTAGAACATGTAGTTGATTGTACATTTGATGTGTTTAAATTTTTGCTGTCCTTCAGAGACTTCCTTCCTTATAGGTGAGATCAGCAAAAGCAATGACTATTATATGTAATCTTTCAATATATGATTGTATGAATATATAATCAAATTTAGCACATGTGTTATAGGAAGATATTTTTTTTATTGACACTCATTATGTTGTATGTGGAACATAAACCCACAATCAACATGCATATGGTACCCCTAATAAATATAACCAAGGGATACGTATAAATATGTCATAAACCCACAATCCATATGGTACCCCTAACCAAGGGATACATATATATATAATACATCGGGTATCTATAGCTGTTTTACCCACAGTGCCATGCATGGTGATCACGACCTCTGCATAGGTTTTGATGTCGTATAGTATACATACTATGACATGATCATATGAGCCCAGCGACTTCTCTGTATACTGATGACCTGTATATATTTTATAGATATATGTAAAACTACAGGCCATAATTATCAGCAGTGTTTTTGTTTGGCCTGTTTTACCACCGAATAATGATTGTTTCTCCTAGGCCAAAAATGTTGTATTTTCCCAAAATTTCAATGAAGTTTCCCAATTATCAAAGTTGAAAAAAATTGTTTTTAAATGATAACATCGCGAGTTCCGAAGCCATAAAGTATTTTCCAAACCTAACTAATATGAACGTTATCACTTCAAACATGCAACATCATCCTGTAGACCTAGAGGCGTGCGATCTTTGTTGTTTTAGATCTTGATCATTAAAACGATTTGTAATAGATGTCAGTGATTTCAAGTGCTCAAATGATGCAGACATCGTAAAACCGAATACTACACAAATGACAGACTGAAAAAAATCATGAAGGTCTTGTTAGAATTAGTGATACATTATTTAGGATACTGATAGTTATTATCCAAATCATATATTGATATACATGTATATAAGTATTCTACTCAAAAATATGTGTACATACAGCCGCCCTGTGCGGGGCTTGCTACATTATCAACTGTAGACTCATGACTAGGAGGGATTTCTTATACCCTGTCAGAGTGCAGTGCATGCAGGGTATGAATACTCATTCTTACCGGGATTTACCACCTGAATATATAGGGAGCTTTCGTCGACTGATTAAGAGGAACTTGTTGATCTTTTCAAAGGATTAAAACAACGAATTCAGAACTTTACTAGCAACAAGTGATATCTCACCATGCTGGCATAATATATGGGCACATGATGATTTTAAACCACTCATAATGTGTTCTTTTTGTAGCAAGTGATGTTTAGTTTAATAATGCTGAAAACATGATGAACTATATATTAATAAATTTATTTGACAAAATCAGTGCTGTTTTTTTTGGCAATTTGGTATTTTCCCAAATTTCTCAAAATGTCGATGAATTTTCCCAACTCAAAAGCCACGTGAGGCTGAAAAATAATGGGAACAAAAACACTGATCAGTTTACAATGTCATGTCCATGATCTTTATATAATATATATATATACATGTGCCTAAACTAAACTGAGTGATAATAATTGCCTACTGTAATATTATTATATCTTGTTAAATAACACTAACAGATATATGTTACATTTCATATAGATGTAATTGATCAGCATGCACATGTATTTTATACAACATATCTACAATGTATTTACAAATGTAGATATCCATAATTGGCTAGAAAAGATGATTTCTTGTGAGACTCGCCAATATGAAATATGCCAATCAAATTTTAGGTTATACAAAGTTTGTATTACAAATATGCTAGTAAAGTGGTGATGTCACTTCAAATTCAGATTAATTTAATTTTCATTGGAAAAAAAATTGTGTACTGCTATAATTTATATCATGAAATGTTTTTTGTTTATACTCATCATCATGATCATGCTTCGTTTTTATGTGGTTGATATTAATAGTTGTTGCTAGGGATATCTATAAATATTTGTTCCACAAAATATCTTAATTACCATCAAATATTTGTAACAATTTTCAACATTTTACAACATTCAAATTATGTATCTCTTGGCATTATAGACTGTTGCATACTTATTTCCTGGAGTTATGGTCCTTTGTTGTGAAAATTCCACCATTAATATAATGACACCTGACTTGGGTTATACTAAATAAATCTAGATGAAAACAGACTACTGATCAGAATTTTGAAGCCTAGCGTTCTGGGTCAGTATACTAGATTCAGATATACTTATAGCATAAAGCTTACACCTACCTGGGTGTACATGTACATGTTGTGAGAGTGCAGCAGAAGGTAACTGATTATACATAGTCTGGTTTAGACAGAAATCACTTACCACACATGGTGTGACATTATTTAACAATTTGTTTTGATGTATACAGACAAAGGCACCCTGACTGTAGATAAAGCCAACCCATGTATCGGGGCAGAGACCTGCGGCATGTGTATGGAAAAAGGCAAAGACTGTGCATTCTGTACGGCAACGGTAAGTCATGTGTCAATTTCATAATAGATTCTTCATAAATGTGAATAATGAATTGACAATCCCGTAGTACAGAGGAGAAATCAAAGGTTTCCTAACCGGTTAAAGTGCATAGAGGAGAAATTATAGATATCCTAATTAAGTACACATACTCCAGTGAAGATTGGGTATAGCTACCCAGATTCAGTGTTAAACTGTTATCTAGTAGATATGTTTGTATAAAACACTTTCATTGTATTATTATAAATTAGCCCCCTACCGCTGAAACTGGGGGGTGGGGAGCTTTAAGTTTCCTCTATGTCCGTCTTATATGTACGTAACACTGCAGTTCATCAGCGCTCTAGAAGCTTCATTCCTTGAAGGATTTTGATCGAATTTCACAGAATGATAAAGGACCATACCATCTCGTACAAGTTTCAGCCTGAGGGTTTTTGGGTTAAGGTTGATGTTATTGCCTACAATCAACTCAGTTCCAGACTCTGACTGACTCCAGTGGTCATCAGGGGAACTGTTTTTTGGTGGGAACTGGTAGGGGACATGTATTACTTTAGCGATACCCAGTAGATATATAGGCTTGTTTTATTATGTTTTAATATGTTTTTATATAACAGTTTTACTGTTAGTATACAATATGTTTGTATTTTACAGTTTTATGACAAAGAGAATCTACCTCGCTGTGACCTGAAGTCTAATCACATCAAGAGAAACTGTCAGGGGGAGGATTTGTACGGTCCAGACAGCGACCTCACACCAATCAGGGTAAACTTTCTCCTACTGATTACTGATTCATGTAAAACAATATACTTGATGTGGCAGATTTTAATCAAGGTTGTGGTTATTGAATATAATTACCATCCAGACAATGTTTTACAGTTTGGGATGACCCAAGTGTCTTGGGGATTGCATATAGGTCATTAGCACTTTTAAAACATTCAAGATGATAATTCACAAAATATTAATTCGATTGTGAATATGTGTATTGATATGTTTATAATTTTGATTTTGGATATCTATAATAGATTGTGCTGTACATTATATTCGTAAAAATTTCGCCGATTTGTTCCAGGATGATGAGGTAAAAAATGGAGGTGAAAACATCGACATTGAGCCTGCTATCCAGATCCAACCTCAGGAGTTGACCCTTAAAATTAGACCGAGTAAGTTTTGATAAATGTGCCTGAGAAACAAGATATTACTTTTGTTCGGCCTAAGTTTGATAAAATAAACCTGAATTATTGGAGGTTGTACGTAGATAATTTGGTTTGTCTGAAGATTATGAATATTATGAAAATAAATCAATGCATATATTGCAGATTATATAAGAAATGAAAATTACTATAACTAGTTTTTATACAGTATTTGTACATTAACTGCACTTCATGATCGACCTACATTCTGTTACATCCGATTTGTTCGTTATTCAGAGATGTTCGTTTTTTAGAAGGTTCGGTTTTCAGAAGTTGCACTGTATACCAAATTACCATTGGTTTTGATATGTCACTAAACTTAAATGAAAACAAAAACACATTTTATGTTAAATAAATCTTATGTGAAATAATTAAATAATAAATTCTTAAACTCTGACATAGTCATTAAATAGCCATCAAATGTCAAACACAATTCATAATGTAATCATATATCTGGAGATATGGTCAGATATAACTTAGATTAACATATATTGCATCTCTTGGTTTACAGAAAAATTGAAAAATCCTTTCCCAGCTAAATATTTAAATCACATACTTGAGAAAAAAAATCTTGTGTTGAAATTCTTCTTATTATCACCTGAAAAATAACTAAATATGGTGTTTTTAATCTATTATCAATGTGTAATATTTCTGTATTCTCTCCATAAATCATGTTTAAATATCCTGCCTTAAACAATGAATGGTCACAACAATTCTAACGACCTTTGTCTGTAACATGTTTGAAAGACTGCGCAATTGCCTCACTAGTGGTATCAAACATAATATCCAATGTCTAAATATATTCGTTGTGTACTATATTTTATGTATAATTTCCTTGTTCACTTATGAATACTTGTGTTTACAGATGATCCCCAGAAGTTCAAGTTGACGTTCCGCTTGGCTGAGGATTACCCCGTGGACCTGTATTACCTTATGGACTTGTCACACTCGATGAAGGATGACAAAGAGAGACTTGCCTTACTTGGAACTGAAATCGGTAACTATTACAACAGAAGTCTCCTGGTATTTATCATGAGCTGCTGTTTTTGTCACTTGCGTATTTTAAATTCCTGTTTCATGACAGCTACTTAGGAAAAAGTCATAGATTGAATGGAGGTAATGGTAGATTTTAGAACTTCAGTTCCATTTTTTATTTGCATAAGAAACAAAAGATAATTTATTGCTTGCACAAAACTATAAATTATAGAAGTAACTAGTGAGCACCATGTATTACACTACATATGAGATGAAGAGGTCTAATAAATTGTTCATGGATTCTAATTAACTTTTATCTACTGGTACATTGGGTAACTTCTCAAAACAGCAAATTTAAAGTATATATTGAGTCATAAAATTACCCTGAGAATGAAAATTAAGATTATTTTGATAACAGTGAGATGCAGAAGATAATACCTGTCTGATGGATGTGTGTTACTCTATGTATATTTATGTCATCATATGACCAATTTATATCTTTTAAATCTGCTTGTTGTATTTTGCAGCAAAGAAGATGAAGGGCATTACTAAGAACTTTCAGTTGGGTTTTGGATCGTTTGTGGACAAGGTGGTGATGCCATATGTAAGCACAGCCCCGTCCAAGTAAGTGTTATCACAATGAATCTCCTACTTGCTCTTGTAGATCATTCCATATTGGTGGTTTGTTTATTTTTATTTTTTTTCTCCAGATGCTCTTGTGTTATAGATTCTTCAGATTTTATTACAGAGATTACTATAGGTAACTTGTTTGTAAGAAAACCAGTTGTATATTAGAAAACAAGAGATGACTTGTCTTTAAAGACCACCCAGGGAAGAATGAACCTGTTAGTAAAGACCACTCAAGGTAGATAGTTAACTTGGCTATAAAGACCACTTAAGGCAGAGTTAACCTGTCTATAAAGACCACCCAGGGAAGAATGAACCTGTTAGTAAAGACCACTCAAGGCAGAGAGTTATCCTGTCTATATAAACCACTCAAGGTAGATAGTTAACTTGTCTATAAAAACCTCAAGTCAGAGTTAACCTGTCTTTAAAGACCTCAAGACAGGGAGTTAGCCTGTTTATATAAACCACTTAAGGCAGAGTTAACTTGTCTATAAAGACCATTTAAGGTGGAGTTAACCTGTCGATAAAGAACTCAAATCAAGGAGTTAACCTTTTTATGTAAACCACTCAAGATAGAGATTTAACCTGTCTACAAAGACCTCTCAAGGCTAAAAGCTAAGCCAACCTATCAGTAAAGACCAGCCAGGGCAAAGGCTGTCTATAAAGACCGCTCAAGACAGATCACGAACCTGTCAATGACAGCTAGTTGTTGTTCAGATATTGCTAGAATAGCTGTTTTAAAGAGGTTGTCTATTACAAAGGTGTTTATCAGTGATATAACAAATCACAAATATAAAGCACACTTATTTTTTTTTCTTCTCGAGGCAACATTTTTGCTTGATATTAGCCTGAAGATTGTGTATATGATCGATGTATTCCACTAGACACCGCTGTTAACCTGCACTTTTGTCATACATGCATGAACCTATCTATGATGATTTAGTATACTCTGCCATACACAAATGTGTCCTCTTGTGATAATTATATTTCATTATCTACATCTAAACTAGTAATTCTATTGTAATTTAGATATAATGTTTTGACTGGTAAAATCTGTAAATATTGTTTTCTTTTAGAATCTTTAAATATTTTTTTCTTCATTTGAATTTTGATTAAGATTTTTAAAAAAACAACAAATAAGTGTAAATAGATATAAACATGTTAATAACATAGTTCAGCAATTATGTTGTTAAACTGTACTGAGACAGTAAAACCTGTGGATATAATATGATACATGTAGTATTGTAGTTATAAACTTCGATGTTAAAATGGTATTTTTGCATTGTGTTCCATTCCTTTTAAGTTTGCATCTTGAGACTTTTCCTATTGTTAGACTTTACCCTGTCATTGTTGATTTTTGTTTATTTTCAGATTTTGTTTACGCTTTTTTAAGACTATATATTTCACCTGAGAAATCACAAGCACGTTTTCAGCTCTCAGTGAAAATTACATAAAAATTCATAATTTTAAATCAGTTGTTTTTTCTGGAATTGGATTGTGCTGCTACCTGGCTTTGTTTTCAGAGAGTTAAGAGTAACCTTGAGTGTAAAACCTGTATCATGATGAAAATAGTTGCACATGTACTGATATTGAAATCAATTTAGACAGCATTACATGTAATTTTCCTTCATCATTTCACAGTTCAGTACCACAAATCTGGTTGTTGTAATTTTCCTTCATCATTTCACAGTTCAGTACCACAAATCTGGTTGTTCTTTTAAACATCTTGTATTTTGGTTATTTGTTTCGCGACAAAACTACATAAGAAAGTTAAGCATTATTTTGAAAAATAAGTGGCAGGATTAATAGGTAATATTATTTTGAAATGAACATTTCAATGCAAGTCTCGTCTAACCTATTCCATAGATTTGACAAGAAAACAAAACATTTTGGCTAATATGTTCAGGAATTTAAATAAGAATTTGACAGTTATGATGAAGCTTTATATATTAGTGAGCAGGTGGAGTGATGGAGACCAAAATTTTCAGTAAAGACACATATGTAACACCAATGCATTGTAGGTTAAAGTAATCATCAGTTATTTACGTAACTCTGATAGAAAACAAAGCCAAGGACTTTAAAGACTTGAATGATCCTTTGTTTGTGTCTGTCTTGTGCTTTATGCTTGTTGTGTAATTTTATCATAAAACAGGGAACCTGGTTCGATAAAACGAACGTAAGTGATCATGCTGTTTTGCACTGCTTGCACTTGGGTGCGTAAAGCCTGTGGCTGTCATATACTCATGTCACACCAACCTCAAAGCACAAATATTTCAGTCTCATCTACACATCAGTTCTAAGGCTATTTCCAGGCTATTTCAGGAATCAGTCCTATTAAGAAAAATAAACTGCATAATGAAGTAACTAAGAAGACTTTTCAGGGGTTTTTTCTGTCTTTTCTCTTGAAAAAAAAATGTCTTGATTTTCTGAAGTGTTCCATCTTAATGCCTATATTATATATAGACCTTTTTCTTAAATTAGGTCTAGATGTTTTTCTCTTTTCAAATTTGGATGACAATCTTCTGAAGTGTTCCATCTTAATGCCTATATTTCTTAAATTAGGTTTAGATGTTTTTCTCTTGATCTAATTTGGATTAAGATGTCTGAATCTTATCAGGTATTAGATCAAACTTTGAAATATGTCACCAGGCAAAATATAGTCCGACTTAAATTAGATCAGTTATATTAGTTATCCTGAAACTAGACATTTATATACAAGTATCCTGAAACTAGACATTTATATACAAGAAACCCAGATAGAAGCTAAGTTTATACAGTACATGTAACATTTCCGGGGAAAAAATCTTCTTATTATAAGTAAAGAAAAACAGTTGAAACTTTTCTTATTACAATATATATATTTTGTATATTAGTAAATTTTAAGGTTTATCAAACAACAGGTTGTTATAAAAAAAAAAATTGATGGCATGGTATGTTGTTCTGGCCTTGAAGACATTTAAGTATATTATTTCTGTAATTATCAATGCTGTAGTAAAACTCTCCAAGTTCTCTCATGTGTTCCTTTTATAATACGATTGGTTGTTTTTCGGGACAAGAAGTGCCAGCTATATTAAGGTCTAATTTTCTTACAGTTTACATATGTAAATGAGATGTGATATGAAAGAGGTTTATTATCATGAAATAGGGCCTACTCAACAGTTATTATTATGAGGGTAATTTAGGGTATTATAATGACTTCAGTAGTACACACATTCTCAGTTGTTCTTTGATGTGAGAGTTTGAGAGAAACTATATAAGTTTAGGAATACCATACAATTTTTGGATTCCATACAAGTTTTCGGGTACATCATAAAAGTGTTTGGGGTACCATACAAAATTTGGGGTACACCATACAAGTTTTGGGGTACATGTATATCATATGAGTTTTGGGTACCATACAAGTTTGAGATACACAATAAAAAGTTTTTGGGGGTACCATGCATGTTTGAGATACAACATACATGTTTTGGAGCACATCATACAAATTTTGGGGGTATATTGTACAAGTTTTGGGGTATCACATGGGTTTTAGAATATACATACTGTATCAGATTTTTAGGAGGTGCTACAATGAGGAATTTGGTATGATTTGACAGCTAAGTTATGCATGGCTATGTATTCTACAGCTTATGGCAGTTCCTGTTTACCTCTATGTACTTGTGTATGAATGCCTCATATCAAATCATGTACTGTACTGTTAATTAACGTAAATGTGTTATGTTGGAGTAAAATATGCACACAGGTTTTGTATAAAATGGTAAAATGTCGTTTTGTTAGTGCTTTATGATAAGTTATAAGGTTCAGGCTGCAGATGCTGGGAACTGGTAGGGATATGTGTGGTTGAAGTAAATTTGAACCCTGCACCACTGAATGATGTGCACCACTGGCCGAATACTACATACGTGTGATTGGGAGCACTGGTGTAATTTGTATTAATTTACCCTTCATACTTCACTGTCACAAAAAAACATATAACATGGACTAAGTCTTCCTTGTCCATATATTGTACGCCCATTGTATGTCAATTTGTAGACAATTATATCAGTTTGTGAAAATGAACTGATGACAATTTCAGCCAATTTTCTCCCTCCTTCTTAACAATGTCTTAATCACAGATCATATAATATATTCTATTGTATAATATCACTTCTCATTATAAAGCTAAACAAATATCTATACTCGACATAATGTTATATCAACTTCCTGTTTGCTAAATAATATTACATGTAAAATTCCTGGTTTGGTAAATAACATTAATATTGTATAAGTGATCTGTTACCTATTATAGTATACATGTTATTAAAAATCTCTTGCTGCAAAATTTTATATAAAATATCCTTATTACCTTATTCCAATGGAACCTTGTGTAAAAAGCTATAATGACATGTCACAATCATGTTACATAACAAACAAATCTTTATATATTTCCTAACCTTATATTAAATTGATATTTAATACTGATGTATCGATCTCTTTAACAGAGTTTTATAAAATATTTTCTTTGATACATATAATGCAACCTGGGGCAAATGATTCCAGATAATGTAAAAACAGTTATAAATCTCTGTTATTTAAAGCTGATAAACCCAACTTATTGAGAAACATAAAAATGTTGATTATACTAACTTGTCTGCTACTATGTACAGAGCATGTAGATTCAGTTTTATCCGTTTTGCCTGATTACATAAAGCAGTGCATTAATTACTGCATGTGAATATGTGCATGGCAGTAATATTACAGCTCTCTCTTGCTGATTTAGAATAATAGGCTGGTATAGAAAGATAGCTATAGGACATTGCATGAAAAAGTTTTATTTAGATAAACAGCTGGTTAATAGCATGATGTGTAGTCTTTAATTGGATTAATGAAAATTGGCATTATGATAAGTCTAGGTATATACCATCATGTATATACGTACAATGATGGAAATAGTATAGAATAGCTTATGGATAGCTGAACTTTAGCTGTAGGCCAGTTTAGTCCTTCTGCCCCACCCATTATACTTATACTCTATATCTTATCTACATCCTTCGACATATTCTTATGGTAATATATATCCCCACATTAACGGTCTACGCTCCCTCTAACAGTATCCTCTTTTATTAGTCAGCCTTGTCTTGTAAATCTCTTGACATGAATACTGTGAATCTGTTGGGTCTCACTTAACTTTGGGAATTTTTAGCAAAAATACTGAAACTCTTGATACAAAAATGTTTGGACTCTTGATCTTTATCCAAACATTGGGAGTCCTAACTGAAAAAATATCACTGTGGACCTTGCATAAATATTGGGACTATATTTTCACTTTTGAAAATATTGGGACTCTCTTAATCCTTATAAATATTGGGACTCTCTAAATCTTTATAAATATTGGGACTCTCTTAATCCTAATAAATGTTGGGACTCTCTAAATCCTTATAAATATTGGGACTCTCTTTATCCTTATAAATATTGGGACTCTCTTAATCCTTATAAATATTGGGACTCTCTTAATCCTCATAAATATTGGGACTCTCTTAATCCTAATAAATGTTGGGACTCTCTAAATCCTTATAAATATTGGGACTCTCTTTATCCTTATAAATATTGGGACTTTCTTAATCCTTATAAATATTGGGACTCTCTTAATCCTTATAAATATTGGGACTCTCTTAATCCTGATAAATATTGGTACTCTCTTAATCCTAATAAATGTTGGGACTCTCTAAATCCTTATAAATGTTGGGACTCTCTTAATCCTAATAAATGTTGGGACTCTCTTAATCCTTATAAATATTGGGACTCTCTAAATCCTTATAAATATTGGGACTCTCTTAATTATTTTAAATAAGGGACTTGATCCTTGTCCTGTTGATATTTGTCTAAATATTGGGACTCTTGATTCCTGTCTAAATATTGGGACTCTGTTGATTCCTGTCTAAATATTGGGACTCTGTTTATCCTTACATACTTACTGAGACTGTTGATCCTCACATAAATATCGAGTCAGTTGATCCTCACATAAATATCGGGACTCTCATGATCCTCTGTTGAAAACTAGGACTGTAGAATATCTGAGGACGTTAAAAATTGAGCATTTCAACATTTCTCTTATTCTGCATCTTCCGCAAAAATTGAAAATATGGGCTGCATAATGTCCTGAATGTATAACTTTTGAATTGCATGCATTTAGTTGGTTTACTATAGATGAAGCATCACAGAGAAAAATTAAGGATAAAAAGATATATAAATTGATGAAGAAATAACACCAATTTTGGCATCTGAATGACTAGTGATATTGAACGTGTTGGACTCCATGGTGAGTGGCTCAGTGTACCAAGTGTTGATTTGTACTGTTGTGTCTGTTTTCAGATTAAGCAGCCCTTGTCCTGGATGTGACCCCCCATATGGCTTCAAGAATCAGCTCAAACTTGATAAAGACACCACCAGATTTGCAGTAGGTTTTTCTTACCCAGTAACATACACTTTACTTCTTTTCAAAAAACTATTCCTTTAGTGTTCATGGAGAGATTTTGACCGAAATTGACATGCACATTTGTACAATGAAATTAAAAATGGAGTGCAATATATATTAGCCATGAATCTCAGGATAGAGATTTATGACTTAAAAATACATTGTGAATGGTAATTTAAGATGAGAGTTTTTCTGTATACTGAGAATTCAGTGTCCCATTGTTAAAGCGAAGAGAGGCATAACATGTTGGAAATACACACCATGTATTTCTAAAGGTAAAGTTATAACAATGAAGACAAAGGGATGTCAATTTAATTTTAGCAAAATCATCCCTTGATGAACAAGGTTCAGTATTGTTCAATTGAAGGTTAAAGTTTTGAGTAGAGAAGAATAAATGGGACAAAAATATAAGTTTTCTTCTCTAGGTTTCATAGCAAATATTAATTGATAAAATTCAATGTAAGTGATTGATTGTCTTATGACAAGTTTTACGGTATTTGGTAAATATCTAGAATCCATAATCATTTCTTGTCTTATTTTCCAAAGGCTTTTAAAAAAAAAAAAAAATAACATTTGATTTTGCATCCTATTTTACCCCATTCTGTGTGTCCATCAGTCATTCTGTCCATCCGCCACTGTGATAAATATTTTATGTTTTTAAGCAAGATTTTTTTAGGTCATTTATAGGGGCTGAAATAATTTTGAGAAAATGGGCATTCATGTTGTACCAGAGACCTATATACTAGTATATAGGTCTCTGTGTTGTACCAACAAGTTTCTAGTTTGGTATCTGGACGAGGACCACAACATATATACAACAAGCCTTGTATCCAGCCTCTGTAACAATTGTAAACTTGGCTATTCCTTCCTGTTTACAGACTGAGGTGCGAGCTGCCAAGGTGTCTGGTAACCTGGATGCTCCTGAAGGAGGTTTTGATGCTATTATGCAGAGTCTTGTCTGTGAAGTAAGTAGTGATGTAGTCAGAGTGATGTAATGTCGCGAATAGTCGTTGTTTACTTAGTTTATCATGATTATATCATTGGAAAATGTTAAATGACAAATTATGAAAGCGTAATTAGTAAGCAATTTTGAACTAACAAAAAACAAACAAAAAACGATTGTTTTTGAAAATAAATTTTCAGTACATTGAATTGATGAACATCTAATGGCCATATGTAAGTCTCCTGTAGGTTGAAAACATTTTTACATTAGGAGATTTAAAGGTAGCAATGTCTGGTTTGAAATGTTTATTTTTAAATGGAGGTTGTGACCCCTATTGGGGCAATGGTGTAGGACCTACAGGTAATAGGAGTCATGGAGGTAAGTCATTATGATCCTATTCCTGAGATACTAGTGACAGATCTGGGTCTTTCTGGGACAGACAGACGAATGGACGTATATTCATCTGTGGGTGGGGGACGTCCTGTGACAACAGTATTAAAAAGGTTTAAGTTTACTGACATCCATAAGTCACAAATAAACTTTGCGGAAAAGTTTTGAAATTCAGTAAAATATCCTTAAAATATTGTTTTTTGTATGTCTTTTCCTGTTAACTTCTTATAGTAATGTTATATAGTCTATCAATAGTCAATACAGTTATTGATGAGCTGCAAATCCTCAAAAACAACATTTTTGCAATATTATGTCTTTTTAGAAATTTTGTTAAATTGTAAGCATACCAGATATTTTAGGAGTATTAAGACTCTGGTCAGAAAAGATTTTGGGCATATTAATGTACTTGTATATGTACTTGTGTTATATATTTAAAATTTTATCAAATCCATATTTCTGAATGAGAATTGAAGCCTTTAGATGATTGGGAATGCTGATCAGTTAGTAAGGAGATACACAAGTCTATAGTATATATGCCATTATTGAGAATGGATTATAATTGCCTGGCCCCATCAGTAACACAACACTTCTCTGCTTTTACAATATTATGTTACATTACTTAAATACTTTTTGATTTTCATTTCCCATCAAACCATATACATCTTTTAAATTTTCAAACATTTCATAGATGTATCTACAAAAAAATCTCCAAAATTAATAATTCAATTTAATTTGTTAAGATGAAGTTAATATCCATTTGACAATTAAGAATATTCCTAAAGTTAAGAAGGTATGTGTTTCTTTGGCCTGATTTATGAAGCATGAACACATATAATTTATTATGATAATTTAGAACGAGATTGGATGGAGAGCAGCCTCACGGCGTATGTTACTATTCTCCACCGACGCAGACTTTCACTATGCAGGAGATGGAAAGGTTTGTCTACCTGAAATGCCACAAGGGGGCGCTGACCTCCGTCAACATCTGTGGTGGACTAACATCTCTAACTCCGCAACTCGTCACCAAGTGTACCTCCTGCCAAATCTGCAAAACATGAGGTGTAATTGATATATTCAATATCACATCATAGGTCGTTGTAAGGGAAGGAATGAAGTAATTATTCTTTCTTATGTAGAGAAAGAAACATCTTAATTTGATGCAGAAAAAGACACATCTTATTTCAATGTTGAAAAAGAAACATCTTATTTTGATGTAGAAACAGTCTCATGATTGCAGGATTTGGCAGCTGGTTGGTTTTCTTTTACAATGGAAATTTGCTTTCCAGCTTCAAATCTCTCTCTGAATGAAATATTTTTATATATTGTTTGCTTCTTCATTGACACAAAAAAGGTTGTCCTACATTATCATTGTTGACGATAGACTAATAACTATAGCTGGTCTGATCGACTTAGACTAATAGCTTCGATAGCTGGTCTAATGGACTTTGATTAATAGCTTATATATAGTTGGTCTGATCAACTTAGATTAATAGCTTATATATAGTTGGTCTGATCGACTTAGATTAATAGCTTCAATAGATGGTCCAATGGACTTAGACAAATAGCTTATATATAGCTGGTCTGATCTTTTCTTTTTAGAAAGTGTTTAAATGAATTTACAAAATTTGTTTGTGAACTATTCTCATGTGTTTTATGTGGAAAAACATAAAGGTTGATGATACCTGATCCATGTTAATGTATACTGTAATTACTGATTGGACAACCTATGTTGTGTCTTTCACCTAATTGTATCTATCTTCTTAAGTTCACCAGGTTGATCTAAGAATTAATTTTTCGAACCCCAAATTAGAAAAAAAACAAAAACAAAAAAAAACTGAAAATATATTACCATATAATGTCCAAAATTACAAAGTAATAAATTTTGTTTGTAACATTTAAGTATGAAATAGACACACTTTCCAGACCTAATAACCAAAGTTCTGTTTGTCAGAACCACAATGAAACTGACATGGTCATCTGGATTATTTAACAAAAGTGATACATCAAGGTGAAATTTTTATTTAATCCTCACTTTAAGGCTAACCTACCCGGTTATAACATATATTCCTTTGGTAGATTGGTACTATTTGAGCTGATACATTGACCCTGCTCCCTTTAGGTCCAGTAGGTAATCCAGTCACCTTCAGGCCTACTAGATAATCCACTCACCCTTAGACCCACTAGATAATCCAGTCACCTTCAGGCCTACTAGATAATCCAGTCACCTTCAGACTAAGTAGGTAATCCAATCATCTTCAGATCCAAAATATAATCCAGTCACCTTCAGGTCCAATAGATAATCCAGTCACCTTCAGGTCCAATAGATAATCCAGTCACCTTCAGGTCCAATAGATAATCCAGTCAACTTCAGGTTCAATAGATAATCCAGTCACCTTCAGGTCCAATAGATAATCCAGTCACCTTCAGGTCCAATTGATAATCCAGTCATCTTCAGGCCTAGTAGATAATCCAGTCACCTTCAGGTCCAATAGATAATCCAGTCACCTTCAGGTCCAATAGATAATCCATTCAACTTCAGGTTCAATAGATAATCCAGTCACCTTCAGGTCCAATAGATAATCCAGTCACCTTCAGGTCCAATAGATAATCCAGTCATCTTCAGGCCTAGTAGATAATCCAGTCACCTTCAGGTCCATTATATAGGTAATCCGGTCACCTTCAGGTCCAATAGATAATCCAGTCACCTTCAGGTCCAATAGATAATCCAGTCATCTTCAGTCACCTTCAGGTCCAATAGATAATCCAGTCACCTCCAGACCAAGTGAATAACAGTTACTTTAAGTTAACCAGACTTTTTTTCAGCCTAATTTTAGCCTAATACTTGCCTTTTTACAGTCTTTTTTGCTGATGTAATTCTTGCTTTTTACAGCTATTTTTATGACGCAATGCTTGCTTTTTATCACCCTAATTGCTTACCTGATAATTGCTTTCTTACAGCCCTATTTGCTAGGCTAATACTTCCCTTTTTCAGCCCTATTAATTATAACTTGATATTAAACCAGCTTTGCTACTATTTTCTGCCTTGTATATTAACTGTTGTGGCTTTCAGACTTCCAGGAAGATTAAAGATGGCCTTACACTGTAAGTTAGCTCCAGTTCTCTGTGTAATTAATTCTTGTGGCCTCGGAAATTTCAGGAACACATTGGTTGGAGAGCTTCATCTCGTAGGATGCTTCTATTTTCCACGGACGCAAGTTTTCATTTTGCTGGTGATGGAAAGGTCGGTCATTGTTATTTTGAAACTTGTTATTTTAGTTGGTATGATGTTTAAACTGTAGGACTTTCTTGAGCTTGCTGTGTAATTATCATATAGTCAGTTTCCTAAGGACTGAGAAATCACATTACACAACTGTAGTTTCTGTAGTTTTAAGATCCAGAGTGTCAGTTATTAGATGATGGTAGAGGTAGTGGTTGCATGATAGGATGACGCTGGTGTAGGATAGCGCCTGTGCATCGTTGATGTCTGTGTAGGATGATGCCTGTGTAGGATGATGCCTGTGTAGTAGGGATATTAAGAACATTTCACTAGCTTGCATAGTGTGCATGATACTGAAGATATCAGTAGATGGAGGATTGAAGTGTTGAGGGGTGTGATGAAGTGAATGGCGTGTATCTTCTAGCCTGTTGTTCAATACCCAGGGTAGATTGGCAATCCTTGTAGAGACTGTTTATGTTCCAAACCTAACCCGACTTTGTGTGTACAGCCTTTATCACCTTATTGTAAATCCTTAAGTATCTAACTAATTCTACATGTATATATATAACCTTCAGTATTTGCCTAACTCTGTATCATGTATTACCTTTAAATATCTCAAGTATTACACCTTGTTGTAACCTTCAGTATTTGCCTAACTCTGTATCATTTTCTGCCTAACTTTACACCTTGTTGTAACCTTCAGTATCTGCCTAACTCTCCATAATGTGTGTAACTTCCACTATCCACATCATGTGTATAACCATCAGTTTCTGCCTAACTGCATCAGTTGTATGACCTTTAGCATCTGCCAAACTCTACATTATGTGTATAACCTATGGTATCTAACTTAACATCATGTCTATAAGCCATGCTTTTTGCATTTATCCCAGTAGCCCTTCAGTATCTGCCTAAATCTACATTGTGTGTATAAACTTTGGTATCTGCCTAACTCTATACAATGTGTATGACCTTAATTATCTGCTTAACTCTTTCATCAAGTGTATAATCTTTAGTATTTGCCTAACTCTTCATCATGTGTATTACCTTCAGTATCTGCCTAACTTCATCATATATAGTTCCTTCATTATCTGCCTAACTCTTCATCATGTGTATAATCTTTAGTATCTGCCTAACTCTTCACCATGTGTATAATCTTTAGTATCTGCCTAACTCTTCACCATGTGTATAATCTTTAGTATCTGCCTAACTCTTCATCATGTGTATAATCTTTAGTATCAGCCTAACTCTTCACCATGTGTATAATCTTTAGTATCTGCCTAACTCTTCACCATGTGTATAATCTTTAGTATCTTCCTAACTCTTCATCATGTGTATAATCTTTATCTGTCTAACTCTTCATCATGTGTATAATCTTTAGTATCTGCCTAACTCTTCATCATGTGTATAATCTTTAGTATCTGCCTAACTCTTCACCATGTGTATAATCTTTAGTATCTGCCTAACTCTTCACCATGTGTATAATCTTAAGTATCTGCCTAACTCTTCACCATGTGTATAATCTTTAGAAACTGCCTAACTCTTCACCATGTGTATAATCTTTAGTATCTGCCTAACTCTTCGTCATGTGTATAATCTTTAGTATCTGCCTAACTCTTCACCATGTGTATAACCTTTAGTATCTGTCTAACTCTTCATCATGTGTATAATCTTTAGTATTTGCCTAACTCTTCACCATGTGTATAATCTTTATCTGCCTAACTCTTCACCATGTGTATAATCTTTAGTATCTGCCTAAATCTTCACCATGTGTATAATCTTTAGTATCTGCCTAACTCTTCACCATGCATGTGTATAATCTTTAGTATCTGCCTAACTCTTCACCATGTGTATAATCTTTAGTATCTGTCTAACTCTTCACCATGTGTATAATCTTTAGTATCTGTCTAACTCTAACCTCCAGTGTCTACCTGTACTAACTGTACATTGCTTTTATAACCTTGTACTACTGAATGCACCTCAGTTACCATTTAGTAGTATCTACCTATCTATGACTGTGGAATGTGTCTTTGTGACCCTTTAGCACATATATGGAGTACAGTGTATCGAAAAGCATGATGGTTCTGTGGCATTTGTTAGCTTTTACCTGAATTTTTAGCATTCTGGCTGTTTAGTTCATTGAGGGGTGGGTAACTCTTATATACATGCATGCAGTGATGATAATGGTATTAATCTATGTATTATAACCTTAACTTACTTAATTAAATATTAAAATCACACAGGTTATCTATGTACACTGTCCCTGAGTATATAGATCTTCATAATAGTAATAAGTTAACTTTTACTGTTGAAACTACAATATTACACTAGTCTATTAGCTACCATGACCATTAATTATTTAATGTTAAAATTTCAATATATTTTGTCAATTAATCTTTTTCTTATTGTGAATGATTAATTAATTAAACTTAAGTAAATATCACAGATTTATCTTCTGAAATTTTTTTAACAGTACGGTAGTATTTTATGATAATTTGATTTCTATGACATTGTGTACATTTCACATGTGTTCTGTTGATAAAATTTCTTTAATGACCATGAAATTTATAAAGTTTGATTCTTGTAATAACGCTAATGTTTCTGATTATAGCTTGGAGGTATTGTCAAGCCTAATGACGGAGCGTGTTACATGAGTGATAATGAGTACACAAAGAGCACAGAGCAGGTAGGTAGTCCAATCTACTGGAGATACTAGTACAGTTATACTGGAGATACTAGTACCGTTATACTGGAGATACTAGTACAGTTATACTGGAGATACTAGTACAGTTATACTGGAGATACTAGTACAGTTATACTGGAGATACTAGTACCGTTATACTGGAGATACTAGTACAGTTATACTGGAGATACTAGTACAGTTATACTGGAGATACTAGTACAGTTATACTGCAGATGCTGGACAGTTATACTGGAGATACTGGACAGTTATACTGGAGATACTAGTACAGTTATACTGGAGATACTAGTACAGTTATACTGGAGATACTAGTACAGTTATACTAGAGATATAAGTACAGTTATACTGGAGATACTAGTACAGTTATACTGGAGATATAAGTACAGTTATACTGGAGATACTAGTACAGTTATACTGGATATACTAGTACAGTTATACTGGATATACTGGTACAGTTATACTGGAGATACTAGTACAGTTATACTGGAGATACTAGTACAGTTATACTGGAGATACTAGTACAGTTATACTGGAGATACTGGTACAGTTATACTGGAGATACTGGTACAGTTATACTGGAGATACTGGTACAGTTGTACTGGAGATACTAATACAGTTATACTGGAGATACTAGTACAGTTATACTGGAGATACTGGTACAGTTATACTGGAGATACTAGTACAGTTATACTGGAGATATAAGTACAGTTATACTGGAGATACTGGTACAGTTATACTGGATATACTAGTACCGTTATACTGGAGATACTAGTACAGTTATACTGGAGATACTGGTACAGTTATACTGGATATACTAGTACCGTTATACTGGAGATACTAGTACAGTTATACTGGAGATACTAGTACAGTTATACTGGAGATACTAGTACCGTTATACTGGAGATACTAGTAACGTTATACTGGAGATACTAGTACAGTTGTACTGGAGATACTGGTACAGTTATACTGGAGATACTTATACAGTTATACTGGAGATACTAGTACAGTTATACTGGATATACTGGTACAGTTATACTGGAGATACTAGTACAGTTATACTGGAGATACTGGTACAGTTATACTGGAGATACTAGTACCGTTATACTGGAGATACTAGTACAGTTATACTGGAGATACTAGACAGTTATACTGGAGATACTAGACAGTTATACTGGAGATACTAGTACCGTTATACTGGTGATACTAGTACAGTTATACTGGAGATACTAGTACAGTTATACTGCAGATACTGGACAGTTATACTGCAGATACTGGACAGTTATACTGGAGATACTAGTACAGTTATACTGGAGATACTAGTACAGTTATACTGGAGATACTAGTACAGTTATACTGGAGATACTAGTACAGTTATACTTGAGATATAAGTACAGTTATACTGCAGATACTAGTACAGTTATACTGCAGATACTAGTACAGTTATACTGGAGATACTAGTACAGTTATACTGGAGATACTAGTACAGTTATACTGGATATACTGGTACAGTTATACTGGTACAGTTATACTGGAGATACTTGTACAGTTATACTGGAGATACTAGTACAGTTATACTGGAGATACTAGTACAGTTATACTGGATATACTAGTACAGTTATACTGGAGATACTAGTACAGTTATACTGGAGATACTGGTACAGTTATACTGGAGATACTGGTAAAGTTATACTGGAGATACTAGTACAGTTGTACTGGAGATACTAATACAGTTGTACTGGAGATACTAGTACAGTTATACTGGAGATACTAGTACAGTTATACTGGAGATACTAGTACAGTTATACTGGAGATATAAGTACAGTTATACTGGAGATACTGGTACAGTTATACTGGAGATACTGGTACAGTTATACTGGATATACTAGTACCGTTATACTGGAGATACTAGTACAGTTATACTGGAGATACTAGTACAGTTATACTGGAGATACTAGTACCGTTATACTGGAGATACTAGTAACGTTATACTGGAGATACTAGTACAGTTGTACTGGAGATACTGGTACAGTTATACTGGAGATACTAATACAGTTATACTGGAGATACTAGTACAGTTATACTGGATATACTGGTACAGTTATACTGGAGATACTAGTACAGTTATACTGGAGATACTGGTACAGTTATACTGGAGATACTAGTACCGTTATACTGGAGATACTAGTACAGTTATACTGGATATACTGGTACAGTTATACTGGAGATACTAGTACAGTTATACTGGAGATACTAGTACAGTTATACTGGAGATACTAGTACAGTTATACTGGAGATACTGGTACAGTTATACTGGAGATACTGGTACAGTTATACTGGAGATACTGGTACAGTTGTACTGGAGATACTAATACAGTTATACTGGAGATACTAGTACAGTTATACTGGAGATATAAGTACAGTTATACTGGAGATACTAGTACAGTTATACTGGATATACTAGTACAGTTATACTGGATATACTGGTACAGTTATACTGGAGATACTAGTACAGTTATACTGGAGATACTAGTACAGTTATACTGGAGATACTAGTACAGTTATACTGGAGATACTGGTACAGTTATACTGGAGATACTGGTACAGTTATACTGGAGATACTGGTACAGTTGTACTGGAGATACTAATACAGTTATACTGGAGATACTAGTACAGTTATACTGGAGATACTGGTACAGTTATACTGGAGATACTAGTACAGTTATACTGGAGATATAAGTACAGTTATACTGGAGATACTGGTACAGTTATACTGGATATACTAGTACCGTTATACTGGAGATACTAGTACAGTTATACTGGAGATACTGGTACAGTTATACTGGATATACTAGTACCGTTATACTGGAGATACTAGTACAGTTATACTGGAGATACTAGTACAGTTATACTGGAGATACTAGTACCGTTATACTGGAGATACTAGTAACGTTATACTGGAGATACTAGTACAGTTGTACTGGAGATACTGGTACAGTTATACTGGAGATACTAATACAGTTATACTGGAGATACTAGTACAGTTATACTGGATATACTGGTACAGTTATACTGGAGATACTAGTACAGTTATACTGGAGATACTGGTACAGTTATACTGGAGATACTAGTACCGTTATACTGGAGATACTAGTACAGTTATACTGGAGATACTAGACAGTTATACTGGAGATACTAGACAGTTATACTGGAGATACTAGTACCGTTATACTGGTGATACTAGTACAGTTATACTGGAGATACTAGTACAGTTATACTGCAGATACTGGACAGTTATACTGCAGATACTGGACAGTTATACTGGAGATACTAGTACAGTTATACTGGAGATACTAGTACAGTTATACTGGAGATACTAGTACAGTTATACTGGAGATACTAGTACAGTTATACTAGAGATATAAGTACAGTTATACTGGAGATACTAGTACAGTTATACTGGAGATATAAGTACTGTTATACTGGAGATACTAGTACAGTTATACTGGATATACTAGTACAGTTATACTGGATATACTGGTACAGTTATACTGGTACAGTTATACTGGAGATACTTGTACAGTTATACTGGAGATACTAGTACAGTTATACTGGAGATACTAGTACAGTTATACTGGATATACTAGTACAGTTATACTGGAGATACTAGTACAGTTATACTGGAGATACTGGTACAGTTATACTGGAGATACTGGTAAAGTTATACTGGAGATACTAGTACAGTTGTACTGGAGATACTAATACAGTTGTACTGGAGATACTAGTACAGTTATACTGGAGATACTAGTACAGTTATACTGGAGATACTAGTACAGTTATACTGGAGATATAAGTACAGTTATACTGGAGATACTGGTACAGTTATACTGGATATACTAGTACCGTTATACTGGAGATACTAGTACAGTTATACTGGAGATACTGGTACAGTTATACTGGATATACTAGTACCGTTATACTGGAGATACTAGTACAGTTATACTTGAGATACTAGTACAGTTATACTGGAGATACTAGTACCGTTATACTGGAGATACTAGTAACGTTATACTGGAGATACTAGTACAGTTGTACTGGAGATACTGGTACAGTTATACTGGAGATACTAATACAGTTATACTGGAGATACTAGTACAGTTATACTGGATATACTGGTACAGTTATACTGGAGATACTAGTACAGTTATACTGGAGATACTGGTACAGTTATACTGGAGATACTAGTACCGTTATACTGGAGATACTAGTACAGTTATACTGGAGATACTAGACAGTTATACTGGAGATTCTAGTACAGTTATACTGGAGATACTGGTACAGTTATACTGGAGATACTAGTACCGTTATACTGGAGATACTAGTACAGTTATACTGGAGATACTGGTACAGTTATACTGGAGATACTAGTACAGTTATACTGGAGATACTAATACAGTTATACTGGATATACTAGTACCGTTATACTGGAGATATTAGTACAGTTATACTGGACTGGAGATACTAGTACAGTTATACTGGAGATATTAGTACAGTTATACTGGAAATATAAGTACAGTTATACTGGAGATACTGGTACAGTTATACTTGAGATACTAGTACAGTTATACTGGAGATACTAGTACAGTTATACTGGAGATACTAGTACCGTTATACTGGAGATACTAGTACAGTTATACTGGAGATACTAGTACAGTTATACTGGAGATACTAGTACAGTTATTTTATAGAAAGGTGTTAGGAAAATAACTGACAACACTAGGGCTCAAACTGATGATGTCTCACTTTATACATGAAAGTATATGTTCTAATACTTGGCTGAAGGGAAATTCTAATCACCCAGAATCAGTACGGTGACCAATACAGTATACTGTCACATTTTATACTACCCCATCATTTGCAAAGTCTGTGTCAACAAAGAGAATCATAGCCTTCCGTATAGCTTTCCAGATACATCAAATTCATCAACAAAGTTTGTTTTAGGAGGGAGTAAGGAAACATACTCAATACTCTGCTCTCACTCCCTCAATTGTTCGATTGATCACAATGTAGGTAAAAGGAAACCCCAGGAGCTTTGGCAATAAGCCCTTAAATGATAACAAACTCACCCATATTTATTGGACTCAGAAATACCATTAAATGAACTCTTACTGCACTTTAATCAGCCTACCTTGAGTAAAAGATTAGCTGGCATGGAATTATTCTAGGATGAATAATGTAAAATTACTTATGTTTGTTTGTACCAAGTAAAATGTGTGTTTAAGATTACCTTCAGTATAACTGTTTATTGTTTTTGTGGTAGGATTATCCATCTGTGAGTCAGATTGCTGCCAACATTAAGGACAAAAACACCAACATCATCTTCGCTGTGACCAAGGATCAGTTCCCCACCTATAAACAGCTGGAGAAGTTTATAGCCGGATCTGTGACAGGAGAGCTCGCCAACGACTCTTCCAACATCGTAACACTTGTTCAGCAGAATTATGATGTGAGTGTATTAATAAATTCTCTTTAAGTTTGCAAAAGGCCAAGGCTGTTGTATGCATACTGTTTATTTAGAAAGACAAATAGTGTTGTCTTCCACTTTGTATATCGGGTATGGTAAGATAGTGTGAAATTGTCATTTTATACCTACAACACACTGTATTATGTGGCCAAAACACAGTAAAAGTGGTAATTATATTTCCACATTTTGCCCATTCATGACAAACATTTTCAAACAGCCATGATGAGAAAATCCAACCATATCACTAACATTTTTGTTTTACTATGTATGTTTGAATTCATTTAAAAATTAATTTGTTTTAACAGAAAATTACTTCAAAACTGGAACTTACTACAGAGAATGCGGAGGGTCTTGATATCAAATTCTTCACTAAATGTACAGGGTAAGTCTCATCTGTTAGTGTAAAATGTGGAATATTATCATATCAGTTTTGTAAGGGTAGTACTGGTGCTTTACCAGGGATAGTTAAATCAAAGATATTAGGATTTTACCTTTCCTTCATAACATGAATGTGTGGCCAATAATGTAGACCAACTTCGTGGCGAATTAATTTCGCATTTTCATTACTAATGACTTTTTTGCAGCATTACAATTTTGTGATTAATAGTCAAAAGGCCAACTGTACCAGTCCTTTAATTGAAACTTACATGGTAATTAATTTTGGCGAATTTGAACTGCTCGGGAAATATGTGAAGAATTAGTTGGTTAACATTATCTTATCTTTATACCTCAAAATACCAATCATGATGATGAATTTACTTATCTTGACAAAGATTCCTATAATCTCCTTAAGGACCCTGTTATATATCATTGAATTTAATTTCTGTATTATAATTAGAATGAAATATTTAGTCCTTAAATATATAAATCCTCTCTAGATATACAACTGTTATAGTTGTAATTGTCTACTGTTATAGTATGGCTTTTCACGTGACATTTTAATAAGATTTTGATACACCTCGATTGATTATCTATTTTATAACTTTGAAATGTTTTCATTATTCAGAAATGAAACCATAGAGACAAACATTTGCCAGAACTTGGAGATAGGGGACAAATCTAGGGTATGTATAATTTAGTATCATTGCTACCATGGGAACCCCAAGCATTGGCTGACAACAATAATCAGTTACCATGGTAACCTCATCAATGGCTGGCCATATTTTAAATTATATTTTGTAGTCACAAGTCCATGTTTTTAAAAAAAAACATCATGTGAAATATTGAAAGAATGCTGATTTAACTTTGCCACAATGTATTAGACCAGAGTTACTAATTTGTAGTCTTACAATTACACATTCTGTAAATATCACATTTTGCAGTATCCTTTCATTATCATCAAGGAAATGAAATACTGCACAGTTGTTAATTTCACAGGGCAAATATTTCGTCCCAGTCAGACCTAGCTTGCGAGTATTTAATTTCAAGCAACCACACATTGTTAACATTCTGCAGTAAAGAACTTTACATATTTGTTTTTATATATAGATATTTAAATATATAGAGTATTTTCATGCTATATTTAATGATTGCAAATATAGCGAAATCAAATACCCTGTCAATATTTACCATACTTCAATATTTACCATGCTTAAATATTTACTATGCTTCCTATGTTAACAGGTGACTTTTGATGTAATCGTTGAGGCAACATCTTGTCCTGCTGACCAGACTAAGTTTTCCAAGACATTTTCTATCAAGCCTGTGGGTCTGCCCGATAAACTTCAGATCCATGTGGATCTAATCTGCCAGTGTGACTGTGAGAAACCCGAATATGCTGTGAGTTGTCTCCCTTATCTGAATACAATGACAATGAAAGAGTGAAGTTTGTAATTAACTTTTATATTATAATTTAGGGTACTTACTAAATAGATATAGAATATTAATGATGTTTCAGAAAAGAAGTAAGTATAAATGTACATTCTGTAGATAAACCACTGTAAGCATCAGCTATTGCCAAAAAAAAAGAAAAAAGAAAACTGATGTATTCTATACCATGATGAAGAAAAAATATGACAATGACTCTTAATGATCAACTTCATTATATGGGTAGTTTGTAAGATATTTGTAAGAATTAAAGATGTTTGTAGATATTTTTAAAATATTTGTAAAAATGAGTACTTGTGAAAAGAAATCAGTGTTAATTAATGACAATAGTAAATATACACCTCTACAAATATTGCTTCCAAAATAAAAGAAACCAACAATACTAATTTTTAGCCCACAATACATCAGAGGCTGTCATCATGATGATGGTGGGCTATTCAAATCATCCCACGTCTGTTTTCCGTCGTCTATGGTCCGTCCATAAATAATCTGTGATATCACTATTTCTTCAGAAGTTCTGAAAGGATATTTCACAATCTTCCCCTGTGGGTTCTGCTCGGTCCCTTGTTATGACCATTCAATTTTGAGTTACCTGATCAAGTGAACAAAATGACTGACAAATGTCTTGGATTTTGAAAGTAGAAGTTTGTTTGGGGCCGCGGTGGCCGAGTGGTTAAGGTGTCCCGACACTTTAATACTAGCCCTCCACCTCTGGGTTGCGAGTTCGAAACCTACGTGGGGCCGTTGCCAGGTACTGACCGTAGGCCTGTGGTTTTTCTCCAGGTACTCCGGCTTTCCTCCACCTCCAAAACCTGGCACGTCCTTAAATGACCCTGGCTGTTAATAGGACGTTAAACAAAAACAAACCAAATGTTATCACTATTTCTAGAAAAAATCATTGGAGGGAAAACAAAATGGCCAATATGCAGTCATCTTTGATTTTGACAGTACAAGTGTTGTTATTAGTATGTCTTACAAAGTTCTTAGATCTTCTTAGGCTTCATATGTAGGTTCCCCTTGTTATCAAATGATTAACAGGAAGAGGGGAAAGAAGTGGAAAATAGAGAAAAGATCAATCTTTCATAGGACTAATAAAGGTCATTCAATAGTAGGGGGCCAAGATCCCTCTGGAATCTCTTGTTGTTTATTTATTTATTTTTACGGGTTTTCGTCTATTACGGCTGACCAGCAAGATATCTTGCCATTATATATGCCCTACTTACTTGGTGAGGTGTTTACTTACAGGACCGGAATCAGAACAGTGACAAGTGTAATGAAAAGGGTACCCACGTGTGTGGTATGTGTGTATGTAACCCAGGATTCTATGGCCGCACCTGTAATTGTGACGCTGGTAACGCTACATCTGAGGAGATCCAGTCTCAGTGTATTAAGTAGGTCGATATACAACATTATTGACTGGTTTTACTTTCTTTATGTCCAATTCCTTGGTTTTATAGGAGACTGAAAGTATTAGTGTTAGTCTGTACATCAGGCATTCAGTCTGGCAGGATTCAAGTAATTTTAGTCTAACACATTTTAAAAGTCTCCTGTGGAGTTTCTTGCCTGTTTGAAAATATTGGAATATGATAAAAAAAAAAAGAAATATTTCATGACAGATTTATAAATATACAAGGGAGAACATTTTTAATGTTGCAATGGAAATAAAAAGGCAGATAAAATTTGGATTAAGTGTGGAAAGGTTTAGGTTTTCTCAGTTATTTATAGCCAAAACAGATAAAAAGTAAAAGGATTTGGTTTGTACATGTTTATCTTGTTTACACTTGTCAGTCAGTCTGACATGTCGTCTTTGTCAGTATATTTTATGTTTGTGTTCAGTCTGATATGTCCTCTTTATCAGTATATTTTATGCTCGTCTTCAGGAACAACACAAACCTTGTGTGCAGTAACCGTGGTGAGTGTGTTTGCGGAAAGTGTGAGTGTTCCGCCCGAAGCCAGAACTCAGCTCAAAAGTACAGTGGAGAACACTGTGAATGTGACGACTACTCCTGTCCCTACTCCGGAGGCAACCTATGTGGAGGTACATTATTATAGCAGTTGTGAATATATATTCAGATAAAGATTTATTTTTCTTTAAATCATGAAAACTGGTATTTTCTGACCAACATTATTTTGAATAGAGCTGTTTTGAGATAGTGTTTTGTGGGTTCATGTGACAGTGTTTTGATTTTCAGGTTCTGAGAAGGTTACCTGTATATGTGTTTCGTGGGTTCATGTGACAGTGTTTTGATTTTCAGGTTCTGAGAAGGGTACCTGTAAATGTGGGAAGTGCGAGTGTAACAGTGGCTGGTCAGGTCCAGACTGTGCTTGTTCTCAAGCCAACGACTCTTGTATAACTACCAACGGACAGGTATGCCTCATGTTCATAATACATTGTCAATTCATACACAGTACATTGTCAATTCATACACAGTACATTGTCAATTCATACACAGTACATTGTCAATTCATACACAGTATATTGTCAATTCATACACAGTATATTGTCAATTCATACACAACACATTGTCAATTCATACACAGTATATTGTCAATTCATACACAGTATATTGTCAATTCATACACAGTACATTGTCAATTCATACACAGTATATTGTCAATTCATACACAGTACATTGTCAATTCATACACAGCACATTGTCAATTCATACACAGTACATTGTCAATTCATACACAGTATATTGTCAATTCATACACAACACATTGTCAATGCATACACAGTATATTGTCAATTCATACACAGTATATTGTCAATTCATACACAACACATTGTCAATTCATACAAGGTCAATCAATACACTGTTAGTCAAATGCCATCATCAATATCATTGTCAATTCATACAGCAAAACAGTTTGTGAATAATTAACATTAAATTGGACATATTGACAGGTTGCCTCAATGAATTTGTTAGTTGTGTGCTTTTATGTTGGAAGATCTAGACCTGATGGGGGGAAAATCTGACATTCAAATGTGCATCAATTGAAACTGCAATGTATCAGTAAAGCCTAGTATGAATGCAGTTTCATTTGTATCTCAACAGAAGAAAAGGCAGCAGATTTAAATGCACCAAATAGAAAGCACTGATCTGATTGGTCAATAATGCCATACATCATTATAAGTCAAATAACTTCAGTTATGATTTAAATTATTTTAATTATATATGCCAACGAAAAGCATGTATCTAAATCTATGATGTTCTAATGATATAAATTGTTTTTTAGTCATCCAGTATATGTAATGGTCAAGGAACGTGTCAATGCAATAAATGTGTATGTGACCCCACGTCCGCCTTCAGAGGACCCAAGTGTATGGACTGTAAGGTAAATGAAGCTTCCTTTCTGCGAGGTTGAAGTTCTGTCAGCCGTTGTTGAATTTTGACAAGTTTTTTTTTTTTAATGGATTTTTTTATGGAATTTTATCGAATTTGATATATAGGTTCATCTTTGACTCTAGTTTTGTATAATGATTTTGTTTTCTCTTGGCTTTCAAATAATTAGAGGAAATATGAGAAAGGTAGAGAAAAGATTGGTCTTACATAGACCCAATAAAGATCTCTAAAAAATGGGTGCAAAGATCCCTCTAGGATCTCTTGTTACACAACAGTACATCCTGTTCATGTCTGTTGCTGTAGAATTATTTTTTATTTATTTTTTCTTTGCATCGTAGACTTGTCAGGAGGTGTGTCAGAAGAACAAGGCATGTGTTCAGTGCGTGGTCCACGAGACAGGACTTAAAAACCAGGATGAATGTGACCGCGATTGTCGTACCCCCGGCTACATCACTAAAGTCGCTGAACTTGATGGTAGGCCAAATTGTTTATCAACAGAGATTTACCCGCATTAATATTTAGTACCAGGCACATCCTTAAATGACCCTGGCTGTTAATAGGAAGTTAAACAAAATAAACCAAACCAAACACTTCCTGACTAACTTCTGTATCCTGAATTTAGGATCTGTAACTTGAAAGGTAACAAGAAAATGGTTGTGAAACACTCACACACACATATATATATATATACATAATCTCCTTGTTTATCTTTTGGAAATGAAGCTAAATGCAAAATCTATCCAAAGCTTCTTCCTGTAGGACTGCCAAAATCATTTGAAATGTTTAGCTTTTAAGCACATAGCTACCAAATAAACATAAATATGTAAGACACTGACAATGTGTTCAGTGTGTTCAAAGGTAGTTGAGTTGAGTTGAGCATTAGCGGAATTGTATCATTTTACCGGGACAGAATGTCATTAGGAACAAAAGTCTTAAGAAAAAATCAATGGAATGAAGAATAATTGACAATTTCACAGTTACTTTAGGTACTGATTTTCTACAACAAGTTTTAGTTCAGCACTTTGTAAAATAAACTTTACCTAATATTCTGAAAAAGAGGCCAGCTTGATAGAGTGATTTTGATATGTGCACATTAATGTTGGGAGGTAAAACGAGAGGTATATATCAAATAAGCTGACTTAATTGTACCACTTCTAGCTTTGTGGTTAGGGATGTTCTATACGATAAAGAACCATAGTGTTTTCCTGCTGTAAAACAACTATATATACTAATGTAAATGTATCTGTTATCATTACAGGTGATAAGGAATAGCTGTGAGTTTAAAGATGAAGATGACTGCATTTTCTTTTTCTCATATGACTACGGAGATAACAACGAGCTCAAGATCAAAGCTCAGGAAACAAAAGGTAAAATATGTAGAAGGTGTCAGCTTATGTACAGCTATTGAATGTCTTTGATTTCAAAATGTAATTTTTTGTGCTAATTCTCCAATGTTGCTGAACTTTTGTATACTTTAAAAAATTATACAATAGTCTATTATTTCCAATTCATCCTAATTACTCTTTGTTGGAGATGCAGCACCTTTCAAATATTGGTTCGGCTTATTGTGCGAATTAGAGCTATAGTCTGGACTGTAGACAATTGTGTCTAAATCTTAGGCAGTCTTGTCTGTCTTACAGTTTAGATTATAGACGATAATGTCTCTGTGTTACAGAATGCCCTAAGCAGGTCAACGTGTTAGCAATCGTGTTGGGTGTGATTGGAGGAATCGTGGCCGTAGGTTTGGCTATCCTATTGGTATGGAAGCTTGTCACCACCATCAGCGACAAGAGAGAACTTGCTCGCTTTGAGAAAGAGACACAGGACGCTAAGTGGGACACTGTAAGTTATCGGGTGATATCAATGTATCTTGTACAAGTCTTATTTTCATCAAAACCTGCATGTGTTTTGTGAATGGGGTGTTGGTCGAATGAATAAAAAGTTACATTTCTAAATATAACTGAATGATAGGGTGTCAAATAGGTCAATCATCTGAAAAAAAAACCATTTTGAAATATAACTGAAGGACAGTGTCAATCAACTGAATAAAAATTACGTTAAAAATATTAAACTGAATGGTGTGTCAGTTAGCTGAATAAAAATTACATCAAAAATATAACTGAATGAAGGCATGTCAGTCAACTGAATGCCAGTTCTTTCAATGCTTCATATTCTGTTGTTTTTTTTTCTACAGGGTGAGAACCCCATCTACCGACAGGCCACTTCAACATTCAAGAACCCAACTTATGCTGGAAAGTAAAATCTTCAGGCTTCAAACCATACTACAACAAACAAGATTCCAAAAACATGTGTTGTGTATAGCAGACGTAGCAAGAGAACAAGAGAAGATTGGAGGTTTTTATGTAGGACACAACGTGACAGGATCGAGTGTGTTGGAAAGAGAGCGAGACAAGATTGGAGGTCTTTATGTTGGATAGAACGAGACAGGATCGAGTGTGTATGAGAGAGAGACAAGACGTAGTGTGCTTGTGCGGGAGAGAATGAAGTAAGATTGAGTGTGGGAGGAAATGAGAGAAAGTAAGACGAGATTGAATGTTAGACAAGCCAACAGATCTTTAAAGAAGAGAGAGAAACGTTTGTCACAAAAAAACAATACTCATGTCAAGTTACTGGCACTGAAATATCTTGTACAGTAGATTTTCTCAACCCACCAGGAGATGTAAATGATTTGGATGGCTGGTTACATTGTATGAACAAAACTTGTGATTGTGAGATGCGACTGGGGTTATAATAAATGCAGATTGTAAACTTGCAAATCGTACACTTCAGATATCCAACATTCTACTCTACGTGTTTGTCGTGTAATAAGGATGATGTGCAAAGGGTTTGTCATTCTTATGTTGGAATCTCTTAAGCAGTTCGCATTTGAAATAAGGCGTTTTATACCATCTTTTTAATATGTTGTTTTTTTGTACCCAACTTTGACAGTTATGTAGTATTGCATAGGAACAATATTTTTATGAAAATAAAATGTGTGCGAGTGTTTGAGAGATTTTAGTCGTTTTCATGGCGTTACATTTGAATTCAAAAGGTTGAATGGTTCAGAATAGAACTTATATGGAGAAAACATGTTCTTTATTTATTGTATTGAAACCAATAGTGCGGAATAAACAAACACCAATGTTTCATTTTTTAGGAAACTGAAAATACACTATATTTGGCATATTAAAAGATTTATGTCTAGATATAGAAGAGAATAATTGATTAGCAAATTTTGGTCCATTTATTTTTATGATATTACTTTTGTCTGTTTTTAGATCTGCTGATTTTCATTGTTGGTTGATACATCTTTTTACACATGGCTATAATAATCATGAATTTTATGCAATTATTTTAGATTGTTAATTGTCAAGCGAAAGTGCCATTATCTCTTAATGATGTGTGAAAATTACTGTTGTAGATTTATCCCCCGTCAAATATTGTATTAATATATAATTACTAGCATTTTAGATTGAATTGCTAGTTTACAGTCAGCTTTTGTTTCAAATTAAGATATTTGCCTTCTCCAAAGGACCAAGGTGAGCTTATGCTATAACGTGGCGTCCGATGTCTGTACGTCAACAACTGACTTCTTCTTAACTGATGACCAGAATTTAACTTAATTTGATAGAAAGCGTCCCTATGTGACTGGAATTCAGATTTATACAAATAATGGGGATGACCACACACACACCCCAGGGGCCTGAGGGGCAGGGCCAAAAGAGGTCCATACAAATGATGGGGCTGGCCCCTCAGGGGCCTTTAAATTTTCATTAATTACATAACTGCATGGTACCATACTGTTGTGGCATATCCCACATTATAAAAGTGTGTACAATTTAACTTACACATGGGTTTTTGTCATATTTGGTGAAATCCAAGTGAGCGATACAGGCCATGGAATGGCTGTTCCCTTTATTTGGTCATCATGGAACGGCTGTTCCCTTTATTTGGTCATCATATAATGGCTGTTCCCTATATTTGGTCATCATATAATGGCTGTTCCCTTTATTTGGTCATCATATAATGGCTGTTCCCTTTATTTGGTCATCGTGGAATGGCTGTTCCTTTTATTTGGTCATCATGGAATGGCTGTTCCCTTTATTTGGTCATCGCGGAATTGCTGTTCCCTTTATGTGGTCATCATGGAATGGCTGTTCCATTTATTTGGTCATTATGTAAGTTCCATTTATTGATTATTTTATTAAAAATTGCATAGTACATAGGAAATATGTAAAGATTAGATATAATCAAACATGATTTCAGTTGCTTGAGTGGCATGAGTAAGGGAGCGAATTGTACAGGCCTAAAAGCTCAGAACGTGACCCTAATCAGGTAGGACAAGCTGTTAGTCATTAAGTTTGGACAAATATTGACTTGTGACTGATTTCCAATAATATTTTATTATAATGATTCAAAATGTACAGGAAGAAGAGATCAAGTTTAAGACTGTACATAATTATTTTTCAAATAATAGAATCGACTGCTAGGTGTATATAGCAAGAATATATTAATACAGGCTTTACATATAAATCATTTTAAATTATAATTAATGCATGTTACGTTTGACAGTAATCATCATGTTGTAATTTCACATAAAAGCTCTGACACCTCAGGTTAAGCTGTACAAGGGCTAAATATATCTTTAGAAATTAATTTTAGGTTGTATTCAAGATTAGGAATGACTGTGTTCTACGAACTGTTGGACAGAGTCTGAAACTATTTGTGGTATAAAAAATAAATGATAATCTGATATGAGAGATGCTCTTATTTCAGTTCGAAAATTGGACAACATACATACTATATGCAAGTCCTCTTCAAAATATGGACATAACTTAAAGGGGCATCAGTGTAAGGGAGATTAATCATGTAAAACCTGTAATCAGTTCCAATTTTTTTTTAATATTGTAGGATTGATAAAACAGAAAGAATTTAATTTGTATTAAATTACATGCATACATATTCAGTGCTATTACATTTTTTCAAACCAACAATTATTTGACAAAAAGTCCATTTTTACCATCATGCTTCAATAAATTCGGTTTACAAATTTAGTGGCTATCATGCTATCTTCCAGCGTAATATTAGTAGTATAGATTTCTAGTACAGTGACAAACTTAATGGTAGGCTGAGCTGTGAATGTTTAGGTTCTGTATGGCCTATATACTGTTTTGTATGTTGTAAATGTTATATTGTGTATAATACCTGTTAACTACACAGAATATGGCTGTAAGCCTTCTACTTCCACTTGTTATAAACCACAAACTAACACAGCATTCAACTTTTTACTGTGTGGTGTTTTCACCATTTGTAGTTTGTATTCTTTTACATATGTTCTCTATCAGAATATATAGAGCTTGGTTGAATAATGATGTTGTTTTTGTATGCTGATCACAATATAGCTATCGCAAAATGGCTCATAAAATTGTTACGGAAGAAAAGAGTTTATTAAGCAAGGAAAATTTGAAGACGACAGTATATAGTAACTTAATGTAACGGTTTTTTATAGCTAAAGGACTTAGAAATGTCCATACTAGGAAATCCCTTAAGCCGGAGGAAATAAAGATATGTGAATTAATTTATCATTAAATCTAAAACAATCCCTTTGGTCATTGAACTACAAACTGCTGTTTAGAAAGGTTTGATGTGTAGTTTGTTGGAAGTGTTTATGTATTTGTATTCGTATATTTATACTGTTTTGTTTACAATCATAAAAATAAGTTGTATTTTCACTGCCGTCCGCGTAACACATCATCATCATCATAATGCTTTGATCGGCAGGTCCTTTCACGCCTTTCATTTCAAACTGCTTTTATCAGCAATTCAAAGCTTGACAATGCTGTTTCTAAATATAGACTAATTATGATTTAATTATTTTAAATTTTATTGTCATTAATCATTTTATATTCTTAATTAGAATTATTGTATCATGATTATATTCTTTTGTCAACATATGCATTTTCATACTTTGTTATGCCAAATAAATGTATAAACGAGAAACTCTTTGGGGTGTTTTGCTGACATGGCCCAAACTATTTATCTGCATTTAGCCCTCATGCCCCACCCCCTTTCATTTCTGCAGAAAATCATTAATTTCAAATGCTGCAGTAAGCTAAAAGTGGTTCACAAATAAGTCCCATACAAACTTAAATACTATTTTTCTAACTAGCAGAGTAAGTATGGTACCAGTTTCCTGCAAAATTGCAGAAAGTGATGTTCTATGAAATTAGTACCAGTGACCTAGTTTCTGTGTGAAGACGGTCCTCCATTATGGTTCAGAAACATGGCGAGAAACCAAGACAAACACTCACAAGCTCCAGACATTTATCAACCGATTTCTGAGAAACATCCTCAATATCAGCTGGCCTGAAGTTGTTTCCAGTGAACGACTGTGTGACAGGACACGACCAGCCCCAATAGAGACAGAAATAAAGGACAAAAGACAAGAGGCCCATAGGTAAATGGTCATCTGACCAAGACTTACAGCAGGACCTGCCCCTCCATCCCAAGGGTCAAACCAGTGTCATTTATATAAATCAGGACTGCCCTCCTTCACTGATGTTCAGACTGAAGTAGTAGGTACATTTAGGGTAATTTTTGACATTATCGTGGATTTAATTGAATTGCATACCAGAGTAACAAAAACATAAAATTAAAAAGGAGTTTCAAAATATTCTGACATGAGGTTGGCTAGCAATAGGCCTAGTAATCCTTTAAGCCACTAAGGATGTTTCTAACCAAATTAAGGCATTAAATAGTGTTTCGAAGGAAAAGTTCCCCTTTTGAGGCCCCCTACATCTGTCCCCAGTGGTCGGACAAACCACACTTATATAAATGATGACTGCCATCCCCCATTGATGTAAGGGGCCATAGTGTCCCGACACTTTATCACTAGCCCTCCACCTCTGGGATGCGAGTTCGAAACCTACGTGGGGCAGTTGCCAGGTATTGACCGTAGGCCGGTGGTTTTTCTCCGGGTACTCTGGCTTTTCTCCACCTACAAAACCTGGCACATCCTTAAATGACCCTGGCTGTTAATAGGATGTTAAACAAAAACAAACAAACCCCCAATGATGTCTCTGACCAAATTTGGTTGTAATCCATTAAAGGGTAATAGTGTTTCTGCCAAGTTCTGTTTTTGAGGCCTCAGATGACCTTAAAGTGGGGTAGATAGGCCACACGCTAAGAAAGCCTGCTTCAAATGTCACCAGACATGCCCTCGGCTGGAACCCACAGGATAAGCGTGAAGTGGGTTGACCAAAACAGACCTGGCACAGGAGTATTGACACAGAGATGAAGAGAGTCAGAACAGTGTCTAGTCCATTCGAAGAGATATGGTGAAGGGCTACAGAGTTTTTTTAAAGTCTTTTGATATAAGGGCTGGATGGCGATATTGATATCAATGGCCTTGTCCATCCTGATTTGTTAGAACTGATTTCACTTAGGTGGTTGAGTGACATAGTGGTAACACTTGCCATTCAACTAGGCAGCCGGGGTTTGATTTCCATATCGGACATGTAAAGGTCTGGGGTTACATGCCTGACCACATGGAATTCCCCATAAATACACAGCACTTTGGTTTTTCCTCCCACTGTGAGACCCCTCACATACTTTCATCCTGGCCAACAAGCATGAAAAGTTCATATAACTTGTTTCGCACTTACACAGATAGAAGATTGTTGCAATGAAAGAAAAATTAGAATAAAACTAACAAAAAATGTAACCCTGAAATGTCAATGTAATTCTGTATCTTCTTGAACTTATTCTATAGACATGTGGGGTAAGTTACTTTAATAGATATATCTGTTGACATTTAGGGTAAGTTACTTTAACATATATCTGTTGACATGTGGGGCAGGTCACCTTAATCGATATATGTTGTCATGTGGGGCAGGTCACCTTAATCAATAGATCTGTTGACATGCGGGGCAGGTCACCTTAATCAATACATGTGTATGTATATCTGTTGAGATGTGGGGCAGGTCACTTTAAAGAATATATCTTGTCATGTGGGGCAGGTCACCTTAATCAATATATCTGTTGACATGTGGGGCAGGTCACTTTAAAGAATATATCTGTTGACATGTGGGGCAGGTCACCTTAATCAATATATCTGTTGAGATGTGGGGCAGGTCACTTTAAAGAATATATCTGTTGACATGCGGGGCAGGTCACTTTAAAGAATATATTTGTTGACATGCGAGGCAGGTCACCTTAATATATCTGTTCACATGCGGGGCAGGTCACCTTAATCAATATATCTGTTGACATGTGGGGTAAGTTACTTTAATATATATATCTGTTGACATTTGGGGTAAGTTACTTTAACAGATATATCTGTTGACATGTGGGGCAGGTCACCTTAAAGAATATATCTTGTCATGGGGGGCAGGTCACCTTAATCAATATATCTGTTGTCATGTGGGGCAGGTCACCTTAATCAATATATCTGTTGTCATGTGGGGCAGGTCACCTTAATCAATATATCTGTTGAGATGTGGGGCAGGTCACTTTAAAGAATATATCTGTTGACATGTGGGGCAGGTCACCTTAATCAATATATCTGTTGACATGCGGGGCAGGTCACCTTAATCAATATATCTGTTGTCAGGTGGGGCAGGTCACCTTAATCAATATATCTGTTGACATGCGGGGCAGGTCACCTTAATCAATATATCTGTTGTCATGTGGGGCAGGTCACCTAAAAGAATTTATATGTAAATGTGAGATGGGTTACCTTAATAGATATATCTGTCGATGTATATGTGGGATGGGTTACCTTAATAGATATATCTGTTGATGTAAATGTGGGATGGGTTACCTAAATAGATATATCTGTCGATGTATATGTGGGATGGGTTACCTAAATAGATATATCTGTCCATGTATATGTGGGACGGGTTACCTTAATGGATATATCTGTTGATGTAAATGTGAGATGGGTTACCTTAATAGATATATCTGTTGATGTAAATGTGGGATGGGTTACCTTAATAGATATATCTGTCCATGTATATGTGAGATGGGTTACCTTAATAGATATACCTGTTGATGTATATGTGGGATGGGTTACCTTAATGGATATATCTGTTGATGTAAATGTTGGATGGGTTACCTTAATAGATATATATGTTGATGTATATGTGGGATGGGTTACCTTAATGGATATATATGTTGGATGGTTTACCTTAATAGATATATCTGTTGATGCATATGTTGGATGGGTTACCTTAATAGATATATCTGATGATGTAAATGTCGGATGGGTTACCTAAATAGATATATCTGTTGATGTATATGTTGGATGGGTTACCTTAATAGATATATCTGTTGATGTATATGTTGGATGGGTCACCTAAATAGATATATCTGTTGATATATACTAAGTATGTGGGATGGGTTACCTTAATAGATATATCTGTCGATGTATATGTGGGATGGGTTACCTTAATAGATATATCTGTTGATGTAAATGTGGGATGGGTTACCTAAATAGATATATCTGTTGATGTATATGTTGGATGGGTTACCTTAATAGATATATATGTTGATGTAAATGTGGAATGGGTTACCTTAATAGATATATCTGTTGATGTATATGTTGGATGGGTTACCTAAATAGATATATCTGTTGATGTAAATGTTGGATGGGTCACCTAAATAGATATATCTGTTGATATATACTAAGTATGTGGGATGGGTTACCTAAATAGATATATCTGTCGATGTATATGTGGGATGGGTTACCTTAATAGATATATCAATTGATGTATATGTTGGATGGGTTACCTAAATAGATATATATGTGGATGTATATGTTGGATGGGTTACCTTAATAGATATATCTGTTGATATATATGTTGGATGGGTTACCTTAATAGATATATCTGTTGATATATATGTGGGATGGGTTACCTTAATAGATATATCTGTTGATGTATATGTGGGATGGGTTACCTTAATAGATATATCTGTTGATGTATATGTGGGACGGGTTACCTAAATAGATATATCAATTGATGTATATGTTGGATGGGTTACCTTAATAGATATATCTGTTGATATATATGTGGGATGGGTTACCTTAATAGATATATCTGTTGATGTATATGTGGGATGGGTTACCTTAATAGATATATCTGTTGATGTATATGTGGGACGGGTTACCTAAATAGATATATCAATTGATGTATATGTTGGATGGGTTACCTTAATAGATATATCAGTTGATGTATATGTTGGATGGGTTACCTTAATAGATATATGTTGATGTATATGTGGGTCGGTTACCTTAATAGATATATATGTTGATGTATATGTTGGATGGGTTACCTTAATAGATATATATGTTGATGTAAATGTGGGATGGGTTACCTTAATAGATATATCTGTTGATGTAAATGTGAGATGGGTTACCTTAATGGATATACCTTCTGTTGATGTAAATGTGGGTTGGGTTACCTTAATAGATATATATGTTGATGTAAATGTGGGATGGGTTACCTTAATAGATATATGTTGATGTATTATATGGCTATAGGTTGGAATTCGTACCAAATACTTCTGATTTTATACACATATATGTGTCGACGTATATATAGGATAGGCTAATGATATGCTTCGTAGGTTATTTTATCATCAAATTGCAATAGCTTAGACAATTATCTATATCTGTAGATGAACAATTTATAATTTATTCTCTGTCTATAGATGAAAAGACAAACACCCATGTCAGAAAGCCATGTCAGAAAGTCAGTTCTTTCTCGTGTTAATGTTTGCTTCAGAATTATTTTGATTCGTTAGCGAGATGTGTGCAATTAAACAAAGGAAACTCATTAGAGCCTTCTTAGCATACCACAGTACTGGAGGATAGGGAGGGGCTACACGTGTGTATAATGTGGTGACTGGTGGCCTTTACTTCCTGTCGGGGTTATAACGTATGTACACATAGTGATGTACTTTCAATTACGACCTCGTCATAGTTTCACAGTAGAAATAGTAACGGGTTGAATTATCCTGGCCCTGTCGAGATTGTATTGCTCTCATCGACCCGGCTGTATAACGCAGTACCGACAATCAATTAACACTGGTGATAGAATATTGAGATATGATTTAGACCAGCCGAACAAATACATCTGTTGGAATATGTTGCATGTTGGCATAAGAGGCCAATGATGTGGGAAAACCTTCATAATTTTTTATTGACATGGACATGCCATGTTCAAATTAGATCTGTTGCACCCATTGCAACATTTGGGTCTCAATTTCCTATTTTTGTAGGATACATCTGTACATGCACTTGTTTTTATTCCCCTTCATAATATTGCGCTAATTTTGACATTTAAGAAAGATGAATTTTTAAATTGAATGATACCATATCGTCTGAATCAATGTTGCCGTGGCAAATGTGAGGGCGTACGTAATACTACACTGTACACATCGGTATATATACCACTGTTTATAGTCCGTGTGTATGTAACTTTGTTACTGATGTTAACATCAGATAATCCTGTTATTATTGTAAATATAAAACATCTGACAAGTTGTCATGGTTACAGTTTATCAGAAGTATAAGTGTGCGTTATAATTTGATGGCGTGAGCCTGTCTGTGTAACACAGGGGAGACTGTACATCGTCATTTCCTCTCGTCCAGGACGTGTCGGAGTAAACCCTATTATCCCGTTCCCGGAGATAGAGGCATCGCCCTCGTTTAATTATTGCTGTAGAAAAACGTCATACTTTAGCAATGTTTGTTTCTCCATTTTAATTTAAACAAAACGATAAACGATACAATGCACCCCTTGCACTTGCGCCTTCTTATTTAGTACTCCTTGAAAAAAGTGCTGCAAAAAGAAATTACGAAATATGATGAATCAATTAATACTGCAGTTGTAAAAATGTGTAGTACAAATGTATATGTGCAATAGTTAATTAGTTATCTGTAATTTATATGATTACCAAAAAGGAAAGTGATAGTCAATCAGCTCAACCATACGTAAGTCTTAAACCCTAAATTGGCATTATTGTTATCAATATACAGACATTTTTTCACAGCCGAAACGAAAACCGAAAAGAAGCAAAAATTATTTGGATTTGTCCGTCCGTCCGTCTGTCAGGCTTCGTTTCCCGTTCAATAACTGCAACAACTGTTGACAGATTTTCTTCAAACCTGGAAAAAGGTAAAATGCCTTAAGGACTCGGCAAAGTTCGATTGCTACTTTTGCCGTTTGCTGTTTTTTAATCTCCCAAATATTTTCTGAAAGTCATACAACTTATGAAAAGTGTTCAATGTACATGTATTTAGGGAACAGCCCAATTCGTGATATGGTTCGGTAATGGCAGATGAGAAGAGAAGTCTTGCTAAACCAGCTGTTTACTTTATCCCGTAATGCATATTCAATAAACATGTAACTTCTGTATAAGGCTTCAAAGAATTATCGAAACTGATTAAGCGAGCGAAATCATGATTGCACATATTTAAATTTCGAATTGTATTGGTTATTGCTAAGTATAACGTCTCAAGTGACCTTGCTTAACATTTTCTTTGGGTTGCGTTTTAACTCTGGTCATTTTTTTTTATTTATTTTTTTTATATAAAACGTAGCTAACAAAAGGTATTTGTGTTACCTGTCCGTTTAACAGGTTAATATTACGACACAGCTAAGTTGTGATATTTTCGCTGTGGCCGTAACTGGCCTCGGCAGCATTCCTTGACGTATACCCCACTGATCATTTTGTAGATTCATGTCCCCGCGAATTTCATTTCTTTCATTAGCCTTATAGTTAAATACGTTAATTTTTGAAATCTGGGTATGCCTCGATCTTTTTGTCAGCATTGAACATTCTCGATTAAAGCTTACGCTGGTATTCGTATGGATACACTTTCATATTCAAGTTGGGACCGGGCAAGGATTTGTATATCGGTATAAATAATTCAATGGCCAAATTTAGAAGAAAACAAAGACGTTATTGTGTCAACATGACGTACAGCAATACCAACCAAAATGAGTAGACATATCCTGTATTGATAACGATAAATGATAAATATTTCCCTGTATGATACATCAATTGTTTGTTTATAAATATAATGTACACCCGCGCGTGCTTCGTAAGATACAGCATCAGGCTTAGTATAAAGCAGGGATTAGCACTATATCCTGTGTAAGCCATCCCGTCCAACGCCACTATCTCAACATCCTGTCTCGTCTACATCGAGTTTTCGCTACATCTAACAGTCAATCAACTGGATCTTACTTCAGTACTGAAACATATGGAGGATTGGAGAGATAGGGGCACATTTTGAAACTATCGTTACACATTGCGAGAAGGGGTTTGAAATGAAATTACATGTGTGACTAGTGTTTTAGAGCAGGAAACGTAAGTCCATGTTTTCCTGCACTTCTCGCTCAGGAAAAGCACTCGATACTGACACTAAACCTCCTTGTCACGACTGACGGCCATGTCACATCCTCATACGACTATGGAGAAAGGGTTTCTTTTGGCAGCCATTATTTTTACGATCTTCGTTTGTGGTAAGTAAACTCATGTTTTACCCAAATGGATGTCGGGGTCAGAGAAAACTCGTACTACCGCGTGTGGCATTTGTACGTATAGTTCGCCCTACACGCGTGAAAATGTTAAAACATGTCTTTTTCTACCACCAGAATATACCGACACTGCATTAAGTTTTCAAATAATTATAACCGTCATTTACGTTTTGCATATTAATACAATATACTGTATGTACATATATATATATATATATATATATATATATAGTATATAACGTATATTCATTTATATTTGTATGTAGATTGCTGTGTATTTGAACAGATGATCACCGGTATAATGTATATATCTTTTGTGCAAGATATTTTCAAAAATCTATAATGTTGAATCAGTTCCTAAGGCTTCCAATGTTATAATACACCGATAAAATGCCAGGATATCATGGACCGCTGTTAAAGTAGGTGCTTGGTTGTGTGATAAGGAAGTATTTAGTTTCCAGATGCCGGACTGGTATGTATGCGATAAACATTCGCCATATACCCAAAACATCTGGCAGCTTTACATACCATTTTGAGAAGTCTAATTGTTTAATGTAATAAAATGAGTGTGGATTTTTCTTGAAGAACCTGAATCCAGACACCTGTTAACCTTTTGAGGTTATACAATTCGAGTAGTACATCTCTCTCCACAGGAACTTGGCACGAATTAAATCAGCAAAGTCCATGTATATATATGTATGCCCGAGTTTCTTCAGAGGAATTCTGGAAATTTATGTCAAGTCTCTGTGCTCGTTACAAAAGCATTATTTTCCATAACATTGCTATAGTAATCATTCATAACAGTAGTTATCTCCCCTACATTACAGTAGTTATATCCCCTACATTACAGTAGTTATATCCCCTACAATACAGTAGTTATATCCCTACATTACAGTAGTTATCTCCCCTACATTACAGTAGTTATCTCCCCTACATTATAGTAGTTATATCCCCTACAATACAGTAGTTATCTCCCCTACATTACAGTAGTTATCGCCCCTACATTACAGTAGTTATCGCACCTACATTACAGTAGTTATCTCCCCCACATTACAGTAGTTATCTCCCCTACATTATAGTAGTTATATCCCCTACAATACAGTAGTTATATCCCTACATTACATTAGTTATATCCCCTACATCACAGTAGTTATATCCTCTACATTACAGTAGTTATCTCCCCTACATTACAGTAGTTATCTCCCCTACATTACAGTAGTTATCTCCCCTACATTACAGTAGTTATCGCCCCTACATTACAGTAGTTATCTCCCCTACATTACAGTAGTTATCTCCCCCACAATACAGTAGTTATCTCCCTACATTACAGTAGCTATCTCCCCTACATTACAGTAGTTATATCCCCTACATTATAGTAGTTATATCTCCTACATCACAGTAGTTATATCCCCTACATTACAGTAGTTATATCCCCTACATTGTAGTTGTTATATCTCTTACATTACAGTAGTTATCTCCCCTACATTACAGTAGTTATCTCCCCTATATGACAGTAGTTATCTCCCCTACATTACAGTAGTTATCTCCCCTATATTACAGTAGTTATCTCCCCTACATTACAGTAGTTATCTCCCCTACATTACAGTAGTTATCGCCCCTACATTACAGTAGTTATCGCCCCTACATTACAGTAGTTATCTCCCCCACAATACAGTAGTTATATCCCTGCATTACAGTAGTTATCTCCCCTACATTACAGTAGTTATCTCCCGTACATTATAGTAGTTATATCACCTACATTACAGTAGTTATATCCCCTATATTACAGTAGTTATATCACCTACATTACAGTAGTTATATCCCCTATATTACAGTAGTGATCTCCCCTATATTACAGTAGTTATATCACCTATATTACAGTAGTTATCTCCCCTACATTACAGTAGTTATCGCCCCTACATTACAGTAGTTATCGCCCCTACATTACAGTAGTTATCTCCCCCACAATACAGTAGTTATATCCCTGCATTACAGTAGTTATCTCCCCTACATTACAGTAGTTATCTCCCGTATATTATAGTAGTTATATCACCTACATTACAGTAGTTATATCCCCTATATTACAGTAGTTATATCACCTACATTACAGTAGTTATCTCCCCTACATTACAGTAGGTATCTCCCCTACATTACAGTAGTTATCTCCCCTATATTACAGTAGTTATATCCCTGCATTACAGTAGTTATCTCCTCTACATTACAGTAGTGATCTCCCCTACATTACAGTAGTTATCTCCCCTACATTACAGTAGTTATATCCCCTATATTACAGTAGGTATCTCCCCTACATTACAGTAGTTATCTCCCCTACATTACAGTAGTTATCTCCCCTACATTACAGTAGTTATGTCCCCTACATTATAGTTATATCCCTACATTACAGTAGTTATCTCCCCTACATTACAGTAGCTATCTCCACTACATTACAGTAGTTATGTCCCCTACATTACAGTAGTTATCTCCCCTACATTACAGTAGTAATATCCCCTACATTACAGTAGTTATCTCCCCTATATTACAGTAGTAATATCCCCTATATTACAGTAGTTATCTCCCCTACATTACAGTAGTTATATCCCCTACATTACAGTAGTTATATCCCCTACATTAAAGTAGTTGTCTCCCCTACATTATATAGTAGTTATATCCCCTACATTACAGTAGTTATATCCCCTTCATTAAAGTAGTTATCTCCCCTACATTACAGTAGTTATCTCCCCTACATTACAGTAGTTATCTCCCCTACATTACAGTAGTTATCTCCCCTACATTACAATAGTTATCTCCCCTATATTACAGTAGTTATCTCCCCTACATTACAGTAGTTATCTCCCCTACTTTACAGTAGTTATCTCCCCTACATTACAGTAGGTATCTCCCCTACATTACAGTAGTTATCTCCCCTATATTACAGTAGTTATATCCCCTATATTACAGTAGTTATATCCCCTACATCACAGTAGTTATATCCCCTACATCACAGTAGTTATATCCCCTACATTACAGTAGTAATATCCCCTACATTGCAGTAGTTATCTCCCCTACATTACAGTAGTTATCTCCCCTACATTACAGTAGTTATCTCCCCTATATTACAGTAGTTATCTCCCCTACATTACAGTAGTTATCTCCCCTATATTACAGTAGTTATATCCTCTACATTACAGTAGTTATCTCCCCTACATTACAGTAGTTATCTCCTCTACATTACAGTAGTTATCTCCCCTACATTACAGTAGTTATCTCCCCTATATTACAGTAGTTATCTCCCCTATATTACAATAGTTATCTCCCCTACATTACAGTAGTTATCTCCCCTACATTACAGTAGTTATCTCCCCTATATTACAGTAGTTATATCCCCTACATTACAGTAGTTGTCTCCTCTACATTGCAGTAGTAATCTCTCCTACATTATAGTAATAATATCCCATACATTAGTGAAGTTATCTCCCCTACATTAACTTTTCTTCAAAAACATAGCTGTTTTTCACTCTTTCTACTTTTTTGTTGTAGTATTGCCAGTTTTTTCATGCTAAAATAATTTTTTAATTTAGTGACTTATGGTCAGACCTGTGGTGGACGAAGATGTGGTGATTGTGTTATTAATGGCACAAACTGTCATTGGTGTGCTCAAGAGGTAGGGAAATCGACACATTATTTTTGTATGTTATGCAGTCATGTATTTGTATCTTTTTTACTTAACATTCCCTTTACCAAAGTTCCCTTTATAGAGCAATAAAAATGTCATACTTATCATGTCCTCTCCCTTACAAAATAAAGATATTACTGATAGGTTATCTCCCTTTAATAATCTCATATCTGATATATTATATCATTGCTATCTACCCTATAGGTGTATTGAAATTTATCTAGCTGTAATGACTAATTAACCAATAAACCTCTTACCCCTAATATTTTACATTTGTTGATGCCATTGATCTCTCACTCCTAACCTATGTTTGAACTTTTTGATGTCATTGACCTTTTACCTCTAACACAAGATGTTTGACCTTTGTTGATGTCATAGACCTTTCAACTCTATCACCAGATGTTTGACCTATAATGATGGCATTGACATCTTATCTGTTAAACCAGATGTTTGACCTTTGTTGATGTCATTGACCTTTCACCTCTAACACCAGATGTTTGACCTCTGTTGATGCTGACCTTTAACATTTAAACCCAGATTTTTTGTTATATGACATTTTTCTGTACTTCAGGGATTCAATGGAACCCGATGCGGAACTTTAGAGGAACTGAACAGGAATAATTGCACAGACATTAAAAGTAGGAAAAAACAGAGAATAGATCTGATCAAGGTAACTCTCAGCTTAGTCAAGGTCACTTTCTAAATACATATTGGTCTAAGATTTTGAGTGCTTCTTCTGGATACAAGATTTTTTTTTTTTTTTTTTTTTTGTCTTAGAGTATCCTAGATCCTTTTTTTGTACTATGCTATATCCATGTCTATGATTTGATATCATCATAATTATGTTTTTTTATTGGGGGGGGGGGGGGGGGGCTGCTTTGGTATATTTTGTCCTGGAGTTTAATATTGTAGCATTCACTATCTCTTTTTGCACATTTTAAAAACTGGTCTGTAAAATATGGTGTGTGCCACTCAAATGAAGGAGCATGTTTATTTGGCTCAGTTGGTAAAAATAGGGATTATCACATTGGAGAGGTGGTTTAATAATTCCTTTTGGGCAATCAACAGAAATGGGTATTCCCTGTTCTTTCAGAAATTTATTTAACAAAATCAGGACAGACAAATCTCAGTAAAATATGAATCCATGTGGATGTTTTAAATTTTGTTTCAGAATGAAGTTGTTCAAGACCGTACAGGCAATGATACATCTGATGCGATACAGCTTCAACCACAACATGTCAAAGTTTACCTTAATCCCAATGGTATGGTAACATTTACCTCAATCTTGCATCATTTAACCTACAAAATAAAAAGGTCAAGGACATGGAAACTTCAATGAGACTATTATTTGCTTCATGATATAAATTGGTGATAATGCTTTTCATTTTCCCGAGATATTTGTTAAAAGTGAAATTCACGTTATGAAGCAACCACAGAAGTAATTACTGGCAGTCATGATTTGTTACAACACAGCCCCCATACAGTCAATCGAACAAGCAGCCTTTTGATATGTAGCCCTGTGTTCTACCTCCAAACCAACCTGCTTCCATGTTTCATATGTAAATTTTGGGAGGATAGGAAAAACATTATTAAAAATGTTCCGTCTAGAAGATAAATTGTAAGTTCTTATTGTACTGAAGGGTTACACAATTCCTGTCACAGGAAAAAAAGGCGATATTTCAGTATTGATTAGATATATTTTCTCTCCATACTTCTGAGTGACAGCCATGGTATTTTTATTACAGACGATATGTTAACGTGGAATATCACATACCGTGTGGCTCGGAATTATCCAGTTGATCTCTACTTTCTGGCTGACCCGTCTAATACCATGATTGCTTTCCGAAAAGCACTAGCATCACTGGCTGGAGAGATCGGTAAGTTTAAACGAACTATTTCATAAATGAGTAAAATAAAACTATCCTCATTTGATATTGAATGATAGCCCTTTTTTCACATTATGTATCCATAACAGAGGAAAGATTCAGGGTTGGCCCTAAATGATGGGCCTTTAAAAATACAAAAACAAATGACCGACGATTGGCCCTAAATGATGGGCCATAACAAAAAACAAAAACACAAATTGCTGAGGGTTGGCCCTAAATGATGAGCTACCAAAAATACAAAACACAAATGACTGAGGGTTGGTCCTAAGTGATTGGCCATAAAAAAAAATACAAAAACAATTGACTGAGGGCATGAAGATATTGATTTTATTTTCTTTTAAGCATTGTTGTCATTTTTTTTTAGTTTCATTGGGGTATGAAACAAATTTTGTTTGTAAACTGTATGAATCTGCTACGCGGATTCTTACAGAAGTTTGCAAACAAAATTGTTTAGAAAATATTTAATTGACATCAACACTTATAATTAATTTTTGAAAATGATTTTCTAATTTAAAACATGTTTTATGTACAATTTTACTGGTTTTAAATGGGATTCTTTTTCTCAAATCAATACGCAACGTCAATTGTCGTGTTGTGACGTCACATTTTTCGCGCCATTCTCGGAATTTCTTTCATAGAAGAATGAAAAGAAATTTTCGACCAATCACATTTGAGTATTTACCATGAAAACAAAGAAAATTAATTATTACCTGGTAATCTAAATTTTACAGTCAAAAATAATGTTTAAACCAAAAATTTTGTAATTTTTACACAAGTGTAAATCAGACAATACTATTTCTCTTGTACCTTTCTAATTTTGAAATTGGTGAAAAATAACAATGTTTAAAACTGGTTTAGAGTAAGATATAGACTGCCTCTGTTGTTCCTTGTTGGATGTTATCCTGTGTGTTTTGTTTATAGGCAGAGCTGTAGGCGACATGACAGAAGACTACAGATTTGGTTATGGAACAGCGATGGAGAAAACTGTTTTGCCTTTCACACATTCCTCCCCAAAACAGTAAGTGTGTATATTTTCACTCAACGCTTCCAAAGGTTTTTGTGAAAATAGACAAAATTATTAAATAATGACTGCTATTTAATTTTCATATAAGTTTTATATGAATCCTCCTGCAATAGTCCTGATTATTTTATATCTGAAAAAAATCAATTTTATAATTAAAGATAACAACATATGATTATAATTCCATTGACACACATTTTGACTTTTTTCTCAAGTTCTCAAATGTCTGATAGCTAATCCAGAGATTAGGTGTCAATATTAGGCTTCAAATTCTGAGTTGATTTAAAATCCAATTAACACTGCTCTCTGTTAGTTGAGTTATATTCATTGAACCATGAAAACATTACCTGTAAATTTTATTCGTTTTGTAAAACTTTCCTGACCCCTAGAAATGTTATCATGTTTTTTAAGTCAATACAACATCTCACATGGCTACAATGATACCTCCCCCAGTTTCATCAATACTCCTGGAAATTTTTATTGTATAATTTTCCACTGGAAAGCAGTACAGGATTTAAATAAAGTTCTTTATCAAAACTTATCCGCTTTAATCCAATAATGCTGTCCTATAAAAATTTAAGTTACTGTAAACGCGAAAATTTCCTCCACATTTTTTTTTATATCAGATTGTGTCATCTAGCACTACAAACGAAGTTGGATCAATCGCAAAAAATTACCTCTACATATATAGTTTACTTATTGAAATCGCAAAATTAACTCCCCGCAAAAATAACCACGTTTTCAGTAATACATTTACTTCATTTTAAGGAACATGGATGAAACTGGTGGCAGAATTCTTTTTTTTTTTATATTTCATATACATGTACCACAATTCAATGAGTAGGCAATGCAGGTCTTATGGGCCTTTTTTATTGTAATTCTAGCTATTGGAAAACTCTTCGCTGCGATGTTAACTATTCCTAACTCTTATGTATATTAATTTTCAGTCTAGAGAATCCATGTGGAGACTTTGGGGGTGTTTGTGCTTCGCCCTATGCCTTTAAACATTCCATGAAACTTGCAAAGGACATTCCAGAATTTGTGGTGAGTTTTTTGGGATCAAATCTAATTTGGAACGTTATCATTATACTGTAAATAAATTCATTTTCATGTGCGATTAATATTGGCATATTTCACAGGTGATTAAAATTCATGAATGATTAATTGCAGCAAAATAATCTCAATCACAGGCACAGTAGCCCTTTTTTGACTGTAAATCACGAAATTAAATTGTCACTAAAAAGTTGTAAAGCATGAAAACGGAAAATTAAGTCACCATGAAAAAGTCATAAGGCATGGAAACGCAAAATTAAGTCACCACAAAAATAAGTTTGTTTACAGAAATTCTCTGAAGTTATTCTCTTTTGATCTACTAAGTCAGTAAGTAACATAAAGACAATAATGATATCTTAAGTCTAATATGAAACTAATAGATCAAAACTTTTTTCCTTTGAAGAAACAATGTCTGTTACTTGGTGTTAATCTATTCAGTAAGTTAATGTATATGGAGTCCGTAGTATGTAAAAATATCCTCATGTGTATACATTCAGAGTCAGTATCTGTATACTAGAAATCTAGAAAATAACTTATCAATGTTGTTATGTAGACACACTTCTATGATATACTGATCTGCTTCCATTAAATCCAGTATAATAGCACTATGATGAGATAAGTTGTCGTCATTTTAGGGTAAATAAGGCCAAAATATAGTTGGTTTGGCGTAACCCGCCTGACCCAGAAAAAATGGGCCTACTCGGAAGATTTTTATTGAGAATATTAAAATGGTTTTTTTTAAATGACTTGACCGTTCCGGATATTTACAGTATATCCGGAAGTTGCTTTGCAAGTTTGAAAATATGTCTCACAAACCCAAATAAGGCTGGTGTAAATAATGATTTCCAAACAGTTTATATTCTAGTTTGTATTTGTATTGAAGGTTGAAAATCTGTTTTCAGAACTGAATAAAAAAAAATTCAGCACTACCTACCTACCCATATGTAAAACCCTCTTGTCGGGTTACAGCAAACCAAGATATTTTTAAGGGTGGCCTAACCACAACAGCTTCCAAATATGGTTTCTTCAGAGCACCTTTCAGCCCAAATGTGGCGAAACATATCGAAGAGCATCATAAGTTCATTGTGGTTGTTTACCATGTTCAGATTATCAGTATTACATGCCTCGGTATCCAGCTAAAGAGCAAAGGAAACCTAAATCCACCCAGGTTAACAACCGTATTGGCTCTATTCCTTGTACCTCGTCATCATTTTGATGTAATAAGTATTGTCAAAGTCTTAAATCATTATCTTTATTTATTTAATACTTGAGGAAAAACACATATTTGCAGTAATCCTATTTCCGTGCTTTTCATATTGGAAATATGACACTAAAATGAAATGACACTAATTACATTTTATCAAATTACATGTTCGCTTTGTTAATGGCAACCAGTGTGGATCATGGACAACGTAATTCATCCTAATAGGTTTAGATTTAATAACAGATTAAATGGAGTGTAAAAAATATGTAAAGGATATATTAAGTCTCAAACTGACTATTATGTAAAAAAAAAAAAAAAAAAATTGTGGACAGTCTGAGGCACTTAGCACCAAAGACTCTCTAATATTTTACGTAATTGGCAGATTTAGACTTATATCTTACTTAAATTAGACAAAGGGGCTTGGCAAAATTCCCAATCTATGGTCCATCTATATGACTATAATACATATATATATGGACTGTGAGTTGATATTTCAAGTCCCTGTGGAAACTCAGATGATTTTAATCTCTGTACATTTCTCAGTAAACGTAATAAGATAATTACTTTCATGTTCGTCATTTAGACGAAGTATTTAACATTCTAACCCGTCACATTGATTGTTGCGACTAAGTGGAAATTACAATTACAGAGACAAGTTACAGCTACCAATGACAGTGCTAACTACGATTCCCCAGAAGGAGGATTTGATGGCTTGATGCAGGTTATGGTCTGTCCCGTGAGTGTCGAATTTTATAATTCGGAACTTTGCCAAATTTTCTTCAGATATGAATGACAACATACACATAACTACCATATTTATCCAGTAATTAGCCCTCATGTCTTGTATTAAGACCAACCATGTCTTGTTTAACAAACCAAATGCTATTACGTGTACACTGTCCTGTAATAAGCCCACGTCTATCTGACACCCACTACTGTAATAGCTGAACTGGACTGGGTCGATCATCGCGACCAGGTAGCTCAATTGCTAGATCATCTGGCTAGTGTTCCCAGGTCAGGGTTCGAACCCTGGTCTGGCTGTGCATTTTTCACTCCTCTTACATTTGGTGCCAGTGACCAAACCTTTTTTCAGGTGATGTGAATTCTTGACAAGGGGATACCCGAACTAGGTTTGTGGGTTGTTAGGTCTTAGGTATTTTTTTCTTAAAAATAATGAAGTATCATGTATCTTCAGCGTAATTCAACAATTTGAGCAGGTAATGATATGGCCAATATCAGATAAACTTGACAGAATCAGCTGATTTGGCAACACTACATCAGTTGGATGAGGTATGAAAATAAAATGTATTACATCAATTTCATCCACCAATAAGCCCATGCTTTGTTATAAGCCCACTAATGTGTATTTCAATTTAGGGAAAAAAAAATTAAAAATACATTGTCCAAATGTCCTGTAATAAGCTCCCCCCTAAGTTTGAGTTAAAGGTTTGGTATTTCCCCCAGAGACTTATTGCTGAAAAGATACACTACCATAAAACTCTTAAGACAAACAGGTTTTTTTCGATTTCAACAAATTCAGCTCAGCAGAATTTATTCAAAAATTCTATAACAAATTCCAGATATAGCAAATATTTCCTCTAGTCCCTTGGAATTCACTACAAAAAGTTTGACATTATAATGATATTGTAGGAGCTGATTGGCTGGAGAAACCGCTCACGTCGTCTCCTTATCTATGCCACCGATAGTGACTACCACTACGCCGGCGACGGAAGGGTAAGTAAGGAATCCATGACAGACATGTAATGGGAAACTTTAAATAATAAGTTATTATCATTATCAATTAACTCTTCTGCTAATCCTTGTCATACAATTATCAACATGGTGGCCTGTATCTGTGTTTGGCTAACTAGAGAATGGTCCATCCAGACACCTGTTTATTTGAAGTTTTCTACAGGCCCTAAGTTTTGTAATACCAAATATTTGAAATACAATTGTAACAAAATCAAGAACATCTTATACAATTTTACTTCAAGGCTGTATAAAATTACTTATCATTGATCCTAGGGTTTTTTCACTGGTTTGGGATGAGTTCTTTTTTCTATATCATGAATATGGAGGAAGGGGGATAAATAATGGTACAATCAGGAATGCAGCGTATTGGACGTATAGTGGTTCCAGTTATCCCAGGTTTATTTAAAAATAATTTATAAGGATGCACTTGGACCATGTGAAAAATTAGATAAATAGCGTGTATTTGAGTAATGTAGGTTGGTGTAAGTGGGGGTTTACTGTGTCAAGGACATTTTCAAGAGTAACCTTCAAAAAGAAATTTTATATAGATATGAAATGATTCGTATTTGTAATGGGGTCCATTATTGGCCAAAATAAAAAAAAAAACAACAGAAAAAGCCTTTGATCATATTGAGATGCTTTGGGGATTAGAACAGAAGTTGAACAGATTATTACAGATATTTAAAGTTTAATAAAAATTCAGGAAAAATAGTATAATGTTTTTATTTTATACAGCTGGCAGGGATTGTTACACCAAACGATGGAAGATGTCACACAGATTCTGTGACTAACATGTACACCAAAGCTCTGGAACAGGTCAGTACATGTATATTGGAACTATATATATCAAAAGATTGTGATAGGATAGATATTGTATATTGATTGTACCCTGCCGATGCTGGGACATAAAGTGATAACTCTTTGCTGTCTCTGAAATTGATGCACTGTAAATAGACTGATGGGAAATTCACACCAGCCAGAGCTAGGAAGGTGACTCAATTTTATTCAGCTTCCTCATTCATCAAGTTTTCACTGACAAAGGCACACACTATTCTTTTGCTTCAATGAAGCCAAGATTTTACATTTAAAATTTCAATTTGCACCAAATCTGCATCATGAATGAGTACTGAAAAATATTCTATCCTTTCTACGGCAGGAACTTGCAACCTCTGGCTCAAGAACATATCCTTGCTACCATTAGGCTAAAGGGAAAATTCCCTCTAGCTTGAGCTAGTGATCTGTAATCACCACTTTTACACTGGGTCTCGAACTTAGTGACATTTTGCTCTCAAGGATAATAAATTATTTGTATTCACCACTTTGACACTGGGTCGCGAACTAGTGACCTCTTGCTCTCAGTTGATACCCTCTAACTAGGCTAAAGGGAAATTCCCTCTAACTTAATTATATAAGCTACAAAGATAGTTCAATGATCTTCATTCGCTACTTTAACACCGGATCTGAAATTAGTGACCTCGTGCCCTCTGAGTGGATACCCTACCCTAGGCTAAAGGGAAATTCCCTCTAGCTTCACCTACAGCGATACTTAAATCATCTGTACTCAACACTTTTACATTGGATCTCAAACTGGTGACCTCTTTCCCTCTGAGTGGATACCCTATCCTTGGCTAAAGGGAAATTCCCTCTAGCTTCACCTACAACGATACTTAAATCATCTGTACTCATCACTTTTACACCGGATCTGAAATTAGTGACCTCGTGCCCTCTGAGTGGATACCCTACCCTAGGCTAAAGGGAAATTCCCTCTAGCTTCACCTACAACGATACTTAAATCATCTGTACTCATCACTTTTACACCGGATCTGAAATTAGTGACCTCGTGCCCTCTGAGTGGATACCCTATCCTAGGCTAGAGGGAAATTCCCTCTAGCTTCACCTACAGTGATACTTAAATCATCTGTACTCAACACTTTTACATTGGATCTCAAACTGGTGACCTCTTTCCCTCTGAGTGGATACCCTACCCTAGGCTAAAGGGAAATTCCCTCTAGCTTCACCTACAACGATACTTAAATCATCTGTACTCAACACTTTTACATTGGATCTCAAACTGGTGACCTCTTTCCCTCTGAGTGGATACCCTACCCTAGGCTAGAGGGAAATTCCCTCTAGCTTCACCTACAACGATACTTAAATCATCTGTACTCATCACTTTTACATTGGATCTCAAACTGGTGACCTCTTTCCCTCTGAGTGGATACCCTACCCTAGGCTAAAGGGAAATTCCCTCTAGCTTCACCTACAGCGATACTTAAATCATCTGTACTCAACACTTTTACATTGGATCTCAAACTGGTGACCTCGTGCCCTCTGAGTGGATACCCTACCCTAGGCTAGAGGGAAATTCCCTCTAGCTTCACCTACAACGCTACTTAAATCATCTGTACTCAACACTTTTACATTGGATCTCAAACTGGTGACCTCGTGCCCTCTGAGTGGATACCCTACCCTAGGCTAGAGGGAAATTCCCTCTAGCTTCACCTACAACGATACTTAAATCATCTGTACTCAACACTTTTACATTGGATCTCAAACTGGTGACCTCGTGCCCTCTGAGTGGATACCCTACCCTAGGCTAAAGGGAAATTCCCTCTAGCTTCACCTACAACGATACTTAAATCATCTGTACTCAACACTTTTACATTGGATCTCAAACTGGTGACCTCTTTCCCTCTGAGTGGATACCCTACCGTTGGCTAAAGGGAAATTCCCTCTAGCTTCACCTACAACGATACTTAAATCATCTGTACTCATCACTTTTACACCGGATCTCAAACTGGTGACCTCGTGCCCTCTGAGTGGATACCCTACCCTTGGCTAAAGGGAAATTCCCTCTAGCTTCACCTACAAGGATACTTAAATCATCTGTACTCAACACTTTTACATTGGATCTCAAACTGGTGACCTCTTGCTCTCTGAATGTATATCACTAAGGAAAAGGGAAGTGACCAACAGCTGGAATTGGTCAGTTGAGTTATTCCCTCTTCAATAATACTGTAAATTATACATATTGGCCTTTGCTTTTCCAGGATTACCCATCTGTCGGCCAGATCAAAGAGAAAGTTAAAGAAAACCAAATCATCCTGCTGTTTACAGTCGGAGCTGCAGCAATTGATGCCTATGCAAAGGTTGTGGAAGAGATCGGTCAACAGTCCAGTGCCCAGAAACTTGATCTTAGGGACTCCTCAAACATCACCCGAATCATACAGAACACCTACAGGGTATGTCTCATACAGAACACATATAGGGTATGTCTCATACAGATCACATACAGGGTATGTCTTATACACAACACATACAGGGTATGTCTCATACAGAACACATACAGGGTATGTCTCATACAAACCACATACAGGGTATGTCTCATACAGAACACATACAGGGTATGTCTCATACAGAACACATACAGGGTATGTCTCATACAGAACACATATAGGGTATGTCTCATACAGAACACATATAGGGTATGTCTCATACAAACCACATACAGGGTATATCTCATACAGAACACCTACAGGGTATGTCTCATACAAACCACATACAGGGTTTGTCTCATACAGAACACCTACAGGGTATGTCTCATACAGAACACATACAGGATATGTCTTATACAGAACACATACAGAACACATACAGGGTATGTCTTATACAGAACACATACAGAACACATACAGAACACATACAGGGTATGTGTCATACAGAACACATACAGAACACATACAGGCTATGTCTTATACAGAACACAACTGGGTATGTCTTATACAGAACACATACAGGGTATGTCTCATACAGAACACATACAGGGTATGTGTCATACAGAACACATACAGGGTATGTGTCATACAGAACACATACAGAACATATACAGGGTATGTCTCATACAGAACAGTTCAATACACTGTAGTTTGAAATACCTTGAGCCTGTAGACATATTAAATTATTGTTTTCAGACCATCCGGGAGAGTGTGAAGATCCTGATTGAGGAAAGAGATGATATCTATTATGAACTCAGGTCAAACTGTGGATCAGGGTAAGTTAAGATTAAATTTCTAGGTCACCTGAATGAGGCTCAGTGACTTTCTCCAATCCGTCTTTGTCCATGATCATGGATTGTTTGTCGTCCATCCTCAGTTAACATTTTTCATTTTTGGCTTCATCTCAAAAACTCTTTTGATAAAATTTTGCAGAAACCTTCCCCCGCAAAAAGGCACTGCAAAATTTGAAATTACAGCTGTATATTTATATGGTCCCCATCACCTAGGGGCCTAGAGGGTTGGGCCCAAAAAGGGTCAAATTGACAGAAATTTTAGAAATCTTCTTCTCAAGACACAGATATCATTTAATCAAATACATGTACTCTTCATGGATGGAAGGGTCTTCAGATGCTTATCGAAATTGTAAATTTCATGGCCCGTCCAATTCCCCCTTGGGGAGCCCTTTGCTAAACTTTGATCTTATTGAACTGTTTAGAATTACATTGTAAATGAAGATAGTTCCATCTATTTAAGACTCCTTATGGACTATGGACCTCTTGTCATTTGCCTTTTATATGGCTTTGGAAGTACATTGATATTAATTCAGCAGCAAAAATTATAAAGGAAGTAACTTGTCATGTTTGTAGCAGACACATTTTTCTTGATTTACTTTCAAGGAATTTCTCACATGAATGTCTGTATATTCATCATTCTGCTTATATTTATAGCAAAAATGCCTTGTGTTGACTCCTCGTAACAGACAATCGCCGTGACTGGTGAAATCTGATCCTTCCATTGTTTTTTTCACTGTAATCTTTTATCATTTAGATTTTTTTTTTTATTAAATTGCAGAAGTGACATTCTTCAACAACAAAGCAGCTGTGAAAAAGTAGGAGTTGGAAAACCAGTGAGTAATCAAAATTTCAGACAAAATATCAGCATAAACTCAGTGATGCAGGGTTTAAATAAAATAGTCAGGTTTAAGCTGGTGAAAATGCTGGATAGGATGTCAGTGTAAAGTAATAAAGATAATAGGGGAGATAACTCTGTGTGAAGTTAATGACAGAATCATCACAGATAAATCTATAGTTTGTCCGAGAAATTCTGTTGTGAGATTTTTTTTTTTTATATAAAACATTAATTTAAGTGTAATAGGGATGAGTAATAAAAAATATCCTCCCACCCTTGGGCTCTAGCTATCTACCTCCACATACTCTCCAAGTGTGCATCCTACCATTAGACTAAAGGGACATTCATGTTAGCATTAACTTATACAGTGACCTGATACTCTCCACTTTAACGTACAAATTGTAAGGTTAATTGAAAAAGATCAGACAGGAACATGATATTGTGGCACGTTTTAATACTGTAAACAGGTGTAATGACACCTTCTAACACTCATAGCCTAGCAAGCTTGAGGTCAAAGTTCAATCACTAGTGGAGACATGCTATTCACTTTTCTGTTGTATTATATCATTAACCATGAGGAACATGTATACACATGCGTCTGGTGATGTACCCGATGACTCCATACATTTCCAGATAAGGTTCGAGATGAAGATGCGTTACAAGGGTACAGAATGCTCCAAGGATCCAAACCAATGGACGGAAAGTTTTAAAATCAATCCAGAGGGGCTGAAGGATGAGCTGATTGTGGACGTAGCCTACAACTGTCAGTGTGATTGTCAACTTCCTGGTCAAGCGGTCAGTAATTAGCCATTATGTTGAAAGGGATGAGGTGGAGAGAAAGATGGTTTTCGACTCCAAACCAATATTTTATAGCGTATACGGTTTTCCCGATTTCATAATGGAAACTAAACTCTAGCTCTCAGAAAGCATCTGTATTAATCTGCAAAAATGCAAGCTCTTCCCCACATTATACTTACCAACTTCTTCATTTTTGCAGGAACATCAATTTTAAAGTACATAGTATGCAAGAAGTACCAGTTTACAAATAAACTTTCCCTAAATATTATTACCTTACTGATATACTAGGGGACTAGGGGAGGGGGCTTATTTGAGGATATATACAGAACATGCACAGCATTTTCAAGAAGCATTTAAACAATACTAAATTCTGTTTGTCCGTTGTTGATCTGAGATCAACAGTATTTTCAAGGGGGATAACTCCAATATTTTAAAGCTAAAGAGCTGTTTGATGTAGATAATATGAGGTGTGTGTAAATGCATGTGCAGTCTAAGTCAGATGTGAAGGTCAACTTCAAGGTCACAATAATATAATCTATAGAACATTTGCATCCTTACACAAATAGTATTTGTATGTCCTTCATTTAAAAAATAAGATAATAAGGGGAGATAACTCAGAATTACAAAACGTTATAATTCCAGTCCACTCCAGTGTTGATTGTTGGTTGCTGCTTTGTACTTGTAATACATTTTGTCTTTTCGTAATGTAGAGTAATCTGCTCTTGTATGCAGGTATTGATCGTTACATCATAAGTTTGCATGAGAAAATAATGTTTTTATGACTTTTCTCACAAGCAAATGATGTAACACTCACTATGTGCTCACAAGAGCAGATAACTCAGCGTTACGAAAAGACAGTGAAGTTAGTTTGTGATTATGGGTTATCTGCTCTTGTACGCAGGTATTAATTGTTACCTCATTAGTTTGCATGAGAAAATTACGTCATTTCCTCACAAATTTATAACATTACTCTCACAATCAAAAAAACTAATGATCAATAATTGCTTATAAGAGCAAATAACTCAGCGTTGCAAAAGGACGAAGAAGTTAGTTGGTGATTATGTGTCTTATCCTTGTAACTAGATACTTATCTAATGACAGATCTACGACAATCCCTAACACTTATACAGGTATATCTTGTTGATTTCAGGAAGAAAACAGTAAAAAATGCAACGGTTTTGGTACATTTGAGTGTGGAGTGTGTACTTGTAACGAGGGCTGGTCTGGAGATAACTGTACTTGTGATGAACGACAGACAGACATTGTGGCATGTTCGCCAAGGTAATTAAAGTCAATTATATAGACCATTAATCTGAAGGTTACTGATGTTTTATCATCCTTTTTAAAAATCTGATATTGGGCCAACCAATCTATCAGATTTTTTAAAAGGCCAATAAAACATGGGAAATCTTCAGATTTATAGAATATGTGATTTTTTATATGTATCTTTTTTTTGTACTTTAATATGTTAATATTATTTCATAATGATAAGAATATTTAAATTTTCATATACTGCTTTATCACCTACATCAATATAAAGCTGTGTCAAAGCAGTTAACAATTTATGATACTGTAAAACTCGGATAAGTCAAAGTCAACAGGACCGAGTGATATGTTTGACTTATCAGACATTTTGACTTAACCGCTTTTCCATGTGCAGGAATATGCAATGACCAGTTTCCATTGGTTGGTTATTGTATACATGTCTAATAACAAGGTGTGACAAAGCAATAAAAATTTATTTTTTTTTTAATTGGTTATTGGCCCCTTAGCTATATACCCAACATTGTCTTTCTCAACTCCCAGGGGAGCCAGAATTTCCATCCATCGCAAACAGCCTATGTATTACATTTCCAGCACTGCCTTATCACAAAATCTTTACAAATGAGTGGAGTAGATAGCATTTAACAAAGTAAAGTTTTTTTTAAGGATACATCATGGCTGAGGGTCCAACGTGATTGAACTAATAATCCTTTGATTCCCAGGCCAGGGTACCTTTAGTACTATCATTTGTCCAGCATGTCACTTTAAAGAGGTGTGCTTGTCACCAGCCATGGTATTATGTGATGAACTTTTGTTACAACACTTTCTCAAGTTTCGCTTGAGATGGATGTAATATACATTTCATAAAAACTGCTTTACTGTATACACAAGATACAGGACTCATAATGTGTTGGTCATTGTAGTGGAGGGAATGAGACACTGGACACCAGTATCTGTAGTGGACGAGGTGAATGTCGCTGTGGACGGTGTGAGTGTGACCAACCGGAATTCATCAGCGGAGAGTTCTGTCAATGTAACGCCAAAAAATGTGGTGTCCTCAATGACCCCTGTTCAGGTAAGCAACTCTGTACAGGTACTGTACATCAACAAAGCAGACATCAGTGACAGAGACTATATACACAGCCTTAGATTACAAGGATCTGTGGACAGGTTTGTCCCTGATAACTGGCTTTAACTGTTGGTAACCATGTTATCACACAGATAGCTGGCTTTAACTGTTGCTAACCAGGTTCTCACACAGATAACTGGCTTTAACTGTTGGTAACCATGTTATCACACAGATAGCTGGCTTTAACTGTTGGTAACCAGGTTCTCACACAGATAACTGGCTTTAACTTTAACAAATCACATTTATCACTCAGATAACTGGCCTTAACCACAAGTAACCAGGTTATCACTTTAACTGTAAGTAACCAAGTTATCACTTTAACTGTCAGTAACCAAGTTATTACTTTAACTGTCAGTGACCAGGTTATTACTTTAACTGTCAGTAACCAGGTTACAATTTCTCTGTAAGGAACCAGGTTATTACTTTAACTGTCAGTATCCAGGTTATCACTTTAACTGTAAGGAACCAGGTTATCATTTTAACTGTCAGTAACCAGGTTATCACTTTAACTGTAAGTAACCAGGTTATTACTTTAACTGTCATTAACCAGGTTATCACCTTAACTGTAAGGAACCAGGTTATCATTTTAACTGTCAGTAACCAGGTTATTACTTTAACTGTCAGTAACCAGGTTATCACTTTCTCTGTAAGGAACCAGGTTATTACTTTAACTGTCAGTAACCAGGTTATCAATTTACCTGTTAGTAACCAGGTTATAACTTTAACTGTAAGTAACCAGGTTATCACCTTAACTGTAAGGAACCAGGTTATCACCTTAACTGTAAGTAAGCAGGTTATCATTTTAACTATCAGTAACCAGGTTATTACTTTAACTGTAATTAACTAGGTTATCAGATGGGTTAAACTGTGTTTTTTGTCACACAGGTAACGGTTTATGTGAGTGTGATGTTTGTCACTGTAATGAAGGCTTTACAGGAAGGCATTGTGATTGTCCTCTGTCCACTGCCACCTGTGAGAACAATGGGGTAAGTATTAACTTTTCTATTGTACATGTTTTATAATATATAAACTCATTAACACAAAATATTGTAATGAAAGCAGAACACAATGTTTTACAATAGGAAACCAAATAGGTATTTCCATGATAAGAATACACAATGAAAAATCAATTTTAATAGAAAATTCTGGAAAAAAAATCTACCTCGATCTTCCACCCCAACAAATATTAAGTTTAACTTCTACATGCCATCCTATCTGTTCTACAATGTTGTAAATCAACTTGTTGAGAAGTTATAATGAATTACATGTAGGTAAAACTCAATGCTAAAATAAAATTCTTGGGTGGAATGTGTTGGTTGAAATTAATGATGGCATATAATTGTAGCAACCATGATGATGCTCAAGATGTTCAAAAGCACTTGTCCTTAAACAGAAACTTATTTATTTATTTTTGTTTATAAGATTTTATTTTCGTTCAAATTTTACTAATTACTATATTTCAGACCATTTGCTCTGACAATGGTGACTGCCAGTGTGGGAAATGTGTTTGTAACTCATCATATACTGGGATTCTGTGTGACCAATGTACGGTAAGTATCCAACAAATTCAACTTCAATCAGAGTCCTCTGTGTGTTTGACAGACATGATGAGAAAGGGATATTCTAATTGTTAATGAACAATGGCATGATGATGATGATGATGATGATAATGATGATGGTGGTGGTGGTGGTGATGGTGATGATGATGATGATGATGATGATCTGTTAAATCTGTTAAAGACTTGTGCTGAGGGTCTCTGTGACAGTAATCGTGCCTGTGCCATGTGTGTGCTAAAGGATGATGGGAAATCTGGTGATATGACCAGGGAGGAATGCGAACGTGACTGTCAACACGTCACACTGGTCAGCGACTTGGACTGTAAGTAAATTTGTACATACTGCTGTTTGTCAATAAATGTGTTTGAGTGAAGAAAACTGAAGAAAACAGATTTTGAAAAATATATGCTACTCAAAAATAAGTATCATTTTGATATACTGTATATCAGAAACTAAGAAGCCTTCCCCCACTGATTCCTATTATATTTATGATAATAAGGTATATGATTATATATTACATTTTGAATTGTCATATTGATGTCTATTTCAGCTGTGAGAAGAAATGATTCCAAGACATGTAAATTCAAAGGTGCTGATCAATGTGTGATGTCATTCATCCTTCACACTGTCAATAATGAACAAGTGGTGTTTGTCAAGGAAACCACAGGTTTGTATATATTACTTACTACCAATGGAATTTCCCTAAAGGATCAACCAGTAAGACTATCTCAAGCCATTTAATGATGCATGCTTTTATCTGTTACAACATGCTATGACCTTGACCCATATTCAAGCCAGTTCATGTATGATTTTATCTGTTAAAGTGCCCCCCATGATCTTGACCCATATTCAAGCCAACTAATGTATGATTTTATGTGTTAGGTGCCCCCATGACCTTGACTCATATTCAAACCAACTAATGAATGATTTTATCTGTTACAACTTTCCTCCGTGACCGTGATCCATATTCAAGCGAGCTTATGGATGATTTTATCTGTTGAATTGCCCCCATAACCTTGACCCATGTACAAACAAACTAATGTATGATTTTATGCCTTACGTGCCCCCATGACCTTGACCCATATTCAAACTCAACAAATGAATGATTTTATCTGTGACAGCTTGCCCACCGAAGCCAGCTAATGTTTTGATACTTGCCATCTCAATATCTGCTGCTGTGTTCCTGGTGGCAATCATACTACTGTTGCTATGGAGAGTGTTTGCCTACTTCTACGACACCATGGAATACTCCAAGTTTGAACAAGAAATCAAAAATCCTAAATGGGGCTTTGTGAGTATAATTAATTATACAATGAGTAGTTTGAGCGTAAGTTACAACAGCACTCTTAATACAAGTGGTCTTATCCAATACAGTTTGATTTATTCATGTACTGGAAATTTCCAGAACATTCTTTTTTAGGAAATCGTTGCTTGATTCTTAAAAAATTCTTTAAAAAATGTTGATGTGGTGCAGCGGTATAAGCTGTGGGTTTTTCTGGCTAGGTGATTAGGTGCTGTAGATCAGGTGTTCGAGGCCTTGTCAGGACACAAGTCATAAAGTTGTTTTCCTTTGTCAGTAGTGCTACTACATTATATATGTATATACAATATATGGTTACATACGAAATATAATATATGGGACAAAGAAGTAATTCTGACAGCGTGGACATTGAAAAATTTCAAATTTTCGAGGCAATCCGCCCCTTTTTCAAGACACAGATAATACAAATACATCTATATATTCACTCTAACATTTACTATTGTACATTTCAGGATGACAACCCTCTGTTTGTTAGTCCAACGTCCCGATATGAAAACCCAATGTGTGACAAGCCAGGTGATGGAGGATTCTGATAAAATGTCAGGTGTGACTTTATCCTTTGTAAGGCTTCATCACAATTTCCTTGTAAACATCATTTGTACCTTTGGATGTTTCATCCTCTGTAGGGTACATGAGGTACATGTCTGGTCTTATATTATAAAATGAGCTGATATGTATATCTGGCGAAGTTTGTAATATATGACTAGACATGTCTCTGTGTGTATGGCGTGGCCAGTGGTAAGCATCAACTGTAACCTTGGATGTTTTGACCTCTGATGTGTGTGGACAGGACTGACACATTAACAACAATTTTGGATGTTTTATCCCTAGTAAAGCATGCAATGGATTCTTAATTGAACTGTGACCTTGGATGTTTCTTCCTCTGTAGGTCATGGACAGGATTATGTAAAACATCAACTGTAACTTTTGATGTTTCCTCCTCTGTAGGATGTAGACAGGATGAGGTAAAACATCAACTGTGACCTTGGATGTTTCTTCCTCTGTAGGTCATAGACAGGATTAGGTAAAACATCAACTGTGACCTTGGATGTTTTGTCCTCTGTAGGTCGTGGAGAGGATTAAGAAAAACATCAACTGTGACCTTGGATGTTTCCTCGTCTGTTGGTCGTGGACAGGATTGAGTAAAACATCAACTGTGACCTTGGATGTTTCGTCCTCTGTAGACCGTAGACAGGATTAGGTAAAACATCAACTGTGACCTTTGATGTTTCTTCCTCTGTAGGGCGTAGACAGGATTAGGTAAAACATCAACTGTGACCTTGGATGTTTCTTCCTCTGTAGGGCGTGGACAGGATTAGGTAAAACATCAACTGTGACCTTGGATGTTTCGTCCTCTGTAGGGACTGTGGACAGGATTAGGTAAAACATCAACTGTGACCTTTGATGTTTCTTCCTCTGTAGGGCGAGGACAGGATTAGTTAAAACATTCAACTGTGACCTTGGATGTTTCCTCGTCTGTAGGGCGTGGACAGGATTAGGTAAAACATCAACTGTGACCTTGGATGTTTCGTCCTCTGTAGGGCGTGGACAGGATTAGGTAAAACATCAACTGTGACCTTGGATGTTTCGTCCTCTGTAGGACCGTGGACAGGATTAGGTAAAACATCAACTGTGACCTTTGATGTTTCTTCCTCTGTAGGGCATGGACAGAATTAGGTAAAACATCAACTGTGACCTTGGATGTTTCGTCCTCTGTAGGGCGTGGACAGGATTAGGTAAAACATCAACTGTGACCTTGGATGTTTCCTGGTCTGTAGGGTGTGGACAGACTTAGGTAAAACATCAACTGTGACCTTGGATGTTTCCTCGTCTGTAGGTCGTGGAGAGGATTATGTAAAACATCAACTGTGACCTTGGATGTTTCGTCCTCTGTGGGTCGTGGACAGGATTAGGTAAAACATCAACTGTGACCTTGGATGTTTCCTCGTCTGTAGGGCGTGGACAGGATTAGGTAAAACATCAACTGTAACCTTGGATGTTTCCTCCTCTGTAGGTCGTGGACAGGATTAAGTAAAACATCAACTGTGACCTTGGATGTTTCGTCCTCTGTAGGGCGTGGACAGGATTAAGTAAAACATCAACTGTAACCTTGGATGTTTCCTCCTCTGTAGGGTGTGGACAGAATTAGGTGAAACATCAACTGTGACCTTGGATGTTTTGTTTCGTCCTCTTCCTGAGATTTGCGAAACATCAACTGTTTCTTCTTCTGAGTGTGGACAGAATCTCTTAATGAAACATCTATTTATAACTTGTTGTCACCGTCTGTTGACTGTGTTTTGATGACGTAGATTAACCTCACATATCTGTCCCAAAATCATATATTATCAGACATCATCTTAAAAGTTAATACTCAGACGCCTACAGACGGAAGTCGTGTCTTCTAATTGGTACATTCAAAACACATCACAAACAAGACTTCTACTGAAAATAGATTGTATGATTATTGTGTGTGAATCTTCGACAAGTTCTGCCGTTTTGAAATACAAATATCATGATCAAAACTAAGGCAAACGCTTCATTTTTAAACATGCGACTGAAAATGGTTTTGTTCAAACAAACCAGGAAACATGTACTAAACCTTGAATGAAGTGTTTTATCAGATAACATGTTTGACACTTATGATGGATATTTTGATATATTTAAAGATTGAACAAGGACCCCCGCCATGATTTCGTATGGTGTATATAAGTCTATCGGTAGACCTATTTATTTAACTCCTTAGAGTTTAATTTTAAAACCGAAAATTCAAAACCTCCGATAACGAAATCATGTTATTATTTTAAATATGCAACACAATATTCTTTATCAATACAGCATTTACTTTTGCATTGACCAAGCAGAAGCAAAGCTTCGGATTATGTGTGCCCCAATCGCTGTAGAATTCCATTTTAATATTGGTTGCCAGTACTTACTACGTCAATTGATGTAACACTTATCAGCAATGATTTGTTAAAGGCAGTATCAGGCGATCACATGACTGATTTGTTAAGGCAGTATTAGGCGATCACATGACTGATTAGTTAAAGATAATATACCAGGCGATCATGTGACTGATTAGTTAAAGATAGTGTATCAGACGATCACGTGACTGGTTGTTAAAACAATGTATTTAAGGATTAACATGACTGGTTGTTAGGCGATCACGTGAATGATTTATTAAACTGATATGTTAATGACGATAAGACTGCAAAGATTTATCTAAAATGGGGAACCAGTGAAAAGATACAACGTAATGGAAATCGAATTTATGTTTCTTTTTGATAAAGGTATGCATCCTTAACAATCTTTGTGAACCAGGACAAATTATCATAAATGTCTGTGTGTCTGAAGTTCTCCATTGTTTAATTTAGTATCATGCTGTTTTCCAAAAACAGAACCTGTATATGTACCTTGTCTATGGCTATTGTTATGTATAGCATCTGTAGGACATGGTGTTGGTCATTTCGAGGTGAAGATCCCATTAAACTTGTATGTTTAAGCTACTGTTCATATGTTGAATTATCCCATGATTGACATTTCATTAAACAATATGTCCGAAACATTCATCCTTTACTTTCCCATTAAAGTCTCCATTAAATATATTCACATGTAGAAGATCTCAAGTTATATTTTTATGTCAGTAAAATATATTTTCCATTGCTTCCATTGTGTAAATAAAATTATCTGTTTTGCAACAACAACATGGTTAATACAGACAGGAAAAGTCCAAAAAATTCAGCCCTGTATTTGAATTCAGTAGCATGCCTTGGAAGTCTTGAATTTGTTTATAAGTAAAAGTAACCTTTATGATTTTGAGTTTCCAGATGTATGATTCTAAATTTCAAACTAGGGGGGGGGGGATCCAGTATTAGAATTTAGTGGAGCAATTCCATAACAAAAATCTTAGGGGCTGGTGGGTCAGTCTACAAAACCGTAAGCAACATTATTTTCTTTGTCGCCATTGTTACGTGCAGCCGATCCCATGAGTTTACAATTGTACTTTTACACCATTGTTAATGCGATGTGAAAAAAATAAAATATACATTATATGTGCATAATACTAACTATCTAAAGTTCAGCAAAGAAAAGAGTTCTCTGAAAAGTTTCGGCAAATTTCCTTGAATTTAATGACAGAAAGTTTTGGGAATGTCTTAGAATTTGAAGCCTCTAAGTCTGTATGAACCTTGAGTAGTATGTCGATAATATACATGGATGATATTATATACGTATGTACAAACTATACATGTATCATTGCTTACAATTAACCGCTTACCTCACGAATATGACTTTAGCTGGTGACAGACAGAAGCACATTTTCAGAAAGTGATTTTTAATACCGTGTATTTTTTTTTAAAGATCGATCGTCAAACAAATCAATAAGCACTTATTGAAAATGTTTACCTTTATTTGTTATAGAATGTAATAATATACGAACAAAGGCCGTCAACCTAAGTCATAAAAACTTAATGGAAAGTTCAATTAGGTTAATTTACTTTCAGAAAATTAAAGTGATTTTTACAGCACGATAATCTTTTTAAATACGTCAAAGGAAGTAGATTAATTTATATGAAAAACAATAAACAAAAACAAAACAGAAAAGACATACTAGTACACTGATCTGTATCTATATCCACTTGAAAAACTTAAGTGTTTAAAGATATGTAATGTATTGTGTACATATGTTGAGTGTGTGTTGACTGAATTTCTTATGAAGTTGTTTATGTTGAGAGTATATTTTTAATGCTTACTAATAAACACATTTCAATAAACGCTTTGTGTATATGATGAATCATCGTTATCAAAAATTAAAGGAGCATGGTCGGTTTACCGGTGTCGTATAGAAATGTCAAAATTGTACCCCGGGTCTAATTTCTACGTTGATTCAGGATATTATAAGGTGTAATTTTAACATTTATTTCTATTTAAAATATCATTTGCAAATTTTTACTATGTTACGATGGCTGGAAAAGGAAATCATAACATCATTATTTTGGAGCGAAATATGACTGCTACCGAACGAAGTATTATTGCGTGCGAATGAAATATTGCGTTCCAACGCAATCTCGTTCGGAAGCAATATCGACAAGGCAAGAAACTGCAGATGTTCCCACATAAAGGACAGCCGTATGCTGATTGGTTTATACCAACACATGCTTCTTTAAAGCTCCCATATTTTTTTTTTTTTTTTTTTTTTAACGTCCTATTAACAGACATGGTCATTTAAGGACGTGTCAGGTTTTGGAGGTGGAGGAAAGCCGGAGTACCCGGAGAAAAACCACCGGCCTAATAGATATATCTATACGCAGGCAAAATGTTTTAAGGTAAATTTGATTTTAGAAATTTGCCTGTCCACGAAATCTCCCGTTATAGCTTTTGTCTGCCACGGGGTATTCTCTGTCTCATGCTGTCCTCCATTTCTGTGTAGTCTGCGACGAAGTCGCGAAGCAAGACCGTTGTGTTACTTTTCCGGCGGCGACGGTGGCATCGTCAACATTTCTGTCAAGTTTTGCGTTCAGATCCGTTTCTCTAAAAGTAATGGTCCAACTTTAACCACACTTGGTATATAGTTAGATCACGAAGTAAAGATATTAATAAAGGGGATTCTAGTAAGCTGGACTTTAAAGTTAAAGTTTGGTGTTAGACAGTGACAGTTTCTCAAAAAGTATCCGTGTTATTATAACCATAACTGGAATAAAGTTGCTTTACAGTGTGGACATATCAACCATATCTTACAGATTACATGAATTAAAAACCTTAGATTTTGAGAAAGTGATATGAGTTTTGGGGTAAAAATGACATATTTGATGAATTTTGAGAGTTAGTGTTTTGCAATGCATCAATATTTACACATACCTATACTGTATACAGGATATTTCCTACTATTATGTGGAGGTGTTTTGGGGTAAAGCCTGAAATTTCAATGAATTTTGGAGTTTGCTTAATACTTATTGCACTGACAAAGTGGGACAGGCGAGACATATAATTACGTTTAATAGCCTCCGGAACTTCGAATAACATCGGTTGGTATTTTAAGTGGGAACCACTTTTATTAATTTCTTTCGATTTTCCGACCAAGTATTCTAAATAGATGCTACTTAGCTGATATTGTAGTGTAAACTGCCTAATTATCAAGTGGATTTTTCTCAGAAACTTTCTGAATTAAAAAACAAAATAAAAGAAAAAAGCTAAGTGATGTATGTACATGTATTGAAGCTTTAAAGATACATCTCATGGAGAATGTGTGGTCAACGGCTATGGAGGTTTTAACATTAATTAGCGCCGTTCCCACGTCAATTTCTTTTATGTCTTTCACCTTTTGTAGATACAATGTACACTGCCCTCCAAAAGTTCTGTTACACTTGGAACATTTAAATCGAATGGCTAGCCAACAAAATTTGAGAAAAGTGTTTTAATATCCGTAAGATAGTCCATTTGTAAGTGACGACTGCAAATTATTTGAAAAATACCTCACTTCTTTGAAATTGCAGGGAGAGGGAAGGGAGGGTCCTATTTTCCATAATGTTCAAAAATGAAAAGAAATATGGTTTTTTTTGCTGACACAAATAAAAATAATTGTTTAACTGATTAACAGTTAAAAAAAATAACGAAATGCATTTTTGAAATTTATATTAAACAAAGAGGGAAATTTCCAGAATGTTGCATTTTGAGGATTTCCATTGTAACAAAACATATGCACTGTTGAAAAATGAACATGAACATTTGAAATCATGAACAAAAACATCCTATGGACTTATGATTCTAATAGATTGTAATAAAGACTTCGAGATTAACTTCGCTGTATTTTACGTAATAATTGTAACAGGACTTTTGGAGGGCAGTGAATATCAAAATGAACCATAATAACATAAATGCGTAGTGGACCTCCTTGCACAACACCAAGTTGAGTGAAGGAGGTACCCTTACAAAATGGTTGATATTTTTCACAGGCTAATGTAAATTTGAAATCAATTATTTAAGCAATAAACTGCCTAGATGCGGCAGACCTACTGGTATAACTGCCACATGTGTCACAGACAAACTGAATGGTGCGCGCTAGCGCACCATGATTGTTTGTCTGTGACACATGTTAAAGTCTAATATTAAATATTAGGCAGGTTTACACAGCAGATATGGGGCCTGCCTGTCATCCAAACACAGTCAATTTAACACACTGCATGGCTTCACTTGAAGCTTTTGGAGATTTATGCTCCTCCTTGCTGACCAGTACAGGTCACGCCAAGGCTAAATAAACTGTATCAAAGGACATCTCATGTCCGCTTGTCAACTGCACACATGTGCAAATATATACTCAAGCACCTGCTAGTCTTTATGTTCTCTGTCTCTCAGATAAACAAACCTTATCAAAGCAACTTCCCAGTCTGAATGTAATGGGCACAGATAAGACTTGCATGCAGATGTTATCTTGGGGAATCTAATTACCCTTATCACTCAGTCTTGACCAGTCTGGCTCTATCCATGACCTCCCTGACCCTACGGTTATCTATGAAGGGAGGTTTCACTCCTGCACCTAATTTACATATTCTAATTAAACAGCCCCTTACTAACAAGGTAAGGATGTCAAGAGATCCAATCAGAAGACCACGCTCGGTCACATGGCTAATGTCAATTTCTCCTCAGAAATTCTATCCAAATTGCCATTGTTGTTCTAACTGCTGGAACAAACAGTCATATTCCAAAACTCTCTGTGTTTTGTTGGCCTCTCATCAGAGACTGCTACAACTTCATCCATTCACCGAAATTGTCACAACTTAACAGACACATCCTCAGCAAGACATTCTTCCAAAACACTCATCAGTTATAGATATGTCAGGACGTGGAAAAGGTCAACCTCGTGTAGACAGTAACGATACTCTCTATTCTGCTGTCAGTACGACAGGTGGTAATGTCAGCAACTGGGACTCTAATAAGCCAGAAAACTGGACTATAGGTGAAATAAGGACACGACTGCTGGAGCAGAACATCAGACCACCAAGTGGTTTTACCAAAACTATGCTGGTCAAACTGTACAAAGAAAATAATACCAGTGTTAGTGATGGTAACAGTGATGTGCCGCCACCTACAGATAATGACCTTACACAGCCTGGCTACCACAGCAGGAATCCCTCATCAAATGAGGCAATGAAGGCTCTACAAGCACATGTAACCAGGCTGGAGCAATTAATACTGCCAAAATACAGTAGCAGTGGGACAGTCCCCAGCTGTACCAGGTCATGTCCTGACTGTGACCTCAATGACCTCACCAACCTCACCGACCTTAGAGCCCCCAGCTGTAGCAGGAGGCATACCAAACAATTATGTGCCTCAGCCTGATGTCCTTCTACAACAGACAGGAATTTCATCAGAATCTCAATAGAAGTCATACCTCAAGCCATACGCCAGCAGATAATAGAAGGTAAGGACGTCAACTTAGCTCTACTATTACTGCCATCTTATGACTATGATTGCACACGCTACTATCGATTCACTGAAGTTGGGGTGCGTACTGTCCCGCTCCAAACAGACCCATGTCCATGTAAATCTATAGGAGCATCATGTGTGAATATTACCCTAATCGCAGACAGGAGACATAGTAGAACTAGCCACAACATATCCTGGTCCTGTATTCTATGAATACCATAAAGCTTTCGCCACTAGGGCCGCAGCACTTTTACACCAGTGTGGCATTAAGGTCAACTGGGCGATTCGGGACAATCAACTTTACACCACGATATGTTCCGGATTTAGGAGTAACAGCTGCAAACTGTGCAACAACATGAATCATACCGAAGACTTCTGTCCTCTCATTTTGAATGGACTAGGATCATCAGCAAAAAACCATAAAGGAAACAATAGGAATGGGGACAGCAACACGGACAGTAAAGGAAGGACCAGGGTCATTCACCATGGTAAAGAGGTCTGCAACAATTACAACGACCAAGATGGCTGTAACCGTGACAATTGCCCCTACCTTCATATCAAGAAATCTTCAATTAAATCAACTAAAACACATAAAACAAACGAATCAGCTAAACAATGACAAAAGGCCAACCTCCAGGATTTCAAGGCACTACTATCAATATAGCAGCACTAGAGAGAGACCTAAAAAACCACCCTGATAAGAACTTTGTGCAGTCTTTGATTTCTGGATTATCAGACGGCTTTGACACGGGAATGTCTGCACAACCAGACACATCTCTAATCTGCAAGAACTTAAAAAGTGCCACTTCTGAACCAGACATTGTCGATGAACTTATAACTAACGAAGTTAACAAGAAATTCTTAACTGGCCCTTATACAGAACCACTTTTTGATATATACAGGATCAACCCAATTGGAATAACGTCAGGGAAGTACTCTGACAAGAAACGCCTAATCGCGGACCTTTCTGCCCCCCATGACTCCAAAGGTAACAGCATCAATGAATTAATCGCTAAAGAGGAATACTCATTGTCGTACATTAGTGTTGAGGATGCCATAAATCAAATCCAGCATACATGAAGACACTCCAAGCTGTGTAAACTGGATATAACAGATGCCTTTAAACTTATACCTGTTTCTCCAAAACTCTGGCCTTTCTACGGTATATATGCTGGAAACAACAATACTATTTTTATACCAAACTCACTTTTGGGTGTCGTACCAGTCCTAAGATCTTTGACCTTTTATCAACCGCTCTCTGTTGGATTTTATCAAATAACTATCAGATAGAATACATAATTCACTACCTGGATGACTTTCTTACAATCGACAGACCAAATGTGGTAGCTGAACGAACAATGGCAATTTGGTGCTTTTATGACGGTCAGTGGTTCCACGGTCACTGGCCACATCAAATATCCTTGGACAGTTCTGAAATGTCAATTGCTTTCATGGAACTATATCCTATCGTACTGGCCTGTATGATATGGGGACACAAGTGGTCAGGTCTCAGAATTACACTACACTGTGACAATCAAGCAACTGTTGATATCATCAGGAAAGGGCGTTCTAAATGCGCTTATATCATGCCATTTATGCGACGTTTAACTTGGTGTACTTTTATCCACAACTTCGTTCTCACAGCCATGCATATCCCTGGAAAACAGAATAATATTGCCGATGCCTTATCTCATTTCCAAATGGACCAGTTCCACGACTTGGCACCAGCAGAATAGAAGAGCCAAAAATCCCATTCCAGATTACGACAATGTGCCTCTATACTAGAACCAGCAGTGCGTGACCTATGGAATGCTGCATTGGCTCATTCGACTAGAACTACCTACACATCAGGTGTTTCCTGTTTCAAGAACTTCATCATCCTCATGAATGGTATAAACAACCAAGCAAGTGTGTTTACCAACGTTACAGAAGAATTATTAATACTCTTCGTGACTCATTGTTATCATAACCTCAGATTGAAATATTCTACAATTAAGCTGCATCTATACGGAATTAAGTTCCATTGTACTATGCAGGGGCTCAGCAACCCGCTTGTGAATACTCATGGGTTACCACTTTACCGACTCCAGACCATATTACGGGGATTAAAGAAACTACAGGGAACTCCGGTAAAACCTAGACTCCCCATAACTTTCAACATATTGTCTAAGTTATGCTCAGCATTTCGACAGGGTGTTTTTGATCCTGCCACAGACACTACTTTGGAGGCTGCCTGCTGTGTGGCCTTCTTCTCGTTCTTACGGTGTGGAGAATTCACATGCACCACTAACATATTTGATTCTTCAATTCACTTGTGTATCAGTGACATACAAGTAGCACCAGTAACAGCATGTCATTGCGCCTCTAGGCGTCCAAAACCGACCCCTTTCGACAAGGAGTCTCTATTCACCTGTTCCGCACCCATCACCATGTATGTGCTGTAGCCACTGTCATCAGAATGCTGACAGAAAGATTTACGAATGGTTGTCGTCCTTCGGACCCCCTATTTTCCATTCATTCTGCTGCCTTGACTCGACATGTTTTCATCAACAAACTAAGACAGACCTTGATCCGACTAGGTCTAAATCATTCACTATACACAGGACATTCCTTCAGAATAGGAACCGCAACTACTGCCACCCAGTCAGATGTCCCCGATCACCTCATCAAAGTGCTCGGACGCTGGCAATCGGATAGCTACTGTCAATACATCCGCACCCCTCATCATATTCTCCGGAAAGCTCAAGCAGAAATGTGCAAGATTTCACCTGATACTTAGTAGCCTAGTGGCTGCCTTCTGTGTTCAGGAGTGTCTAAGTGTGTACTCTTTATAGGGCGAGTATATCTATAATGAGTACTATATATTCTACTGGATTAACAAGTATATTGATGTGCTAATCTGTCATCATTCACACAGGATATATGTGCATATTCCATTGGATTTATATGTGTGTAAATGTGCTTATCTGTCGCCATTCAGATGGGATATATGTGTGTATTCGTTTAGGGCGAGTATATCTAAACGGTACTATTACGGCCCTCATACTCAACAACTAACAGAAACGAAGGTAACAGAACACATTCTGTAGCCATGCAGGCCAGCATTCTTGTAAGGAGTACATCTGGACATTCCGAATTGGGATACAGAACCGAACTAAATGTTTACTAGTCATTGACATTAGTACCCTGTTTTCTTTTACACCTAAGTACCTCTTAGGACAATAACTATATTCAATACTGAGGCATTCTGCCAGAATTTGTCTATGACTTGCTGTATATCTTCTCAATTATGTCATATTCTCCCGGTGGCGCTGGGGATAAAGGTGTCTCATACCCTACATTCCCTCTTTGGGGTCCTCGTATCATCACATGCTTATAAACCATGTCTCTCATACTCCTTTGGGCCTATGGCAGTAAACTGACACCATGTAATAACATAATAACATGGACTATTAATGATGCCAGACTACTGCTATACACCACAAATCGGTCAATCCAACCCCAGAACCAAGGGTTAGCTGGACTGCATACATCAACTCTATCTGGCCCAGGGTAAGACAGCAAGTCGAACCCCAAGCCTAAGTGATGTAACTCCCAACTCTTGCCGACTCCTGGACACTTGAGCGACCAGGCTATGGTACCCATGAGCTTCAGGTCAGCCATACCTCCAAGTCATGTTCTCAACGGGTTGTTGGCCATAGCTTTTCAGCACCATGCTCTTCAGCATTACGGGGTTCAAATAGCCCACGGCTATACCCCACCCGGTCCAAGGGAGGTAACTGCTAAGGTGATATGCACCCCTTATCTGCAAACTTTTTAATAAATACTGTAAATTTATCTTACATCGTTTGTTATTTTGTTGTGTAAATTAAAGTCTAATATTAAATATTAGGCAGGTTTACACAGCAGATATGGGGCCTGCCTGTCATCCAAACACAGTCAATTTAACACACTGCATGGCTTCACTTGAAGCTTTTGGAGATTTATGCTCCTCCTTGCTGACCAGTACAGGTCACGCCAAGGCTAAATAAACTGTATCAAAGGACATCTCATGTCCGCTTGTCAACTGCACACATGTGCAAATATATACTCAAGCACCTGCTAGTCTTTATGTTCTCTGTCTCTCAGATAAACAAACCTTATCAAAGCAACTTCCCAGTCTGAATGTAATGGGCACAGATAAGACTTGCATGCAGATGTTATCTTGGGGAATCTAATTACCCTTATCACTCAGTCTTGACCAGTCTGGCTCTATCCATGACCTCCCTGACCCTACGGTTATCTATGAAGGGAGGTTTCACTCCTGCACCTAATTTACATATTCTAATTAAACAGCCCCTTACTAACAAGGTAAGGATGTCAAGAGATCCAATCAGAAGACCACGCTCGGTCACATGGCTAATGTCAATTTCTCCTCAGAAATTCTATCCAAATTGCCATTGTTGTTCTAACTGCTGGAACAAACAGTCATACCATCCACCTCCCCACCGCCACTTTTATCTAATTGGTTGCTTGTGACTTTATCGGTTTCAACCTTTGGGCCTATGGCAGTAAACTGACACCATGTAATAACATAATAACATGGACTATTAATGATGCCAGACTACTGCTATACACCACAAATCGGTCAATCCAACCCCAGAACCAAGGGTTAGCTGGACTGCATACATCAACTCTATCTGGCCCAGGGTAAGACAGCAAGTCGAACCCCAAGCCTAAGTGATGTAACTCCCAACTCTTGCCGACTCCTGGACACTTGAGCGACCAGGCTATGGTACCCATGAGCTTCAGGTCAGACATACCTCCAAGTCATGTTCTCAACGGGTTGTTGGCCATAGCTTTTCAGCACCATGCTCTTCAGCATTACGGGGTTCAAATAGCCCACGGCTATACCCCACCCGGTCCAAGGGAGGTAACTGCTAAGGTGATATGCACCCCTTATCTGCAAACTTTTTAATAAATACTGTAAATTTATCTTACATCGTTTGTTATTTTGTTGTGTAAATGGCAGTTATACCAGTAGGTCTGCTGCATCTAGGCAGTTTATTACTTATATTTACGTTCTATTAATGAATCGCAAAAATAAAAAAAATATGCAAGTGAGATATTCATACGCCCTCAGGGCAACTTCAGTTATACTCTCATAGATGAAGCTGCTTTTGGTAGGGATTTACTAGTAATATATAAGGGCATTGCCACACCAAATGTAAATATAACACTTTACAATGAACATTTACTGTTATTTTGGTACCGAATATGTCAATATGACATACACGAGGTAAGCGTAGTGATACATTCGATTTGAAGATCAAGTTTTTACAAAAATTAAGATGTATCCAACATTGTCAACTAGAATTAGTATAGTTGTAATCAACACGATTCAATTTATTTCCAAATGCAACATAGCATATAGGATTCCAAGATACATATATATCATACAGCAATGCATGCATACAAAATCTTTGAAACGAGCACCATTTCTAAATACTACGATTTTCGTTTTTTTCTGTATTCACAGTTAATTTCCACTTATTCGACTATATTAATTATCGAAATTATAGGCTGTAGCACAACTTTCTAAAAAAGAAGTTTCAAAGTCGTTTCGAAATTACGTTTGATTCTAGTTTATTTGTTTTTCTTTCTTTTTTTCTTTTTCTTTTTCTTTTGTTTTGTGTTTTTTGTTCTTGTTTTTTTAATTTTGCCCCCGTTTTTGAGGCAGCCTCCGGAACTTCGAATAACATCGGTTGGTATTTTAAGTGGGAACCACTTTTATTAATTTCTTTCGATTTTCCGACCAAGCATTTCTAAATAGATGCCACTTAGCTGAAGTATATTGTAGTGTAAACTGCCTAATTATCAAGTGGATTTTTCTCAGAAACTTTCTGAATTAAAAAACAAAATAAAAAAAAAAAAGCTAAGTGATGTATGTATTGGGGCTTTAAAGATACATCTCATGGAGAAGGTGTGGTCAACGGCTATGGAGATTTAACATTAATTAGCGCCGTTCCCCACAATTTCTTTTAGTTTTTTCACCGTGTAGATACACACATCAAAATGAACTATAATAACATAAAGGCGTAGTTGACCTCCTTACACAACACCAAGTCGAGTCAAGAAGATACCCTTATAAAATGATTAACAATTTACACAGGCAAATGTAGATTTGAAATCAGTTAAATATCAGTTTAAAATGTATAAAACTGTTATTTTGATAGCAAATATGTCATATTTGCATACACGAGGTAAGCGTAGTGATACATTTAATTAGAAAGTTTATATGCATATGGAAAGTTTTAAATAAGTATAGAATATAGACTGTGATTACAACTATACTAATTTAAATTGATAATGTTGGATACATTTTACATTTTTTCTTAATTAAATGTATCCCTTCGCTAACCTCATGTATATCAATATGACATATTTGGTATCAAAATGACAGTAAATTTACACACTGTTAACAGTTTTAATTAATTTTCAAATCTACATTACCCTGTGAAAAGTATTAACCGTGTTGTTAGGGTACACCCTTTATTCAACTTGGTGTTATGCAAGGAGGCCCACTGCGACCATCAGTATTAATAATAACTAATAATTTATGTGGTTATGGCTCATTTTTCTGTCTCTACAAATGGTGAAAAAGTTAAAGAAATTGATGTGGGGCCAAATGTTGACCCCATCTATCTCTCTTTCAAATATTCTATAATACTTAGTAACGTCAGCATCACTGTCGACACGACATGGACAAACTTTGTTCTTTGGTCACCAAGGTAATACCATTTAACTGCCAAGAATAGGCGACAAGGCAATTCCATATCTTTGTGTGACACATGTCGTGTGTCACACGTACGACAGAGATAGGGGTTGGAGGTGACCATGAGAAGTGTACTTGTCGCCGTGTATTATGGTATTGGTGAGTAATCCCTTCCTGTTTCTCAGTTTCGAATTCAAGTGTTTTGATAATTTAACTGTAAATATTTACAACAGACTACAATTAATAAGCCATTGTTTTATTGCATTTCCTGATTTAGTGAGCATTGTAGATTGTCAAATAACATAATTACACAGACATGTTATATATACGATACACAGTACAACATTAACACATTGAGATACGGTTCGGTGGTGTGTTGGTTTACGCCCTACGTACAAATCAGTTTGGGACGGTGTCCTTGATTGATGTGGTGGATGTTTTCACGTTAGTTCAATTACACATTGTCACGATAGCTGGACAAATCACCCGGCAAACAGTATGCTGATAAAAGGCCTATGATTCCTTATCATCAATACAATTTCAAAGCTCTCGGCCAAAGAACAAAATGGGTGCAGAGGCCGTGTCAATGGAGACATTAGGAATAATGTTAAGATATAAGAGGATTTTACTTATGCAGCCTTTTGACTACCAATGCATTCACATATTAAATATCACATGCAAAAAGTTTTTAGTCTCGGCAAATCGTTAATATAATAAAAAGGAAATAAAAGGAAAAACAGCAACGACCCTAACACACTCCCCTGTGGTACTCCACGATAGTGGTACATTAGTTTGTTTAGCAGTAACTTCTAGTATGTGTGTAGCAAACATTAAACTATATACAAGGCTTCATTAGGTTTATTAGCAAAAACTATCTGTATTAAAGGAAGACAACAAGCTCTAAATAATGTTGTACATTATGGACAACATTCAATAAAACAAAACACAACTATGTCAAAGTAACCTGTAGACTTTCGTTGACAGGGTTGGTCAGTATTTCGTCATCTGTCGCCGGAACCGGAAATGTGTGTAATTCGTCACTCTTACCAAGTAATGCGTAAGTATTACACTCCAAACAGTTTTGAATTCGAGCAAATTAATGTTAAATTGTGAATCAAATCATTTTATGATGTTTCTTTGAAAAATAACTATATAGGTATGAAATACGTTATATCGTTTTATATATATCATTCTTGTTGGTCCGGACGGAAGAACGCAGAGGTTTGGTAACTTTATTTCCTGAAAAAAGTGAACGAATAAGAGCACATTAAATTAATAAAATAATCAAAAATAAATGAACAAGTACAAGATGCAATCAACCTAGCTAGAACACAGATGATATTATTAATACACTGTACAATGAGCGAGTAGGTTTGATTTGTACATGCCGTTGAATACGGTCTCTCAGTTGACGAAACATACTTCTTCGCTCAATGCGAATATGTGGCCGGGTACAAAGTTCGAATCCTGTAGGATTCTAGAATATCCTGTTCTTATCATTTTATTGTAATATATACCTACAAAATAAGAGTCTTATGTTATAGATCATATACTAACAAGATATATAGTGAGGACAGCAGTGTCTGGCTGAACCCTGGACGTGGTTTTTATCATAAACTGATGACGTCATCAAATGTAGCGGAATTTGATGCGATAAAGGTAAGAACGAGAACGTATGCAGAAAGTGTCATGTCAATGTATTGCTATGCGTCTCGCTAACAGTAAACTATAATGCCAAGTGTCACAAACAATAGAGTGTATTTCTATTGTTAGGTATCTCGCAACCAATGGTTCCATCATATATAGGTAAACGTATTACAATACATTTAGCAGATACATTTATTTTCATCAAACCATACTGCAGGGTACACAATCTTACCTTCTGAGTTACATGTGGAATGGAGAAGATTTTGCAGTGTTATTTTATAGGAGTCGACACTGGACTGTTGGCGGGGACGGGACGGTACCACGCTGTTGTTACGCCTCTATCTATTGGATGACGTTTCAGGCGCTGCACTATCCCAGAGCTTCCTTGACAACATACGCCATGACATGACTACCGTACACAAGGCTGGTTGGAATGTGGTACTAAGGTTCATGTACAACACTGTGAGTATAAGACTGAGTATAAAACTGAGATTTGATAAAAATACTCAGGTAATGAATTTATATAACTTCTCTTTCAAACCTGCATTACGATGGCTGTGCAATAACATAATAGAAAAATAGTATTGCGTTATTTATTTATTTTAAGTCGGCTTCAACCTTTACTACCAATGTCACCAATGAAGTATATATTTTCGCGAGTCCAATTTTAGCGCATTATCGAATTATACATAGGTAAAATGTCTTCATGTCAATTCAGGTCAAATTCAGGTCAAGTACAGGTTAAATTTATCTCAAGACATTTTGCCTGTGTAAAAGATTGTCGCATTTATCAATTAGAGCATTCACGATGTAATATCAAATACAGTGCAATTATTCAAACAAGAAATCCGTTGCAAAAATATTATCCTCTCTAAAATATTGCATTTTCAGTCTTTCTTGAGAATACAACCATTTCTGTTGACGATCTGGTACAGATATATTAAATGCTTGGTTCTAAATTTCTAGGACCTGGACATGACCTACAATACACAAGCCTCGGAGCCTACAATGGAAACAATCCTGGGTCATGTCATACAGCTAAAACCAATATTCCACGACTTCGAGGGAATTATAGTGGCGATACAGGCGGGCTTTCTAGGAGAATTAGGTCGGTATCCAATTTTGTTGTAATAGCAGGTATTCTGAAGAGTAGAACAACAATTATTATTATTATTCTTTTAATTGTTATTATATTTAATTTGTTTTTCTTTCCAGACACACGATAGACTTTTCTTCTTTGGGTTTTTAGGTGTACGACAGATATTATCCTCTTTGTTTCCCTGCAGGTCTGTGGTATGAACCAGACGTATCAGGAGAGACGGCTCCACCTAACACAACTTACACACAGTTGTTCCGAGCGCTGTTCCAGAATGTACCAGCATCAATGTGAGTCTCCGAGTCCAATATCATCAATTGTTAATGTTCTAGCGCCATTAGGCAATGTCACCAAATTATTTACATGCTGAATATATTCGATTGTTTATTGGGTTTATTGCCCCGTGAAGCCAGGGCCATTGCTAGGCGGAGTCACCGTGTAGTAGCTGATGACTACCTCACTGAACAGTATATAGGAGGTCGGTCGCATTCAATCCAAGTGTCTTGCCCATGGACACAACCACAACAGTACCGACTTCTACATCCACGGGTAGGGAGTGTCGAACCAGACACCTCGGATCTTCACCTGAGGTTAACGTGGTCAGCGCTCCATCCCTCTGAGCTACCCGCTGTACTGGGAAAATACCATCGTCTGTGTATGGGTGATATGGTCACCCATTGATCTCTGTATAAAAAATTGTCAACACAGTTCTCATTTCAGATAGTGCATTTTGTTACCCAAGTAAGGAATAATTTGATAATTTTCCGTGTCACAAAGGACCGGATATATCTGATATTCCTTATTTCCCCTATTTGGAGAATTTTATGACACATGGTAATCAAGTATATATCTTGTAAATTATCCGCTTACATTTTTCTTGATATAATATGTAAATAATGCGATGTGAACTAATTTGATATCAATACTTCCTGGTTCCTGTCCGCTCCAGCCCTTTACAAGTACCGAAGCCCGAGTATAAACAGAATTTCGTGTCCCAGACAAGTACTTCCTACTTCGATATCCTCACCAAAAGCGACAAATTACGAGTAGGTATGTAATTGTTAACTTGTGCATATGTATGTTGTGTGTGTTTGTTTTATTTTTTGCACACGTGTTAACTTTTCTGGATGTGAGGCCATCACGTTTAATATATACCTTGGGTAACTAACGTTTGCGTTGTGTACCTGACACTTATGTTGTGTTTGTAGCCTTCCCCTTTTGTATATGACCTTGGCGTTTCATACTTGACCCACCTTAACCTTTTACATCCGACCTTTACGTTTTGTACCTGACCTTGATCTCACCTTAACCTTTTACATCCGACCTTCTCCTTGTGCAGATGACATTTAGATTGTGTATCATGACCTTTGCCTTGTGTGTAGACCTTTGCCTGGTGTGTATGATCTTTGCCTTGTGTGTATTACATTTACCTTGTGTGTATGACCTTTGCCTTGTGTGTATGACCTTTGCCTTGTGTGTATGACCTTTGCCTGGTGTGTATGACCTTTGCCTTGTGTGTATGACCTTTGCCTGGTGTGTATGACCTTTGCCTGGTGTGTATGACCTTTGCCTTGTGTGTATGACCTTTGCCTTGTGTGTATTACATTTACCTTGTGTGTATGACCTTTGCCTGTCGTGTATGAACTTTGCCTTATGTGTATGACCTTTGCCTGGTGTGTATGACCTTTGCATTGTGTGTATGACCTTTGCCTGGTGTTTATGACCTTCACTTGGTGATTATGACCTTCGCCTGGCGTGTATGACCTTTGCCTAATGCTTCTCCTTCACCTTGTATATTTGACCTTTCATCTAGTCTAAATGACCTTAAATTGGGCTTCTGATATGAAAATATGTATCCTTTTATCATACATCTGACGATATGATGGGTCTTCACGTAGTTGTCTCTTCCGTTGCCTACATAATGCCTTTTGTGTCCTTGCTATAGGATACTTCCATGAATGCCTTCTCGGCGGCGACACCAATCACTTCATCAACGCGTTTCCTAGACTGAATCTTGGCACTCTACCCAATATGACTTATGTTACTGTGGATACCAAGTATAATATAATGGGCGGTAGAACTTGTCATCCCGGCGATACCAACAACCAAGAGTAAGTAAAATGATACTGAAGGGCAGCCTTGTCATTCTGGCGATACCAACAACCAAGAGTAAGTAAAATGTTACTGGAGGGCAGCCTTGTCATTCTGGCGATACCAACAACGGCCAACAGTAAGTAAACTATTACTACAGGGCGGTCTTGTCTTCCCGGCGATACCAACAACGGGCCACAGTAAGTAAACTGTTACTACAGGGCGGTCTTGTCTTCCCGGCGATACCAACAACGGGCCACAGTAAGTAAACTATTACTACAGGGCGGTCTTGTCTTCCCGGCGATACCAACAACGGGCCACAGTAAGTAAACTGTTACTGGAGGGCGGACTTGTCACCCCGGCGATACCAACAACGGGCCACAGTAAGTAAAATGTTACTGGAGGGCGGACTTGTCACCCCGGCGATACCAACAACCAAGAGTAAGTAAAATGTTACTGGAGGGCGGACTTGTCACCCCGGCGATACCAACAACCAAGAGTAAGTAAAATGTTACTGGAGGGCGGACTTGTCACCCCGGCGACACCAACAACGGGCCACAGTAAGTAAACTGTTTCTGGAGGGCGGCCTTGTCTTCCCGGCGACACCAACAACGGGCCACAGTAAGTAAACTGTTACTGGAGGGCGGACTTGTCACCCCGGCGATACCAACAACCAAGAGTAAGTAAAATGTTACTGGAGGGCGGACTTGTCACCCCGGCGATACCAACAACCAAGAGTAAGTAAAATGTTACTGGAGGGCGGACTTGTCACCCCGGCGATACCAACAACCAAGAGTAAGTAAAATGTTACTGGAGGGCGGACTTGTCACCCCGGCGATACCAACAACCAAGAGTAAGTAAAATGTTACTGGAGGGCGGACTTGTCACCCCGGCGATACCAACAACCAAGAGTAAGTAAAAGGTTACTGGAGGGCGGCCTTGTCTTCCCGGCGACACCAACAACGGGCCACAGTAAGTAAACTGTTACTGGAGGGCGGACTTGTCACCCCGGCGATACCAACAACCAAGAGTAAGTAAAATGTTACTGGAGGGCGGACTTGTCACCCCGGCGATACCAACAACCAAGAGTAAGTAAAATGTTACTGGAGGGCGGACTTGTCACCCCGGCGATACCAACAACCAAGAGTAAGTAAAATGTTACTGGAGGGCGGACTTGTCACCCCGGCGATACCAACAACCAAGAGTAAGTAAAATGTTACTGGAGGGCGGACTTGTCACCCCGGCGATACCAACAACCAAGAGTAAGTAAAATGTTACTGGAGGGCGGACTTGTCACCCCGGCGATACCAACAACCAAGAGTAAGTAAAATGTTACTGGAGGGCGGACTTGTCACCCCGGCGATACCAACAACGGGCCACAGTAAGTCAACTGTTACTGGAGGGCGGCCTTGTCTTCCCGGCGACACCAACAACGGGCCACAGTAAGTAAACTGTTACTGGAGGGCGGCCTTGTCTTCCCGGCGACACCAACAACGGGCCACAGTAAGTAAACTGTTACTGGAGGGCGGCCTTGTCTTCCCGGCGACACCAACAACGGGCCACAGTAAGTAAACTGTTACTGGAGGGCGGACTTGTCTTCCCGGCGACACCAACAACGGGCCACAGTAAGTGAACTGTTACTGGAGGGCGGACTTGTCTTCCCGGCGACACCAACAACGGGCCACAGTAAGTAAACTGTTACTGGAGGGCGGACTTGTCTTCCCGGCGACACCAACAACCAAGAGTAAGTAAAATGTTACTGGAGGGCGGACTTGTCACCCCGGCAATACCAACAACCAAGAGTAAGTAAAATGTTACTGGAGGGCGGACTTGTCACCCCGGCGACACCAACAACGGGCAACAGTAAGTAAACTGTTACTGGAGGGCGGACTTGTCTTCCCGGCGACACCAACAACCAAGAGTAAGTAAAATGTTACTGGAGGGCGGACTTGTCACCCCGGCGACACCAACAACGGGCCACAGTAAGTAAACTGTTACTGGAGGGCGGACTTGTCTTCCCGGCGACACCAACAACCAAGAGTAAGTAAAATGTTACTGGAGGGCGGACTTGTCACCCCGGCGACACCAACAACGGGCCACAGTAAGTAAACTGTTACTGGAGGGCGGACTTGTCACCCCGGCGATACCAACAACCAAGAGTAAGTAAAATGTTACTGGAGGGCGGACTTGTCACCCCGGCGATACCAACAACCAAGAGTAAGTAAAATGTTACTGGAGGGCGGACTTGTCACCCCGGCGATACCAACAACGGGCCACAGTAAGTAAACTGTTACTGGAGGGCGGCCTTGTCTTCCCGGCGACACCAACAACGGGCCACAGTAAGTAAACTGTTACTGGAGGGCGGACTTGTCTTCCCGGCGACACCAACAACGGGCCACAGTAAGTAAACTGTTACTGGAGGGCGGCCTTGTCTTCCCGGCGACACCAACAACGGGCCACAGTAAGTAAACTGTTACTGGAGGGCGGACTTGTCACCCCGGCGATACCAACAACCAAGAGTAAGTAAAATGTTACTGGAGGGCGGACTTGTCACCCCGGCGATACCAACAACCAAGAGTAAGTAAAATGTTACTGGAGGGCGGACTTGTCACCCCGGCGATACCAACAACCAAGAGTAAGTAAACTGTTACTGGAGGGCGGCCTTGTCTTCCCGGCGACACCAACAACCAAGAGTAAGTAAAATGTTACTGGAGGGCGGACTTGTCACCCCGGCGATACCAACAACCAAGAGTAAGTAAAATGTTTCTGGAGGGCGGACTTGTCACCCCGGCGATACCAACAACCAAGAGTAAGTAAAATGTTACTGGAGGGCGGACTTGTCACCCCGGCGATACCAACAACCAAGAGTAAGTAAAATGTTACTGGAGGGCGGACTTGTCACCCCGGCGATACCAACAACCAAGAGTAAGTAAAATGTTACTGGAGGGCGGACTTGTCACCCCGGCGATACCAACAACCAAGAGTAAGTAAAATGTTACTGGAGGGCGGACTTGTCACCCCGGCGATACCAACAACCAAGAGTAAGTAAAATGTTACTGGAGGGCGGACTTGTCACCCCGGCGATACCAACAACCAAGAGTAAGTAAAATGTTACTGGAGGGCGGACTTGTCACCCCGGCGATACCAACAACCAAGAGTAAGTAAAATGTTACTGGAGGGCGGACTTGTCACCCCGGCGATACCAACAACGGGCCACAGTAAGTAAAATGTTACTGGAGGGCGGACTTGTCACCCCGGCGATACCAACAACCAAGAGTAAGTAAAATGTTACTGGAGGGCGGACTTGTCACCCCGGCGATACCAACAACCAAGAGTAAGTAAAATGATACTGAAGGGCGGACTTGTCACCCCGGCGATACCAACAACGGGCCACAGTAAGTAAAATGTTACTGGAGGGCGGACTTGTCACCCCGGCGATACCAACAACGGGCCACAGTAAGTAAAATGTTACTGGAGGGCGGACTTGTCACCCCGGCGATACCAACAACCAAGAGTAAGTAAAATGTTACTGGAGGGCGGACTTGTCACCCCGGCGATACCAACAACCAAGAGTAAGTAAAATGTTACTGGAGGGCGGACTTGTCACCCCGGCGATACCAACAACGGGCCACAGTAAGTAAAATGTTACTGGAGGGCGGCCTTGTCACCCCGGCGACACCAACAACGGCAACAGTTGCAAATATACAAATGCATATCGTGCGGTTAGTTTTGATAAAACAATGATATTAAGAGGTTAGCCTATGAATAACAATAATAAGGCCTATGTTGCAGTCTGTGCGCCGATTCCCTGGAGATGTTTGAGAAGATCCATATGACGTATTTGGATGTAGAGGATCCTGATGAAACACTGAAATATTACAAACATCATAACTGCTTTACTGGTATCCACAGCCGACTCGGCTACCAGCTGTTTCTTCACACAGTAAGTCTCGGCATCAAAAATAGCGCGGGAATTAGGAACGTTACCTTAGACACTGATTCCCGCTGACGACGTTACGCTTGACAAGGCAGTTCATAATTCCATCATTTATGATTAAAATGTTATCTAATGTGTATTTAATCTTAGAAATAGCTGCATATGAAGCAAGTGGCGTTGTCAGGTTTTACGCTGTCGCACTTCGAGTTGTCGTTCTTCGTATTGTCACATTAAGATAGCGTCAACGCGTCAGCGCAAGATGGCCGGAATCGCTGAATAACCATAGTTTAAGCCAATTCATATGTCCACGAGATTCCATCACTTAGGTTGACCTGCCAACTGCGGCAAACGCTGGGGAATATATGTGTTTCCACGTCAGTCTAGTAAACAAAGGCTTCGCTACACCCGCCCGGAACCTGGACATATTCCTCGTCCTGGAACTCAACACAACCGTGTAAGTTGTATATCAGAGATAGCGTTATCGTGCAAAACTTTGTAGGCCTAAGGTCTGTACCGGTAGTGTAGTTTTCGTTAATTATTGTACAAAACTTTGAAGGCCTAAGGTCTGTACCGGTAGTGTAGTTTTCGTAAATTGTTGTACAAAACTTTGTAGGCCTGTACCGGTAGTGTAGTTTTCGTTAATTATTGTACACAACTTTGTAGGCCTAAGGTCTGTACCGGTAGTGTAGTTTTCGTTAATTATTGTACAAAACTTTGTAGGCCTAAGGTCTGTACCGGTAGTGTAGTTTTCGTTAATTATTGTACAAAACTTTGTAGGCCTAAGGTCTGTACCGGTAGTGTAGTTTTCGTTAATTATTGTACACAACTTTGTAGGCCTAAGGTCTGTACCGGTAGTGTAGTTTTCGTAAATTGTTGTACAAAACTTTGTAGGCCTAAGGTCTGTACCGGTAGTGTAGTTTTCGTAAATTGTTGTACAAAATTTGTTATGACGCAGGTTATTTCATCTGCTGCGTTCAAACACTTTTTCCAGACACAAATGATTAGACAGAAAGTCACGTACAGTTTTAATGATCATTATACCTATGTCTTTGAAGACATATACGGAGAAAACTAAGTACGTGGCCATTTAACCACCCATCTAACTATACGCCTTTTCTCCTCTGTAGAGTATACAGAGTTGACCTGCACCTCAGGAAGGGGTCTGAGAAACTTTGGCAGCCCGGACGCGCAGAAATACCACTGGTTACAAAGTCAGTTCAACTGGTCAGCGATATGCCTCTTGGACAATATAAGGTATTCCCTATCAGTAATATAGATTACACCACCATGTTTTGGTCGATGAGTATACATGAGTACCAATTCTATCAAAGAGCTTATCATATCAGGTAACCAGTGACATTGTCCTTCAAACTGACCTCCACTTACACTCTATGTAGCCATGTTAACTAAAGTCAGCTTGTTTTTGTCAAAGGTGTACCTCGCCCTTGCCGAGCCAAAATGGCTGAACGATTCCAATTATTACATACTTCTTGGAGGAGAGTACCATGGCCAGCCCACTGCCAATCCTATAACAGGTTTCAACTACTTAGGCGAGGTTCAGGTAACGCGTGAAAATTATTATATTCGTTTTATATACAAGGTTCGGGTAACGTGTGGACATGAATATCTTTGTTAAAGATGAGGTTCAGGTAACGTGTGAACATTAATATTTTTTCTGATATGGTTCAGATAACGTGTGAACATGAATATCATCTATCGCATGTTCTATTTAACCTTGTTGCTCTTTCAATCTGACATCAAATATATCATTAAGAGAAAGAACGAATTCCTTCCCAAGTCCGAGTACTTCATCAAAGAAAGAACGAATTCCTTCCCAAGTCCAAATACTTCATCAAAGAAAGAACGGATTCCTACCCACGTCCAAATACTTCATAAAAAAGAACGGATTCCTACCTAAGCCAAGATACTTCATCAAAGAAAGAACGGATTCCTACCCAAGCCCAAATACTCCATCAAAGAAAGAATGGATTCCTATCCAAGCCCAAATACTTCATAAAAAAAGAACGGATTCCTACCCAAGTCCAAATACTTCATCTAAAAAGAACGAATTCTTACCGAAGTTTATATACTTGCACATTTTGTGCTGTCCGACAACTTAATTCTCGTGTACTTTGTTATTTTTTTTTTCAGATTCTCCCACCCAAAGCAGTTTCCTCCTCTTCGCAATCCTCCTCTTCCTTCGCTCTTCCCTCGGACTCTATGCAACCTTGGTCTGCGCCAATGCACACAAAACATCTTAGGAATTGGACAGCAGGTAAGTATTCTATTGTCCCCACCCAGCCTCTTTCAATTTGATACATATATTTCCCAGAAATACAACTTCTCTCTTGATTTTAATTTATTTTTTGCAAATTTTTGCAGACATGTAATATTAATTACATACTGTTTCTCGTTTAGGACTAGTTATCTGTGTAAGGTTACCTGTTGAAAGTTTTATTTTTTTCTTGGTATACAATGAAACTTATGACAATAAATATAAGAAATGTTCCTGTTAACACTTCTGGGACAAGGGGCACGACCATTGGATCTCCATGTTTTCTAACATTTTTCTCAATATGACCAAATTTAATCGTTAGTGCTGTTTGTATATCTTCTCATGACTACAAAGAACGGGATATGATTGAAGTGTGGCTGTTAATCATACTAGGTATTGCCTGGTATTGTTTTTAAACAGGAAGTATACCGCCGAGTTGTACAGCACTGCCGTCTGATAAACCGTCCACAATAGTACCACCTACAACTACTCCCGTGATCCCAACAGGGGTCACTCATCAGTTTCACCGTAAGATCTCTATTTATCTGTATGTCATCGTTCTGTACCTACGAACGTATCCGCCGTACGTCATCTTTCTTTTACGTCTTTAAAGTTGATATCAGTTTGTGTGTACAGTGTCTTCTAGTCCGATATTTTACTGCGTTATCATCGTTTATGCCTATTTTTTAGCCAACCATCATCAGATTAGGGGGTAATCAAAATGTTCTTCGTCCGGCATCTGGTCGGCGTCCGGTGTCTGTCCTGTGTCAGTTCGTCCTAAAACATTTCTTGTTATTTTCATGGATCTTTCTCAAATTTCACTTGTAGGTTTCTCTTGGTCATATTCTTGGACATATTATATTTTAGACTGGTCTGAAAACAAGATGACCGACAGGCAGCCATTTTGAGTTTTGAAAGTTTGAAATTTGTGATCGCTATTTCTTCAGATTTCAACTGCATGTTCCATTTAATTTTTTGATGATATTTCTTTCATTTAGATTCCTCTTGTATTAGTTGAAGTTTGTTCCCCCCATTTCTCAGAGAGTTCTTGATCGATCGATCTCATATATATTATGTAGGTTTCTCTTGTTTTCAACTGATTAAGATAAAGATGAGAAATGAAAAGAAGAGAGGAACCAGTCTGATAGAGGTCGAATAAAGGTCATTCAATGGTGGGCGCTAATAATCATCTGGAATCTCTTGTCTTCTTTTACGCCAATTTTCGACATTGATTTTGTGCAATGTGCTATGCCATTATTTCCATCTGCCGTTCCGATACCTATGTCATACCCCTTATAGGTTACGTAACATGTGACTCAGTGGAGGTGACGAAAGCTTTGTTAAAGTATACCTACTTCAACTCGTCTATGGCTCTACCTTGTCCAGACACAAACCCACATTCGTCGGAGTCCATCTTACAGCGGTTTTGTCAGGCACCTCCAGCTTCGAGATGGGTCCCTTTGTATGGCGTAAAGGTAATGAAACGTCATGGCAACTTATCAAAGTCAATCTCAGATGGTTTCTTTTTGTTTGAATAAAATGGTCAGCCGAATTGGCAAGGTTTATCCTACTGACGTCATTTGCGGATACATTTTGTATAACATTTTTCTCTAGTGCCGTTAGCATTGTCGGTGATAGAACAATTTCAAAAGATAGCAACGTGTAACCCAGTAGCGTCATTGTGACGAAATAAAATAACGAATAATTTTACCTCTTTGGCACCATGTGTACGAGATTTGAAAAATACAAATACTTCAGTGACGTTTCCTGTACAGGTGATAGACCACTGTGACGACATAGCAAAGTTTACTCCAGTAGCATTCTTTAAGTCTCTTCTTGGCGTCTCTGTATACGATCGTGGATTAAATGGAGGAATGGCTGGCGTGTTCTTCGGCTGTGTGGAAAAAGACGGAGTTCTTAAAAGTGTCAAGGTAAAGCATTAACGCAAGGTAGTGTATAAGTATGTACCTTTATTGGCAAAATAAGGCCCCTTCTGGCTGGCTGTTCGATGACTTATATGAAGTGTAGCTCACTCATTGAATGGTTTAATTAGGGCTTTTCACCAAAAGTGGTGAAAAGACCTATTGTTTCTGTTCTGTTTATTATTATTATTATTATTATTATTATTATTCTTCTGCATTTTATTTTGTCACACAAATTGTGGGAAAATGGTAAAAGGTATGCCAAGTCAGTTATGCCTATTGTATATGGCATGAGTTGAAGGGGTGACAGCAACATCTTCAAGTAGGTCAAGAAACCAAGATGGCCGCCATGACGTCAGATCTTATTTTGCTTAAGTGGCCATAGCTCCAAAACGGTAACAGTTAAAATAATTTCAAAGATATATTATTGTAGGACTAATCAGGGGCCAACTTTTAATAATGCATTGTTTTGAGGTCAGAGGTCAAATGAAAAAGCTCGCCTGAGGGTCAAGTTAGTCTATTTTTAGAAAATCTTCATTTTTCCTTCTTTTTCAAAAATTCTTTCGAAATATGATGCAGAATGTCATTCTAATGAATTTGACGTTTTCAGTTTTTCTGTGACACATACGGTTTCTGTTGTACGCCATTTTGAATTTCCCCCTATATATTTCAATAGAAAAGTGTGTACATTTCAAACTTCTTCTCAAGTTCCACCTGTGGCATTCAGCTCAATCTTAGCTGAAATAATCCTTGGAATGTCTTGGCCAAGTTATGTTATTTTTTAAGTTGGTTTGAAATTCAAGATGGCCGCCATGACGTCATGTATTGAAAAGTTTAAAATGGCCATAACTCTAAAAGTATTCATTTTACAAAGGTCATGTAATAATGTTATTTGTAGATAATGACTAGCGCTAACTTTTACTCACCAAAAGTTTTAAGGTCAGAGATCGAGGTCAAATAAAAGAGTTCGCTATATATGGGGTTAAATTAGTCCATTTTTAGAAAATCTTCATTTTTCAATCTTTTTCCAAAAAAAGTTCTTAGTATGATGTAGAATGTCATTCTGATAAATTTGACCTTTTCAGTTTTTCTGTGACACATACGGTTTCCGGTATACGCCATTTTGAATTTCCACTATATATTCTATATTAAAAATAGTTTTACATTTTAAACTTCTTCTCAAGTTCCACCTGTGGTATTCAGCTCAATCTTAGCTGAAATAATCCTTGGATTGTCCTGGCCAAGTTATGTTATTTTTTAAGTTGATTTGAAATCCAAGATGGCCGCCATGACGTCATTTATTAAAAAGCTTAAAATGCCCATAATTAAAAAAGTATTCATTTTACAGTGGTCAGGTAATTATGTTATTTGTAGTTAAAGGCTGGCTCTAGCTTTTACTCCCTAAAAGTTTTAGGGTCAGAGGTCAAATAAAAGCGTTCGCTATGGGGTCAAATAAGTCTATTTTTAGAAAATCTTCATTTTTTAATCTTTTTCCAAAAAAAGAAATTTAAGTATGATTCAAAATGTTATTCTGATGATTTTCATGTTTTTTGGTGTTTCGGTAACGTTTACCATTAACGCGGAACGCCATTTTGAATTAATTTGGCATCAGATATATAACGGCATCTGAGATATAACGTTAGTTGGACGAGGGGAGATAACTCGTACAAGGCTGTACGAGTTATTTCCCTTCGTCCACTCCTTTGTTGAAATGTAATATCTCAGATGCCAGATTAATCAAAACTAGAATGTGAATGACCTATCAAGTGTTCTAAAATAGTTTTTTATGTTTGGAAATACCAAGCCTTTAAGTCATTTATGCTAAATAGTGAAAAGCCCGTCAAATTGTTCCGAAACAATTTCTAGTTGTAGACGATCCCGTTCGGTGCATGAAATAAAGAGTTTGTCATAATGTATAATACCCCTGTCACATCACATATAACTAGTAATACGAGTTCTATAAATAAGAGTCATATATATTTACAGATCGGTATCCAGCTGTGTGGTTTCCCGTTTGACGTCGCCCTGATCCATCCCGGTGATGTGGATTTACAGTCGCTATACGTCGTCAATCTTTTGTAGGAACTGTCCGGCGTATTATTCCCTAATAAACACGTGTATTTAAACTCTACTGTGTAGACTATATCTGACATGGTATGAAGCATCTACAATGGCAAGATGTCACCTCAACTAAAACCTTAAATTGAACTTTCAACATTTTAATTCTTTGAGGCTATTTTAATAATTAGTATTATTAGAAGCTCTTGTCAATTAAACTTCTCGCCATTTTTCTCTGGGAATTCGGTTTGTATGACTGGTAGATATATCCAAGACGGTTGTCCTTGACGAAGTCTAAGAGGCTTATCCTTTCGGGACACCTGGTCTTGTACATTTTAAGGGTACCCATGCAACTTTATATTGTGTTCGTGTTTGCCCTCGTGTCTCGTGTTTTGTGTTTTACCCTCGTATTTTGCCCTCGTATTTTGTATTTTGCCGTCGTGCTTTGTCCTCGTTTTATTTATTTTTAGTCAGTTTCTTTTGCATGCTGATAGTTTTTAGGTCATCTGACCCGAAGGGTCAGGATGACCTATAGTCATCATGTTTCGTCCGTCGTCGTGCGCCGTGCGTCGTGCGCCGTGCGCCGTCCGCCGTGCGTAAACTTTTCACATTTCAAACTTGTTCTCAAGTTCCACCAGTGAGATTGAGCTGAAACTTGCCTGAAATGATGCTTGGATGGTCCTGACCAAGTGTTGTTATTTTTCGGGTCAGTCTGAAATCCAAGATGGCCGCCATGGCCGCCATTTTGAAAACACATTTGAAACTTCTTCTCAAGTTCCACTGGTGAGATTGAGCTGAAACTTGCCTGACATGATCCTGGGATGGTCCTGAGGAAGTGTTGTTATTTTTCAGGTCGATCAGAAATCCAAGATGGCCGCCATGGCAACCATCTTGAAAAATACATTTTAAACTTCTTCTCCAGTTCCACTGGTGCGATTGAGCTAGAAATTGGTGAGGATGTTAAGGAAGGAAAGCCAATAAAGTGTTGTTATTTTTCGGCTTCGTGAAAACTTTGACATGGCAGCCACGGCAGCCATTTTGTAACATGATTGCGCAATCATGGTTCTTCTGAACAACACCTATTTCAAACTTCTTCTCAAATTCCACCAGTGGGATTGAGCTCTTGCTTACCAGAAATGATCCTGAGATAGTCCTGACCAAGTGTTGTTATTTTTCAAGTCGATCAGAAATCCAAGATGGCCGTCATGGCAACCATCTTGAAAAACACATTTTAAACTTCTTCTCCAGTTCCACTGGTGCCATTGAGCTGGAAATTGGTGAGGATGTTAAGGAAAGAGAGGTAACAAAGTGTTGTTATTTTTCGGCCTCGTAAAAACTTTGACATGGCAGCCATGGTGGCCATTTTGTAACATGATTGCGCAATCATGTTTTTCCTGAACAACACATATTTCAAACTTCTTCTAAAATTCCACCTGTGGGATTTGGCTCTAACTTACCAGAAATGATCCTGAGATGGTCATGGCCAAGTGTTATTATTTTTAAGGTAGGTCAGAAATCCAAGATGGCCACCATGGCCAACAGTGCCACTAAACCTGCAGAGAATGTATACTACAATATTATAAGGGTCTTTAATTTAGAGTCAGATGACCGTTAAGGCCCCTGGGCCTCTTGTTTAAAATAAACATGCGTTGCATTCTGTACGAAGGAAAAAAGTATTACAGGATCTAATTTTAATATTTTGTTATTGTTTTCCCTGTAACACAAATGTTACTCTGGAAATATCAAGCTCTAGCAAACATCAACAGAAATCAATATTTGAATTTTTAATTACAAATTGTTGTATGTTTGTTTTTTGTTGCTATTTTTTTATTTTTCGAAAAATATTTTTATAGTTTACCCTTAGACACAAAAAAACACTCTGAAAATCTCAAGCAAGCATTGACATTGTAAAATGTTTGAAGTTTACATTTTTAAAATTGTTTGATAATTTCTTTTTTGTATCCTGAACACAAATATTTTATTTTTGGAAGTATCAAGGAATCCCTTAAAGTAGAAAATCTTTGAAATTGTGGGGTTTTTTTTTTTCCAAAAATAATTTTGGTTGATGTGGGAGCTAAACCCAGCCCGATGCCCTGTCTTTATATTTTTGTATCTTTTGATTCATTTTTTGTATTTTTAGATTCATGTTATGTATCCTAAGATTTATATTCATGCAAGGCCTTGAGACTGAACAATGGTAACAAAGCATGACGTTGATACAATACTGGAAGTATTGAGCGATTTCCCACTTAATATCAAACCTATTTCACTTTGTAACTGATTGCTAAATGCTCTAGTAAATGTGCAAGCGCGAACGAAATTAAGTGGTTGATAATCTCGTGATTTGATAAGTCCACTTGCATAACAAAAAATAACAAAAACAAAACAAAACAAAACCAACCGGATGCAGCTGGATCGGATAAAATAAAGACCACTTTAAAAACAGGATATAATTAAGTGAAAATGCGATATTTGTTTATTGAAAACGTGCACGTGGTTGATTTTGTATATCAGCTATCTTTGATCCAATTTCTCAGAAGGAAATTGATTGGACCTTTCCCTGGAAAGTACAAGAGCCCTTGGTAACTTTGGAGAGACAAATGAGAATCCAAATTCACAAGCAGTTATTCCCAGACCTCCAGGTATAAGCTTCATGGATATGGCATTCCACGTGAAAAATTGGTCCATCTTAATATAAGTCCTAAAACAATAACGAATGAAGAGGTTTTTTTTTCGCATGTCGGACTTAGTGAAATTTACTGAAATTGACATTGATACGATCATGCTTTGAAACAAACGACGAAATAAAACACTGGAAATCGACAAAGAGATTCAAGATGGCAAGAACACCATGACCGTACAAATAGAGAAAAATAAATAGAAAACTGGCATAATCCTAAACACACAATATATTATAAAGATGAAGCTGTGTCTAACGGAACAATGTCATGTCGTTGCAGGCACAGGTACTTGAGTATTTGTTACAATCCACGTATATTTGGAATTTGAATTCGGTAAAAATGACACCCCTGGTGTTAATAAATGAACACCGGGTGTCATTTTTACCGAATTTAAATCTAGCCCCCCCACAACGGCTGAAAATGTGCTATACCCACAAGGGAAGGTTCAAATACACGTAGACTGTAACACATTCTCAAGTCCCTATTGTTTCAGGGAGGCGAAGCAGAAAGGCATCTTGTGACGTCCGTATTAATTTTTTAGTGACTGGTTTTCTGCATACATGGGTCCGCTTATTGCTAGGTTTCTTTGAGGGATTGCCATTGAGCTTATATGCTCTCGTCGACAATTTGTTGAGCTTTAAATAATACGATCATAATATCTGTTTATTTTTAAACATGTTCCTACACGTAATATTCTGAGGGTAAAATACTCTTCTGAACACTGATTTTCTGGCAATTACACAAATATTTCCGTTGAGAAGATGCTGAAAAAAGCTGAACCAAAATTCATACGTAATAGGATATGTAGAGTAAATTGAACTTATTTTAGATTTAAAAATTAAGACAAGAAAGTCGAAATTTGACGTATGATTTGTATTCATAGTCTTCCTTAAGGAGAGCACCATTGAGCCAGCTATGAAGAATTCGCCCGGATACCTGTGTCTGTTTCATGGACAGGGATATCTCACCCCGAGTATTAGCCTGTCCACGGGTAGGGAAAACAGCCGTTTGATTTATTTTGTTTGACGTCCTTTTAACAGTCAGAGTCATAAAGACAGCAGACACGTGCTATTATGGCATAACGATTAATTGTGAACGTGTCGTCAATGTATTGTTCGTGACATCATACAATAAATTATGATTGGGGCAAAACATAGGGCTGAATTAACGTGGGATTTTAGTTTTTTATGGAGGCGTTTACGCCTGCCATATTACAATCACCTACGAGTTGTGACGTCACAATCTCTCACTTTCATTTTCGTTATATTTCCTTTCACAGTTCATTTTGTAGTTTCTTTCGGTTCATATATGATGTAGTTGAACTATATATACATTTATGAAAACTATCACGACTACAAATAAAGTGCTGTTACATGAAAAAAGGTATATTCAGTATAAATTTCTCTTCGGCGGAAGCCCGGAATTTGAGACCTCTGGTGGTAATTTCTGTAACTAGGGGTAATGATTCGCTTATTAGTCCAAGTATGAGGCACGTCATTGTAGTCCGTCATTCAAAGTAGATGTGCACAGAAATGTATTAACTATGCTGATAATGTTGTGAACATTTCAGGAACTATTTTGAATAAACAATAAGAATAATGTCTTGTAAATATCTACACCTGCATCGATTTTTGCAAATCTATATCGAAAATACTGATTGAAGGGAGATAACTGCCATATTCTGACGTTACCTTACAGAGGACACTTGTTTAACTACTAGGAATAAAGACGGCATAACAACCCAAGCGCAAACAAATTTCCGATTTTCATAAAACCCTCCAGGTTTTGGCTAACATTTCTTTTGTTTACAACTTGGTAGTTTGTTCACGAGATTTTATGAGATTTGGTCCGATATTTAGCGATCACGTGTTTCGTCTGTTTACGTGAGCGAGCACTCTGTCAAAATGGAGGCACGTGGACATGGGCTTCACACGAAGCATCAAAGTGCGATGATTGTCGCTAGAAATTAATATCTATCATTATGAATTAAAGGCAAGTTGCTTACAAAGTTTAAATCTGTTTGTTGACCCACTGAAATAAGCGTTTGTTTATTTAGGACGAAACTGTTTACGATAAGTTGTTCAAGCCTGGCCAGACCACAAAATCACAATATCTACTGCGATTATAGTCCGAATTTTCTGACGATCTTGCTATATACTATATGCAGACTTTAATCAGCTTTAAGGCAATATCAACACCAGAACCTTTCGGATTACTGCGATAACTGATCGAAGTCCCTGTGTTTCAAATCTATGAATCGGCAGACCTACGTGATGGCGTGATGGAATTCGATCGTTTATTTTTCAAAACTAAGAAAACTGGCACATATCTGTCGTGGTGGTCATTTGTGCTGTACCTTCCCCGACAGAGACAATATACAGAATCTGGATTTTTGTGATAAGGTTTACTGCAGTAGCTACTCGCACTCGTAATATATATGAAAATGCTAAATTATTATTGAACCAGCTTGTCTTATTTATATATTATTCAGCTCACGATTCAATGCAAATTTTCAAATGTTTTCATGTAATATATATATATACATTTGTATGCACCAAGCTGTGAAATGTTTGTATTACATAGAATATTTAAACAATACAAAGTAATTGTAAATTAACAAAATGTATACCAATTGCATTTTAACGTACTAGTACAACTTTTTGTTGTTTTCATGTAATATAACTTTTTGTTGTTTTCATGTAAAATGATAAATACATGTATATCTATTGGCAATCGATATACAATCCATATAATATAAGACTTTCTCAAATATCAATATCCTCATAACTTTCAAAATAAATCTATATTTGCTTTTGAAATTTCATTAAAAATGTTTGATTTTCATGTCACGAACAAATCCCTTAAAATGATCATCAATCTCCTTATTGGTCTCCAGAAAGTGTGAAAATAAATGAAACTTTTTTGTCAATAATTCTATTCATTATGAATTCATGTATAACCATTTAGGTTTTTTCCAATGTTGACCTTTAAAACTATATATATATACAAGCAACAATCTGTGGGATGTCAAATATGGAAGGCTATAGCTGTTTCAGGATAAATTGCCAAAAATGCTTATAAGTACTGTTTCTTATCACTGATCACATATATTGGGTTTTTGACTATTATGTGTTATTGCTACTTAAGTGTGAATTTTTTCGGCTTCAGTGATAATGTATTTCTTTGTACTTATGTGCAACAGACATCGCGAGAGTTTAATTCTCCTACATATAATATTGACTCCTACAAAAAGAAGTTGAGTGATCATGATTGGTTGACTACGAGAGGCATTTTATCAAATCTCATATTTACCATACTGATTGCTCATGATCATATTTCATCCGGCCTAGTAAACTCTAGAAAAAACATCTTAATTTATGAAAGTAGCTAACTCCTTTAATGTATGTGTAAAAATTAAGTATATATATATATCGTACAAAACATCAAACTTCTAATATGGTAGAAATGAAACCTACATTTAGGCTGACTGCCTGATAATATTATACAATTTGTACAGAGTTTACAATCCTTTGACATTCAGCTCATAATATACACCATTATAATTTGATCTGTCGTCGTCGGTCTTCTTCTTAAGACCAAGATATCGCAGAATGGTGTACAAAAGGTTCTTAAGTTGTTTTATCAAAATTGTTAATTTCATGGCCCCCTATGTGTCGCATTCTCCCTGGGGAGAGGATACATTTTACTATAGTTTATATAGAAAACTCATCACACATATTTTAGCATAATTTGTTTCATTTTCATTGGAAATTGGTTAGCACGTGGTTAGGGCAAACTTTTCTCAATGACATATTGTCGGAGAATGTCAAGGCCAACGACTTGTTATGGGTTCGAATGTCAAAAATAAAAATCTTATATTGATTATTTTTTTTCATTTCATATGAAAGAACATAGTCCACTGAAACAGAATGTGCATATTTTATTGTCATCAGATAAAAATATGGCAGAAAGATATGGCACTTGGAAAAGAATCATAAAGCTATTTTCTCCAGCCAAAATTAAAAAATAATCCAAAATTGCAGAATAAAGGTTTCTGCTCTTTTATCTATAATATACACATGAAGGCTTGATGTTTGGCGCATCGATAACGTATGGCTGGCTACAAATGTTATACTTATATTTGACATTGACCTTCATTCAAGGTCATGGGGGTCAAATGATCAAGAAAATTCAAAGTTCTTTCAAATTATTAATTTGGGTCACATTTTAAAGAATCAGCCCTTTTAAAGGTGTGTGCAATGCATCAAGGTCAAATAATCAAAATGACGCAGATATGGCACTTTTAAAAAGAAATTCCTACCAAAATTAAAAAAATGACACAAAACTGCACATACACACGAAGGCTGGATACATGTAAGATGTGTGACTGGCTACAAATATTGAGTTTATCTCTCTGACCTTGACCTTCATTCACATTTTAAAGAACCGGCTCTTATGAAGGTGTGTGCGAAGTTTCAAAGGCAAATTATTAAAAATGATGCAGACATGCCCTTTAAAGAATGTTTTCTTGCCAAAATCAAAAATTATCCATAAATTGCAATTCAATTGTTGGCTCAAAAGGGGTCAATTTGGCTCAATTGACGGAAATAATTTCTTCTCTGAAACTAAGCAATCGATATAGCTCATACTTGACTGGTAGCATCCTTTTGGGTAGGGATTCAAAATTGTAAAAATGGTGGGGTTGACCCCCGGGGGGCAGGGTCAAAAGGGGTCAATTGGTTTCTCTGAAACTAAGTTATGGATATAACTCACATTGGTGTGGTAGCAATCCCTATGGGTTGTACGCAAAGTCAATTTCATTTCATGGATTGATTGCACAATTTGGTATAAAACCTACATTCGTATGGTAGCATGGTTATGGGTGGGTATTCAAAATTGTACGAATGTTGGGGTTAACCTCCCGGGGGCTGAAGGATGGGACCAAAATAGGTCAATTTCGCTAAATTGACATTTTTAGAATAACAATAAACCAATGTACATGTACCCATATAAAATGCTTATGATATATTGACAAATAAACTTAAGCATCATATTTGTTTCATATCTCATAAAACCAGGTGAGCGATACAGGCCCTCTGGGCCTCTTGTTTTATCTGTGAAACCATTCAGATCCCAACTCCATAATCTTGCTGGACAACAAGAGATGAACACAATCCTGATGTAAAAATAGGCCCAGGGTTCTTTCCCCACCCCAAGGGCCTTATACAATCAAATTGAATTGATATCAAATATGAAAGTTTTCTTCAATATTTTGCATGTAAAACGCTGTATATTTATATACAGTACCTATAGCTACTAGGCTATTATCTACATCTTGGTGCTAAATTAAAAAGCTACAAATCACAAATCACAGTTTATTGTGAATATTGCCATTGGATCTATTAAAATAGATGGAATTGATATCTAATTTTGAAATAATTGTCCTTAAAAATGAGGTCTTTGTTGAAAAAAAAGTGTAATAACTTTTAAAAGCTGTCAATCTAATTTTGATATTATTCTAAGATCAAAATAGAAAGGAATAAACAATTTTGTTTACAAGATATTGAAAGACATTGCACACTTTCAACAAAAAAAGTAGCAGACACTCCCTGTATTTTCAATACATATCGTGTATTGTTATAACTTATCGAAATGCATATCATATTGTTTCGACATTTCTAATACCCAGGCCTATAAAATATAAGTTTGTTTTAAACACATAAATGCAAATTTTGAACTACTTAAGTATAAAAGATGGTTTAAAGTATGAATGTTAATGACATGTACCTAAGTAGACGTTGATTTGAAAAAAAAAAAAAAGTTTGACTTTTTAAGTAAAGGTTTGATTGAAATAAGAAATGTTTAACTACTTTTAGAAGTAGGTTTGCAACTTTTAAGATGGTTAAAACCATTATGTACATCGAAACAGTCTAAACCATTACATTCATCAGGACTGTGAAAACCATTATGTCCAGTTGGTTTGACACACTTAAGTGGAAATGTTTAGTCATGTTGATATCAGTTTAATTTGTATTCTTGCTTTATTTCAAATATCTCCTTTTACATCTGACTAACGCCTCCTACAGTACTTTCAGTACTTTGATTTTTTTTAAGTATGTGAGAAAAATAATTGAGCATGGATAACCTCATGGTAAAGAAATATCTTACCAATTACAACAAGGCGAGTTATTAATTCATTAGTTTAGAAAGGAGTTTGCTCAAATGTAACTGATGACTGATAAAATGATCACAGCACATGTAGAAGTTGTACATTTATTAGTATCAAAAGGATGTATTTCACAATTTCGGATTGACTTAAATAGTGTCATGTGACATACGATAAATAGTCTTATCGACCGACTGTGAAAACATGTAAAAAAAAAAAATGCGGGTTTAACTGCATGGGAGTTTCTGAAATTAGACTTATTATGAATTACTTCCCCTTAGTCCAGCAGACCAACTATATAAGAGACCAACCAACCAATTGTTTTCCCATAGACTTTAGTGTTAACGTTTTGGATTATTTCATTCAAATTCTTGAGTTGGATATGACGATTATGGTTTATAACAAAAGTTTAGGGTCTGATATAACACCTAATCAAAAAATAAAGTTGGGTCCTTCAGCTCAAATTTTCTCCAGGGTAGCCATTTTGAAAATAGGTGAATTTCGCGGTAAAAATTCTCAAAAATCTTAAATGTTTACCTGTTTACTATTATTACGTGAACTTTTGGGGAAAAAACCAATCGGACTTACGAAATTTATATCAACATTTCTTATTGATAGTTACCTATCAGGCTACATATCTATTTTCCCACTTCAGAACATACTGGCCAATCAGTGACTGCCAGACATTTTATCCTTGGCTCAATGTTCTATACACAGGGGCTGTTTCAAAAATATATTTTTTCAATTGGTTGGTTGTTCCCTATAAGCAATAAAGTAGATTTCCACAAGGATTGTTAAGAGTAGATTAAAATCAATAGGATTAACTTGAATTATTAGTATATTTTTTGTTTGTTTGTTTGCTGTTTATTTTTTGATTTTTTTTTTTATGTTCTCGGGTGATTAAAAAAGGAACCCAGAGTGTAATCATAAACCCACTTCGCGAAGAGGGATCAGTAGGAGAAGTCGTACGGCCTGCTCGGAATGCAGTCGTGGTGTTCATCGCGAATGCATTGGCAAACACAATAGATGCACAGAACTCTAGTTATAAAATTCAACAGATATTAATCAAATGCATGATCAAGGTGATGGGCAATTATCAAACATGACCAAGAAATTAACTTATTGATTTTTATGTTTAAGTTTACTATTTGTCTTTCTATATCATCTGGTTATGCCCTATAGTTATAACAATTGTACTAATAATTCGTGACAATAACAACGGTCTGCTACTTTCCGCGCAATTTAGATGAATCTTTTTAGTATATCATGAGGTAAATAGTCATTTAGCAAATTTACAATTAAAAGGATATATCAGATGCAAAATGTATACACAATGTATATGATTTTCATCAAATATCGACAGTCAATCAGTTAGTTATGTATTCAATCAAACCAAGACGATTATCTTCATATGGCGAACCATGACGTGACGTCATAATAAGTCAACAGACGTTTGATACTTGAAACTGGTCGAAGCGAAATCTTGGCACCCTAGAGGTTAAGATACACTTCACAAGACACATACAAATAATAGCGAACTTCTGCTCAGAGGATAGAGTGGGAAAGAGGCTACATTTTCAATTCAGTTATCAAGAAGTGGCAAAGATACAGGATATTGGAACCCTTTTCAATTTTCACACATAAGGATTTATCAGTCCCTAACAGATCCCAGCTCTTTCAATAGGAAGATAGGATATAAAAAAAACTCCATAAGAAAATATATCGTAAATAAATGATGGATACAGGCAAAACATATGCCTCTATGTCCATATTTCCATATCTGTAAAATCATGCTTATGAAATTGATCATTAGACTATTAATATGCATTTTAAAAGTGTCGAATCATATCCCTGCTCCTTCAATTAAAGTTATTCGTTGGTCCATTAGACGCTCAATTCTCCTTGCTGGTCCCCGAACTCGTTAGATAAAATTCTCTGTTTCTTCGTTTTCCTTCGTTTTTGCATCATTACTCAGTTTATTTGATTGTGCAACATTGTGTAAGAAAAGGGTTTCTGAAAATTATAAAATTCCAGGAAACTGCCATCCTCTCTCGTGATAAAGACATATTAGGCAATTACGCTTCCAACTCAGTAATTTTGTAATAACAATATTATATCTTTTTTTAAATACATTTTTTAATTTAATTGCGTAAACTTAATGTATCATTCACCTCTGAATTAACCTCGCCATTACCCACTTATTAATGATTTATTACAATATTTGTTAACACAGTCCACTGCACACACGGCTATTACCAACACATTTAATTGTGAAGTGTGGAAAGTTTGAAGTAAATTTATTTATAGAACATATTTCAATGTGAGTACGGGTAGGGTAAAAACTGTATGATATAGATTCACAAAACTGGTTTGGGTGACACGCACGTCAGCTATCCCGGAAACTTTATGACGAAATTTATAGGTTGGAGAAGTTACTTTTTGACCGGTTACCTTTCTGAGGACGATGTTCGATGGTGTTAGATGAATGTTTCTGTAGACGATATTCGATGAATGTCTATACATAATGTACTGTGTTAAGAATTACCTGTACCAGGTATTGACCCTTTACTTAATACAACTATGTGTATTCCTTCACTGGAGCCAGGCACTACACAAACCGGAGGGACTTACATACATACACACAGGTAAGAATGTTATACCACGCGGAAAAGTTTACTTTTTAGGTCACCCGTGACGAAGTCTCGTGACAATTGCGATCTTCTTTTGTCCAATGTCGTCCGTCGTGCGGGGTGCGTTGTCAGGTGCTTCAGTACACTTGTGCCGAGAAAAGATTTGAGAAATAACCAATCGGTCTGTAATCAATGATGAACCTCTCCACTAATGTTTTGATGTGGTAATATTTGTTAAGGGAAAGTTAAAGAATTATTAAACACAAATATTTCGATATAGAATTATCTGAATTAGACGAAATGACCTAGACTATAAGTTTATAATTGGTACATAATCAGAAACTATAGAATTCAGAGAGCTCAACCTTTTTTTTTTTAATTTTTGTGAAACATTTACAATAATATCATTTTATTAATGTTTATATACAATCATATCTCGTGCCAGGCTTATTTTTCTTCAAATGATCAAACTAGTGTTGTATTGATATTTTTTTTCTTATAAAACGGCTACTTATATTCATGTAAAACCATAAAAACTTTATAATTTGAGCTTTTTCACATTTTTTTTTGTTATATAAAAAGAGCCTGGCACGAAATAGATAAACACTAATACAATGATATTATTGTAACTGTTTCACAATTACTAGGGTACATATGCACAAAAAGTTTTCACGGAAACCTCTGAAACGGTACAAGGAGACTAAGACCATGTGACCCAGAAGGTTAAGCGTCTTCTACTTCAACAACGACACCCGCCATGCAAATATAGGTCACGACGACATCCGCCATACAAATATAGGTCACGACGACACCCGTCATACAAATATAGGTCACGACGACACCCGCCATACAAATATAGGTCACGACGACACCCGCCATACAAATATAGGTCACGACGACACCCGCCATACAAATATAGGTCACGACGACACCCGCCATACAAATATAGGTCACGACGACATCCGCCATACAAATATAGGTCACGACGACCCCCTGCCATACAAATATAGGTCACGACGACACCCGCCATACAAATATAGGTCACGACGACACCCGCCATACAAATATAGGTCACGACGACACACGCCTTACAAATATAGGTCACGACGACACTGGCCGTACAAATACAGTCAATTCAGAATAAGCCACATTCTTAAAAGGTGAACTAGGTCGGTGACAACGGCTTTACTATGTCAACAAGTATCGAACAAATAAAATATTTCCAAATGATATATTGAAATTTTCAGATGGTTTCAAGTGTATGAGAAGATCACATTTATTTCAATATATCACCCAAACGACAAAAATAATACATTTTATATAAACATACAAACGCGCCAACATGCCAAAGCGCCCATTTGACATTTCACTTTTTTCAAGTTTTTTTTATTCTTCATCACGTTTGAACTGGAAGTTACGGACAAATTGTCCAGCCTTCGTCCTAAGAAGAGGGAGATAAACTTCATAAGAATGAACATAGTGTTATATTTCTGAGTCAATCAATAAGTTATGGAAGCATGAGAGAGTTCACCTCACCAGGGTTACATCCGTGTTCAGATAGAGGGGGTACAGTAAGCTTACAGAGTAGGGGACGTCCCGGGATGAGGGAGTATCCAGAAAATTCCCCACATAGATTGACTAGGTCAGTTTGGAAGGGAAGGTGGCGGCGGAGAACCACATTGTTTCTACTGTAAGGCCATCTTTAAAAATATCTTGGGGGGGGGGGGGGGGGGGGGGGGGGGGGGTAAGTAGCAGGCTTGTTTTTATTCAGTTCTGAAAACGGATTTTCAACCTTCAATACAAAACAAACCAGAATATAAACTTTTTGGAAATCATTATCTATTTTGTGATCTTAAACAAAAGAAACACATACCAAGCCTATTTGGGATTGCCAGACGTATTTTCAACCTTGAAAAGCAGCTTCCGGATATTAATATACGGAACGATCAAGTCATTAAAAAAAAGTTTTATTTTTCACAATAAAATTTTATGAGTAGGCGCATTTTTTCTGGGTCGGGCGGGTTACGCCAAACCAACTCTATTTTTATGTTGGCCTAATGGACCAGGACACTGTCCCGGGAAGGTCTAGGCCGTCATCTTGTTGACATACACTCATGACCATGAGTCAGCATGTCAGTTTATCTGATTTTCTAACCGTATCATGTGACATATTAAAATTTAAGTTGTTTACTTGTCAAACATCTAACAACATAGAATATAATACACCTGTACACATGTGACTTTTACAGACGAGTAAGCCTTCGAAGGTTGAAAAACCCGGAAGAGCTGTCCATGGGAATTTATAAACTGCATCAGAGTTCCTATGTAATGTTACAGGGAGGGGGGAGGTGGGTTTGTGCCCACCTAAGTCACAATAAAGTAATTGTCAGATAAAATAGCCTCTATCGAGTATGAGCCGTACCACAATCTCATCGAAACGTGAAAAACTGCAGGCTCCGCTATATGGAGGGTTAAAAGGGACACAATTCTATGTTTAACTTTTCTTGTTTGTTTTAACTATTTAACTTGTTACTTTAATTATTGTTCCTCTAACTATAGGAACCCCTCGTCATTTTCTTCAAAACGTTCGCAGACGGAGGCGAGGTGTTCCGATTTGTTCCGCTACCCTACATAAAACGGTTGCGGAATCTGCCGAGGTATGCCGAATTTCATACCATCGGGTTTTAATCAGGCATGATCGTTTCAAAAATGAAACATTTATCTCTCCGTCTATACCAAATACATGGTACTGAAAGACGATTGTTTTGTCTGAAAAATGCTAGGAAGACATTTACTGGTCCGTACGATCATCTGCCATCGCTCTATTGGATACAACTTTATTCTTATGGCTAGTAGTGAAATGTGGTAGTGCACCATTAATGGTAGAGACTGGTCGCTACAATAGACCTCCTACTCCATTAAACGAGAGATATTGTCCGTTCTGTGAGGATGTAGTCGAAAACGAAATGCATTTTTTGTGTGTCTGTAATACATATAGTGACTTAAGAGTTAATCTTTAACATAGTGATGTAAATTTTAAAAATTGTGATCATATTGGAAAGTTTAATTTATTAATGACAAATTCAGATGTCCAATTTTTACTTGCCAAAACTGTATTTTTAATGTTACGTAGAAGAAGAACGCTTATGCAATTTATTTAATATCTGTTTCTTATTTTCCGTGTCTGTTAATAGCCTTTTAATTCATAAAATTGATATCGTTAAGACACATTTTATAATTATTTTATGTTGTCTATGTTTTTTTTAGTCATAATGATATCCACATATATCTTATGTAGAAATTTATAAATTTTATGATGATAGTATTAGCATGTACATAAATGATAGAGCTGTTGAAAACGACTTCACAGCTCCGTCACAAATATAAAAACCTGTTATCCTACCTTAAAATGGGACGTTTATGACTATTGTCATTAAAGTAGTCTATTAAAGTGTGCAACTGTTACTACATGGAAGTAATGACTTATCTATGGAAGATAACCTAACGATATGTCATCTCACTCAGCAATTCATTAGAGACTCGAACAGATTTTGACCTTTTCTCTCCCCATATACAGGGGATATAGATATACAGAGGTTAAACAACGAGTGGTTGTTGTATATGGTATTTCTTTCACTCTCGTTAATTATTTTTCAAAAGTTACAAAAACTCGAGCTTTAGCGAGTATTTTTGTAACTTTTGAAAAAATAACCTTATAGTTTATTCCATGTGTGGTATAAGATTAATGTTATTGTTACAGTTGTAATGATTGGGAGTTGAATAACAACCACCTATTGTAGTAGAAACTGACTTAATTGTCTGTCTGTTAGTCAAAATCAACTCAAGGATTGATAAAACTCCACAGTTATAAGGCGATTTCTTATAATGCCTTATTGTTTTGATTTTTTTGTGATCTATTTACAGAGAAGACCGATGTTCATTTCACCAACATTATCTACGCAACAAGACATGACAGAAAAAGGAGCTCCCCGGACAGTCTTCCGGAATCATTGGACGTACATTTCCGTGTTCGGGACAATCACTTAAATCTACGCATGTATAGAAATACTAAACTTTCCTCTGATGTGCCAATATACCTTCACAATTCCACCGCGGACGAAAATCGCCACTGGCCTAATGTTCAGGTCAGTACCTGTGTTTTAATAGTCAGCCTTTCATAAAATGACAACTTGGTGACACTTCTTATCTGTAAAGAAAACAAGTTTGGCTACAGATATATACCTTCGTTAGCTGGAAGGTTTGAATGTCTTGTTACCCACGACTCTGTTCTTTTCTTCTGCCGAATGAACAAAAGTTACACAGGTTAACTAGTCCTGTTTATATAATTTTATTGACAGATACGCCCAAGTCAAATGTAGTTGAATTATTTTTTATTTCCTTTCATTCAGCACTTCGAACTTCACATCAATAACACAAACATGTTAAAGGAACCAATCAATATTTCGATATCTAAAACATAGCTTTCAAATTTTCTTGAGTAGTTCAGATAGACATGTCACTTGATTTGTTTTGACGATTGTTCTTTCGTTTCAGTCACCAAGTGCCTTTTATCAAGATGTTGGAAACATGGCGTCCTTCCATTTGGAGTGTGTGAGCAATGACGATGGAACGTGTGGGGAATTTGAATTAGTAAGTGCAAGTATATATACCGACTAATGGGAATGGTTTCATTCGCTTTCATCGTTTACTACCCGTACTGTAAATTAAGATTGATATATTTGCGAATTTTCGCAGTTTTCCATGAAGTCTGAAGCGGAAATGATTTTACGACCTCTAGACACATTGAAATTATATAAAACAAAATACAAATTATATGAACATTTTCCTGTTTTTATTTTCAAAGTAAGTTGTAATTACGTATGTCATTAAATTCCCAAGACAGCGAAAAATGAGCCCTTGAAAATACTGTAACGATGTGTCCGGTAATGTGATGGAATTTAATACACCGCTTTTGTTTCATTTTTGTTGCAGTTTGGGACGTTCTATATTGAAGACGAGTTTTATATTTTGGAGTCCGACACGGTAACAGATGGGCCTAACAGTATCAAGACAACTCGTCCATACCGTATTTCTCAACCTTTGGTGCCTCTTCATTTTTCCAATGATCAAAGTTCAACAGGTATATTTTTACATACTATTCACCCTAGAAATATTCCTAGACACCCACATCTTATAGTTGTAACATAAGCAACCATGCATGTATTTGCACTTAAGTAAGAGGAAAGTTGAGAAGAGTCAGTCTTTGATAGAACTAATAAAAGTGATAGATGCTGGCCTCCAAAATTCCTCTTTGATCTATTGAAACCCTTCCGTGTGCAATATAAAACGTCAAAATAACATATCTTTATGTTATTGCTTATAAACAGTAATTTTGAATTTAAGCAGACTAAATTTTGTTCACCACAGAGCAACTTTTGTTTAAAACCTGTAAAATATGTATTATGTAGAACAATTAAGCAGCAAGTCCTCGCTCAACAGAAGAACAGGGCGAAGGAGACGAGCAACAGGATCATATACAGTTGAACTGTTCGTGGTTACAGACTACTCTGTGTATACGTTGTAAGTACCATAGTTATAAGAGTTTACTTAGCATTAATACAAAGGGTACCATACATTGATACTGTATCGTGGTATCCTGGCTCTCATTTTGACGACCTGGCATCACAGGGATTTGTTATACATCTATTGAAGTCGCTTACCCTTCCGAAACCCTTGGGTCATTTTGTTGTTCTTATTGAAGGGGTATACAATCTATATATAGCTATATATTTGACATCATTTTGTTGATTTTGAGTTAAAATTACGACTTTTTTACGTGTTGATAATCTTTTCTAACAATTCTATTTAGTGCATACACCATTTTTTTTGTTTAGAAGTTTCGAAGTTACTTGTTTGAATCTGAGGACTATATTTTTGTCAGTAGCAAATACCTATTGATATATCGGTACGCTAGTCCTATATATTCTGATGAAGGTGTTAATGTTGTGATGTAATGCTTACAATGAAATGCTCTCTGCGGTATAATCCCGGGAATGCATGGTCGCCTTGAGGATTGGCAGTAATGCTTTGATTGTAATTTACCATTTACTTTCAGTTGGTACGATGCCAGTTCACAGACTACTAATCAAGGAAAACGGAACGACGCTATCAATAAGATCAGAACATTTGTTGCCTTCCACATCAATGGGGTAAGTATTCATATCACAATTATTAGTTAATTAGTATAGTTTGTGATTAAATGTGCCCTCTCAGTTTGAATATGTACCCCTCTTTATATTTATTTAATATTGCGAAATTATAACCATATGTATTTCTATTGAATCAACATTCTAACTGAATGAAGTTACGATAAGTCCTATGCTAAGTGGTTCCGTTGTCGCCATCCTAGTTTTGATCTTGAGAATGTATCGTAACCCGGATTTGACCTAGATTGGTGTGGCAAGTGAAGACACTTACACTTCCGGGATACATGGTCCTATTCTCTGTGAAACAGCTGTATCATGAAGTTTGATACATTTTGGCTCTATTGTAACTAGATCTCACTTAATCTGGAAATATGTTAATTTTTTTTTGTAACATCATTTACATTATGCAGCCTTTCCATCGAAGGATTAAAATATCCAGCGATAGAAAAAAGAAATTGATATATATGAAATATTTGATAAAGAGACATGAACAAACAGAGTGAAACACATTTGTACACGATAAGAATTTTCCACTAAACGTTTTTTTTCTTGACTAGATTGATGCCAGATATGCGTCCTTGAATTTGGGATACACAATAGACGTCACCTTCGCCGGGCTTTACATTGCCGAGGTGAGATAGCCTGCCTTGTCAATATTGTACCATATAGGGATTTTATTGGAGAGAGGGTGCCACATTGATATATCAGTCCAGTCATTCAGATGGAGAGGTTTAATATTCTGTTTCGATTAGAAATTTAAGCACTTTAAGTTCATTTTTTAATATCTTTTTATTCATGATTTTTCAGCAATATATGGTACATATCTTCCATAATTTCAAAGAGTCCATTTTATACATTCATACAACCTATGACTAATAGGCATTCTTACTTACATCGGTTAACGTAGTTGACACCAGACCAGAATATTTGGTGAGAGAGAGGGTGAAGAGGGAGAAAAAGGGAGCATTTTTTTTCTTTTGTTTTTGTTTGTTTTGTTTGTTTTTCTTTTTTTTTTTTTTTTTTTTTTTGTCTTTTTGGTTTTTGTTGTTTTTTTGTTATTGTTTTTTTTTTTTTTTTTGTTTGTTTGTTTGTTTTTGTTTTTGTTTTTGTTTTTTGCACTGCAGCTCGAGAATAATGTAAGGCAAGGCACGGTATTATTTGTGAGTAAGGTGCTTTCGGCTTGAAACTTGATAAGAGAATAAATTCCACCCTCACATATCAAGCTTTATAAAAATGCCGAAAAGTGAAGATAGTGCTAAAGTCAACAATATTTTGACAGTACAATCGTTTTTTTACCGCGATGGAAGTCTACTGAAAACCATCAGGTATTCTTCTTGAGTTCCTGTTGTCACCAAACTCCTACCGTCAACAACATGGACGTTGGGTTCCTTCCGTTTCAAGTGAAATCCATATTGTTACAACTGTTTTAATTGCGTGAATCTGTGAATTCATGAATTTGTAGAATGCAGCTAGTTCCTCGTGGACGGAGACTGTGAAGTCCTCCATTGGCACTGTCGATGTGAATGTGGTGATTGGCAACTTCAGGCAGTGGGTACAGTCGGAAACCGCGGCCGGCAATATCCCGGCTCACGACCACGCCATGTTGTTTAGCAGGTAACACTGTTCCTGTTCTCAATTATGAATGAACATGTAATGTATTAATGCTACCTTTATTAACCGGGACACCACTGTTGTTATCATATAAAAGAAAATTCTGTATATTAGTATTTTCACGAGTGATTTGGTTTCGCTATCTTAGCGGTCATTAAAGAAAACAAGAAAATAAAAGCCTACTGATACCCATACCATGGGTTAATAATATAAAAACTATATATATATGATATACCAGTGCATATACAAAAATGTAGAGATGTTTTACTTGTTTACTGCAGAAAATCAACAAGGCGATGTTCCGCAAAATTCAATACCGGCTAACTGTTTCCGACGAAAGCAACCGTGAAATATTAGCACCGTGAAATTAAACAAATACACAAGAAGAAAAGTAGAAAAGTTCACACGAAAACTTAGATCATACCTCTACTTTTTGTTCTCTATTTTTACAGATATGATTTTATATCGCAAGGAAACAGCGACAATATAGGTAATATTTTTACGATGTACATTGTAGGTACTAGCAGATTTCAATATCTATGTACTTCATTAAATTTTGTTTTATAAATGTGGGTTTTGTTACCTTAGATTTGAAAATATATAATAAACTATTGAACCGAAACGTTCTTTTTAGAACATTGATGTGGCGCAGTGGTATAATCCAAATTCGCTTATTCCAAATTTTCTTTAAGCGGTTTTTTCTATCTTAACCCGTCCTAACGTAAAAATGTAAAACCCACAAAGAGAAAAACGCTTCTGTAGCGGTAATATCAGTATTAAACTGCAGATTCTTAAGAGTGCCCCTCATTCGAAACAGTTTGACAAACGGGTAATTTCCTTATATACGATATAAATCCAGCGTTTTGTGTTACAGGCTATGCCTTCAAGGGAGAAATGTGTACCACTGCCAGCCAATCTATCGTGGAGGATCGATTCAACTTCATCGTGGAGACTACAGCTGCACATGAACTGGGGCATAGGTTAGTGATCTTATATCGTAATTAGCTGAAATAGGTGAGTAAACGTATTATTAGCTATTAGACTAGTGAACTTAGACTAGTGAACTTAGACTAGTGGACTTAGGCGAGTGAACTTAGACAGTGAACTAAGACTAGTGAACTTAGACTAATGAACTTAGGCTAGTGAACTCAGGCTTGTGAACTTAGACAGTGAACTAAGACTACTGAATTTAGACTAATGAACTTAGGCTAGTGAACTAGTGAGCTTAGACTAGTGAACTTAGACTAGTGAACTTAGGCTTATGAACTTATACTAGTGAACTTAGACTAGTGAACTTAGACAGTGAACTAAGACTAGTGAACTAGTGAACTTAGACAAGTGGACTTTGGCGAGTGAACTAATGAGCTTAGACTAGTGAACTTAGGCTAGTGAACTAAGGCTAGTGAGCTAGTGAAGTTAGACTAGTGAACTAAGGCTAGTGAACTTAGACTAGTGAACTTAGGCGAGTGAACTAGTGAACTTAGACTAGTGAACTTAGGCTAGTGAACTAGTGAACTTAGACTCATGAACTAAGACTTGTGAACAAGAGAACTTAAACTAGTGAACTTAAGCAAGTGAACTTTGGCTAGTGAACTTAGGCTTGTGAACTAAGGCGAGTGAACAAGTGAACTTAGACTAGTGAAGTTAGGCTAGTGAACCTAGACAAGTGAACTTAGGCGAGTGAACTTGGGCTAGTGAATTTAGGCTTGTGAAATTAGTCTAGTGGACCTAGACTGGTGAACTTAGACTAGTGAACATGCGTGTCTATATTTGCTAGGTTTATGAACTTACCTTTAACTGACATGGGTCACCGAAAATGAATTAATATTGGCGGACAGATTTTGGTGAACGTGTATCACGATTGGCTGGTAAATGTTTGCCAAAATACATAAGCTGTCATGGGTGAGTGCACTTACATCATGACTGGCTGGTAAATGTTAGTCAAAATACATTAGCTGTCAGAGGTGAGCGAACTTACATTATTGGTTGTCCATAGTCTTATAGTGAGCTTACACTACGGAATCACAGTGTATAATCCACTATTAATAGGATATATATGGCGAGAGATCTTGCCTGGAAGGTGATAATGACCGTATACTCTGTTTTACTATTGTAAGAGGTGGTTGGTAATTGATATTGACGAAATATGTCTTAATTCACAGTTTGGGAGCCAAGCATGATGGGATTGAAAATAGCTGTTTTGCACAAAATGCAAACATTATGGCTATCTCTAGTTCTGCCAAAACTGGCAATACAGCTAAAAATCCTTGGATATTCTCGAGCTGTTCTGCAAGCGAGATCAACGATCTTTTAAATACCTTAAACAGGTGTGTATAGTGTATTTTGCATTTTAAACCAATTACATATCAATTATGATATAGTTAATTCGTCTTAAGTCACAAGACCTGAAATTCAATAGAATAGAACATGCAATTTCCATTATCACTTTACCTCGTTAATTCTATTGGGAAGCAGTCTGCTGTTTTTGTCACAAATCTTCTTGTTATGAAGAGATTCTGAACTTTTTAAATAAACTTGATTTTGTGCATTAAGACTTGGCATAGCATTATAGTAAATGGTTGTAATTTGTGCACTAATTATCAATGACAATGTGTAAAATGCCGAAGATTTATATATTTTGATATATTCTTTAAATTTTTCAGTAATGGCAACAACTGTCTCTTAACCACAAACTCACAAACAGATCCAAACCAGATAAATTCTTACAAGGCGACACAGATCGGCCAACTGTTTGACGTCAATCAGCAATGTGTGAAAGCTTTTGGGCAGGGGTCATATATGTGTTTGGTAAGTTTTAACACAACACTACAACATTATCAAGAATCACGCTACCTGTCATTTGTCTGTTGATATCATCTGTCTATAGGGGTCATCCTTCTGAACGGGTCACCTTCTAGAGGTTACCTGTATGTAGGGACAAACCGCATTGTAACCTTCATGTAAATGTCACATGCCTATAGAGCTACCTTTTTTGTAGGGGTCACCAATCTGTAAAGGTCACCTGTCTGTAAAGGTCACTTTTGTGTAGAGGATACCTGTCTGTAGAGGTAACCTGTCTGAAGAGGTCATTGATCTGTAGAGTATACCTGTATGTAGAGATAACCTGTCTAAAGAGGTCATTGATCTGTAGAGTATACCTGTCTGTAGAGGTAACCTGTCTAAAGAGGTCATTGATCTGTAGAGTATACCTGTCTGTAGAGATAACCTGTCTAAAGAGGTCATTGATCTGTAGAGTATACCTGTCTGTAGAGGTCACTTTCCTGTAGGGTCACCTATCTGTAGAGTTAACCTGCCTGAAGAGGTCATCTGTTTGTTGAGTATACCTGTATGTAGAGGTCACATGTCTGTAGAGGTCATCTGGCTATAGAGAAACCTATCTGTAGAGGTCACCTGGTTGTAATGGTTAACTATATGTAGTTGACACTTGTCCTTAGATGTCACCTGTCTATTAAGGTCACCTGTCTATAGACGTAACATATATGTAGAGAACATTTTTTATGTTGGACTTATCTCGTGTCTCATCAATTTCCACCAGTTTTTTTGTTAATATGATATTTGTTTTGAAGATAAATTTGGTTTTGCGATATGACAAGCAGTTTAATATAATCACATTCTGTATTTTCCTGCTCAGAATTTTTACACGGATTATGAGACGATCTGTACAGGGTTATGGTGTAAGAGTCCGACCTCAACTGCATGTAGATTAGTGATACCAGCAGACGGTACGACGTGTAACACTTTAAAGGTAAAACATTATTACATGCAGAAGCTTGAAAGTGAAATCTAAATTACATTTTAAAGTTCCAAAGTTCGATAAAATACATGTATCACTTCGAAGTTTTTTTACCGCCTTACTACATACGGTTTTGGCGTTTAGATATACATTTTTAATCAACAGAATACAAATATTTTATCACATAATATGTCATTATAAGATTATTTTACGTGGATCTGCATTTCAGTGGTGTGAACAAGGAAACTGTTTAACATCTAACAACGCACCAAATCTGCCAAGTATGTATTTACTCAGCCATCAATCAATTGTGTATATGATAGGGATCAACTATGGCGTGTCAATGTGATATATTTGTATGTAATTATTTTTTATATGTGCAAAAGCAAACATTTGCATTCAGAAATAATGACTAAATTGAATGTTTTATATTTGTGTGTGAAAATAAAAATCATGTGTGAAAAACTTTTATTTGTGATCAATAATTAACATCATGGGATATGCTGATGACATCATCCGCGGCTTTTGTAACGGCTCGTTTGATTGGATAAAATCTCTTAAATGGCGACTACCTGCTGGTACCTGCGGCAAATAAAGTTGGTCAGTTGTTTGTAAGTAGGTAATTCTTATGCCTTACTACTCGCCATTTGCAAACACAAATTGTATTGAATCTTGATCGTATTTTCGCTGCCGTTTCAACGTAGCCGCTACTAACAGATTACCAACTCAGATGACCTGTTACATAAACCGTCGATGATGTCATTAATCTAGCCCCTGATGATAATTACTGAACAATTAACTTTTTATCTGAGTTTGAGTTCAATAACCACTGATTGAATTTATTACAGGTACATGTTTATATGGTGACAGTAAAGGAATTTTATATGATGCATACACTTGTCAGGATATCGGTACACAGGTGCCCTGGGCCTGTTACTCCTACAACACCAGCTGTTGTACCACGTGTCAATCACTCCACACCGGACAGAACGGTAGGATTCGCCACCTAATGTGCCACCTTATGCCACCTTTTGGAACAAATTAACAACATGTACAGTATATCAGCTAATGTTTTGACACATTTCGGTATATAACAGCTGATGCTATAACACGTGCAATACATCAGCTATTCTTAAAGCACGTGCATGTACATCAGCCAATATGTTGACATTAGTTAGTACATCATCTTATATTACAACACGTGTCAGTACATCAGCCTATGTTCCAACACGTGTCAGTACATCAGATTATGTTACAACACGTGCCAGTACATTAACGTATATTACAACACGTGTCAGTACATCAGCTTATGTTCCAACACGTGTCAGTACATCAGCTTATGTAACAACACGTGTTAGTACATCAGCTTATGTAACAACACGTGTTAGTACATCAGCTTATGTAACAACACGTGTCAGTACATCAGCTTATGTTACAACACGTGTCAGTACATCAGCTTATGTTACAACACGTGTCAGTACATCAGCTTATATTACAACACGTGCCAGTACATTAACGTATATTACAACACTTGTCAGTACATCAGATTATGTTACAACACGTGCCAGTACATTAACGTATATTACAACACGTGTCAGTACATCAACGTATGTTATAACACGTGTCAGTACATCAGTCTATGTTACAACACGTGTCAGTACACCACCTATGTTACAACACGTGTCAGTACACCACCTATGTTACAACACGTGTCAGTACATCAGCTTATGTAACAACACGTGTCAGTACATCAGCTTATGTTACAACACGTGTCAGTACATCAGCTTATATCATGACATCACGTTTGGTACATGTACATATCATCTAGTGTTAAAACATGTGCAGGACAGTATCTAATGCTGTCTCAAGTGTCATTCACTATGCATAAGTTACGAACATAAGTTCAGATAGGGACAATAATTTATCTGTAGTCAACTTATATTGACAGCAAATTTGGCTTTCAACATGAATACTTTTGATATAGTCATATAGTACATGAATTTTATCGGAATTCTTATTCTTATCATATTTAAATTATACATATGCTTGTATTTATCCTGTAATGAGCCCAGGAGGCAAAAACATGACATAAAGACAGCAAGGGCATGGACTTAAAACAGGACAATGAAGTAGTTATTGTTAGCATTGTTTTGGATAATTACTGTTGTACAGATCAACCAACATTCTAACTGCTGTACGATATGAAGAACTTATTTATATACAAGTTCATTGTATATTTGTTTGTTCAGGCTGTGAATATGGTGACAGGACAGACTGTTCGACAGTAACCAGCAGCCAGTGCTCTGCGGGAGACAACACCAACCTCTGCTGTAAAACATGTCGGGACGTCCAAACCGGGATGGCAGGTCTGCCTACTACATATAAAGTCTATAACTGTTGTTGAATTGGTAGATCAAACAAGAAATAAAATAACAAAAACATTCGTGTCAAACTATCTTGCTGGTACGACTTTAAACCACATTCGTACGACTTTTTACCTCATTCGTACGACTTGATGATTCCTGTATATATATTTAACTTCTACGTATTTTTTATTTCGTACGACTAAATTGTATTTTTCGTCCTTAAAAGTGGCATGAATAAGCTTTCCAATTATTCAGTTTTTGATTTCTGTAATTGGTTCATTGTCCCCCTACTAAGCAACCAACTGAGCAGCTAAATAATCCCACCAACTATCTATTGTTATTTCAGCATGGATCATCCCTGTGGCTGCTGCTGCTGGTGGGTTTGTCGTTCTGTTGGTTCTGATTGGCGGTGTATGTTGTTGTATACAAACAAGACAATCAAAGACGACGAAGGCTACAACACGAGGACCGCCTGTTGGTATTACTTTCTCTGTCTTTCCATCTCATACTGTTTCTCTCTATGTCTTTCGATATGACACAATTCATTTCAATATGATAAATTGCTGACAAGAATCATATTGATCGATTGAAAACGAGAATAAGCATCAAAAGAACAACCAATATTAAGAGCTACATATTTCATTTTTATCTTTTGAATCAAAAATTAGTAGTACATTAATCAACTGCATTCCGAAGTAACTCTATCCCACCTTTACTTCGCCTCTTTGTTTTTTGTTGGGCGCTTTTTGCTGTTTTTTCTTTTTTTTCGTAAATATATTTTCTATACCGTGAGTGCTATTTTATGATTTTTTGTGACTCATTGAACTCGCTAAACCGCATACACTTTATTTAAACACCATTTCATTAATACGTTGTTCGTATCATAATCAGATATGCATACAAATTGTGCTGTTAACGTTCACATCATACACTTCATCGAGACATTAAACATCTAACACATGAACCTCATACCCTTCGCTTTAACCAGATACAGTTTGAAACAAACGTGTTGGTTGAGATATTACATGTGTTGATTATTTACAGACGATTTCCCGGGGCGGGATTAGTGGAGCTCGCCATCAGCCATTCAATGGTACAACTAACGTTGCGTACCAGATGGGTTCCATTCCTGGCACCAACCACCACAGATATATTTCTCCGCAAAATGTCAGGTTAGTGTCATACCCGTTTTCTTAATGTGTTTGATTCAAAGATGAATCTTTGGCCGTTCGCCGCCTACACTTTCTGTCCCTCCGCCATTTTGTTGACAAATATTCACACACAAAAAATGGAAATTCGTGGTACAGGTACCAAATTTCACCTGGAAAATGTTTATCCTTTTTTATGCATTTTAACAATTATGGTTTATGTAATGTAAGCCAAATGACTACGTGGATCTAATGTAAAATCGAAAATTCGAGGACCTTGAGTTATCCGAGATTTCATTTCACATGAGATTGAAATTTTGTTTCTAGTAAAGTGTAATGAAAATGTGTCGGGTTACAATAATGATTTGGTAATAAAATGATATATTTTATCAATCCTCACAGATGGTATTTGAAATGATGTAGTGGTTTTACTTTCAGTGGACCAGTATTTCGGCAATATCCAGACAATATCCCCCAACGCCACCGTCAAATCTAACGCATCATCGCAGCCAACGAAATTGTCTCATGAAAATGTTGAAATCACAGACAATCAAACACTCCAGACTCGATACAGCACACATTCAAGGGCATATGAATCTCTAAAATATCATATGTCATTGAATATCCTGTAGACCATTCTGTTGTCTGTATATTTATGAAGATTGCCTCTGAAACTGAAGATATTTAGCAAATTATTCAACAAAAGTTAGCGGAGCATGGGAGAAAGCTTTGTTTTATTAAACTTTGCAAGAAAGAAATTTGCAGTGGAATACAATTATTTTTGATATATATGTAAGCTTTTTAAACAGTGGGAGCAGAAGGTATTTTTAGAAAATGAGAAACCAAGTTATTATAAAAATGATGTAGCAAACGAAAATTTACAATACATTTTGTAATCTACCAAGGTTACCGCTGGAAAGGAAGAATCTTTATCAAATAAAGTTTGGAATCATAAGATGCTGGTTAAGTCAGATAATGTAGACACTGTCAAATGTATTTACAGTTATGTTAGAAGCGAATGTAAATGGAATAATGGTATTACGTACTTCTGACCATGGGCGGTTTTTGCAAAATGTCTTTGAAATTGGTTCTTGATTTTTTGAGAAGTCGAAAATGTTTATTGTTTACAAATACAACAAGGGACAAAGCGCCATAGGCAATAAGAACGGGTCAATTGTGACTTCGTCTCGGGCGTCCCCTGTCAATTTACAGTCTTGTTATCAACTTATGTCAGAACTCATAACGAAACGGATGAATGGTGTAATGGTGTCTGTTTAAAATTAGTGTAAGGTACATGTGACAATGTGATGCTACTGTAAACTAAGATATTTAAGAAGCAATCAAATGTTAGCCTTTTTCGCGCTTACATCATTCCGCTTACATGTGAATGTTATAAATGCTATTTTTATATTGTTTTAAAGGAAAAGCGTTTTGGGTTTGCTCATATATTTATGTTTGGCTGAGCGCTTCCATTTGAACCAGCCAAAATAAATTTGTTTACAGTACTTGTTTATCAGATTGTATTATAAACATTAATTAAAGCCAGATATGTGATACATGTATATTTAAACAGGATATATATTAATAAGATGTTTACTTTACAAATTAATTTGTGAACTAATATACAGCCATACTTGATGTTACTTACAGGAAACACTAAAGCTAAGAAATAATAAGGCTGGGATGAATTGTTTAAGTACTTACAATGTAACAGTATTCACAATAAAGATGCATTTTAAACTAAGATGTGAATGTTTTATATAAAAGTTTAAGGAAGTGTTGGAAGAAATATTACTGACAGTCATAACTTGTAAGTCCATTCCTTCTTTCGTTAACCTTATTGGACAGTCTAGTGTCCTTCTTGATCAGGAGACTACTATCCTATCAATATATCCGTCTAAAAGCTACATTTGAGCGATGATCTGATGATATTAAAAGCAAGTTTATTATTTAACATTAGTTTTACTGAAAAGTGTTGGCTTGTCCCAGACAAGATCCCAGTACCCGAACTATGAAATTCATTTTTCTTTCAACATCAGCTTTGAAGAAAGATCGAATGTTTAATTAAGTTTTGGTAGTAATTTTTATTTTCATTCATGAAGGCCGTAATGAGATTAAAAGTATTGAGTGTGGGGTAAAAGAAGCGATACGGGACAGGACATCTCATTCAAACGAGAGATAGCAGAGGGATCCTGGCAACAACCTTTGAAGAACTTTAAAGGTTACATATAAAACAGTTTTTTTCTCCTTTTCCCTTCCTTTAAATTATTTGATAGCAAAAGGAACCTACAAACGAAATTTTAAAGGAGTCCAAAAAGAACCTTCTGAATAAGATTAGCGATGACAAATTTTAACCGTTAATATCAAACATGGCCGCCTGCTGGTCATGTTATTTTCAACTCAAACTCACAGTTAAATGGACACAGTTAGGGACCAAATGGAAAACTACACATGAAGGTTGAGAAATATCATTCAAGCAATTTTGAAAAAATATTGATAACAAACTTCAACAAAATGGCCACCCCTCAGCCATTTTTTTTTTAAATATTAAAATGGAACCTACATCTGAAATTTGAAAATAAAGGCTCTTTTTAATAAAATTCTATATACAAAATATATATGTCAAAATTTCATCTTGTTTTTTATCAGTCTCAATATTGATCATGCTCAAATAGGGACCAATGGGAATCTGCCTATTAAAACTGAAAAAACTTGGTATAAAGAATTGCTTACGGACCATGGAAAAAAGACTACCATCATCAGATAGTGGGTCAGAAAGTGGACTTTCGTCATCCTGTACCAAGTACGTAGGGTGACAAGTAGGATGTCGCCTTCTCCGTTTCTTGTTTGAAGACCATCTATCTTTCCTCCCAAATATATTTTGCATCGTTTTTGGAACCCAGCGTTATGTGAAATTTAATTAGGAAAATAGATAGACTTCAATTTGCTCTTTGTTCCATTCAATCAACAACTTGTAATTTGCTTTTAATTTAATTTTCGTTAAGGTGTTTGCCCAAGTGAGTGTCCGTTTAAAAAAAATTATTAATCTTTAAACGGATATATGTTAACTTTAAAGTAATGTTTAAACCATAAAACTTCGATGTAATAAACACATTAACAAAGTAATGAGTTGTTGGTTATGTTCTCTGCTTCAAAGAAACTCAAGGAAATACAGTAAGGTTTGTTGTCAAGAGTTTAGTCTAATCATTGTATCCTAGCTTTAAGGTAGACAAGTCTAGTTATATCCTAACTTCAGAAGGAGACACATCCAGAAGTTTGTTATTAGAGTAATGTGTTAACTAAAACTGAAAGTAGAGACACACACAAGTTTTTTCATAGAGTAAAGAGTCTAATTGTATCCTGACTTTAAAAATACACATACACAAAGATTTTTTTTTTTTAATTATGAGTTTACCTGTAGCTTAACTGGAGCATGGTATTACCCGTATCTGAGAAAGAAAATGGTGTGACATATTCAATTTGGTTGTCTTGCAGCTAATGTTTTAAAATTAAAAATAGACCACCTCAAATGATACGTCACAAACAAATCCTCTCTTTGGTCAAGAGTGAACTAAGGTCTGAGACTTTTGAAAAAAAACCTACAAAGGAACATTAGACCATGTGTTGTAGATGGGATAACACCTTTACTTAGACCAATGTAATAAACTAAAGATAAAACAATGAAATGTCAAATATCATATGTCACTTTTTTTCTTTGAATGATCTTTTATATTTATGTATGAAGAAAATGAGGATATGCTAATCAGCATGTCCCGAATGCCTTGTATAGGTCTGGAAGCTTTGCTATCTGTAGATACTGGCATCCTAAATAATGATGAATGATTAATAAAAAAAAATGTCCTCGGTTCTGGGTACACTACGTGTTCTATCGGCCAATTCCATGTGTTTAGAGTGTACTCACCTCACCTTACACTCAGTTCCTTATGTTATATCTTCATAAAGATATATTCGAGCTAATGCTTATATAATTAGTAAGAAGGGTCGTGTATTTGTATAACTGTATTATCTAGCTGTGTTATGTTTCGTTTGACGTCATCCTGATCAATCCATGCGACGTGGAATTACAGTCGTTGTACGTCGTCAATCATTTGCAGCACCCGAATAACGTATTATTCCCTAACATTCATGTTTATTTATGACATCGCATGAAGCATCAACAGTGGTATCTTAACATCAAAATGAAACAAAATAATACCGATTCCCTGATGCTATTTTTGAGATAAGTATTATTTGTGATTTTTTCCAGTAGATCTTCACATCATGTTTTTTCCACCATAAATTTAGCAGATTTTGATGACAGGTGTCGTTGATGACGCTAAGATTCAAGTTCTGATCTTGTATATGTTACGACCAATTATCCATACAAATCTATATTGTGTTCATATTTTCCCCTGTTGTTTTGTGTTTTGCTCTCGTAGTTTGCTCCACTATATGATTTTGAATTTTGGTCTCGTTTGTCTATCGTTGTTCCAGTTTAATAAAGCATGCATTACATACTGTATGAGGGTGAAAGTATAAAAAGCATAATTCAATTTTGATAAAATTTTAAGTTAAACTTCTAGCACTAATATCCCTCTGAAAATATCAAGCAATCATTGAAAGACAACTCTAAAAGATTTTTTTTAGTAGTCGATTAAGGAGCTGAATACAACCATAACCACAGAAATCTTTGTTTAATTTATGAGCTAAATCCAACCATATGTTGTCTTAACATTTTAATCTCAAAAATCTAAGTGAAATCAATCGCACATTGAAATTGACTTTGCCACAATCAAATTTTAAAACAAGCGAGGAAATAAAACAGTTCAAATAAACAAACTTTCAAACAATTATTCGAAAGAAAAAAGTTTGAAACAAGCAACGAATTTTGAAGTAAAACTGAATGAATTGAAATGAACGAAAAGTTCCAAATAAAAAAAAATAGTTAAACTAACGTGATTTGAAATAAACTCTGATATATATACTTATAACAAAGACATACATTACCCGGATATCGCAGTTAATATATTGACAGAAAGAAAAACAATGCAATCTTAATCCCACAACAGATCATAGCAAGGAAACTGTGACTAATTATATGAACAAATCCATCCAACCGCGAAAAATGATTGACGACGTCATCACTGAATTTACATGATTTCATCTTTTGCTAGATTTCGTCGAAGGATTGTCATTGATTTATATACTTCCATTGACTATTTTATGTTTTTTAAGAAAATAATACCTTTTTATTTTTATAGCTATTCTTACATGTACTAATCTGAACAGCAAAATGCTATCCTGAACAAGATTTTATCGAAATGTCACAAAATATTGGGAAGATGCTGAAAACCTAACCGAAAAATAATATTGTATATGATATGTGATTTAAACTCATTTTGAAATTAAAAAAATAAGATAAGAAAGTAATTATCTACTATGAATTATACTCAAAGTTGTCCTAAAGGGAACCTTACTGAGCTCATTGTATATAATACCACTACCATATATGAATGGTATCTGACGACGACAACAAGGGAGAGAACCTGATGTATTTATACTATTTACCCATTCACAAATCATGATGCGGATATTTAAAATATTATACTGTAATAAGGAGCGTCAAGTAGTGAGATAAGAATAAATGTATACAGTACTACAGGCGAAAACGACACGGATGACAGCATATGACTATGTACAATAAAAACCTACCATGTACCTGGGAATCGACCCGACTAGGTAGAGCACATTTATTTATAGAACCCTTTCCATTGTAATTACGGGCAGGGCGAACACGGTGTATGGATTCACGGAACTGGTTTAGGTGACATGTACATAAGCTAATCCAGGATCTTTACGGTGAATTTGTGGGTTTGAGTAGTTATAATTTGACCGGTTACCTTTCTGAGGACGATGTACGACAATCGGCCTGTAGATGTTGTTAGATGAATGTTTCTGTAGACGATATTCGATGAATGTCTATACATAATGTACTGTGTTAAGAATTACCTGTACCAGGTATTGATCCTATACTTAATACAACTATGTGTATTCCTTCACTGGAGCCAAGCACTACACAAACCTGAGGGACTTACATACATACACACAGGGAAGATTGAAACACCACGTGGAGTTGTTTACATTGTTATTACAAATTCATAGACAAAAAAATACTTGTAGATTTTAAACAGGTGGTACTTACCTTAAAAGCTACTTATAAACTCACCTTAGTACTAATTGGACGAACTTAATCTTTACTATTTCAAGAGATTTAAAAATAAACATTGATAGGCTGCTCCAGATATGTTTGATTGGCCATTTGTCCCAGATGCCCTTCGTTTGAAGGTTGTCCTATTGTGTTGTGCTATTGTCTCGTTTTCACACTTTTAAAGGCATACAATCTATGTTATTTACTCACGGAAATAACGCTCGTGTTAATCGGCACATAGAATTATATTGATAAACCTTTGAAAAGCTTTCTTTTAAAGAGGCTTACCCGCAGACGGACCGGTAAACGGCACATCTCCGATCACTAAATAAACTTCAGTACACGTTTCTATGTGACAAAATTAGAGGCTTTCCGACTGTATTTCTTGAAAACAATTACAGAATATGTATTTAAAAGACGTTTTAAAACTCAACCTGAGAGGGAAATGTATGGAATATAACGGCAAATCTTCTTTGTAAATCGCCGCTGCCTTTGAAGTTATCACTGTGCGGCCCTGTGCACGTGCTTGTTTCTTTGATGTGTCAATCAAATTAGACTCCACTTTATAGCGGGGACTTATTGCGGGTTGCGATTAAATAAATAATATTAAAAAATGAGGTTTTAATATCACTTTTCAGCGTTTAATAAGGAAAATGAAATGATACTCAACAATTCCAACAATCTGTCATGTGTAAAAAATCTTTTTCTATTAGCCAATTTTTCTGATCTCTCTGCGGGCAAGCCTCTTTAACTTGAATATTACAAGGGAAATGCCATCTTGTATATTGAAAACCGGCAGGTAATTATTATCGGTACAATAATAATGTTTGCGGATAACCACCTTATTTACGATTATGACAGTGAAAACAAAACAATGTTAATTGTTTTTTTAAATTATTTACTCATCTTGAGACTCGTTACCATGAAAACCAGACAGATATTTTTTCACATGAATATGATATGTCCTATGACTTTAAGCAATTGTAATTTGTCCATAATGTATGATCGATGCCCTGGTTCTGGTTGATAAGTTCTCTCGATATCTATCGATAGGAATTATTTTCAATTCAGATTAAAAACAACTCTCATTTAGGTATTTTTGTATTTGGATTTTATCTTTATAAGTATTGTGACTCATGTGCTTGAGATTGGTTGGGTCATATACCAGGGACCTACATAATGACACGAATATGGTTCTGGACAGACATGTATATGCATTTCTAACAACATGAGGTTTCAAGAGGTGCAGGTTGATGAAGGCCATTGGAATTAATATAAGCTCTTAGCTTGTTTACCAATCCCATATGAAATGTATGCATTGTATTCTGGTTGAAATCAATGTCTCATTATGAAGTAATATATTTCCTGTGAGGTATATAAAGTCAGAGCTGTTCGATACCTGTTGTGTGTCTGATAGTTCCGCTGTCATCACAACAGTTCTGACTTTGAGGATGAAACTTAACCCGAATTTACCTATATTTCCATGATTGGTGTTGCCGATGAAGTAGAACACGCCTACTTTTCAGGACCACCTGATAAATCAACATGAAATCAATATTTTCTTCGAATTTTGTGCTCGTTCATCGATTCCATTAAAATATCGGTATGTGCTGTGTTGTTTTTGCTTTTGTGATACTGTTGGAAGTTTGCATACTGAATTTCAGTCGTTTATCCATGGAATATGTTCCCTGTTCTTAGTTATAGTTGAAACGATCTTGACTTAGGTATATACATATGTAGGTTGTTGCTTGCTGGAGTTTGTTTCCTAACCTCAAATGATTTCTTTGTGTAGTCCAATTTACCATTTTTCTGTCCAGTTTCAGACTGAACCAACTGTTGTGGTCTAAAAACAACTGAGAATATTGACACGATAACAAAATCGTTATATGAACTAAAAATCGATAGAAAGAGGGCAAACTATTAACAAAATATATATTTACATTGATACCTTCAAAAAGTACAAGGGTATTATGACCAGGTGTTCCGGAAGGGTAAGCATTGTCTTGTTTATCGACGACACCTATGATACAAATCTAATCAAAACCGGATTATGTAACATTCTCAAAATTGACAAAGGAACCAATACATACGCATAATTACCAAATAAGATGTCGACTATAAAACTGGTCATCAACCTGCATCTCTCGAAATATTGTGTCGTTACTTTTTTCTTCGTTCTTGTCAGTGAATCACTATCCTTGGTTATGGTTATTGTTCAGACACTTTACTGGTATATTTTACACGATATCTATACAAAAACAGAACTTAAATGAATAAATAGTCAAATTAAAAATTGACCAAGTATTTCGGAAGGACAAGCGTCCTGTGCTACGTCAAAGATAAAGGTAAGTCCGAAATGCTGTGGGTGTAAATGTGAATAAAACAAGCTATCATATTGTAGAGTTGAGGATTTTCTGTGAACATTTGTCCACATCACCTTTAAACTCGAATAGGGTTTCGTTCACATTTAAGGTTAATATAATCTTCTTCTCTGTACTTTCTGTACTTCCTGTACATGCAACAGCATGGAAAACAGAGTTTAACCTGTTTTTTAAGAATCATTTACCACATCAATTTCAAGAAAATGTCAAGCGCATGTGAAGATGAATAAATAGTGACAAGCTAGCCTTAAGTCTGAGAAACTGCGCAAATGACAAATATAATCCACATTTACATAGACGTTGGGTAAACACAAACATCACGGATGAATACTTAATAGAGCCAAAGGTATATACAATGTACAATATATAAATGCTAGCTATATCACACTCAATAGAAAGACAACACGTAAAAATCATATATACAAATGTACATAAATCTTTAACCAGATATTTAGGTTAAGTCGTATATATATATATATCATCACACGTAGTCTACTGGGTATCCCGAACAGTGTTTTATTATTGATTCCTACGTTCATTCTGAGAGACTGGTGACAAAGGGATGTGTTCAGGAGCGTCTGTTACACAGCAATGAATTATTAACAGTGAACGCTTCAATGACGCATGGTTGAGATAAAAGGAGCAGACCGACGTACCTGAAGATAGAACATGCTAATATACATAAACATGTTGAAGATCAATATTCTGTGAATATTGATATTTATATCATGTAGTACTTCTGTAATAAAGTCCGTCTTTTGTTAGCTTCCTTCTTCCCTGCTTTTAAAAGGTCTTTTATACTACGAATCAAGAAATGATTCATCTGTCTCGTTGTGCAGACGACGGTTTATCTAACTGATTTATAATAGGTTGCCATTCCTTTCACCTTGTTGAAAGTCGAGATTTTAATTGACCCACTGAATAGATTCACTGCTAATTCAGACTAGAATATCAACTACTCAAAATCTAGCTCACAAGTAACGATAGTTTAATCATAGCCTTATTTGACGAACAAGTCCTTGGCAAGCCCCAGCTAGTTTGACAGTTGATTTTGACGTTCCGTAATTTGTTGCCAGAAAATGTCCAAAAACGCTGTTAGATAAGACCTGACCACGATGGTCAATTCAACACCTGAACATTTACTGCAAGGTTGTCTGCTGTCACTGCTTAAATACCATAAGGGTGGTGCATTATCATGTTGAAAAAATGCAGCATCATAACATCTTAAAGTGACGGAAAAGTCACACAAACGCAGCCATTTTGTTCAGCCATCTTTAATTCATGACGTTACGTCATTGTCCATATTATGACGTCGAACTCGATTTATTAGTGGGACTGTCACAGAAAATCGATTCAGGATATATTAAACCAGTGACATGCAAAAATATCACGCGGGCAAATTAACTGAAGAAAAGATAGTGTCTAATAAATGGTATACCATAGGATATACTGCTTCAAAAAAGTTACATGTATAAAAGACACAAATATAAGTTTACTTTTAGGTAGCTCTAAGTGATTGGGAATACCATGTTTTCTGCATAGGCTTATAGATATATCCTCGGTACTCCAGGGATTAAGTTCATTTTCCGTCTCTTCAGTGATCGTGATCTTTACTCTATCACCTGTACAAGAAAAAATTATGGACATAATAGCGCTGATATTGCTTGTATGAAATGATAATATCTGATATTTTCTGCAACTTAATTTCCCACAAGAATGATATTTTGAACATTCAGTGATGTTCTATCGTTATATAAGATGGACTAATATTACGACGGAAGGATAAAATTGTTTATCATAACACTCCTAATCCAGGAAGACATGGGACTAATATTAAGACGGAAGGATAAAATTGTTTATCATAACACTCCTAATCCAGGAAGACATGAGACTAATATTAAGACGGAAGGATAAAATTGTTTATCATAACACTCCTATTCCAGGAAGATATGGGACTAATATTAAGACGGAAGGATAAAATTGTTTATCATAACACTCCTATTCCAGGAAGACATGAGACTAATATTAAGACGGAAGGATAAAATTGTTTATCATAACACTCCTAATCCAGGAAGACATGGGCTAGTTTGTAATAAACTCTTGATTCATGCGAGAAGCAAACACGAAAATTCCGTGTGGATCTTTTCAGAATAACAATATCCTATTTTAAGCTACCGATGGGAATAGTCCATTTTTGATCAGAATGGTTCAACAGTCATACCTTTTTGATAAATACACCTTGATATTTTCTTTCTCTCATTAGATAAAATAGGTTGTAATCGAGTTGAATAAAATAGTAATACACCTTCTTCACCCTCTCCATCTTAACTTGCATTTTAACAAAAACTGTCGTTCGTTTACCTATGACAGTGACATCCTGCCGGAGTGGAATAAATTGGGGAGAGGAGGGAGTAATTGTTTTATAGTCTTGCAAACACTAGAATTTGGGATAAGAATTGAAATATCAAATTTACCTCTGAAGAAAACGTGATACACTCCGACTCATATACTTAAAGATAAATCCAATTCAGTCTCGCCCTATTTATAACACGTGTACCATTTTTGGAAGGTCTTATATTCATAATCCCATTTATCTATGTATGCATTTGAATGTAAAGCATTTCAAAAAATATATATTTTAGATCATTATACAAACACTATGTTAACAAGTCTCCATAAAAAAAGTCAAATATTAAAAAAAACAAACCAAAAAAACAAACTATTTATGTCTTGTATACACACTTACATTTCTCTGATAGATGCAAAACCATATTGATATCTGAGATACCTCATGCCAACTTCCTAGAATGGTTTCGACATCCATGGAGTATTGACACGTCTATATTTTTTTGAATGAAAGTAATCGTGAAAGGAACAAATAGTCAAATTGAAGAAAGACAAAGTGTTCCAGCAGGGTGAACGTCTTGTCCTTCGTCGAAGACAAAGCATGTCCGCAACACTTATTGCATTTAGAAATGTGAACGATACACGATCATATATTAGAGTTAAGGAGTTTCTGTGAAAATTGTTTATTGCTCCCATTATGTCATGACTCATCGCTTTTCCATTCGAACAGGATTTGGTTTAAAGACAGGTTGGGGCTAATTCACTTTCCCGTACATGTACAGCATGATAAACAAAAGCTAACGCGTTCGTATTCTTAGACTCATTTATCACATGAAAATGTCAAGATGTCAAGTGTAAGCGAAGATGAATATATAGTGAAAAAATTACCTTAAGTCTCCCCCCAAAAAACGCAGATATGACAAATATAATCCAAATTTACATAAAACGTTGTGCAAACACAACCTTCACGAATATAAATATACATACTGCAAACCGATGTATAAATAGCAGTTACATCACAATACATACTCGATATTCAGGTTACATTCCGAGTCACTCTATTTCTGCACCCCTAGAATATATCGTGACAAAATTAAATGCACACGACCAGTCAGATGTAAGTTCTAAATATAACAGTGTAGCTATAACCAACTCAAAGCCAGTCAATTAACCTGTATGGCAATATCGTGATCCGCTTGAAGCACGTGAAACGATCAAACTACTCTTTTGGTTTATTCACACACACAAAATGGTGACTAAGCCTCCGATGTTGCCATGACATATTCCAAGTGGTAGAGAGGAGAGGGAAACGGTGCATGTATATGGAAAGCCAAGTTGTCATTTTTCGCGGAGCAATGTTGATCCAATATTTTACCAAATTATATAAGATATCTCATTAAAGATATAAGATATCTTATGTCATATATAAGATCATACAAAACAATTGACAAGATTTCCAGGTAAATTCTGATACAACTTTACACGGGGTGTACCGAGTAATGTCAACCTCATTAGATTATCGCTTCTAATGATCAGCTGTGTAGAGTGGTGACAAAGGGAGGTAACCAAGACCGTCTGTCATATTGCTATGGTTTATTAACAGTGAACGCTCCGATGACGCATGTATGCGATATAAGGTGTTAAATGACGTCCCTGAAGATAAAAAGTCATTCAAATATTTATAAGATGCAATATAGGATGTCTGTAATAACATTGTCCGTCCTATCCAAGTCTTTGACCCCTGCTTACAAGGTCTTTTCTCATACGTATTAGTCATGGATCATCTGTCGCGTTGTACAGACGAGGATTAATTTAACTTTTTCATTCATCTCAACTTTTCAAAAAGAAAATTTTAATATGTCCGCGGCCGGCCCTTTAGCCTTTAGCCAATGGACATCAAAGGAGATTACTCTCTGTTAGTGCTACCATAGACTAGAATATCAACTACCCTAAATCTTAATTCAATACTATACCTAGCTGATGTTTCTTTAATATGAAAATTATTTGACCAGGCCCCTGCGAGTTAGACGGCTATACGTCTCGTTGTGCGTTGCCATAGAACAAAAATGTAAAGAGTGAGATTTCAACTGATGACGATGGCAAATTCTACAGCTGGACATTGCTTCATATTTAACTTTTTTAGGGGGGGGGGGGGGGGGGGGGGACGCAACATCATTGAATATCCAGGATGCGTCTCCTGTAGGAGCATGACTACAAAGCAAATGCCGTTACGGTCTCGAATCAACATCGCGATAACTTAGAAAAAAACCCACAGCTTCCAGTATCTGCTATGGTCAGGTCTCTGACCGTAAAACTTCGGCAAAGGTTTATGAAGAAAATCACCAGAATATTGAGTGTCTTCACACTTCAATAATAAATATCCATTTATCAGAATGCTTGTACAATAGACAGTTAAATTCTACTTTTCAATGTAGATGTACTAACAGATACATGATATACCGAATAAGTGATATAAAACTGCGTCACATTACTGTATTATCTTTTTGGGATTTTCTAGAATATTGTGGGAATCTGGATAGGAAGTAGGGGACAATAAAGGAATTTAACTATGCATAAAAACTATAAGGATGTGCTGTTTGTATAAAGGTTAAAACATAACAGACACCAAAGATTGAAATGAAACAATGTCATTTATTTAAGATATAAATGACGGCATAAAATTCATCTTAACTTTTTTTGTACTAACTTGAACTAACAGATGAATGTTACTAAAGACGAAATCAAATGTTTAGAACCCCTTTATACAAAGATGGGGAACAAATTGCACCACCATATAAACTTTAATCAAGGGAGATGCATTAACTCCAAACTTTAATCAATATCGTAACTAAATAAATATGAATGTGGAAAAAAAATACCTGCCCTTAAGTTATCTATGTAAGGTCTCCATAATACATTGATATGGTATGTTGATTCTACTGACAGGGCTAATTAAAAGTAAAACACGTGAAAGGTGTATACTGATCAAACATGTGGCCTGGTCCTGTATACTCAGAATTAGTTATATAATTGACATTCCGAATTAGACATTTGTACACTCAGGTTAGCTATATCGTTGTAAATTCGGGATTATTTCTGTTTTTAATGAACGATATATCTTTACATGTTATGTATGCCTCACTCTAAGATAAACACTTGTATGCTGTTTCGATCAGGCCATTTATAGAGTGAGGAAATAAGTTGTTTCTCCTTAATGTCGATAAAGGTGGAGGTTCGTACGTAACGACACTATCATTCAGATTAGAGATGCAAAAATGGTATCTCGTGAACTTACATATTTTCTGAATGCAAATTACTTATCTTCGGTTAAGTGGCGGGGAAAGTTGTATGATTTATGGTATATCGTCGTGTATTCTCCCTTTAATGAAAATAGATCTGTGTTTAACATTCTTTTAATGAATTCTTGCTCTGTGTCGCAAACTATCCAATTTTCCGGGAAAGCTGCTACAAACATCAATAATTTATGCAAAAGCATACATGTCATGCTAAGGTTGTTTAAAAATAATTAAACATCCTGTTTCTTTTACATCCTGCTTTCGTAAAATAAATTAAATATGTTAAGTTGAGATACCCATATAACTTAATTTAAAACATCCATCATGGTTTATCAAGGCAGATTTGACTGTGAATCAACATCTATCGACATACAATAATACAACGGATTTCTAACTTCGCTTTGTCTTCTGTGATACAAGTAATGATATACATATATCACGTTAGAGCGACATGATGGGTTATTATACAACCTGAATCCTATTAAAATTACTTCAAAAAGATCTTTTTCATTGGAATAATAACAGCCAACTTTGCAAGCGATACCAGTCAAAATAAAAGTATTAATATGGTTACTTCTTAATATGTCCGCTTTTCCACAATGCAAGAGTAAAACTTAGAAATTAGCATATTCGCCAAATGTTACCATCCAATGAATTATTAGAGAACATTATAAGTATTATTACATTGGTATCACGCTAAAGGCTTTTATAGAAGAATGTGTATAAAATGCACTTCTAACAATCTTAGATTTCATTGAAGTATCCAACTGTTTCTGGGGATATAGAGATATACTGTGCCTATTGCTTATAAGTTAGTTCAACTCAACCCAGCGATTTATTTCAGCATTCCATGAATATACGGAGAGTTCTTTCATAGGCTTTGCCTGATGCCTAACTGTAAATTCAAATACATATATTCTTAAAGTTAATACATGTATTTTATTCTTTCGTTTATTTACAGAGAAGACTGATGTTCATTTCACCAACATTATCTACGCAACAAGACATGACAGAAAAAGGAGCTCCCCGGATAGTCTTCCGGAATCATTGGATGTACATTTCCGTGTCCGGGACAGTCACTTAAATCTAAGTCTTTATAAAAATTCAAAACTATCATCGTATGTGCCAATTTACCTTCACAATGCAACCGCCGGCGAAAATCGTCAATGGCCTAATATTCAGGTCAGTACAATTGTTCAAATAGCTTGTCTCTCATTTGTATTTCCTTACGAAGCTTGTACAAAATGACAACTTGCTGAAAATTCTCGTCACTCCCCTAAAGAAGGAAATTTTGACTTAATAGTATATACATACCCACGTTAACTACATTTGAACTAAGGTAAACGCGTTTTGTAAGTTATTGAAAAACATCTGTTGTACCATTGTCGTAATGTCAATCTACTATTATACATGCATTGTTATTGCTGATGTTACACACATTTTGAATATTGTTTTATGAATAAACGTTTATAAACACACGACTCATTTATAAACATTTATATTGTGACCCACGACGCATAGGTTCTCAATTGCATTGCAACCCACGACTCATATTATTTTTTATATTGTAACCCACAACTCATTTATAAGCGTCTATATTCAAAACAACGACTCATTAATAAACATCTATATTGTGACCCACAACTCATTTTTAAGCATTCATATTGAAACCCACGACTCATTCACAAACATTTATATTGTGACCCGCGAAAATCTTCTTTTCTTCCAATGATTATATAAAAGACACATAAAGGTACTGCATGATTTAATTAACAGGTAAAGCATACATCGAATTTTATGTAGTCTTTTTATTTCCTGTCACCCAGCAATACGGATCTCACGTCAGTAAGACAGACAATTCAAACGAGCCGGCATATACATAAACAATGTACTTATATTACAGTATGTAAATACATTTTGGTATCTGAGTTTGCTATCATTGATTTCATATTTTCTTGAACAGTTCTGACATACATTCGGGGTTTTTTTCACGACTGATCGTTCTTTTGTTTCAGTCACCATGTGCCTTTTATCAAGATGTCGGAAACATGGCGTCCTTCCATGTGGAGTGTGTAAGCAATGAGGATGGAACGTGTAGTGAATTTGAATTAGTAAGTATATATATCGACTACTTGGCAATTTGATATTGTTTCATTTGTCTTCACCATTTGTTATTCTTTACTTCCTGTAAATATGGTGTAAATGTTCATTTGTTTGTTTTGTTTTTGCGTATTTCGCGGTTTCGATGAGATCCGAAGCGAAAAGGGTTTTTACAATGTGGAACTTGATAACAAAAAATACTGTAAATATATAATTTTGTTTTGCGAATTATCGCAGATTCATGTGAAGCATGAAGTAAAACCAATGTATCTTTTGTGGTCATTTTAAATGCATCAAACGTACCTGTTTATATTTTATTCTTTAATTATTGTATTACATATTGGAAAATAGTGAACAAAAGAGCTCTTGAAGATAACAACTCTTACGGTAAACTTCTTTTTTTTACCATTTTGAAAAAAAAACTTATCTGCAGTATCCAATAAATTATACGTTTTCACTATTATTTTTCATTATTGTTGCAGTTTGGGACGTTGTATATTGAGGACAAGCTTCACATTTTAGAGTCAGACACGGTTACAAGTGGACCTAATAGTGTTAAGACAACTCGCCCATACAGTATTTATCAACCTTTGGTGCCTCTTCAGTTTTCCAATGATCACAGTTTAACAGGTACGTGCGTTACACAGGTTATATACCATCTAATTTAAAGCTATCACTAGATACCGATATTTACAGTTGTCACATAAACAACAATGCATCTATTGACAGTTGAATTATAGGAAAGTTGCGAAGGAAAAGGGTCAAACGTTGATAGAACGTGTAAAGATAATCAATGTTAGATTCCAAGATCTCTTTCTTTGATCTATTGAAACACTTTCTTGTGTGATATAAGACCGAGAATAACATTTAACAATGCTTTGGATTTTATACAAGTCTAATGAATCTTATTCTAAATTATGTTCACAAGAAAACCTTTTTTATTTAAAACATGCAAAATCTCTATTATGTAGAACATTTGGACAGCCGGTCCTCACCTAACAGTAGAACATGGCGAAACAGACGAGCGACGGGTTTATATACAGTAGAACTGTTCGTGGTCACAGACTACTCTGTTTATAAATAGTAAGTACGATAGCTATTATTTTTACCAAGACACTATTAATATAAAAAAAACTGCAATGTGTATCTAGCATAAACACTTATCTTGGTTGTCACAGTCTTGCTTCACATTTTGACGACCTGACATTACCTGATTTTCACCTCACTGGTAGGTTTGTCCGTCCCGAACACCTGGTCATTGTAGTTTTTCAAAGGGTCACTGTATCAAATCTATATTTAGCTGATAATTACCGTCATTTTGTCGATTTTCAGATAAAATTACGAAAATTTGTTTATATACATGTTGATCATTCCTGTTTATGTTCGCTAAATGATGTCAATTCTATTTAGTGTATATACAATTATTTTGGTTTTATTTTGAAGTAATGAGTTTTAATCTGAGGATCATATTTTTTGTAAGTAACGATATAAGATATGATACAATTATAGATGTCTATTAATTGGTACACTAATTCTATATATGCTAATGAAAGTGTTGATGTTGTGATATAATACCCACAGTGAAATGCTCTCTGTCATAATCAGTACATCACATGACAAAATACTGATTTCCCATTGGCTAAATACATGGATACTATGTGGCAATATTACCCGCTCCTATCCTAGGCCCCTGGTGAAAAGCATACTGTCACTTATTAATGAATATTATTGGCGAGATAGAACATGAAGCTTTCGTGACGTCACTGTTACTGTTGTGTTTGACGCAGACACCCAATACGTTGACGCTGATAGGCCATTCGGTGATGAGATATTCAGAATATTAAAGTTAACAAACAAAATGCGTTGTACTGAATTTTCTGATAGTGTTCCCTCGAGATGGAAAAGTACCCTTGCCCCGGCTCTGGTACTATGCCATCCCTCCACACCTAAATTAGACCATAATGCCCTCGAAATATAAGAAGAATCTCGGAGATGCACATACCACTGTTTGATTGATAGTGATGATTTGGTGGTACCATTTATTTTCAGTTGGTACGATGCCAGTTCACAGACTACTAATCAAGGAAAACGAAATGATGCTTTAAACAAGATAAGAACATTTGTTGCCTTCCATATCAACGGGGTAAGTATTCCTATCACAATTATTAAATTATATGTTTTGTGTAAAAATGTGTCCCTCGATTTGAACATGTCATCTTCTGGTCTAAATGCGTGCTCTCCTATTCATATTTTGTGCTCACGTATTTTTAAGCTTCTTAATGCAACTCTATATTTTTTGTTCACATTCTGCCCTCGTTTAAATCGATTTTGATTTTAAATTACGTTTTCCTGATAATGGTGGTAATTTCTGTTGTTTTTGACAAAATATAGTTCACACACCGTTTGATAAAGTTAAATTACTTTTTGCTCTACAGTATTTAACTCCTAATTTGTATTGAAAGGTGTTAATATCTTGTGAATCTTGTAGAAACTTTAATATTATGCTGCAAATCAACAGAGACAGAAAGACGAGACATATGCAAAGACAGACAGACAAACAGATAAGCAGACAGAAAATTAATATATACGAGAATTCTCCACTTTGTATTCGTTTGTTGACAGATTGATGCTAGATATGCGTCCTTAAATTTGGGATTCACAATTGATGTCACCTTTGCAGGACTTAAAATCGCCGAGGTAAGATAGCTATGCCGATACTGTACGATATCGGGGTTATATTGGAGAGATATGTCACAATGATATACCAGTAAAGTCATTCAGATGAATGGGGGAAATTTCATTTCCGTTTTGATTAGAAGTTCGAGATTATTGGTGAAGTGATTGATGATGAAATCATTCATTTGACGTACTATGTTGAGAACTTCGAGCTTATATATAAAGAGATTTATCTTTAAACGAAAAATTAAGAAAGTGCAACTGTTTTACTTACAAAACATAACTACCCGGATGGAAATCTACCGAATTCAGTTACGTAACCATCCATGGTTCCTATTGCCACCAGCTTACAACCGCCAACAACAGGGCCGTTGGTACCTATCCACTTCGATTGGAGTCCTTATCTTGTTCTATTTATGTGAATTTCTGTGTCCGTAAATTTGCAGAATGCCGATAGTTCCCCGTGGACGGAGACTGTGAAGTCCACCAGTAACACAGTCAATGTGAATGAAGTGATTAACAACTTCAGCCAATGGGTACAGTCAGAATCTGCGGCCGGCAATATCCCGTCTCACGACCACGCCATGCTGTTTAGCAGGTAACGAACTTAAGTTCTTACGTCATGGCGATGTGATGTCTTTTCAAGCCTGAATCAGGTGATCACTGTTTTTACAAACTGGGTACTACTGTATAATTGGCGGTATTTGCGGGGTTTAGGTTTAGGTTATCCGCGGCCATTCAAAATAGCGCGTAGAAAATTAAAAAATAAATACATGTAGTTAAAAAATGGAGTATGAATATATATAATATACCAGTCCGCTTGAAGAAGCCTGCGAGGGCAAAAAGGCCTTGCGGCAAAGTCTTGTTTTTTTACTGTTACTTTTTTTTATACTATACCAGTATATTAAAACAAAAATGTATAAACATGTTAATTTGTTTCCTGCATAAAGTTAACATGGCGGTGTTCCGCGAAATTCAATATCGGCGAACTTGTTCCGACGAGGGAAAATCTCGAAATTTTAGCCCTTGAAATATAACAAATATACCGATAACTAGCAAGACCTGGCACTTTTGGCACATGGACCACTAAATTTTGGTACATTAACCAGGATTCTTGGGAAATCAAACTGAAATATATTAATCACATATTTAGCAAGTACGCAAGTCTACATTAGTAATAATGTATATAATAACTTTTCTTCTATACTACAGATATGATTTCATATCGCAGGGAAACAGCGACAATATAGGTAATAAATTTGTCAATGTTGGTACTAGTTGATTCGATATTTATATAATTCATTTAAAAAAAAAACTGTTGACTTATGTCTTAAACTATCATTTTCTAATTTTCTTTTCAAAATTTTCTTTAACATTTAATCCATTTTGACAGGAAAACAACATAAAATCCAAAAACATTAAAAAATTATTAATGCTTTTGTAGCATTACCATAATGATTGAAATACTAATTCTTAACAGATAAAGTGCCCCACGTTCGGTAGAGTGCCACATATAGTTTTGTAATTAACGAAACTAATTCATGTTTTGTGTTATAGGCTATGCCTTCCAGGGAGAAATGTGCGCCGCTGCCAGTCAGTCTATAGTGGAGGATCAATTTAACTTTATCGTGGAGACTATAGCTGCACATGAACTCGGACATAGGTTAGTGAACTTACTATTAGCTGTTGTAGGCTTGTGAACTTAGGCTAGTAAACTTACAATTAACCGAAATTAACTGTAAGAAATGAGTGAATTTGCTTCACTATTGGTCGACATAGGTGAATGAATTTGTCTCATTATTGGTGGTCGATAAAGGTGAATGAACTTGCTTACTGGAATAGGTCAGTTAATTTGTATCAATACTGGCTGACACAGGTGAGTGAATTTGTATCAATACTGGCTGACACAGGTGAGTGAATTCGCATCACTATTAATAAACATAAACGAGTGAACTTAAATCAGTACTGGCTGGCATATGTTAGTGAAGTAACGTTAGTTAGCTTACATCAGTACTGACTGTCATATGTTAGTGAAGTAACGTTAGTTAGCTTACATCAGTACTGACTGGCATATGTTAGTGAAGTAACGTTAGTTAGCTTACATCAGTATTGGCTGTCATATGTTAGTGAAGTAACGTTAGTTAGCTTACATCAGTATTGACTGGCATATGTTAGTGAAGTAACGTTAGTTAGCTTACATCAGTACTGACTGGCATATGTTAGTGAAGTAACGTTAGTTAGCTTACATCAGTATTGGCTGTACGTACAAAGCCTTATAGTGAGCTTACAGACTTAACTTGCAAATATAATTAATTGGTAAGATATGGCAATAGGGAGCTAGTAATAATACCTAGCAGGTGATGGTGACGGTAGATTTTGTATAAGTAATACTAATTGGAAACTAGTAGGTGATTGACATTGAAGAAATATGTCTTAATTCACAGTTTGGGAGCCAAGCATGATGGGATTGACAACAACTGCTTTGCACAAAATGCATATATCATGGCTGCCTCTAGTTCTGCTCAAACTGGCAATACAGCTAGAAATCCTTGGATATTTTCGAGCTGTTCTGCAAGCGAGATCAACGGTCTTTTAGATAACTTGAACAGGTGGGTAATTTATGTAATTTTCATCGTGAAATTAATAAGAAAGAAATCAGGATACACCCAATGAAGTGTTTTTCATTTTACGGAATATGTTTGATATTGCTTCCAGTTCATGCTCACAAAGGGTGGAGTAACAAGAAATTCTGTTGAATATAAAATAAAATGTCCATACTTGCTTTACCTGGTTAGTTTTGATGTCGTACAGTCAAAAACCTTCTTGTTATGAAGAGCTACAGAACTTTAAAAAAAAACATGGTCATAGTATATACATTTTAATTTATGCAGTTACTATCTATACGTGCCTGTAGAAATGTATAAACTGTCGAAGATTGATATAAAATGATTACAATATTGTACGTATATTTCAGTAATGGCAACAACTGCCTCTTAACCACAGACTCACAAACAGATCCAAACCAGATCAATTCCTATATGGCGACAGAGATCGGCCAAATGTTTGACGTCAATCAGCAATGTGTGAAAGCTTTAGGGCAGGGGTCATATATGTGTTTGGTAAGTTGAAACATAAAATTGCAACAGTATCAAGCAGCATACGACCTGACTACATAGGCCACTTGTCTATAGTCGCCAACTGTATGATTACCTTCCTACAAAGGTAGCCTGTCTACAAAGAGGTAGTCTGTCAATCGAAGTCACCTGTCTGAAGAGGTTACCTGTCTATGGAGGTCACCTGTCTGTAGAGATCACATGTCTGTATAGATCACGTGTCTGTAGAGATCACATGTCTGTATAGATTACATGTCTGTATAAATCACATGTCTGTATAGATCACATGTCTGTATAGATCACATGTCTGTAGACATCACCTGTCTGTAGACAACATCTGTCTGTAGAGATCACCTGTCTGTAGATATCACATATATCTAGAGATCGTCTGTCTCTAGAGATCACCTGTCTGTAGAGATCGTCTGTCTGTAGAGAGCGTCTGTCTGTTAAGATCACCTGTCTGTAGATATCACCTGTCTGTAGATATCACCTATATCTAGAGATCGTCTGTCTAAAGATCACCTGTCTGTAGAGAGCGTCTGTCTGTTAAGATCACCTGTCTGTAGATATCACCTGTCTTTAGAGATCGTCTGTCTCTATAGAGCATCTGTCCGTAGAGACAGACTTATGTTCTGATGACACATGCCGACATAATTGAAACTATGCATCCTATGAACACTGCCCTGATCTAGGACATAGTTTACTTGTATTTTGAATTGTAACACTGATTAAAGATAACCCTTTAGATGTAAGTATTATACTACAAAACATTCTATGTTTTTATCCTCAGCAATTTTACACGGACTTTGAAACAATCTGTACAGGATTATGGTGTAAAAATCCGAACTCAACACAATGCACGCTATTTATACCTGCAGACGGTACGACATGTAACAGTTTAAAGGTAAAACTTCAAAGATGAAAACAAAAACAAAATATTAAAGTAAAAATTGAGGTCTAAATTACATGTGAAGGTTAAAAGGGAATGTCTGAATTACATGTAAAAGTTCAAAGGGTGCCTGAATTATATGTGCATAAAAATCAAATGTGAGGCCTTAATTACATGTAAAAGTTTAAAGGTGAGGCCCGAATTACATGTATAAGTTTAAAGGTGAGGCCCGAATTACATGTATAAGTTTAAAGGTGACGTCTGAATTGCACTACAAGTTTTTAATACCTAAATATCTATATATATGCTAACGAAGCTATTATTCAAATACATATTTTAAATAAACAGCACACAAATGTCTTACTTGTATCTTCATGTAGTGGTGTCAACAAGGAAACTGTGTAAAGTCTACCAACGCACCTAACCTACCAAGTATGTATACATATTGTCACCAACCTACAGGTAATCAAGTAATATCTTAAAATCATTTCCCGCAGTTCGCGCTACATTTCAACAAGAGGCCAAATGAACCTTTATCACTCACTTGTATGGCAACAATTTCATTGGCTTAGGAAATACAAATAAGAAGAGTATATGTTATATACTACGTTTAGCTATAATAGAGCACAATGTTGTCACACACGAACTCCGAATCAAAGGAGGCAGCGGGGTTATTAGAAGACATAAGCATTTACATGTATTTAGCATTTTGAAGAACAGCAATATTGTTAGATAGGGTTGTAATTAAGTACAAAGTAAATTTTGATAATAATGGTGTTTTGCATTGGTTTACAAGACAATATATTTAATCTGTAATTGTTTTCTTGTGTTTATAGGTACATGTTTATATGGTGACAGTAAAGGGATTGTATATAATACATTCACTTGTCAGGATATCGGTACACAGGTCCCCTGGGCCTGTTACTCCTACAACACCAGCTGTTGTACCACGTGTCAGTCACTCCACACCGGACAGAACGGTAGGGTTCACCACCTTATTTTATGTGCCATTACATCAGCTAATGTTGAAACACGTGCCAGTAAATTAGCTTATGTAACAACACGTGCATGTACACGAGCTTAAGTTACAACACGTGTCGTCAGTGATTGTACATAAGTAATGATGATTATGACAATAATTACTTAATAGTAACCAACAAACCTATTTTAACTGTAAAAATATTGGCTTCCAATATCACTTTTAGTTTTAATATATTCATATAACATATAAATCTTATACTCGCATTACAAAACTTGTATTATCATATGCAAATTAAATAACATATTGTAAACCTATCAACACACGACTTTTAATCACATGGGGATTATTAACTTAAAAGAGGACAATGAAGTGAACTATTATAGACATGGGTGGGCTTATTACCAGGCACGGTTTTTTTCCCAACCAATGTACTCTAAATGTTGTACGATAGGAGGAACTTTTATATGTATTGTATATTTGTTTGTTCAGGTTGTGAATATGGTGACAGGACAGACTGTTCAGCAATATCCAGCAATCAGTGTTATGCGGGAGACAACGCTAACCTCTGCTGTAAAACCTGTCAGGATTTCCACACCGGCATACCAGGTCTGCCTACAGAATATATCCTATCTTACAACAATGAACCGCTTTGAGACTGTTATGTTGCTATAACTGTATATAACACGTCTTGTTATTAGTATTAGTCCTAAAATAGACCGCCTGCTGGCGCTGCGTACGGCATACCAATGAATTAAATGTTTATACATCATATACATGTAAATTCAGGTCAAAAATCCACCTAAATTTCATGTTTTTTGACTTGATAAAAAAAAGAAAACCAATATTAAAATAAAGCTATATGTCTTTGAAAAATACGAACAATAGTATAGATTTACATCTTTACCCTTGCTTAATGTATAAGACCATGTGTCTCGGGAGAGTAAACATATTCTGCTTCATCAACGACACCCCAATGCAAGTCCAGGTCAAATTTCGGTCAAAATCTGGGTAATGTCATGTCCTCAAGATGAGAACAGCGGTACCACTTGGCATATAAACAAGGATCAAACACGGTTAACTTCATTCCAAGGAAAAGAGAACATTTTCAAAGATATGATCAAAATAATGTTAATCTCTTGATAAATGTTTTGCACACATGATTTACCTATGTATCAATTTTGATTGGAACAGAACAGCACACTTAAATGATCGAAGACAAATAACCAAAACATTACTGTATATATTCCTAAATTTTGAAAAAAAGTAATTAAAACGATATTTCTCAAAAAAAATAAATAAAAAAAATACTGAAGTGTCAACAGTGAGCCATTTTTTTCCTTTTTACTTTTAAAATCGAATAACTTATCAGAGAAATTTCTCATTGGATTCTACCCTTGCCGAGCCGAACAGGAAACTAGGCTCTGTTTTTCATGATGACGTCATTGCTATATATGGTATCCCTGCACACTTCCGGTATCCATTCTTACTTCGCAGCACTCCACTTACCAACCTGTTATCTAATATCTGACGTTGAATACATTATATTTTTACTGTATACTGATACTTAGTACATCAACACACATCAACATACCTTTAACAGACGTTTGTTAATTTATTTGTTGTTTGTATGTTTAGGGTGTGAGTATGGTGACCAAGCTGACTGTACAGGGGTAGTCCCTAGCCAGTGCTACACTGGAAACAACGCCAACATTTGCTGCCAAACGTGTCTGGGTTACTACACTGCCATACCAGGTGTGTCTACTTCAATGCATTACAGCTGTTACAGCGCGTCATCAAACGTTACGGTCAACACTGTTTAAATGTTTTAAACAAAATAAAAAATGTTGAAAGTACAAATTAATACAAGAAGAGATGATTTGAACGTATTTTATTGTTTAGACAAAATTAGATTTAGCACACAAGTTTTAAACAACTTATAAAAGCCATCTCTACAAATATTGCAAAGATTGTGATAGCGTCACAGTATACTTGTAATGATTATAAAAAAAACAGCAAAGAAAATTGACAGGAAAAAGACAGATCTAGAGATCTAAGAGTAAGATGAATGTTGTTACACAGGAAGGGATGACTTACATGCAAACCTAACATTGAACATTGACTTTGTAAATACAATGACAGGGATATCTCTACCCGAGATTAAGACTTAGACTGACCATCGCGAGGTCAAAACTCTTACCAGAGATGACTTTTCTCACATACTAGAACAAGAGGCCCATGGGGTCTGTATCGCTCACCTGGTTGGGTTAGACCAAATGTCGAAATAATGTTCATATTCAATTTGTTTTATTTGTAAAACTCTAACAATGCTATATATGGTTATAGTGCGGGAATCCGAACTGCTTTAAAGATTAATGAAGTCCAGACTCTCTAAGGTCTGAAAGACCTCAAGAATTTTTTATAGAACATGCATTCATCACTTTATGACTAGTAGCGATTTAAAGGAATTACCTCTATTTCACCTATTGGGCCCAGCCCCTTTGGCCCTTCGGGTCAGAGTCACCATTTATGCAAAATCTGTTCCCCTGTTTCTGACCAAATTGGGTTCAAATCCATTCATAACTTGATGAATAGTAGCGATTCAAAGGAATTACCTCTATTTCCCCCACTGGGCCTCGCCCTTTTGGCCCCTTTAGGGTCAGAGTCACCGTTTATGCAAAATCTCTTCCCCTTCCCCCAAGGATGTTTCTGACCAAATCGGATTCAAATCCATTCATAACTTCATGACTAGTAGCAATTTAAAGGAATTACCTCTATTTCCCCCACTGGGCCCCGCCCTTTTGGCTCCTTTAGGGTCAGAGTCACCATTTATGCACAATCTGTTCCCCTTCCCCAAAGGATGTTTCTGACTAAATTTGGTCCAAATCCATTCATAACTTTATGACAAGTAGCGATTCAAAGGTATTACCTCTATTTCCCCCACTGAGGCCCGCCCTTTTGGCCCCTTTAGGGTCAGAGTCACCACTTATGCACAATCTGATCCCTTCCCCCAAGGATGTTTCGGACCATATTGGGTTCAAATCCATTCATAACTTAATAACTAGTAGCGATTTAAAGGAATTACCTCTATTTCACCTATTGGGGCCCCGCCCCTTTGGCCCCTCAGGGGTCAGAGCCACCATTTATGCAAAATCTCTTTCCCTTCCCCAAAGGATATTTCTGACCATATTGGGTTCAAATCCATTCATAACTTAATAACTAGTAGCGATTTAAAGGAATTACCTCTATTTCACCTATTGGGGCCCCGCCCCTTTGGCCCCTCAGGGGTCAGAGCCACCATTTATGCAAAATCTCTTCCCCTTCCCCCAAGGATGCTTCTGACCAAATTGGGTTCAAATCCATTCATAACTTGATGAATAGTAGCGTTTCAAAGGAATTACCTCTATTTCCCCCACTGGGCCTCGCCCTTTTGGCCCCTTTAGGGTCAGAGTCACCGTTTATGCACAATCTCTTCCCCTTCCCCAAAGGATGTTTCTGACTAAATTTGGTTCAAATCCATTCATAACTTTATGACAAGTAGCGATTCAAAGGTATTACCTCTATTCCCCCCACTGGGGCCCGCCCTTTTGGCCCCTTTAGGGTCAGAGTCACCATTTATGCACAATCTGATCCCTTCCCCCAAGGATGTTTCGGACCATATTGGGTTCAAATCCATTCATAACTTAATAACTAGTAGCGATTTAAAGGAATTACCTCTATTTCACCTATTGGGGCCCCGCCCCTTTGGCCCCTCATGGGGTCAGAGCCACCATTTATGCAAAATCTCTTTCCCTTCCCCCAAGGATGTTTCTGACCAAATTGGGTCCAAATCCATTCATAACTTTATGACTAGTAGCGATTTAAAGGAATTACCTCTATTTCCCCTATTGGGACCCGCCCCTTTGGCCCCTCAGTGGTCAGAGCCACCATTTATGCAAAATCTGTTCCCCTTCCCCAAAGATATCTTTGACCAAATTGGGTTCAAATCCATTCATAACTTTATGACAAGTAGCGATTTAAAGGAATTACCTCTATTTCCCCTATTGGGACCCGCCCTTTTGGCCCCTCAGGGTCAGTGTCACCATTTATGCACGATCTGTTCCCCTTCCCCCAAGGATGTTTTGGACCATATTGGGTTCAAATCCATTCATAACTTAATAACTAGTAGCGATTTAAAGGAATTACCTCTATTTCACCTATTGGGGCCCCGCCCCTTTGGCCCCTCAGGGGTCAGAGCCACCATTTATGCAAAATCTCTTCCCCTTCCCCCAAGGATGCTTCTGACCAAATTGGGTTCAAATCCATTCATAACTTTATGACTAGTAGCGATTTAAAGGAATTACCTCTATTTCCCCTATTGGGACCCGCCCCTTTGGCCCCTCAGGGGTCAGAGCCACCATTTATGCAAAATCTGTTCCCCTTCCCCCAAAGATATCTCTGACAAAATTGGGTTCAAATCCATTCATAACTTTATGACAAGTAGCGATTTAAAGGAATTACCTCTATTTCCCCCACTGGGCCCCGCCCTTTTGGCCCCTTTAGGGTCAGAGTCACCATTTATGCAAAATCTGTTCCCCTTCCCCCAAGGATGTTGCAGACCATATTGGGTTCAAATCCATTCATAACTTAATAACTAGTAGTGATTTAAAGGAATTACCTCTATTTCACCTATTGGGCCCCGCCCCTTTGGCCCCTCAGGGGTCAGAGTCATCTTTTATGCAAAATCTGTTCCCCTTCCCCCAAGGATGTTTCTGACCAAATTTGGTTCAAATAAAGGAATTGCTTCTATTTCCCCTATTGGGACACAACCTTTGGCCCCTCGGGGGTCAGTGTCACCATTTATGCAAAATAGGTTCCTCTTCCTTCAAGGATGTTTCTGACCAAATTGGGTTCAAATCCATTCAAAACTTAATAACTAGTAGCGATTTAAAGGAATTACCTCTATTTCCCCTATTGGGCCCAGCCCCTTTAGCCCCTTTGGAGTCAAAGCCACCATTTATGCAAAATCTGTTCCCATTCTGCCAAGGATGTTTCTGGCCAAATTTGGTCAAACTCCAATAAGAACTTTTTGACTAGTAGCGATTTGAAGCAAATGTTGACGGACGGACGACGGACGCCGCGCCATGGCATAAGCTCACCGGACCTTCGGTCCAGGTGAGCTAAAAAGTAACATCGCCCCATAATCAAATTGAATGGCATACGAAACGTGAGTCGAAATTGATGACGTTATCAATTCGCGACGTGGTTACGCTACATAAAATGATGACGTTACGCTATTGTAAGTGGCGTCATAGCGCGTGCAAATTTTCTCAAATGAAATCACGGTCTAGGCCATAAACTTTCGACTTGTCTTAATCGACCTTAACCTCTCGAATCCCTGGCCGAGTTTTATCAAGCAGTATAACAGCGACAAAACAGACATATTTACGCTTTCCATAGATAATGAAAATCAACAGCTTATCAGTTCATTCTCCCCATTATATGATTTGATGTTCATTGCAACAATCAATTAAAATATAGGTTAACAATTACGTTAATTTGCTATGTTAATTGAATTATCATTTACGATAATGATATTTATTTCAGGTTGTTTATATGGAGACAAAAGTGTTGGGTGTAACCATACCAAATGTGGCACTTATAGCCAGGCAAATCTAGATATCTGCTGTTTCACGTGTTATCCTGGAACCCCACCTTCCACTCTGGGGCCGGTAACTATACCACCTACAACCCAGGAGATAGTTACCACGACATTACCGACAACCAGTACTATCGGCCCGGCAACATCAGGTAGGGACGTCATAGTAGTCAACAGCAGGTAGGGTCGTCATAGTAGTCAACATCAGGTAGGGTTGTCATAGTCAACAACAGGTAGGGACGTCATAGTAGTCAACAACAGGTAGGGTTGTCATAGTAGTCAACAACAAGTAGGGACGTCATAGTAGCCAACATCAGGTAGGGTTGTCATAGTAGCCAACATTAGGTAGGATTGTCACAGTAGCCAACATCAGGTAGGGACGTCATAGTAGTCAACAACAGGTAGGAACGTCAAATTAGCCAACATCAGACAAGGTCGTCACAGTAGCCAACAAAAGGTAGGGTTGTCATAGTAGCCAACAACAGGTAGGGTTGTTATAGCAGCCAACAACAGGTAGGGTTGTCATAGCAGCCAACAACAGGTAGGGACGTCATATTAGCCAACAACAGGTAGGGACGTCAAATTAGCCAACATCAGACAAGGTCGTCACATTAGCCAACAAAAGGTAGGGTTGTCATAGTAGCCAACAACAGGTAGGGTTGTCATAGTAGCCAACAAAAGGTAGAGTTGTCATAGTAGCCAACAACAGGTAGGGTTGTCATAGCAGCCAACAACAGGTAGGGTCGTCATAGTAGCCAACAACAGGTAGAGTTGTCATAGTAGCCAACATCAGAAAGGGTTGTCATAGTAGCCAACAAAAGGTAGAGACGTCAAATTAGCCAACATCAGACAAGGTCGTCAAATTAGTCAACAACAGGTAGAGTTGTCATAGTAGCCAACAACTGGTAGGGTTCCATTTCAAACCGTATGTGCTTTCCTTTCCAGTGAGAATTTTAATGAGTGACAGTTCCACTGTTATCGATTTTTCTGAATAATTTTATTTATTTGAGCTGACCTCCATCATTTCTGAGTAGTGTCTATTAGAATGATTCTTTATACATCTATACGTTTCAACCTAGGTAAGCAATAGATGATATAACATTACAGATGGCTTGGATGTTGCCATCTTGATTTCATTACTAAGGCCTCAATATCAACAATCAAAAGAAATGATGTCAGCTATATAAACATCCTCCAACCTATCCATCGGTAATGGTTTATCACCATATAATGTACTCAACCAATGTCATTTGCAGACCCACCAACTACTGTTAGTGTAACACAAACTACAGTGGTACCCGTCAATAACACCACCTTCCCTACAGCTAAAACCAACCTTCCAGGTGAGCTCCCAAACTCCTGTATCCTTGGTGGTTTGGAATACATATACGCTTATTGGGTGATATCACTGCTGTCTTTTCTCAAACCTCACACATCTTGTATTCTGTCACTTTCAAGTTTGTACTCTATATCATTTCCAATTTAACCACTACAAGATAATTGCATTATTTACCCAATAAGATTTTTGTGTGAATTTCGCAACTACAAAGTAATAACCAGCTTTGGCAAGTAAGATAGTTTGTCAATTTAATCTCTTATATGTAATTGCATGTTTTGTCAAATAACTTTTTTTCAATTTAACCTCTTGTACGTAATTGCATGCTTTGACCAATAACATCTTTGTAAACTAAACAGACCCACGGACCTGCGACGTTTATAATGGAGGCTAATAGTTTCAAAACTTCGGAAGGCGCATCCAGATATTCGGTACGCTCTTACATCAATTTCGAGAGAGCTAACACAAGTAAAGAGCGCTGAATGTGTCAGACTGATTCAGATAGAAGCTGTTATTATTCATTCAAATCAAAAGAAATCCGCTTGAAAGTTAAAATAGAAAAAAAAAAATAAACCTCCAAATCTGTTTCAGAGTGACACTTCGTATTGGGACTGCGCTCTAAATATTAAATCTTCGGAGCGTATCCTGCGAAAGTTTTGAAACTGCCGCATGTCATACGTACATTTGAAGCGGGACTATTGTGTTACTTTTTCAGGTGGCGACCGCGTCATCAGCATTTCAATTTTAAGTTTTGCGTTTAGACCCATCGCTATAAAAATATCGTTAAAATCTGAAAGCAGTTTTTGTTCATGGAAAATCATCAAGTTTTTATGGTCCAGTGACTCTGAAATTTCGGGAAACTCGGAATCTGAACATTAACTATTTGTCTCAAAAACATTATACATGTACTTACTTTGCTCAGATGTATAAATGGGGGCATTTTTATTCATTGAAATGACTCCCTATATGCCAATTTTGGACAACATTATTCACAGCCGCCATTTGCATTTCAAGGTCAAAAGAGAATCAATGTTTATTTTTCAAGAAATCAAATCCGGTCAAACAAAATGCTCACACTACTGGCAAAGGTGCTTGTTAACATAACGGCGGGTTTTTGTGCAATAAACGTAATCTACACGAGCTTACTGTGTTCTGAAACTTGCATTTTAAGCATGTTTTGCTGAAATTAAAAGGTAGCTTATCAAATTACATGGCAAGAGCAAGACACATGATAAGCCATGGTGGATACTAACACTTGATCAAGTTACTTCTGTTCCATTGAAACACAGTAGTGTTTTACAAGCTTGATTTACTATTTAGATGAACCTTAACTAATAACATGAAATTGCATGCTTTTTTTCAAATAACATTTTAAAAAGTTTCAGCCACTTATTGCATGGTTAATCATTCCGTTTTGATTTACAAAGCTTTAACTTTCTAGTCCAGACAGTTTATGACATTTTGGATCCGGTGTGAAATCCAAGATGACAACCTTGGCAGAAAGTCTTAGAAAATATATATTTCAATTTTAAGCCCAAGTCGACAGAACTTTTTTTCCCTGTAATTTATTGATAAAAATTCCTGGATGTTCCAGACGCTCTCGTTTTATGGCAGATTTGAAATCAAATTTGGCTGCCATAACTGACATTCAAAATATCAATCTTTTTGTTCCATTTAATTAAACGTATATATGAATGAACAACCAAGTTAAGACATTGTGACAGAACGTGCATGACCCCAGTTAATCATCGTTAAAGTGAGAAAATATAGCCCAATAAATATTCATCTAGAGCCCGTTATACACCTGATTACCATCATACTTCTGTACAATGATTTGTCACCGTAGTTCTCATTTTGAGATTGTGACGTAACCCGGATTAGACTTGTATGGATTGTTCTCTTTGTGCTTTTTCACGAGTCTCAATTCAAATCTTTATTTTCGTTGTTTTTTTCTAAGTTAGAATGATGGTTTTGTTATTATGTCAGTATTCTTGAGCTTCTTGATAATTTTTTTAACTTGAAAAATGTTTTTTTTCGCAGCGAAATTTTTCATCCAACACAAACAAAAATAAAAATCTGATTGTTACAAAGTTTCCCGAACATCCCGCATAATCTACATACTAAATGGTTTGAAGCTTCGACCAATCACAGGCCTAGAAATGGCGGCCTTTTTGGATGGTAGTATTAGACATTTGTCTTCTTCATCTTCTGACCCTTACTAATAATCAAGCGATGCTCCATTAATAGGGACTAGTAGTTTATGAGGAAATACATGACATACTCATGTAAAGAAGAAGACCAAGAATCAGAAGAGTTATCCCTTTAGGTCTCCTACTTAACCAATTTAGATATTTTATAGCTATACACCATTTGTGACCCAATAAATAAAACCAAAAACCTAAATAATTTGATGTTTATCATTTTGTCAGTAAATGATTTATCTTTCACATTTAAATGTCGATATTAATATTATTAGATACCGATAGAATCCATGTGTAGACAAACAAGTCTATAGATTATATCAAAAACATAAAAAAAATATCGACATAAAACTGAAACCAAAGTTTAGTTAGTCTCAAAATCAATTTAACCATGGTACATTATAGATTTCTACGGAGACTGACAAAAACGTAAAAGATAAAACCAAGCGCCCCGAAAGAGTAAGCGTCTTCTTCTTTCATTGACAACACCCGCCATACAAATGTAGGTCACGAAGACACCCGCCATACAAATCTAGGTCACGACGACACCCGCCATACAAATCTAGGTCACGACACCCGCCATACAAATCTAGTTCAAATCAACGACACCCGCCATACAGATCTAGGTCACGACCACACCTGCCATATAAAATCTAGTTCAAATCTGTGTCGAGTCATAATCTCAAATGATAGTGACAAAAAAGTACTGGACATATCAACAAATATCAAACACATCAAACTTGAAATCGCATAACAAAATATATTATTTCCAAATGGGCTCAAAGCATAGGATTGTTTTTACAACCTTAAATCTAGAATAGTGTCATTACCTTGTTTTCACCCGATAGAATTAATGTGTGTTCACCTATTAACCTATTAACAGTTGATAGATAAATTAAGCTTGAAAACTGGGCGATATATAGACTAACCTATGGAAGCTTTTTCGTGTCTCTTTTAACTTTTTACATCATTCATACGACTTATATTGTTTCGTTCTAAAAATTGGCATGAATAACCTTTCGTACCTACCATGCCCAATCATCCTGTTGTTGATTTCTGTAACTGTCCCTCCAACTTAGCAGCCAATTAATCCCAGCAACTACCATTTATCATTGTTTCAGCATGGATCATCCCTGTGGCTGCTACTGCTGCTGGTATTGTCATCATCTTGGTTCTGGTTTGTGTGGCGTGTTATTGTCTGCGTACAAGAAAACCAAAGCCGACGAAGCCTCCAGGACGAGGACCGTCTGTAAGTATCCCTTTGCCTATTTATCCCATACAAGTTCTATCTATATCTTTCAAAACCAATCAAATCCAATTTTACTTATTAGGAGGCTATTATCAAGATTTGTTTGTGTTAATTAGATGTATTTGTATACAGAGAATGTCATTTAAAACATTTTTTGTCAAACAGTGTATATGCTGTCGAATCGGCGCTGTAGCATCACATGGTTCATTTCAAATAAGCATCACACATACACTTTATACATGTCAATATTAACCCATACACTTCATTGAAACATCTTATATATGAACCTCATACCCTTCACTTTAACCCAATACAGTTTGAAACAAACGTGTTGGTTGAGATATCACAGCATGTGTTGATTATTTACAGACGATTTCCCGGGGCGGGATTGGTGGAGCTCGCCATCAGTCGTTTACTGGTACAACTAACGTAGCGTACCAGATGGACTCCGTTCCTGGAACCGACCATTACAATTATATTTCCCCGCAAAATGTCAGGTTTGTGTCTCAGTATTTTCTTCACGTGTTTGGTTCTAATGTGGATCTAGGGCAAATATTTCCCTCCTTTCTTCTGTCTCTCAATTTTGATGGTCGATCTTTATCCATGTATAATCGCAAGAAAAGCAAACTAACTTATGCAGATATAAATAAATGTTACATCATATGAGGTCACCTTCCATGAGTAATAAAAGTTTCCATTCCATGGCGGAATATGAAACCAAGAATTTGCCATTTCACAAGCCTTTGGTAAGGTGAAATGAAATTTTGTCCGGTTACACTTGTTATTTGGTAATTTGAAATGATTTAGTTGTTTAATTTTCAGTGGACCCCGTATTTCGGCAGTATCCAGACAATTACCCCCGCCTGCCCGTCCACCTCCGCGTCGACCCCCTCAACCCTCTACCAGACCCACTACAGGACAGGACCGGTCTTTTATCAAATCAAACACAACGTCACAGCCAGCGTCATCGCCTCATGAATATGTCGAAGTAACAGACTATCAAGCACTCCAGGCTCGACAAAGTACAAAGTCAAGGACATACGAATCTTTAAAATACCCCCATTCATGAAAGAGCGCCTCGATAGTGATGCCCTTGTCTTCATGTCTACCAATATATTGCTTCTAGAACCAAGGACTTTTAGCAAATTATTCAACGTATTTTTTCCGGAGCAAGGCAAGAGACATTGTTTTGGGTATAAATATATGCAAGGAAATTCCATTTGAATGCAATTGTTTTGATATATCTGTCCAGGGGCTGAAGTTATATTGAGAAATGGAGCAACTGTAGGCCTATTATCATTTAGATTTTTAAAAATTATTAAGCTAAAGGAAATTTACAGTGAATTTTATGGTCTACCGAGAATGCCGCTGGAACTGAAGGTCTTCATCGAATACTTCGAATGTTAAGAATGATAAAATACTGGTTAAACTCGGACAGGAGACCCATAGGCTTTAACAGTCACCCAAGTTCTGAAATATTACCATTTTGACAATATCCCCGGCCAATGGAAGACTGCAGGGTTTTCCCTGTCATTTTGTTTTAGGGAGTCCAAGGGACTCCTCAATTTTAAAACTGGGAGTCCCAGCAGAAATTCAGGAGTCCCATTTTTTTAACTTTGTGAAATTGTCATGTGTACTGAATAATGAATATTGTAAAAACAGTTAACGTTACAGCCACCAAAGAAACTTCCGATCGTTCGCTGCATGGTTACAAACTTTGTCTACATCATAGTTGTTTAGACGCTTCGATTAGCCGAACTGAAGACTTTTACCATTTCAAACTAGCGAAAGACTCGGATTTACCCCGATAATAAATGACCTATTTATAGCTATTACCAGGCCTAGATTTGTAAAAACGCCGATTGATACCAGCGAGAAATGAACATGGCACAATACCGACAAAAAGTTTTTTTTTTTAGCGATATGGTTATGTAATTGAATTAGATGTTTGTCTATTATTATTGCGTCCCACGGATGCAAATACATTTTTTTTGCGAGTCCTTCGTGATTTTTTTGCGTCCTAGACGCAGAAAACCTGCGTCCGGAAAAAACCTGGATTAGACAGTACTATACATGTATGTACATCCAATGGTAAACCAAAGAATTATGCTCAAAAATGTGATTTCCTTATATGAACTGTAGTCAATTTTACCCCTTCCTCATTAGGTATTGGGACACCCCGGGATCATGAAATTCACAATTTTGGTAAAGCATCTCAAGACCGTTCTATCTATGAGGAGTATTTTATTCTACCTTGCTTTGTCTCAGGTGACCTAACAATCAAGCCCCTGACAATTCTACAGACTTTTTATCGTGTTATGTGAGAACTCAGAATGAAATTGATTAATATTGTAAGAGAGTTGCTTTAGAATGAGTGTAAAGTACACATGATACTGTAAACGTGGATATTTTAGCGGTTATCTTATTTATATGTTAATATCATTTTAGCGGTAATCTTTTTATAGCACTAAATGTATTCCAATAATTTATAAATGTGATATATTATCTTAATTTCTTTATGCGAATGTTTTGTTTTTAGGGAAAGCATTTTGGTCGTCCTTATGCATTAATTTGAGCCCGCCAAAATAAAAATGTGTATAGTACTTGTATATCAGATTGTGTTATAAGCATTATTTAAAGCCGGATGTGTGATATATTTAATGAAGTAACAACTACAACTCCAAGTTTACTTTAGCAATTAAATTGTGAATTAATATTCAGACATATTTAATGAAGGAAATACAAAACTGAAGGGAATAAGGTTGGAATGGAAATATAAAGTACGTACAATGTAACAGTGATAACATGGATGACTTTTATATTAAAATGTGAATTTCATGTGAATTATATATATATAAGTATTTAAAGAGAAGTTCAAGAAATAACAGTGAAACATGGCTTTACTGACCACTGACTTTAACGACGTCCTGTACCATCCCACCTTTAATAGAACGGCGACATGTTTACTGATCTACTGCCATGTCCAACACATTTACTCGGTCCCATACAGTGTCACTCAGTCCCATACAGTGTCACTCGGCCCCATACAGTGTCACTAGGTCCCATACAGTGTCACTCGGTCCCATACAGTATCACTCGGCCCCATACAGTGTCACTAGGTCCTGTACAGTGTCATTCGGTCCCATACAGTGTCACTAGGTCCTGTACAGTGTCATTCGGTCCCATACAGTGTCACTAGGCCCCATACAGTGTCACTAGGTCCCGTACAGTGTCACTCGGTCCCATACAGTGTCACTCGGCCCCATACAGTGTCGCTAGGTCCCGTACAGTGTCACTCGGTCCATTACAGTGTCACTAGGTCCCATACAGTGTCACTCGGTCCCATACAGTGTCACTCGGCCCCATACAGTGTCACTCGGTCCCGTACAGTGTCACTCGGTCCCATACAGTGTCACTCGGTCCCATACAGTGTCACTAGGTCCCATACAGTGTCATTCGGCCCCAAACAGTGTCACTCGGTCCCATACAGTGTCACTCGGTCCCAAACAGTGTCACTCGGTCCCAAACAGTGTCACTCGGTCCCATACAGTGGCACTAGGTCCCATACAGTGTCACTCGGTCCCATACAGTGTCACTAGGTCCCATACAGTGTCACTCGGTCCCATACAGTGTCACTCGGCCCCATACAGTGTCACTAGGTCCCGTACAGTGTCACTCGGTCCCATACAGTGTCACTAGGTCCCATAAAGTGTCATTCGGCCCCAAACAGTGTCACTCGGTCCCATACAGTGTCACTCGGTCCCATACAGTGTCATTCGGCCCCAAACAGTGTCACTTGGTCCCGTACAGTGTCACTCAGTCCCGTACAATGTCACTCGGTCCCGTACAGTGTCACTCGGTCCCATACAGTGTCACTCGGTCCCAAACAGTGTCACTCGGTCCCATACAGTGTCATTTGGTCCAATACAGTGTCACTCGGTCCCAAACAGTGTCACTCGGTCCCATACAGTGTCACTCGGTCCCATACAGTGTCACTCGGTCCCATACAGTGTCACTCGGTCCCGTACAGTGTCACTAGGTCCCAAACAGTGTCACTCGGTCCCATACAGTGTCACTAGGTCCCAAACAGTGTCACTCGGTCCCATACAGTGTCACTAGGTCCCATACAGTGTCACTCGGTCCCATACAGTGTCACTCGGCCCCATACAGTGTCACTAGGTCCCGTACAGTGTCACTCGGTCCCATACAGTGTCACTAGGTCCCATACAGTGTCATTCGGCCCCAAACAGTGTCACTCGGTGCCATACAGTGTCACTCGGTCCCACAGTGTCACTCGGTCCCAAACAGTGTCATTCGGTCCCATACAGTGTCATTTGGTCCGATATAGTGTCACTAGGTCCCTTACAGTGTCACTCGGTCCCACAGTGTCACTCGGTCCCGTACAGTGTCACTCGGCCCCATACAGTGTCACTAGGTCCCATACAGTGTCACTAGGTCCCATACAGTGTCACTCGGCCCCAAACAGTGTCACTCGGTCCCGTACAGTGTCACTCGGTCCAACAGTGTCACTCGGTCCCGTACAGTGTCACTCGGTCCCATACAGTGTCACTCGGTCCTATACAGTGTCACTCGGTCCAATACAGTGTCACTCTGTCCCGTCCGTGTCACTCGGTCCCGTACAGTGTCACTCGGTCCCGTACAGTGTCACTCGGTCCTATAGTGTCACTCGGTCCCGTACAGTGTCACTCGGTCCATACAGTGTCGGTATAGTCACGTTTCACTGTACTGATAGTCCTTACTTAAATGTATTCAGCTAAGATATCAATTAACAGGAACGTGTGTAGCTTTACGAGTGTGATTTGTTTTAAGACAGTTTGCCCTAGTGTGGCTGTCTGTTATATATATTTTTATTAGATACAAATTAAATGGATATACCGGTCTGTGTATATACAGCTTAAAAGTAATAAACAAATGAACAAAGAAGTGAGTTGTGAGTTAGGTTTTTTTGTTTCCTAACTTTGAAGATTAAAATACAGAGAAAACTGTTGTTAGAGTCGTGAGTCTAATTATATCCTAATTTTAGTAGATATATACAGAGGTTTGTTGTTAGAGTCACGAGTCTAATTGTATCCTAACTTTAGTAGATATATACAGAGGTTTGTTGTTAGAGTCACGAGTCTAATTATATCCTAACTTTAGTAGATATATACAGAGGTTTGTTGTTATATAGAGTCACGAGTCTAATTATATCCTAACTTTAGTAGATATATACAGAGGTTTGTTGTTAGAGTCACGAGTCTAATTATATCCTAACTTTAGTAGATATATACAGAGGTTTGTTGTTATATAGAGTCGTGAGTCTAATTATATCCGAACTTTAGTAGACATATACAGAGGTTTATTGTTAGAGTCATGAGTCTAATTGTATCCTAACTTTAGTAGACATATACAGAGGTTTATTGTTAGGGTCGCGAGTCTAATTATATCCTAACTTTAGTAGATATATACAGAGGTTTATTGTTAGAGTCATGAGTCTAATTGTATCCTAACTTTAGTAGACATATACAGAGGTTTATTGTTAGGGTCGCGAGTCTAATTATATCCTAACTTTAGTAGATATATACAGAAGTTTATTGTTCGAGTCGTGACTTTACTTGTATTTCCCCTGTGGCATTCTTTCCCTTTCTACAATTTAGACACAAAAGTAAAGTGTTATATAGGAAGGCAATACTCATTACAATGTGTTGTCCTGCAGCCAATGAATTAGAATTGAAAACTGATCACCTCAAATCATTGGTAATCTGGTCACCACTTAGTTGAGAGTGAACTGGAGTTGAACAGTAGAAGAGAGTGTATTGCATTCAGCTGAACATCCAAGGATTAGAAAACTACAAAATAAAACAGGACCAGGTGTTCCAAATGAGGAAGCATCTTTACTTCATTGATGACAACTGCCTTGAAAGTCTAGATAAAGTCACAGTAATGTCATGTTCACAATATCAGGATCAAGGTAGTCAATTAAGATAAAACAATGAAATTTCCAATCTTGAAATTATACATTTTTTCTTTTAATCATCTTTTAAACACATCAATGTATGAAAATTCATTAATCACAGTAACCTGCTGAACTTCTGATCAACATCTCTCAAACACTTTGTACAGGTCTGGCAGATTTGCTATTTGTAGGATACTGGAATCTTGAGCCATGGAAGATGGTGGATACAAAAGTGTCCTCAGGGCTGGGTACACTATGTGTTCTGTTGGCCACTTCCATTTGTTCTGTAGAAATAACATAAGAATTACACATAATTATATGTGTTGACTGTCCCACTTTGTCAATATCAAAAGAAGTTTACATCGTTACTTAAGGATATATTTTAAGAGATTAATGAAATTCTTTGATTTTCTTCCAGAAATTTGAGATCTTTACCCCAGAAAAAGCATAAATTGTAGAGATACTAGTGAAGAATGTAATGCATTCAGCTCTAGCTTTTGTAGTTTGTTAGAAACAGCCTAATATTCAAGAGCTAAACACAAAATCTTAATGTTGATATTCTCCAAAGTCCAGAAATTTGAAATTTTTACCCCAAAAATGTAGAAATCCATCAAATATTTTTAGTGTAGTAGGCTCAACTACCCATGCTACATTCATGATTGAGGTATAATGTTAGACTCACTTTGTCAGCAATAGCACCAAACGCAAAAGTTTAAGGTTCATGACCACACTTCCAGTAAATGTTACTTGTTATTAAAATAGATTGAACAGGGTGTTTGCAAGATTAGCTTTGGTTTTACCTGTTTTTCTTTTGAAAATGGAACACTCTTTTATTCACAAAGGCCTACCAACTCTTCCTAATAAACCAAACTGGTTGGTTCGTTTACAGCGAGAATAAGTAGAAACTTTAAAAAAAATCTATCTCAAAACAGGTAACAGGTATGAAATTATGCTTTTCTATGGATAACCACATAACATTTACAAAGGTACCCCTATACTTGAATTATAAAATACCTTTTAAGATTTTAACGTTCAGTGTTGCAAACTCACCTACCCTTTTGTATCAACAGACCACTTCAGAGGGGGTAGGTACATAAGTCAATGGTTTTTTGGTATTTATAATCAATACTCAGGTAAAATATTCATAGCAGTACCTTTCAGACAAATGGATATAAACAACTTGTTTTATTTTTATAATGATGCTAGTTTCAGAAATAGCTCTGGATTTTTTTGAAAGGAAATAAATTTTGCCATTGGATTTGTTAATATTGTGCAATGAATAGGTGAATACACAGATAGTATGTCCTTGGATTGTAAAAATGGAAGGTAACCTGGGGTCCATTACGGGTACAGTATACATTTTCAATAGAATCTTACATTACAACGGTTTTCAGTTTCATTAAATACCCAATGCAGTACCTCACCAGCAGAACCTGTTTGGAAGACAGCAAAGTGTCTGCGGTAAAGCATGACGGTGTTACAATAGGATTCACTAAAAGCGTGGTCTCAGTAGCTTTGGGCATATACGGCCAGGTGTGATTACCGTAATCGCTTCATAAGAAGCTCTGGGTTTACAGGTAAAATAAATATGAACAGAGATTTTACATCAGAAGTATGGTCATGAACCTTAACATTGTAGACATTGATGCCGTAAAGCCTAGGCCTATGTGTCACCTTTCTGACAACTGTTGAAGGCGACACAATAACCACGTCTAAACAAAAGAATATCCACTAAGTTTTGACAATATTTCTGTTAGAATTTGAGAAGAATTATAATAAGAAAACTAAATAACAGGAAGATGTAAGTGAGAATTCAAAGACAGCATGATCCTGAACAGTTATAACTTACATCTGAATCTTCGGCTGGAACAAACAGACTTTTCTTGACAGAATAGAAGTTACTGGTTTCTCTAGCAAAACTATCAAAGCATCTTTTCTCGTCATCCCAGTCAACCTACAAGTAAGAGAGGATACGTATGTGCTAATGCACTCCATACTCATTATCGCGAAATCAGTCGGTGCATGAAACAGAAGGCCCATGGGCCTTAACGTCACCTGAGTTTTGAAGTATTTCTGTCAATATGACCCTTTTTGACCTCACTCATCAGCCCCTGGGGGTTAGTGGTGCCAACATTTGTATACCACCAAACTGCTTTCCAAAACTGCTAATTCTAGCCAAGTTAGAATGAATTCCAAAACAAATCCACCAAATGATGGTCAAAAATGTGATAGTCAAGTTTATATCCTCCCAAGTGGCAAACGTGAGACTCCAGGGTCATTTAATTCACAATTTTGATAAAGCACCTTAGGACCCTTCCATCTATGAAAAGTATTTGATATTACCTTATTTGGGTCTTGAGAAGATTTTTGAAATTTCAGTTAATTTAAAGCTTTTTGGCCCTGCCTATCAGTCCCTGGGAGTGGGTCAAGGCCAACATTTGCATGCCATCAAAATGTCATCCAATGCTGATAATGTTAACCAAATTAGAATGAATTTCAATTATAGAAATCAAACAGATGATAGTCATAAATGAGATTTCACAACATAAACTTTAGTAAAGCTTACCCTTCTCCCCAGGGGCAAACATGACACCCCAGAGTCATGAAATTCACAATTGTGGTAAAGCACCTTAAGACCCTTCCATCTATTAAGAGTATTTCATTCTACCATATTAGAGTTTCTAAGAAGAAGTCCAAAATGTAAATTGTTTATGACTGATGACAAAAGACACACGAGGAATGACTGGTGCGGCGCGACACCGGACAAAAGGCGATCGCAATAGGTCAGCCAAGACTTTGTCTCAGGTGATCTAAAAATCTGAGAGTATATTTTCTATATAATCATTAATCTTGAAACTATATTTTTACATTGAGTTAAGCCGAGTCTTCAAGTTATTAGAGTCTAAAAATTACAAAGTTTGACTTTATTCTTTCCTTAGGGAAAAATTTCACAAATTTCAAATAGTTTTCGATTAAGAGAAGATACATTGAGGGTATGTTATCTAACAAGTTTTGTACAGAGATATTCAAAATACAGTCAATACCATACAGTCAATGCAGCACTAGTAAGAGTAATAGTAGTTGTATCATAGTATTACCTCAGTTGCCAGGCGAAGTATGTACATAGGTAGGCCATCCATATCAGGTTCAAAATTCTCCAGTATCATAGGTACTGTACGCAGGTTACCATCCTACAACAATTATGATACAGGTTACCATCCTACATAAACATTGGGCGAACTTGATTCCGACGTACCGGTGTACAGGCTGGAAGGCATTAAAATTACTTGATTGTGTCCCAAATATGTGCGTGCAATTTCTGCCGGTTTGAAAGCACCGGCACAACGGCAAACAAGATGGCTACATGTTCATTTGGTTTGGTTTGGTTTGTTTTTGTTTAACGTCCTATTAACAGCCAGGGTCATTTAAGGACGTGCCAGGTTTGGGGGTGGAGGAAAGCCGGAGTACCCGGAGAAAAAACCACAGGCTTACGGTAAGTACCTGGCAACTGCCCCACGTAGATTTCGAACTTGCAACCCATAGGTGGAAGGCTAGCGTTAAAGTGTCGGCACACCTTAACCACTCGGCAACCGCGACCCCCTACATTTTCAACCGAAAGATTAGATTAAGTGAGAAGTTAAAGAAGTTCAACTTGTATTGATCCTATCAGGCTATTTCAGTAATACATATTGCAAAATAAGTTGATTTTGAATGTTCTACAGCATTCAATGTTTACAATGCTTTTGAAATATGTTTATTCACATATGAATATATAAAATAACAAAAAAAAGTGTTTTAGTCTATGTTGGCCATATTGCAACTGAGCCGCTTTGCTTGAATGTACATGCCGCTGGCAAGCTCAAAACCGGCAAACAGCACAAACGGTAAGCTAGAATCAAGGTCACCCCATGCTCTGGGATATTAACCTGTGTTTTAATAATCAAGCTTATTTGATGGACAGAGGTGACCTTTATTTGATGGACAGAGGTGACCTTTATTTGATGGACAGAGGTGACCTTTATTTGATGGACAGAGATGACCTTTATTTGATGGACAGAGGTGACCTTTATTTGATGGACAGAGGTAACCTTTTTTTGATGAAGGAAGAGTTCAGGTGTTGAAAATTACAAATAAACACATATAAAGTCTTATCTATAAAATGTGTTAGTAAGGTCTTCTTTGGGTGCCATCTGAGCAGTGGAGTTTGCAACAAGAACCAGTTTTACACTGTAACCCTCTTCCATCAAGGTCGCTATTCAATGAAGAGGTCAGGAATATATAAAGTATAATACACCGCCATTCCCTACTGCTGGGTTGAAATCCTCTGCACATCATACAGGAGAGACACATTCCATACATCATACAGGAGAGAAACATTCCATACATCATACAGGAGAGACACATTCCATACATACAGGAGAGAAACATTCCATACATCATACAGGAGAGACACATTCCATACATCATACAGGAGAGAAACATTCTATACATCATACAGGAGAGACACATTCCATACATCATACAGGAGAGAAACATTCCATACATCATACAGGAGAGACACATTCCATACATCATACAGGAGAGAAACATTCTATACATCATACAGGAGAGACACATTCCATACATCATACAGGAGAGAAACATTCCATACATCATACTGGAGAGACACATTCTATCATTATACAGGAGAGACACATTTTATACATCATACAGGAGAGACACATTCCATACATCATACAGGAGAGAAACATTCCATACATCATACAGGAGAGACACATTCCATACATACAGGAGAGAAACATTCCATACATCATACAGGAGAGACACATTCCATACATCATACAGGAGAGAAACATTCCATACATCATACAGGAGAGACACATTCCATACATCATACAGGAGAGACACATTCCATACATCATACAGGAGAGACACATTCCATACTTCATACAGGAGAGAAACATTCCATAAATCATACAGGAGAGACACATTCCATACATCATACAGGAGAGAAACATTCCATACATCATACAGGAGAGAAATATTCCATACATCATACAGGAGAGACACATTCCATACATCATACAGGAGAGAAACATTCCATACATCATACAGGAGAGAAACATTCTATACATCATACAGGAGAGACACATTCCATACATCATACAGGAGAGACACATTCCATACATCATACAGGAGAGACACATTCCATACTTCATACAGGAGAGACACATTCCATACATCATACAGGAGAGACACATTCCATACATCATACAGGAGAGACACATTCCATACATCATACAGGAGAGACACATTCCATACATCATACAGGAGAGACACATTCCATACTTCATACAGGAGAGAAACATTCCATACATCATACAGGAGAGACACATTCCATACATCATACAGGAGAGATACATTCCATACTTCATACAGGAGAGAAACATTCCATAAATCATACAGGAGAGACACATTCCATACATCATACAGGAGAGACACATTCCATACATCATCCAGGAGAGAAACATTCCATACATCATACAGGAGAGAAACATTCCATACATCATACAGGAGAAAAACATTCTATACATCATACAGGAGAGAAACATTCCATACATCATACAGGAGACACATTCCATACATCATACAGGAGAGAAACATTCTATACATCATACAGGAGAGACACATTCCATACATCATACAGGAGAGAAACATTCTATACATCATACAGGAGAGACACATTCCATACATCATACAGGAGAGGAACATTCCATACATCATACAGGAGAGAAACATTCCATACATCATACAGGAGAGAAACATTCCATACATCATACAGGAGAGACATATTCCATACATCATACAGGAGAGACACATTCCATACATCATACAGGAGAGACACATTACATACATCATACAGGAGAGAAACATTCCATACATCATACAGGAGAGACAAATTCCATACATCATACAGGAGAGGAACATTCCATACATCATACAGGAGAGACACATTCCGTACATCATACAGGAGAGAAACATTCTATACATCATACAGGAGAGAAACATTCTATACATCATACAGGAGAGAAACATTCTATACATCATACAGGAGAGACACATTCCATACATCATACAGGAGAGACACATTCCATACTTCATACAGGAGAGAAACATTCCATACATCATACAGGAGAGACACATTCCATACATCATACAGGAGAGACACATTCCATACTTCATACAGGAGAGAAACATTCCATAAATCATACAGGAGAGACACATTCCATACATCATACAGGAGAGACACATTCCATACATCATCCAGGAGAGAAACATTCCATACATCATACAGGAGAGAAACATTCCATACATCATACAGGAGAAAAACATTCTATACATCATACAGGAGAGAAACATTCCATACATCATACAGGAGACACATTCCATACATCATACAGGAGAGAAACATTCTATACATCATACAGGAGAGAAACATTCCATACATCATACAGGAGACACATTCCATACATCATACAGGAGAGAAACATTCTATACATCATACAGGAGAGACACATTCCATACATCATACAGGAGAGAAACATTCTATACATCATACAGGAGAGACACATTCCATACATCATACAGGAGAGGAACATTCCATACATCATACAGGAGAGAAACATTCCATACATCATACAGGAGAGAAACATTCCATACATCATACAGGAGAGACATATTCCATACATCATACAGGAGAGACACATTCCATACATCATACAGGAGAGACACATTACATACATCATACAGGAGAGAAACATTCCATACATCATACAGGAGAGACAAATTCCATACATCATACAGGAGAGGAACATTCCATACATCATACAGGAGAGACACATTCCGTACATCATACAGGAGAGAAACATTCTATACATCATACAGGAGAGACACATTCCATACATCATACAGGAGAGACACATTCCATACATCATACAGGAGAGAAACATTCCATACATCATACTGGAGAGACACATTCCATACATCATACAGGAGAGACACATTCCATACATCATACAGGAGAGACACATTCCATACATCATACAGGAGAGAAATATTCCATACATCATACAGGAGAGACACATTCCATACATCATACAGGAGAGACACATTCCATACATCATACAGGAGAGACACATTCCATACTTCATACAGGAGAGACACATTCCATACATCATACAGGAGAGACACATTCCATACATCATACAGGAGAGACACATTCCATACATCATACAGGAGAGACACATTCCATACTTCATACAGGAGAGAAACATTCCATACATCATACAGGAGAGAAACATTCCATACATCATACAGGAGAGACACATTCTATCATTATACAGGAGAGACACATTCTATACATCATACAGGAGAGACACATTCCATACATCATACAGGAGAGAAACATTCCATACATCATACAGGAGAGAAACATTCCATACATCATACTAGAGAGACACATTCCATACATCATACAGGAGAGACACATTCCATACATCATACAGGAGAGACACATTCCATACATCATACAGGAGAGAAATATTCCATACATCATACAGGAGAGACACATTCCATACATCATACAGGAGAGACACATTCCATACATCATACAGGAGACACATTCTATACATCATACAGGAGAGAAACATTCCATACATCATACAGGAGAGAAACATTCCATACATCATACAGGAGACACATTCTATACATCATACAGGAGAGACATATTCTATACATCATACAGGAGAGACACATTCTATACATCATACAGGAGAGACACATTCCATACTTCATACAGGAGAGACACATTCTATACATCATACAGGAGAGAAACATTCCATACATCATACAGGAGACACATTCCATACATCATACAGGAGACACATCCCATACATCATACAGGAGAGACACATTCCATACATCATACAGGAGAGACACATTCTATTATTATACCTATCTATCTCATTACAAACCGCATCAATCTCAATGGAGAAATAATCCTCTAACATCTCCCGTTTGCTGGAGAGGAAGTCCACTATGTAGTTGGCAAGGTCCTCTTTGGGTCCATCAGCCTCCATCCAACCACTTTCCTCAAGGTCAAGAGCAATCATAGCAAGGTCATAGATAGGTGCTGGCTCCTACAGTACACAAAAAATATATCTGGTCCATAAATCATATATACAGGGGAGACAACACATATGTAAGTGAGATAATTCATATGGTGTTCAACATATGGACAAACTCTTACCATATAACTCCTAGAGGAGCACACTTTTATCATACAACATATATATAGGGGAGATAACTCCTTTATTATCTGTGAAACAAACTCTAACCCAGAATCTTCTAGAAGAGCGCACTTCTATCATACAACACAACATAGGGGAGATAACTCATATGGCACTCCGTACATGGACAGGGGAACCTACTAGAGGAGCACACTTTTATCTTACAACACATATGTAGGGGAGATAACTCATATATCACTCCACAACTAGACAATGGAGATTCACATTGTAAAAACATGTGAAACCTACACACTTTTTTTGGCTAAAAATGCTGATGTAGTTCGGTGTGTGTAGATTACACTGGTACAGAGTTTTTCTCTCCATGTCCTGTTTGGCCACCATGACAGTTTACAAATAGTCCAACTTGAATTCTGGTAATTATGGTATCTTTTTCTGTCCTGAATTAATTCTGAAAGCTGTAGCCCCATGTAAGTTGCAATGTTTGACACTTGGATAATTCATTAGCTCCCCAGATTAACACCAGACACAAGGGCCCCTAATCAAGATCACCAACACACCTGCCTAACAACTCTCAATCAGAAACTAGAACTGTCGCCAGGATGGCTGACTAATACCCCCGCAATTTACACGAGTCAATGGTGAATTGGAACTGTTAATTAGAGGCCAACTAAGATAACCCAGTAATAAAGTGACCAGTTGCCATAGCAACCATAATTTTGAGAAAAAGAAAGTAGCATGCACATCTACACATGGTCCTCTATATTTGTGTGAAGTTTAATTGAAATTGGCCCTTCGGTTTAGGAGGAGTTGTCCGGACAAACTCAAAGTTATGGTTCTTATCAGAAAACCTGTTTATAGTGACCAGTTGCCATAGCAACCATAATTTTGAGAAAAAGAAAGTGGCATGCACATCTACACATGATCATTAATATGTGTGTAAAGTTTCATTGAAATCGGCCCATCGGTTTAGGAGGAGTTGTCCGGACAAAATGCGTCTACAGACGGACGGACGGACGGACGGACAGACAACCTGATTCCAGTATACCCCTAACTTCGTTGCAGGGGTATAAAAATAGAGACAGAATAGCATTACCTGTGTTGGTCACAGCATAGGTCGAAGCTAACATTATATAAATATGCAAATAATTTAACGTAAATCCTGATGAAGTAAATATGTTGTTGGACTAATCAAATTGATGATAGCTGAAACTTTATTTACATTGATATAAACGCATTTAGTCCTATTTTCTTGGAGATCATGTGACTGTCGCATGATGACAACACGAAGGGAATACTATAGTACTGCAACTGACGTTTACGTTGACAAATTATAACATTACGGTGAAATATTTAAATTTGATATTAATAAGTTCAACTGAATATGTTATATTACAAACGTTTCAGTTTGGCCTACGAGGGCTGATTGGTGAGTTGCGAGCCTCGTAATTTCTTAAAAGATTAAAGTGAAAGTAGATCGAGACTCATTGTAATTTTTGACTACTTGATGCAGCCATGTGGTGAATGTTTCCCAGGTAATTATTGTTTTTTCATGAATGACTATACACTCACAAGGAATCAGTAATTATCTTTTAATTGGACTTGTAATTGATCATTTCACACCCAAATTGGTTTGTGATCAGTTCAAACTGGCAAATTTTGGACACAAAAATCGTGAGATTTTACTCATTTTTGTGTGTGTAAATTACATTGTATAGAGCCCTTTTCAGCAATGTTAAGATGATTTTAAGGTTTTGTAAATTACATTAGCGGGTAGATTATACAGATTTTTATGGTATGTAACTCCAACAGTGCAACACATACTGAGAAGTTCAATCCCATCATACAAATTACATTTACAGCTAAAAAATGCTAGAGTTATTCAGAGTTTATGTTTGTCACTTACCTAATTACGGCCATACAGTACAGGACATATACAGGGGAGCTAACTCTTACAGTACTACACACATATACAGGGGAGCTAACTCTTACAGTACTACACACATATACAGGGGAGCTAACTCTTACGGTACTACACACATATACAGGGGAGTTAATTCTTCCAGTACTACACACATTTATATAAGAACAGGGGGTGAGAATTCTTACAGTAAAACATATATGAAGATAATCAGGTTTGACATTAAGTGCCACTGTATAGATATTCTGGTCTGACATTCAGAATCATTGTATATTATTATACCTCAGACTTGTATCACAGCTTCTGATTAGTGAAAACCATGTCACGTGATTAAAAACATTCGTTATGTCACCCTCTCGTGAGCCCTCCAAAATCGTTATGTCACCCTCTCGTGAGCCCCAACTCGGAACTCTCTTCCGTAACGTCTTCAAAAGTAGTCGAATCAGAGAAGTTCCGAGTATTCTGCTTGACAACAACAATGGCTGCCGGCGGACGCTATCGTCTGCCAACAGAGGAGGAATTGGCGAAATTATTGCAAGAAAAGGATTCTAAAAACACCAAAAGGGTCATCAATGTGGCCGTGGATTCCTTTAGACATTTCCTATCTGCAACAGGTAGGCCTAGACCAAAGGATTGTGAAAACTTCGACGTCCATACATTGAAAGTTCAACTGGGAGAATTTTATGCCGGGTCCAGAAAGACGATGGGGTACCTCTTAAAAACTTTTCTTAAAAACTGTTGATAGTAATAAATAAACTTATTGATACCAAAATTAATTCACTTATGTTTTTTTCGGTATAATAAAACAATTACTGCCCTTGTTCCGAGTTGACATGAATATTTGCCCACCCTTGAGGTGTCATGTCACCCTCGGGCTACGCCCTCGGGTGACATGACACCTCTCGGGTGGTCAAATATTCATGTCAACCCGGAACAAGGGCAATAATTGTATATTGATACTTGAGTTGGACATTCAGACAACTATATATTCCGGTTTGACATTCACTGACCTACAGTATACACATGCCTACATGACATGTACACAATACGATGCATGGCTAAGACTTCCTGTTTTTCATTATCTCATCGTATCCTTAATTAATAACAATCCGTCATATTGTCTCGTCAATTTGTAGCTGAGGTAATCAGTGTGGCCAGTGTATCAGACAGGTGGAGTGTGGTCAGCTGTATTAGAGGGACTGTAGTAAAGAGATTATAAGTGGTGTACTATAGTCCGCTTTATTTGATTAATCAACAGCTGTTTCTATCTGTAGCGGAGGCTGCAGACTGAGAGAATATAGTGCTCAGCCTAAATCAAGGACTGGACTAAGATGTTTCTATACGGACTCAATAAAATTATCAAATATCCCTGCTGTGTCAACTACTTCTGATGTAAATATTGCAAAAATAGTGAAAACTCTAACCTAGCTGTCACTGGATGATGTCAACACTGACGTCAGTGGTATAGCAATAGCTCCACTGGACCTCGTCCCTACAAGCTAATTATACTGTATGTGTGGTAAAAAACAATGAAATAAAACGGAGTTGAATTCCTAATTTATTAAAACATTTAAGCAGAAAGTTGCTTAAATAAAAGCAAAGTGCAAGGGTGGTTCGGGCTCATAGAGATAATACCCCAATCATCTTCATCAATAATATAAATCTGTCCAGGGATTCACAAGATATCTTGTATACAAACTTTTCTTTATTTCAAAAGTGGTCAAGTGTGACCTTTGACCTTGACCAATGATCACCAAAATTTAATCAGATGTAGAATTCCTTGCTTTGATGTTCTTCTGTGATTATATGAACTAAATCTGTCTACGGTCAAAGAGATATCTTGCATACAATTTTTTTTTTATTTCAACAAATATTCAATGTGACCTTTGACCGATGACCACCAAACTCTAATTAAATGTAGACCTTGATGATATGATGTTATTGTGTATGAACTAAATCTGTCCAGGGGTCCATGAGATATTTTTTTACACAAATTTATCACAGACAGACAGGACACACAAAGTGATTACTATACTCCACTGGGGTATAATGAGAATACCTCTGAACATGCCAATGCATTAAAATAAATAAATAAATAAGTTATATAACCGTTAGTAAGTTGAACAAGCATACTGGGTATTAAAGCAATGTCCCCCACTGGCTGCTAAAAATAGTTACAGCAACCTTGACCTTGACCACAAAACTTGAACTTCTCAGACATATTATGGTCCTTTATCATTGTGTGAAGTTTTATCAAAATCCCTCGAGGAATGAAGCCGCTGGAGCGCTGACAAACTTTGGCGCTACAGGCGGACAGAAAAAAAGCCTGTATAATCCCCTCAGGAGTAATTATTTTTTCCTGTATACAAATTATAGTGTTCATTCCTTACCGAGAGTCTTAGATTTCCAAAGTTACCAAAGTCGAATAGAATTATTTGGTAGAACAGCTCCTTGCTGAAAAAACAAAAACATCATCAGACAACACCGCAATGAAGATGATGGGAGAAGTAGTTCAATATATGTTTTGTTTTGTTTACAGCTGTATAAGGCCATTTGGTATTCATGATTCAGAATATACTCTACCTATTACCATATTCATAAATGAAGGTGTAATTCACTTGTGTATATTTTGTCTAATTGCTTTG